>NW_017729033.1:2595528-2612352 GCF_001723915.1 Gavialis gangeticus
ACTTGGGCATGGATCTGTGCAATACTCCGCTCTTAAACAGCCCTTCTCATCTGTGGAGCCCAAAGTATAGCACAAAGGAGAGCAAGATCATTATCCCCACTATGCAGCTGGGAGCAGCGAAGGGAAATGACTATGGGCACACAGAAGACCAGCAGCAGAGAACGGACTTGAATGCCATTCTGCAGGCTTCCAGGATCATGTCTTTCTAGGCTGATTTGCTGAGTGTCACGGGTTGGGGCCTACGAGCGGCCGTGATCCCGCTAGCACCCCCTTGCCGTGCCAATTAGGAGATCCAGCACCCTCTTTTTTCTCGCCTGCCACGTCTTTGATCTTATGTAGTTTTATATGGGAGGCTGCCTTTGATCTCCTGATTTCTATGGGTGACTTGGTGCACCCCCAGCCTTATGGGCTACACGTGCCTCCTACCTCCCCTTTAGCACGCTCCAAGCCTCGCAGTTATTCCGGACGTTCTTAGGTCCCTAAGACCTCAGATGATCCCTCGCCCTCTCCGGGCTGGTCCTACCCTCTCTGGGCCCTGTCTCGCACACCCGGTCCTCTCCGGGCTCGTACCTGCGTGATCACCCTCCTTCGGGCGATCAATGGCACCAGCCCTGTCTCGGGCCTTCACCGGCGCCCGCCCTACTTTGGTTCCCACGCTGGCCCCTGCCCTTCTAGGGTTCCCGGGTGTACTCGCCCTTCTACAGGCGTTATCCACACGTCCCGCGCCCTGGCGCTATTGCCCTCGCCGGGCTCCTGTTCCCGCGCTCTTCGCCACCTGGCCCTGATCCGCACGTCTGCCCCTCTCCAGGCTTCCCTCGCGCGCCTGCCCCTCTCCAGGACTCTTAACCGCGCGCTCGCCCTTCCCTGGGGCACCTATACAAAACCGGTGCTGCTCCAATCTTATGCTAGCCCTCCCCGGGCTTCACTCTTGCGAGCTGGCCCTCGCTGGGGCCTCTTCCCGCGATACTCACGCCCTTGCCCTCACTGGGGCCTACACTCCAGCCCTGTCTCGGGCTTTCACCGGTGCCGGGGCTCAGGTGGCACGCAGCCGTGCCTGGCCCCCTGACCCTTCTCGGGGTCCTATGCCTTCACTGGGCCGAGTACTGCCCTCTCGGGCTGGGGTCTCAACCCCACACACTGCACCACCCTGGTGCCAAGCTACTGTGCCTTCAGGCACTGCTCTGTGCCCCGAACAGGGCACCCAGGAACCCCCAGACTACTGGGGAGCTCCCGTGAGGCCTCCTCACACCCCGACAGCCTCACCTGGTCCTCCGGTCTGATATACACAAACAGAACCATAAGCCAACCGGCTGTAACAAAACCATAAGCCTACTAGCTACCACAAAGACCAGGCCCTCCTGGCTCTCTGGCCAAAGCCTCCCTCATCCTTACCATCATGCCGCCCTCTGGGTGCTCAGGCTGCACCGCTTGGCCTAGCTCTCCTACAGAACTCTTACCCCTCAGGCTGCCAGAAGGTAACTGCCAGCCAGGCTCTGGCTTGGCTGTTTATAAAGGCCCGGCCCTGCCCCCTTTTGGTCACCTGACCAACCTGGTTGCCCCAGCAACCCGCACCTGAGTTGCCCTGGCAATTAGCAGAGGCCCTAATCCCCACTTAGGCACGGGGCACCCGAGTGTCCCCGTGACACTGAGATACCCAGGAAGCACTTTCTTCCACGTTCATCTTAACAATCAACTATGGAGAAGTAATGTCCATGGGCAGAAAGGGTCCAAAGCTTCCCCACTTGGGGAATCGCTGCAGGGCTGGGATGTGAGTGTCACTGACCCAAGGCATAGGAAATGAAATGGAAGAGGCAAGAAGAACATTCCCAAGAGCTGGTGCCACTGCAGAGAACAGCTGATGCTCCAGATATTACTGAGGACGCATCTCATCCAGAACCAGCTCTGCTTTGATGGCTGGAAATGGGAGCAAAAGGACACCCCCATGCCCTCCAACAGTTTGCAGGGGTCTGCAGAGATTAGTGGTTGCCATGAGCTGGGAGCAGAAGCAATGACTATTGTGAGTGGTTGGGTTGGCCAGGCCCCAGTCCGGCCAGTTCAGCTTCATCCCTAGTTTGCTGCATGCAGTGCTAACTGAGCTTAAAGAAATAAGGCAGTGAGTGTAACAAAAGAGACATTAATCATTGTCAGCTGGTTGATTAGACTAGCTGGGAGAGGGGAAGTGCACAGAGTTTTATACATCCAAAATGTCATGGAGCAGCCACATGTATTATATTATACCTGCGTTATACATAGAATAACTATAGAAACCAAGCAGGTTATAGCAATCACATGAGAGAACCAACCACCAGTTCCCACACAAGGCAAGCAAGCCCTATTTCATTACTTTGGTATCTCTACCAATTTCTTGTCACCTCATTGTGACCTTCCTGTCTTCCTGGAAGAGGAGTCACTTGACTTCTCTTCCAGGTGTGATCCATAAGGGCCTTAAGCCTCTTTGCTTGATGTATTTATGGCAACCTAACCAGGCCTGGTTACCTTCCAAGAAGGCAGAGGGAAGGGGGGAATCTGGCTAGAAGCTGAGACCTCTTTAAACTATGGAGAAGAGGGCCAAGGGGGAAGGAAGCCCTGCTTCAAGCTGAGGTCTTATTAGGGCAAAGGTCTGCTGAAGCCCTAGCAAGACAGGGTTAGGGGCAATAAAGGGTCTGTCCAGTTCCTGGTGTGCTCCATCCTTCAGAAACCACATAGGAAAGGGGTGGTCCTGAGGGTAAACTGATACCAGGCACGCCAGGTCAAAACTTGTCCGATTCATGTAATTCATCAACAACTGCATTGTTGGGGGCCTGAAACTAAAGGTGACCCTTGTGCTGCACAAGAATTGGGCATTTTACAATGATAAGTTTTACCTTACAAAGGTGAGGACATAACTTCCTGGATCTTGTTTGCGGCTTAATCCTCTGGGTTCACATTTCAGCCAGACTGCTCTCACCTCGACTATATTATGACTCCAGGTCTTTAGATTAAATTACACCCTTGCATTTCACAAAAAATACAGTTTATACCTCTGAGTGTGGCTGTTGTTTAAATCAATTCATTCCCACCAGGCAAAGGAGAAATGTCCATGTTTAGGGCAAAATTTGCAAAGACAGGAAAGGCCCCAGACTAGAGAGAACAATAATGGCAGAGGCTGCAAGATCCAGGGCAGACAGCACAGCATGGCAGCAACACTACTGCTCCTTTTCTCCAAAGGGCTACCTACCTTCCCTGCTGGTCTCCAATACTGAGTTATGACCATCAGGCTTGGTCACCATGAGAAAGCTATTAACCCTTCACTATGTATCTCCTTCTCAGCCTAGGCAAGCACTCCCCTCCTGAAACTTCAATGTGTCATTTGGAAATCAGTTCTGGGAGGAAGAGCAGCTGGCTTAAGCCAAGCCCAAGCAAGACCAAAGTGATGCTGGCTAGGAATGGGACAACTTGAAGAATCCTTGTTCTTCAAGTTCTCTGTTGCCTGATCTCAGTGGTAACAGATGACAGAGCAAGGAGCAATGGTCTCAAGTTGCAGCAAGGAGGTTTAGATTGGATATTGATGGCTAGAAAATGGTATTTAGAGGTTTGCCTTTGGGAATTGGCTTATAGGTAAAGTAGATATGCATTAGAATAATGGTCCAGGGCAACAGCAAGAGTTAACTGATTTCTAAAAGCCTACTTCTGACAGTTTCCTCAAGGCTTGCTGTGTCTGAAAACAGCAGACACACAGGTTGGGAAATTAAAGACATGTACCACGCTGTTCCATAACATGAGATAAGGTGGCTCTAGCTACAGTGCCTAAGTGCAGAGCCTTTGATTTCTGGTTTTATGGAACAGACCACATTAGGAGAAAGACTGGGAAAGCCCAAATTAGGATGTGTGCATGCGAAAGGTTTGCAAAACAAAGGAATATGCTAACTGTACAGAACGTGGACAGTATGATGACCACAGAGAGACCAATCAGCGATGGCCAGAGATAAAGAGTCATCAGAGGGGAAGAGAGTACAAAAGAAGGGATTTCAGAGCAACAAAGGGTCCCTGAGAGGGGAACCTGAGGCCACCGTGGACAGAGGGCATACCACCAGCCTGTCTCGCCCGCCCCACTGTGGAGGGGAGGAGGGACCCTTGGCCTCCAACCTCCAGGCTGCTGACATCTGACATACAAGAGAAAATCTTAGAGTGAAGCTTGTGTACTGGCCAGATGTACCTTGACTCTGACAGCTCTAGGACTGGTAGATATAGAATTGTTTGTATTATTCATATCTGCTATCGCTGTGTAGCAATACAATTTGCCTATTATTGAATGAGGAAGTTGTGGTCCATGTGAGGGTTTTGGGTCTGCCTGGAACCAGGCATCTGGGTCATAAATCCAGTGCAACAGATATTAGGAAAAGCTTTCTCACTAGGAGGATGGTGAAGCACTAGGTAACCCATTCCAGAGAGATGGTGGAGTCTCCACCCTTCAAGATTTTTAAGGCCTGGCTTGCCAAAGTCTTGGCTGGGATGATGTAGTTGGGACTGGTGCTGCTTTGAGCAGGAGGTTGGACCAGATGTGACCTCCTGAGGTCCCTCCCAACCCTCATGTTCTATGACGCTATGAATTTCTCTTATCTCCACCTTCTATTGATGGGTCACAAGCCCACTTATAGAACAAAGCCCGGGGGTCCTGAAATTAGATGACAAAGGAGATTCACTTTCCAAATATGCCTTCTTTCTCCTGCAGCTTGCAAAGGAATGTTGCTCATTTTGTATGATGGTTAGGCCATGGTGGTTCATGAATTCCTCTCCCAAAGGCTGGGATTCCTCTCTGTGGACTGCCACCATGACAGGGTAGAGCAGCTTGCATGTACCAATGACCCTAAGAGCAACACTGTTGGGAGTTTTTTGTACTTCTGGAAGAGTTGCACATGGTGGTAAGGTCAAAGGTGAGGTATTGGATAGAGAGCAGTCCAACATGACATAAAGAGCTCAATGTTGGAGCAGGCGGATATGGAAGGTATACTTATCAATGGCTGCAAAAGTGGATAAAGCCTGCAGTGGAAGAATAACCCCAGTCATCTTAGATCTCCTTGCCACTGGACACAGATTTCTTCTCTGCCAAGATCCATATGGTTGCCGATGTGCAGTGGCATCCTCGCATAAAATAAGCCATGTGCAGGCTTCTTCCACTGGCAGCTGGGTTCCTATCCTTCATTGAACCTGGAGCTGAATGCAGTGATGATATACAGGGTCCAACTGGTACAGATGGAGCTGCCTCTTTTGTCTGTGGCTCACACCCCTGTGAGCACATCAGCTACGTGCTCAGGTCTTTTCACCGGCTACCAAACAGGTCCCCATGCCAGCTGCAAGCTTAGGTCCTAACTGCCAATGCAACATCCAAGATACCTTTTGCTCCTAAGCCTCCCCCACTCCTTGCAATGGTTTGGGGAACCTATGTCTAACTAATGAATTCTGGCTGATGTTTCACCCCAGCTGACTTCCTGCCCTTTGGGTGGGGGGCTGGACTTGATGATCTTCCGAGGTCCCTTCCAGCCCTAATGTCTATGAAATCATTAGGCAACTGTTACTGTGAAAACTGCTGTATCATGAGTGTCTCTGTGTGAATTTGTATTCATCTTCGCTGACACGGCTTCTCATGGGTGGGAAAGGGGTGGAAGCAGTGGAAAATAGGGCAAAAAAGCCAAGCTGTCAGGAGGGAGATCTATAAACAGAAGCCTAGGACAAGACCCTAGGAAGTCTTGGGCAGGAGGGAAGGGGTGGATGGGTTTTGTAGCAGAAGGGTCCTGCTTTGTTATGAGACTAGTGAAGATCAGAAAAGGCAAGCGGAGCTGGACAGTTTCAGTGGTTTGAAGCAAGTGATGAGCTTCCCAGGAAGACCCTGGACCATCCCAGAGGGTACAATGCCAACCTAAGGAGTGCAGAAAAAACTGCAGCATAGAAGGACATGTAGGGATTATCCATCTTCAGTAGCTCTGTGCATTTCTCAGGCTGTTTAAGTTAGGAGCAAAGGTGTTCTTCAACCTCCTACAACACTGCCCCATGACTGCTCCATGAATTTTACCCCATGGTTGGATTGGTCTGGGGGGGGAGGGTTGCCTTTCTCTGTAGCAGGGGATGTGGCACCCTACCCCAGATCTCTTGAGGGTATATTAACAACATGTCATAGAAGCAGGACGTTAGCTGCTGTGGTTCTCCTGCTTTACCTGTGGCAGGGTCAGTCAGCGTTGACCGTACTCTTAAACAGAGGTTAGATTATGGATTACACAGGATGGTTTGCATAGGGCTGATCCTGCCTCAGGCAGGGGGTTGGACTAGACATCTGGAGGTCCCTTCCAGCCCCACATCTCTGTTTCTATCACTCTGTGATGTGGGGTGTGTGCTCCCCCAAGAAGCTGAACTGTGACGGCCACGGGGCTGGAGTACCAGGAGGTGTGCTGAAACTCTGAGGGCATCAAGGGGCTTGTGGGGGCCAGTATCTTGGACTGCAAATCCCAGCTCTCTGGCCTGGGTGCTGAAAAGAGGCTCTGCACTTGAGTCTTGAGTGTGCCTAGAGACCCTGAGGAAGAGCTCAAAGCTTAAGTGGCTTGAGGTTTGGGACCACTGTAACATCTAGTGAATGGCCAAACTGGGGTGTAGCTGCACCAGGTACATGCCCTCCTTTCTTCCCTGCCTGTCTCGTCCCATCCCCAGCCAGAATGGAGTCAGGAGGGGCAGACCCGAGGATCTCGTGAGATCCCTTCCAGCCCTAAGGTCTACGATGCTCCAGGACGTCCACGAGGGACTCTGCTAATGGTTTCATATGGAAGGGGCTGGGATGCAAGGGCAGCGGGTAGCTGCTTGGTAGTCCTAGGCAGAGCACTAGCTAATGAGTCCACCTCCGGTAAAGCCTCCGGAGCCGACACGCAGCCCCATGGGTTGCTCGCCAGGCAAGCCCGGCTTCATCTACACACCAATTAACCTCCCTGACTCCACAACTAACTTCTCTCTTTCCCTTCAGGAAGACTCCTTGAATGTACATCCTATGAGTTTCCATGGCAACTGGCATGTGACCAGCCCAGCATTCACTGGCATGTACCTATTATCAGCATCACAAAAGCGAATTCTGCTTCCAGGGAACAGCAACACAGGAGAACAGGAGAAACAGATGCCACCCCTCCACCCCATGCATCTCCAGCTCCCATTGAAGTGCAAGGCTACAGCTCGAAACCTGGTCCCAGAATGGCCCATGAGAGGTCAGCAGATTTAAGCATCAGAGGTGACTACATGAAAGGTCTGCTCTCATTCAGCTCCGTGGCGTGGTGCATCTGTCACCAGGGGCAATTCCCCCGTCCCCGTTTTGCACAATGTCACTTGACACTGCTTTGTATTGGGGTGGGATACACCTGCCCATTGCCCCTTCCACGGATCAGAGCAGTCCCTTCAGACCTTGCAATCGGTGTATTTTGTTGGTGGGGTTAGTGCAATGCTATTCAGAAGAGAGTGGAAAGCACTAGCCCTCAAACCCTGGTACTTTGGCTATGAGATGGAGCCTGCCCAGTGGAAACCCCAGCCTGGAGCTACTGGAAGTCCAGCTTGCCAAGCCCAATGTGCCACTTTGGCTTATGTGACCCTACCAGCTACTCGAAACAAGTCTCATCATTAATCTGTATCTGTTCCATCCCTTCCCCCCAGATAAGGAACTCAATATCAGTAATAAAGGCAAAGCACTAAACTAGTAAGTGCTTAAGGAAGCCGGCTGGGGACAGAAATGGCATTTCTATTCTCTCCTTAATAACCACTTCTATTCTCAATATTTTTAGCATGTACTTTTTGCATCTAATGGGCAGAGGCAGAAAAAAAATTAGCAGGCCCACTATCAGCAGAGACTTCAGCACACAATTGCCAGCCACTAAAGCAATTCTAGTGGGCAGCATGGGGGCATATTTTTGTTAACGAGTAGGGAGGAGAAGCTAGTCTCCGGGGAGTGGGTTGAAAGGTTTATCTTTTCTTTTTTTTTTTCTTTTTTGAAGAAATCATATTTTCTTTTAAAGACTGTGTTTGTAAGAGTCTATTCTACTTCCAGGGCTGGAGAGGATGGTGCCCTGTGGTAATGGGAGCTATGTGAATAACTGATTTGGGGGGGAGGGTTGTTGGCTGACATGCAAAATTTTTAAAAGGAAAAATGTCACATGGAAACAGTCATTTTTATTTTCAGTTTTAACCTTTTTTGTTTTGTTTTTTAAATAATAATAATAATAATAATAATTGGTGCAAAGTTCCAAGCAAAGCACAATTTCCAACCAAACATTCAGAACATTTTATTTGGGTAGTGTTGAAAGAGAGCCTTTTGGACACAGTCGGCTTTTTTTCCCTTCTTGGGTGAGCGAATTCGATGCGTTCTGCACAAATCTACATGCTGTTTGTGCCAATCTGGATATGGATTTTTTCAGTGGGGGGAAAAAAAGTTGCACCTTAAAAATGTTGCCCAAGTTTTTTAGAAGGACCCAGGAGCCATAAACTCACCTCACCCAACTTGTGAGCACTGGGTGACGAGAAGGGTGGCACAAAGCAGCCTGAGAGGGTTGGTGAGCAGGGCCCCAAAAAGTCTAGAGCCAACATCACCGTCCACGATGGTGAAGGAGGATCTTTCAAGCGGCTTTGGGTAAATCTTTAGTCTGGCTTCATTGTCTTTAATAGATTTATCCTCCTAATCCCCTGGGAGGGAGCGGGAATGCTGTTATCCCCATTTCACAGATGGAAAACTAAGGCACAGAGAGACTAAGGTCCAGATCCAAATTCATCACCTGAATAGAACTTAGGTGGCATTAAGATGCTTAGAGCACGACAAATGATCCAGATCAAACCTGCTCCTGCAAAACCCTTCATTTAGCACCTCCGTTTTGGCCCGCCAAGATCCCCTAGGCATTGATGAGTATGTGTCTGAGCATGCTTGGAAGCGATCAGGTCTGGGCAGCTGAGTGCCTGACCCTCCCCAGGCTGTGCTGTGATCCAGCTCGGAGCTGGGAGGAACCCAACATCTGCCTGCGTCCTCAATCCATGCAGCCCTGCTTGACTAGCCCTGACAGCATCTTGGTTAGTATAGCATGAGGCCTCCACAGCCACTTTCATCCAGGAAGGTGACAGCAGTATGGTTCCTCTGTGGCACAGTAGCTTAGTGGT
This sequence comes from Gavialis gangeticus, assembly GCF_001723915.1. Classification (NCBI taxonomy): domain Eukaryota; kingdom Metazoa; phylum Chordata; order Crocodylia; family Gavialidae; genus Gavialis; species Gavialis gangeticus. The sequence continues at coordinate 2,604,676 of NW_017729033.1, forward strand.
TACAGCACATGTCCAAGAAGTGGGAAATCTGTTTTTAAGCTCTTTCCAGCCTAAGGGGATTCACCCCCACATGTCCCATTTCTTAAGGGAGCACCCTCACCACTGGGCTCTGAGCTCATGGTTAGTGGAAGTGCCTACTGTGTGCTCAAGGAGTGACGGGAGTCCGGATAGAGCCTGGCGCATAGTATTTCTTGGTGAGTTTTAGGCAGCTCCTTGCTTAGCCCTCAGGTTGGATTGCTTTTGGTGGCAACTAACTCTCCTCTCACTCTATTGGCCCCGCTAAAAATAAAACATATCGGAGGTGGTCTAATTTACCACGATAAATCAAAATCTACCATGATAAAAAGACATCAAGGTGTATTTTCACAGGTGAGTAATCTAGCGAAACGGCGATTTTTGGAGACATTTAGTGACGTGCGTCTAAGCAACGCATAACGCGTACAAGCGCCCTGTGAGATCCTAGGTGCCTAGCTGTGTCGATTTGGATCATATCAACAGAGGTGCCTTACAAGGCAGATCTGGTTCCAGTGCATGACAGGGCTGGAAAAACACGGGTTAATGCCCTTCCTCTCCATGCCCAAGCACTTGTACTTGCTGTGGGGGTCTCAGGAAGGCTGACACCTGATGCCAGATTAATCTACTCAACAGACTTCCAGGCCTAAGCATTAGGTGCTTTCCTGACCAGATCCCAGTTTCTTTTCAGGATTGTTTCCAAGGTTCTGGAGAGAAGCTTTTAGAGCCATTAATCAGAGGAGCATAAACATTTATTAACTCTCCTCTCAGAGAAATACAAGCACCAGCCTCCACCGTCAGCTTTCGGCACTATCAGTTCTATCTCCCGAGGAAATTTAAAGGCTGTCATTGTTAGCTGCTGCAGAAAGCAAATGCATCTATCACCTTCTGATTGTTATCTTGTAGTTGGGATCAGCTGGATTCAGATGTGAACCCATAACAAAGTAAATGTTAGTTATAATCAGTGACAGCAGTTCATATTATGTTTATATTAATAAAAGTTAAGTATAGTCATACTTCTGCTTTTTCCTCAAATGTCTAAAATGCATGGGATTTCGTACATCGTTTCTGGATAACCTGTCCAGCTCCTTGGCATCCAGGGGGAAAAAAGATGTTTAAATATGTTAGTTTAATTAAATTAAGGTAGGGATGACTCTGCCCCAGGCAGGGGTTGGACTAGATGACCTTTGGAGGTTCCTTCCAGCCCCACTTCTCTATGATTTGATGATTCTATGCTATCAACTATATGTTAATAATATTTAATTACATACCTTAATAATAACATTATATCTGAATTTAATAAAATATGCCCCTGCTTTTCCCGTGACAGGTGAGGCTGCTGTTAGTGTTCAGGGTCATTGTGCCTTGTAGTTGTGTGAGAGGGTTGTCTATATAGGTTTCAGAACAGGTGAAACGAGATGGTTTGGATGGGAATGGTCCTGCCTTGAGCGGGAGGTTGGACTAGATCAGGGGTTGGCAAGATCCAGCCTGTGGGCCAGATCCAGCCTGCTAAGAGGTCCAACTAAATAAAATATCAGGCCAATTAAATAAAATAAAATTGAATCAGGCCAATTAAATAAAATATCAGGCAAATTAAGGCAAATTATTTATTATCGGGCAAATTAAAATAAAATATTCTGCTTTGGGTCAGTTTGACCTGAATCAAACCAGATGATGTGTTGACCTGGACTTGCTCAGTTTTAAGTCAGTTTGACTTAATGCTGTGTTTGCCTACAATGCTGCAGTGCATGTTGGGAGCTATGGTATATGTACCCCATACATCTGTTGTCCCCTGAGGGCCAGGTTTCATGGCTGGACTGCATCTCCCCTGATGTTTCCAGTGGGCATGTCTACATGTGCATTAGTGCGTGGTGGTTACTGTGCATTAAATTTAGGTCCTGTAATAACAGGCACTAACTAAATGTGCAGTAACCAGTGCTACTGTGCAGTAGTGCTGGGGCACGCCTTTTAAGTAGCACCAACGTGCAGGAGACTAATTCTACTGTGTGTTAGCACAATAGCACAGCTTTCGTGCCACTAATCTACTGAGCATTGAGTCTCGTATAAATGTCCCCAGTGTTTTGTTTTAACAACTCTGAATCAGATTTTTGAGATGTTTTGTTTTGTGAAAATCTTTTTCTATTTTTCATCCCAAATCCAGATGAAACACCGAGATTTCCCACAGGGCAGAAAAGCCAGTTTTCATTCAGCTGTCTCAAATAGCTGTGGAAAATAGATAATCTTTAGGAGGAAAAAAAATCATATTTTCCTGTGGAAAATCTTAATTGTTTTGTAGAAATATCGATTTCCAACAGAATGGTTTCTTTTTTTTCTGCGGTAAAATTCCTGACTGGCTCCAGAGTGTTTCTGTCACTTAAAATTTGCATAGTAGAAGTTTAACTCAAATCAAAATAGTCCATTTAATGAACTGACCTGAAATCTTTCATTTAAGTAAGTACAAGAAAACATTACATGCCATTTCTCTAGTCCAGCAGCACATAAATGCCTGCGTTTTTTTTCCTGTGGGCCAGGATCATGTATAGGAGGACCACATCTTGTTCAACATCTTCATTAATGATGTGGACATTGGAGTCAGAAGTGGACTGGCCAAGTTCACCGATGACACCAAACTTTGGGACAAAGCTTCCACACCAGAAGACAGGCGGGCGATCCAGGCTGACCTGGACAGGCTCAGCAAATGGGCGGACGAGAACCTGATGGTGTTTAACACCGAAAAATGCAAGGTTCTCCACCTTGGGAAGAAAAACCTGCAGCATCCTTATAGGCTCGGCAGTGCTACGCTGGCTAGCACTATGGAAGAAAGAGACTTGGGGGTCATGATTGACCACAAGATGAACATGAGCCTGCAATGCGATGCTGCGGCTAGTAAAGCAAGCAAAACGCTGGCTTGCATCCATAGATGCTTCTCATGCAAATCCCGGGACGTCATTCTCCCCTTGTACTCGGCCTTAGTGGGGCAACAGCTGGAGTACTGCATCCAGTTTTGGGCTCCACAATTCAAAAAGGATGTGGAGAAGCTTGAGAGAGTCCAGAGAAGAGCCACGCGCATGATCGGAGTCAGGAAAACAGACCTTACGACAACAGGCTGAGAGCCATGGGGCTCTTTAGCCTGGAAAGGTGCAGACTCAGGGGTGATCTGGTGGCCACCTATAAAGTTTATGAGGAGTGACCACCAGTATCTGGGGGAACGTTTGTTCACTAGAGCACCCCAAGGAATGACGAGGTTGAACGGTCATAAACTACTGCAAGACTGTTTCAGGCTGGACACAAGGAAGAATTTCTTTACTGTCTGAGCCCCCAAGGTCTGGAGCAGCCTGCCATCGGAGGTGGTTGAAGCACCTACATTGAACACCTTCAAGAGCAAATTGGATGCTTATCTTGCTGGGATCCTATGACCCCCGCTGACTTCCTGCCCTTTGGGCAGGGGGCTGGACTCAATGATCTTTCGAGGTCCCTTCCAGCCCGAATGTCTATGAAATCTATGAAATCTTCCGGTAATGCAATGCAGAGTTCCCTTTGGCCAAATTATTTGTTGCATCATGGGAATCAGAGTAGATGCATAATGGGTAATGTAGTCCAAGAACACCACCTGACCCATAGGGGAGAATGGGAACCTGGGGCTCCTGAACGACAATCATCATGAAACAATATGACCTCATTGAAAAATGCAGTCAATATTTAACTGACTTGAAACAAAGCATTTGGGCTCAGCTCAGCTTAGCGAACAGGACCCTGTGATTTGAGGGAAATTGAAATATGTTGTGTCAATCTAAAGTATAGCTACATTTATATATTCCTGAATTGCTTTTAGGAGGAGAGGGTGGATTTTTGTTCTGTGAAAAATATATGAATGTCACCTTGTTGTTCCAATCTGAAGCTCTGGAATTTCCCAGGGATGAAAATCCTAATTTTTACTCCACTCTACAGTATTCTTGCTTCAGGAAATAATCCTAGTGCTGGAGATGTGAATAACTTTCTTTTAGAAAGTGAATTGTCCACTGCAGTAATTCTTGCAACCTTCATCTAAGGCATCTGCTATTGGATTCCACATAGGCGATTCTGGAGTAGATGAAGTCCAGGTCAGATTAAATATAGCAATTCTGGATTCTTAAACCTTCCTGTTATGTTTTAGAATCACACTCAGTGAGATTTGGATGGGAGCTCAGGAGGTCACATCCCCTGCACAAAGCAGGACCAGCCCCAACTACATCATGCCAGCCAAGGCTCATCTCGCTGGGTCTTGCCAACCACCCAAGGATGGAGACTCCACAACTTCTCTGGGTAACCTGTTCCAGTGCTTCACCACCCTTCTAGTGAGCAGGTTTTCTCCTGGTTTTGTTCATGCACAAAAAGTAACTATAATCTTCCAGTCTGATTGACCTTTGGTTTGCATGCAAACAGAAACAAGATAGAACTAGTCACATCAAGATGGGATTCAGTGAGCATCTCCTCTCTAAGAGATTGCCTCAGAGATGCTGCTTCCATGAAGAGTGAAGCCCTAGAGATCTCAGGGTGGAGGACACCATAAAGAAAATCAAATTTGTTATGCATGCACAGCCGGGTTTGAGAGCTTGTTCGATCCAACCTGTATGGGATGAACTTGAGAGGTGAACAGCAGGATGGAAGCTGATAGATGAGGCTGAGTTGCCAGGTTGGGGGGTCAGCTTTCCAGAATGAAAGATCCTTGTCTTTAGTTCTGGCTTCTGCCTAATATTAAGATGATCCAGTGGTGTTTGTTATGTCAGATGTCCTGTGCTAGCAATAGAGAGCTGTCTCGTATCCCTTGGGGTTTCACAGTCAACTTCTAAATTCACTTGAATCATCAACTCCAGGTATTCCTTGCTAAGGGACCAATTTCCTCCTTTACATTGATTCTATGTATTCCTCTGACTTCTACTTTTGTTTCCTTCCTCTGATTTTGTCGCTGGCCTGGTGGATCTTTTTCAAGGGTTAGCAACGAGAGAGAAAGGGCAAGATGAAGGCACCTGTCAACCTTATGCACTTCTGGCTTTCCTCTGGTACATCTCCATGTAGCTCCTACCAGGAGACTGGAGCAAGTGGTGCTGTATTTATATTCCCTCCTGTCACATGCGGTCCCAGTGCTACACCTGCACTGCAGATCTCCATGGAGAATGATCCTCTGAGGGCTCTTCATGGTGCTCGATCTCTGGCCTAGCCTCTGGCTATGCTGATGATGCACAATGTCAACTCTCTGAATGCGCTGCCTTCGCTCCCCATCCTCCTAGAACTGTGTTCTCTTTTTTGTCTGGGACTTCGCTAATACATTTAAGCCTCTGTGTTTGCTTTCTCTGCTCTTCTGTCTCCCCGTGATTTGTTTCTGCTGTAACTGGGTGGTTGTTTTTCTGTATAGAAGCCAGTGATGAGTTTGGCGTATACTCATACCTACATACACACACACAAATACGTATGGTAGGTTTGAAATATAACCTTGGACATGTAGGTGTACCATATTTTCTGGAATACCCCTCCCCCCCAAAATAGGACATGCACCTTGTTTTTGCAAAGGCAGAGTGAAGGGGGAAAAAGATTTTTTTCCTAAGTTATGGCCACATAGATTAAGACGCAACTGATTCTTCTGCTCATTCATCCTCTCTTTCCAGTTCAGGCAACAGCTACAGTTTTAACCCTTTCACAGATGAACTGTCAGCAGCTCCTGGCTGCTCAGTCAAAAAGGTGAACTGTAGCTGCTGCTGAAGGCTGGGCTCCACAGACCTATTTAGGGTTTTGTTTGACAGGCAAGGATTTTTTGTGCTATCCTTTTTTGGACCAGCTGTACAGTTGGGAGAGCTGTTGGACAAGCTTTTGGGCATCAAGCACCTTTCCTCAGGCCTGAAGGAGAAGCAGACAGAAGCTGAGCTAAATATCAGAGAAAAGACTGCATGCAAATGCAAACGGACTGGAAGGATAAAAGAGGGCTGCGAGCTAGGAGTGAAGATGTGGGAACAGCAGCCATGATGAGACAAGATTAGCAGTGACATAGGCATTCTAGTCAGTGGCCATTCAAGAAGGGGACAGTTTTGACCTATGAAGTGCAATGAGATTATTGGTAATATTATTACACTGGTACAAGCTGGGGGCTGACTGGCTGGGCAGCAGCTCTGCAGAAAAGGACCTGGGGGTTACAGTGGGCAATAAGATGAACAGGAGGCAGAAGTGTGCCCTTGTTGCCAAGAAGGCAACCGGCATCCTGGGCTGCATTGGTGAGAGCGTTGCCAGCAGATGGAGGGCAGTGATTTTTCCCCTCTATTCGTCACTGGGGAGGCCACATTTGGAGTCCTGTGTCCAGCTGTGGGCCCCCCGCTACCGAAAGGATCCGCATTGGAGATTGCCCAGCAGAGGGCAATGAAAATGGTTGCAGGGCTGGGGGGCATGACTGGTGAGGAGAGGCTGAGGGAACTGGGCTGATTTAGTCTGCAGAAGAGAAGACTGAGGTGGATTGAATAGCAGCCTTCACCTCCCTGCAGGGGGTCTGCAAAGAGGATGGAGCTGGGCTGTTCTCAGTGGGGGCAGATGATAGGACAAGGAGCAATGGGCTCAAGCTGCAGCAAGGGAAGTTGAGGTTGGATATTAGGAAAATCTCTCTCACTAGGAGGGTAGTAAATCACTGGAACAGACTACTTGGAGAGGTGGTGCAGTCTCCATCCTTGGTGGTGTTTAAGACCCAGCTAGACAGAGCCTTGGCTGGGATGTAGTTGGGGCTGGTCCTGCTTTGAGTATGGGGGTGGACTAGATGTGACCTCCTGAGGTCCCTTCCAACCCTCATGTTCGATGGATTCTATGATTTCTTAGTTGTAATGATCCATAAAGCTACAAACAGTCTGCAAAGCTGTGAAATAGGAAAAAAGGAGGCCAAGAGTAGCTAAAAAGACAACAACATTGCTGAAGAAAGGAGAGCTCAGTAAGTGGGACATTCAAAGGACAGCAGGTTGTCAATGCCTGTGGACTGAAGAGCAATTAGCAATAATCAGATATGAGCCATGAAGTCAATTGACTCCCTCAGCACGGCCTGAATAGAAATGCCACTGCTGTTGCTGGGCAGAAAAGTTAGCTTCCCCCTTGAGAAACCTCCCCTCAATTTTGGGCCACTAACTTTTGGGGAAAAGGCATGTGGTATGTGTGTAAATAGGGTAGTTTGCAAACGCCTGCAAGCAAATGCCTACCGTTTATTAAGCACTTTGTATCAGTCCATCTCAAATCTCATCACTCAGGGGATTGCAGATCATGCCCCACCCCGCCGCAAAGATGGGGAAACTAAGGCCCAGGCATGTACTCAAACTCTCGAGTGAGGGGCAGAGTCAAAGCCAGAAACCATGTCTCTCAATCCCCAAGGCTGTACTCTGTGTGCCAGGCCACACTTTTTGTAGCCTAGCACATTTTGGCCTTGTGCATCTTGCTCTTAATGGACAAAGTCCTAACACAGGTGAAAAGAAGAACTGAGCTGTAGAGCATTAAACAAAGCCCGGGTGATAATTGATACAGCACTAATAGGACACAGAACAGCACCTCTCCCTCTGTACAACGGGGTTTGAGGAAGAAGCAGCCGGTCACGTTCTGCTGCAAGGAGCCAGGGATTCCAGGTTTGCACCGAAGCGGTAGAGCAAATTTGCCCCCCCCCCCTTTTTC
>NW_017729033.1:2612428-2625456 GCF_001723915.1 Gavialis gangeticus
AAGCGGTAGAGCAAATTTGCCCCCCCCCCCCTTTTCTCTCCATGCAAAATTAAAGTAAATATTACTGGCATGAAGTATAAACTGCCTTCCAGGACAGTGCGCTGTTCCCATAGAAACACCCAACAATAGAATCTGACGCTCATTTAACAATTGCAAGAATAACACTGTAGGCTCCCTGCATTGTAAACTTGCTCCAGCCCTGGGGGGTTTTTAATAGTAAAATGTAATAGTTGGAGACAATACAGGATAAAAGAGAAGGGATGGACATCTTGTCTCTGGCTGTGTGACAGTCAGTGATGACAGATGCAGGCTCAGCTTCTTTATTGTTTCTGTTCAGGACTAAAAATAAGTGGAAGAGGGGGTTTAATCCTTTTCAAGGCCTCAGGGGATATAAGGATTTCACTTGGAGTAGACTTGAATTTGGGGGTTTCTAAAGTTGGTGGAACTCTTTCTACTGTGGCCCTTTAAAAGTCTTCATGCTCTGTATGAGACTTTCTCCTACCTGAGATAAAACTGCTGCTAAAAAGAGGAATTTAGGAGGAATTTAGGGCAGGGGCCAGGGGCAGGGGCCAGGAAACCAACAGTACCTCAACTGCAAGTCTTTAAAAATCATAAATTACATCCCAAAGATTGTAAAATTAACTTAAAAATCACTTCTTTTTTTTCTATAAATAAGAACTTTTTTTAAAGCTGCCTCTCTTTTTTTTTGGAACCAACAGGCTACGAATAGACATTGCATTTGTCCCAAGAGAAACTATTTTATCTCGGGATAATATACAATCATTGAGCTGTCCATGTCTATTGCTCTGGAACAAACCCTAAAAAAAGTTCATAGGATAAACAGTGATAACACTTTGTCTCAGTACATTGTAAAGAGTGTCTTAACAGTTGTTCTGGGATTGCGTTCTTGAATCAATGGCATAAAAGCAGAAGTCCATTCACTAAACCCTGAATGGAAGGGTGATGTGTGCACACGCCAATCCCGGGACTTTTCTGTCCTACGACAAATACAAGCAGAACTTGCTCCAGGACAAAGACAATGTCTGTTTCTAGCCTTTATGTTTCAAGCTTTTCTCCCACATATGTGTAGCCTGGCCACTTAAATGAAAAATGATCCCAGGGCACCAAGAGCAGAAGCCTGAGAGCTGCACAATGGACTTTGAGGCTTTCACGCATGGCTGCTTCAAGCTGTCTGCTCTGCCTAACGGTGAGGACTGGATGTGCCAGAGCAGGAGAGAGTGGACGCAGCTTATTTCCTTGTCTGGGCATCTTGGGCTCAGCAGGAGGGTCATAGAGTCGAGCCTGTAGATATGCTATAAGTCTAAGTCCCCTTGGCAGAAGGATGGAGCCATACTGGCAGTAAGTAGTCTTTGCACAGGTGTGGGCATGGATCTGGAGTTGTAAGGTGTATGAAGAAATCCTCCTCTCTCTTTCTCTGTCCCTGGGCCTGAGACCTCCCATTCCTGCCCTCCCCACCTTGTGGTGCAGAGACCCTTTGTCTCATGTTCCCATCCAGGTACCCGCCGGGCCTGTTTGGTGACGTCTTTTAAAAAGGTTAGTCTGCCTCAACTAATGCCTGTTGCTAGTTGGGACTTAGTATTGAGGTCATAAAGGTTATAAAAGGAGCACTCCATCTTGGAGGAGGGAAGACATTTTTGGGATGCTGAAACAAGCACAAGGCTTCCAAAGCTCCATCAGTCTCTGGATGAACATGGGAATAACTTACCTGAAATTTAGCCAGTAATTCAGGATTAAGTGAACTAGATGCATATCCAAAGGGCCAACAAGCCCATTCTGTTTTACTCAAGGCATTGTTTTTCCAATACTCTTCTATCTTGTACTCCTTCCCCATTTTCCCTCTTTTGGATTAATAAAAGCCATCTGTTACAGCACACCTAGCTATGAATGCTTGAGAGGAGGGACAGGCCTTTACACTCCTAATAGAGCTCAGTAGATTATTACCTGAAAACCTCCTGGATGGCTCCAGGCTATGAAAAGCACCCACAAATACTACCAGTGGGCAAAGCACCTCCAAGGTTAGCAGGGTCTGTGTACCCTGGCAGCACAGAGCCCTAAGAGAGACCAAGGTCCACGTGGTGGCAATGATTACTCCAAGCTTGCGGGTGTGCTCCAGGAACGGACCTGGGTGCCCCAGAGGAGATACCCAAAGCAGGGTTTTTATTGGGCACAATGATGTGGATGGCTCAGCATAGTAGTGCTCCCAACTGGCCTGGCACAAGGTGCACAGACACTGCTTCCAGCTAGGATCCTGTCTAGGGAGCCCCACTCCTCCCAAGCAGGCAGTGGGGAGGCAGAGCTTGGTGGCTGCAAGAGAAGGTGCTGCTTGTGCCCAGGTGGGGCTGGCATAGCAGGTGTGTTTTCTCTGTGCACCAGCCACCTTTAAAAGATGTTAAGCATCAGCTTGTCTAGGGCTTTTCAGCTCAAGCTTTAGCAGCTCAAATGTTTAGTTCCAGAGGGCTTGGTTGAATCCCTTGTGCCATCCATATACATCTGAGGCAGGACATGTATGACTTGGGCATTACAATTTCTATGTGACTTCCCTCTGTTGAACAGAAGTTCCCACCTGGCTTTATGGGGTCTCTTTAGTGACAGTCTGGGTGAGTTATTGGTCAGCACACTGATCTTATCCTTGTGACCTAATGGGTGTTACTATAATTTCTCATGGCGAACTTCAAAAAGCATCTTGACACCTATTTTGCTGGGGTCATCTGATCCCAGTGGTCTTTCCTGCCCAAGTGCAGGAGGGCTGGACCTGATGATCTGTAGGGTCCCTTCCAACCCCTAAAAACTATGAAACTATGTGTTCTTGTGCTATTTGACCTTTGGGAGGATGTGCTCTCCTAGATGGGTGTGAGGAGCACTTCATGGATTTATTCCTGGGCACAAGGGTGTTTTTGGGGTTAAACTATTGGATTGGCAGGCTGGGAACTTCTCCCCATTCCTATGTTTGACTCCTGCTCTAAGAATTTATCCAGGGTGATAAACTCCTTCATTGCTCCTGGGTGCCTACCATCTACATCAATTCTGAACACCTAATACAACAAAGAACTATGGGCTAAATCCAGATTGGTCAGCTGGATGCCAACTGAAGTGGAATCCAGCCTGATTCCTTTCTAACAGCAACCCCCCCAACCCCACCCCACATAACCCCCTAAATTCATTAACTGCCTCAATTTCAGCCTGAAAAGATGAGTAGGTGCCTGGAGGTGCTGTGTGGGGAGCCCATCCTGTTAGCAGATGTGGACAGTCCTGCCGGTGGATGCTAAATGAGCATCTCTGTGTTGTTGATGGGGCTGGTTATGCTCCTTCTTGGATGCAATGGAAATGAGCAATGCCTGAGCAGTGGTAATCTTGGATCTGAGGCACAGAGGACCTAGGGTCAGGCCTAAGCAGCCTCAAAGAGGAATCCCAGAGCAGCCAGAGGTACAGAGAAGACTTGCACTTTATCTTAATAAACATAGACTATCTTTTGCTAGAGAAACCTGATACGTGTACAAGTGCCCGTTGGTAATTTCTTAATCCAGCCAAATCTAAGGAAGGGAGTGAGGCTTGGACTATGCAGCCTGTTTTAAATCGGGTTGGGAAAAGTAAGGGTTGCCTGATTACTGTAGCACCTTTAGTCAGGGATTGATTTGGTATTCCAGTAATAATGAACCACTTTTGAGGACTGTTGTGAGGCTTAATTCATTAATGTTCAAGAAGCACTGTGAAAGCAGAAAGAGGTGAAGTCATTTGGCCAAGGTCATGTGTACGATCAGGCTTCTGCAGAGCAGCGAATAGAAGCTAGAAGTGAAATCTTGGCTTCACTGAAGTCAGTGGACATTTTGTCATTGATTTTCACGGAGCCAAAATTTCACCCCCCCATTTCCTGCAATGCACCTTGTACCTTAACCACAAGATGACATTACCACTGTGCACACAAGTGTCAGTTTTTTGATGACAACTTGGTTGTAATCTTCGTGTATGCATGTTTATACTTATGGTGGTGGTAGAGTGATATGATGGTCAAGGAAAGCTGTGAGATGCAAGGGTTTTTGCGGGAGATATCTTTTATTGGACCAGCTGTGTGCTTGGGATAGGTTCAGACAAACTTTCAGATGCAGTGACCTGAAGAAGAATGCACTGCATTTGAAAGCTTGTCTGAGTCTAATCCAACCATGCAGTTGGTCTAATAAAAGATACCCCCACAAAAATCCTTGCCTCTTGCATATTTATATTTATTTCCTCATTTATATCCAGTGCATTTCAGTTGCTTTTGGGCCACTAATATATATTAGTGGCCCAAAAGCAACTGATTTTTTGTTCCCAAGTTTGCCTTTTAAAGGTGTTAGGTGGATATATATTGATGCATATTTAGTATATATTGTATAAAATATTAAAATATATATGTTATATGTAAATATATTTATATAGATAATATTTTCTTTCTTTCTTTCTGTCAATATGTATTCACCAAACACCTTTGAAAGGCAAACTTGGGAACAAAAATTCATAAGCTTTCTGGACACTAGGAACCAAGGACTTAACACTGATTATAGTCTTATGGTGCGTTATAACCTACGTGATTCCTAAATTCTTCCCACACATGAAAGGTGATAATGACACTCTATCCTTTTGATAGGCTTTGATCTGTCAGTATTGAGCTTCTTTTCTTTTGCTAATAGTTTATTTATCTGCCAACCCTGAGAATTTCTTCCCCTCCAACAAACTTCATAGTTCTATTAACTAGTTTTCTTACTATCTCTGTGCTTGCTTTTCTCCTCAGACCTGAAGAATGTCTTGCATTAAAAGGTTGTCTAACTCTATCTCAACTATGCAGTTAATCCAATACAATATATCAGCCAAAAAATCTTTGCCTCTTGAATATTTTCACTGGTCTCTGGAGGCCTAAGGGTATTATGATATCCAAAGGCTTGCCAATGTCTATACCCACCATACTGTTGTGTTGGTGCAATAAAAGATACCAGCCACAAGAATTCTTGGCTTCTGCATGTCTCCTGAACTGTCATGCCAACAACATCACCTCAACACAACTTTTACTCATCCCTAAAATGCAACCAGTGCTGGTGTGGAACCTGATAGATATTCTTCATTTTACTAACTTCACACCATGAATTTTGTTTTGAAGTTGGGTTCAGCTGGTGATAGCATAAAATCAAATAAGCACAAACTGCTGGATTTTCTCACATGCACCATGCCCTTGAATATAATACACACCTTGTTTTGAAAGGCAGAATGAAGAAAAAAAGATTTTTCCAGAGTTATGGCTGGATACAGCAGGGGCAGACCCTAATCTTCACCCTCCCTTTCTTGCATAACTAAAGCTGAAACCCTAGCTGCTGCTGAAGACTGGTTTCCATTGATGGATCTGCGACTTTGAAAAGAGTTAAAGAGTTTCTGAGGCTGTGAAATAGGAGGAGAGAGAGTAGGAGCAGCTAGCAAACAGACAAATTGCCCTATGAAATGTTAGCTTGATTAGTGGAACAACAAGACTCTTAAAAAAGAAAAAAGGATCGTTAGCATCTCTGGAGTGAAGACCAAAGAACCATTATGTCAGTTGACTCTCTCTACTGTCTAAATAGTACAGGGCAGCAGGAACCAAAGCATGGCACTTCTATCCATGGTATAAAATCAGCTTCCTTACTTAACACATCCACTCTCATTTTGAGGAACTGATTTTGGGGAAAACATGATGTGTTGTACACAAGAAAATATGGCATTCTCTGAAAACACGAACAATATATAATGTGGAGAAGGAATCCATTTTTTTAAAGAAGACATGAAAGGAGATTACGTGTTGCTGGCGTTTATTGTGACTTTTCAGGGTGACAGTCAGGCAACGCCTATAACATATATTGCATCAGCAAATGTGGTTTTCCACCTTCTTATTCTCCTCTTTGATGATAACCTTTCATTGCTACGACTCCGGCTTCCTCTGCAGTCACTGTACACAGTGATTAATATTATTTGATACTTCTTGGATGTGTGAAAAACAACCAGTTTTTGTAAATGCCAAGCTCTTGTCTGAACTGAGCTGGGAATATTTTCTTCCGTTTGTCACATCTTACTTTCCCCTTGTCATGTTCTAGTTAATGAAAAATAAGCACTTAATTTCATTTTTTTTTTTTAAATCATAGGGACAATGAAGTCAATGGAGCTACACCGAGATACACCAGCTGAATATCTGACTCATAATACCAGGTTGGTCTTGAATGAAACGTCTAAGAAAGTTGTAAAACTGAATCTCTTCCTGCTAGTGGTCATTAAAGATCCCACAGCACTTTTTGCAAGAGTATTTACTCCTATCTCTGAATTTTGTCCTTCCACCAGTGCCATTTTGGGGTGAAATTAGAACAAGTGCGTATTAAGTGGAATTTTTCACATGCCTCTGACATTTCTCACCATTAGATATGCTATATATCACAGAATCATAGAAAACGAGGGTGTGAAGGGACCTCAGGAGGTCATATCTAGTCTAACCCACTGCTCAGAGACTCCACCACCTTTCTGGAGATCATGTTCCAGTCCTTCACCACCCTCCTAGTGAGAGAGTTTTTCCTAATATCTAACCTAAACTTCCCTTGCTGCAACTTAAGCCCATTGCTCCTTTTCCTGTCATCTGCTGCCACTGAGAACAGTCCAGCTCCATCCTCTTTGGAAACACCCTTCAGGGAGTTGAAGGCTGCTATTAAATCCTGCCTCAGTCTTCTCTTCTCCAGAGTAAAAAAGCACAGTTCCCTCAGCCTCTCCTCACCAGTCCTGTCCCCCAGCCCCCTAACCATTTTCATCACCTTCCACCAGACTCTAACTTGTCCACATACTTTTTGTAGTGGGGGGGCCCAAAACTGGACACAGGACTCCAGATGTGCCCTCCTCAGTGCAGAATGGAGTGGATGTATTGCAATGTACTGATATCGCATGTATAAAGTGATGTTCCAAATCAAACAGAAGACAGGATATTCCAAAATGGAGATTGTATGTGACTCCTAGTCACTTTCCTAGTCAGTTCCTTTCAGTTCCAGCCGTTCTGCTTGTTCTCAGTTTCATTTTCCTTCCAATCTCTATCCAAATCTATTCCCTCAGCTGCCTCCTTTTCTCTGTATTCAAGACATGCACTGCCTCCTCTATGCTGGCCAAATCCAGTGAGACCTAAGGAGAGAGTTTCCATTCCATGACTGGCCTGCAACAGCTGGGGAAGTTCTTGTGAACTTTGCTATCCCTTGCCTGGCGCATGCTCAAAAGCTCTGTGGATGTCACATGATGATTGGAAGGTGATGATTGGAAAAATCATGGAGCAGGTCCTCAAGGAATCCATTTCTAAGCACTTGGAGGAGAAGAAGGTGATTAGGAACAGTCAGCATGGATTCACCAGGGGCAAGACATGCCTAACCAACTGATTGCCTTCTACGATGAGATGACTGGTTCTGTGGATGTAGGGAGACCAGTGGATGTGATATAACTTGATTTTAGCAAAGGTTTTGATAAGGTCTCCCAAAACATTCTTGCAGGCACCCTCAGCAAGTCTGCAGGTGACACCAAGCTAGGGAGAATAGGAGATATGGTTGAGGGGCTGGGGCGCATGATTTATGAGGAAAGACTTGGCTTATTTAGTCTAGAGAAGAGAAGACTGAGGGAGGATTGAATAGCAGCTTTCAACTCCCTGAAGGAACGTTTGAAAGGGGATGGAGCTGGACTGTTCTCAGTGGGGGCAGATGACAGGACAAGGAGCAATGGGCTCAAGTTGCAGCAAGGGAAGTCGAGGTTGGATATTAGGAAGAATTTTCTCATTAGAAGGGCAGTAAAACACTGGAACAGGCTACCCAGAGAGGTGGTGCAATCTCCATCCTTGTGGGTTTTCAAAACCGGGCTAGAGAAAGCCTTGGGTGGAATGATCTATTTGGGGCTGGTCCTGCTTTGAGCAGTGGATTGGACTAGATATGTGACCTTGTAACTTTTTATGATTCTATGATTGAGCCATGGCAGCACAGTCCCGGCTGGCAAGGGGCCTGGAGAGTCAGCTTGCAAGCCCAGAGCTGCTCCCCCACAGCTCAACATGCTGTGGAGAGGCTGGTTGGTGCATGAAGGTGCTACAGTGCAGAGCTAGCCATCAGGTAGCCCCTGCACTGTAGCACCCTTGTGCCCCAGTGAAACCAGGTCACTGTCTACATGTGCACTGCAGTGGGGTAAATAACTCCGTCATAGGATACTACTTGTGTTAGGCAGTACTATCCTAACAGAAGAGTTAATTAGTTTACTCTGGCCTAATAACACTGCATGTGTAGATGGTGATGCTTTACTATTCGGCTCTGCAGTAAAGTGTCTTATGTAGATTCACCTGTTGAGGGCAGAATGTGCAGATAATTTGGCCATGAAGCTTCATTAAGTCTCTGTTGAGCATAAGTAAAATGTGATTTATTTTTAAAAAATTGTAACGTGGCTAAATTTGGGAAGATTTGCATGCAAAGAGCAAAAGGCAAACCTGTGTCCCAAAAGCCACCTGTCAGCTAAATTGCGTGTCCCTGTTTCAAAGCATGGGGGTACTTTGCATCAAAACACCACAAAAATTGTTTTTACATGGCAGACCATCCTGTTTTCCCCTAGCTTTGATTCTGAATACTGCTCACTTGTTTAGATGAAAACCTTCCAATACAGTTCAGCCTGAAACAGAGATTTGGCATATATGATTTGCATCCAAATGCTTAAAGTTTGGTGAAGTTAGAAGTAACCAAAAATCAGTCAGTTGGTCCCGAGGTTGCTGCGACCATTTGGGAACCTTAGATGCTGTAACAACTCTAGCTGAGTTGCTTTTCATTATTGGAGTTTCTTTGGGCAGAGTGACCTGGTGGTGCCCATCTCCTCTCCGGGTATGGATGGCTGTTGGTTCGCAGGGAGCTCATCTGCTCTTTGACAGGTCTCATTTTTAATCCTGCTGGGTGCCCACACATCCTTCTCACCTAGGCAAGCCCAGGTGGAGGCACCACTTTAGTTGCCAACAACCCAACCGTGGAACAGGCTGTACTGGTTACATGGTACCAGGTAGTGGACCAAGAGTGGCCTGGCTTGACAGGAGACCAAAAATAGGGCAGTGAAATTGGAATTGTTGGTTAATTCTTGTTTCAACCCTGAACTTTCAAACAGAAACCAGAGTCAGAAGCTCACCAAGTAGATACTCTGGTTGTGAAACTACCTGGGGCATGTTCTGCTTTGCAAAATCAAGTCTTAGTGTCTGGATGCTTTGAATGACAGAAGGCTGTTTCATGTCATCTCAGGGTTTTCTTTAAATATTAGTTTCATGTTGAAGCCACTGGGCAACACACAATGGAACCAGGGAAAATCTGCTTCACAGATGGATGGATCCAAAAATGGTTTCAATAAATTTATTTAAAACTCAAAGGATCCAACCCAGTTCTCATTCAAGTCAAGGAAAAGGCTCCCAGTGACATCAGTGGAAGTTTAATTAGGCTCTGAACCATAGAACATGTGGTCTACCATTTTTGCATGCAAATTCATGGTAATCCTGTAGCCAAAAAAGGCAACAGAAGAAAGCAGGCTCTTGCTAGCAAATGGAAAAGATGTAATCCCTTTAGAAATTTTGCATCCAAGAATAATGGTGTGTGTCAGCACTGTAGATATATGCTGAACCAGCCAAAATGATTCAGAATGGCTGGCAAAAGGGAAGTGTTAGTCACTAAAACATCAAGAAGTTAATGTTGGCATGTTATAAGTACATCAAGGAGGAATGGAAACCATCTAGAGAAGAGGATGATGCAACTGAGACACAGCAGAGAAGGGGATGGAAGGAAATAAAGTTCATCAGATAATGAAGAAGAGCAGTCTGAACCCTACAGAACTGCAAGCAACACGAAGAAACCACTGGTTGTGTGACAAGGACAATCTTTCAAACAAGGATGCATATTATTTTATGTAACAATGCCCCTTGATAAGTGTGATTCTCAACTGGGGTGTTGCAGCACTCTAGGGTGCCTTGAGATCCATTCAAGGGCACGGTGGGGTGTTACACAATGTTAGCACTAGTAGGTGTGCGAACATGGTTCATATGATAAACTCAGAGATTTCAGAGAGGAATCTGTGTTAAAAACACTCTGCCCTGTTGTGCTATGTCTGAGTTCCTTGAAACAGAAGAATATTTTTCTATTATTTTTCTGTAGTAAAAAAACAGTGAAAACAAAGAGCTGACATTTTCTGAGGGGGGCCTCACACCTAAAAAGGTTAAGAACAACAGCCCTAGATGGATTATTATCTGTGGAAATTGAATCTGGGATTTCTGGATCTAAAAGCAGAAGCTTCTACAGCTTGACCTAAAAGAACAGACCTGGTAGCTTTATGCCTTAATTCTGTATATCCTAGTAGCAAATAACATGTGGTGATATTTGCATACAACATTGGTTTATTTTCTGCCTTCCAGGGTGAGCTCAGCAGGAGGCCAGTGCACCACTTAGGTCCCATTCAGCTTGGTTTTGATGTATGCGCTGTCCACATTATCCCACCCCGTGGCACACAGGTAAATTTTCAGCAACTAGGCACCTCTACTGTATAAAGAAAACACACTCTGGATGCTGACGTCTGTTATTTCTATGTTGCTGATGCATATTATCCAGTCCCTACTGGGAGTGACCTAAAGTAACCTATAGGCCTGGATTTTCTTGGACTGTTCCAGATTTTGGAGCCTCCAGGACTTGCTGAAATGGACCTTTTAACCCAAATTTGAAGAATTCATCCTAGACTGAAGCCAGGTAGGAATTTTCTGTGCCTGATGAGAGGATGCAGTATGTTATTGCCTTCTACTGCTGGATAACAGCTCTACAACTTCTGGGTTGGGAGGCAGCCATATTCCTAAATGCTGCGCCCAGGCCATTTGGAATGGATAGAGGGCTCTTTAATTTGGGATGTTTTCGCTTAAAGATCAAAATACTCAAAACAACCATCCTTGATCTTCAGTACGATGACGACTGTGCCATCCTTGCGCACATTAAAGAAAACCTCCAGACCATGCTGGATCTCTTGGCAGAAATGTACTGACCTTTGGGCCTCTCTCTCAACATTGAGAAGACTAAATTGTTCTCTATCAGCCTGCCCTGGGCCATGAATGTGACCCCCCTTCCCAAATTACCATTGACAGAAAGACCCTGGAGGTAATTGAGCACTTCCCTTATCTCTGTAGCCACCTTTCACAGAGTGAACATGGATGAGTAGATCCAGCACAGGATCCAGCGCACAAGTGCTGCTTTTGGGAATTACTTTGGCATGTCTTTATTGATTGCAGTCCCTGGAAAGACACCAAGATCCAGGCCCACAATGCAGTCACCATCCCTGCTTTCCCTTCTGAATGGGAAAGGTGGCTGACCTACCATTGTCATCTCAAGAGCCTGGAGAGGTATCACCAATGATGCCTCCAGAAAATCCTCCACATGAAATGGGAATATCACCCACAAATGCCAGCCTCCTTGATGAAGTCAATGTTACCAGCATTGAGTTGGTGATCCTCAAGAATCAGCTTTGCTGGACCAGACATTGCATGCAGATGCCTCATTTTCAACTCCCAAAACAAGAACTGTATTCCCAGCTTAGTTTTATAATGGCCTGAGTAAATTTTAGTAATGGTCTGAGATCTAATGGTGGCCAAAGGAAACACTACATGGACACAATGGAAGCATACCTCAAGAAAATGGACGCTGAAATCAAGAGCTGGGAGAAGCTGGCATCTAATTGAATCCAATGATGCAGCAATCTCAGCCAAGCGGCAGCCCTTTTTGAGGTAAGGCATCTTGCCCTCAAAGCAAAGAAGAGAGCAGAGGAAGGAAAAAGAAAGGAATCCCAGCCTACAGCCTACTCTCCCCTGCAGAAAGACCTGCAACCACCCCTGCAGGTGGATCTGTAACTCAAGGATCGGACCCTTAAGTCATCTCCATGAGCTGCGGTAGAGATCATCCTCAAATAAACGGATCACTGATGACCATGACATGCCCAGGCCAAGGACACTGCTGTATGAATTTGTCTGGGTGTAATGCTGCATGAATATGGCTCTGCTGCTTCCCAGGGCATGTCATATACCCCTCAATATAAACTACTTCTGTTTCTGGAGGTCTATAAAGCAAATCCATCCCTGGAAATGTTCAAGAGTAGTTTGGACAGGCACTTGGGATGTTTTAGTCATGGCTGATCCTGCCTTGAGCAGGAGGCTGGACTAGGGGACCTTGCGAGGGTGTTGGGCCGTGCTCTGAAGGTTGATCACTTTCGACTAACCTGTAGGACAGATATCTGCTGGAGTGATTGGGACTTCATAAGATTTCTCTTTAATAGTCTAGGTCCGGGAATATGTAAAAAGGAAACAGGCCAGGCAACAACAGAATAGTAATGAATAGGAATAAAATCCCCTTTTAGTTACTCATCTTCTTACATATTTTTTTCTATAATGGAAGGGCTGGGAGAGGAAGAGGTGCAGCTAGAGGAGGGGAACACCCCCACAACCCCAATAAAATAATTTATCCAAGGAATGAATTTATGGATTTTCTAAACACTTGGAAGAGAAGAAGGTGATTAGGAACAGTCAGCATGGATTCATAGTTACATAGTTTCTAGGGTCAGAAGGGCCCTGAGCAGATCATCGAGTCTGACCCCCTACCATGGCAGGAAAGAGTACGGGGGTCAAATGACCCCAGCAAGGTGTACATCTAGCTTCCTCTTAAAGACCCCCAGGGTAGGAGCCAGCACCACTTTGCTTGGAAGTTGGTTCCAGATCCTAGCTGCCCTGACTGTGAAGTAGCGCCTCCTGATGTCTAGCCTAAATCTCCCCTCTGCCAGCTTGTGACCGTTATTCCTGGTCACTCCTGGTAGGGCTCAGGGGAACAGGGACTCCCCCAATGCCTGCTGGTCCTTCCTGACTAGTTTGTAACAGGCCACTAGATCCCCCTCAGCTTTCTCTTGTGGAGGCTGAACAGATTCAGGTCCCGTTGCCTCTCCTCATAGGGTCTGCCCTGCTGCCCCCT
>NW_017729033.1:2625749-2626170 GCF_001723915.1 Gavialis gangeticus
GAGGACCGAGCCCTGGGGGACCCCACTGCCCACATCCCTCCAAGTCGAAAATGACCCGTCCACCACCACTTTCTGGGTGCGGCCCTCCAGCCAGTTGATGACGCATCTGACTGTGTGGGTGTCGACACCACAGCCCCCAGTTCCTTAATGAGAACTGGATGAGAGACAGCGTCGAAGGCCTTCTGAAAGTCCAGGAAGACGATGTCCACTGCTACCCCTGTGTCTAAGGATTTGGTGACCTGGTCATAGAAGGCCACCAGGTTGGTTTAACAGGACCTGCCACTAATGAACCTATGTTGATTGCCCCTAAGCATAATCTCCTCCGCTGGCCCCTCGCGGATATGTGCCAGGATAATTTTTTCAAAAAGCTTGCCCAGGATCTAGGTAAGACTAACTGGCCTATAGTTCCCCAGGTCCTCCT
>NW_017729033.1:2627307-2629700 GCF_001723915.1 Gavialis gangeticus
TAAGTCTCTTTCCCCTTGACTGCCTTGTATTCTAACCCAGCGCACCAGGGGCAAGTTATGTCTGACCAGCCTGATTGCTTAATATGATGAGATGACTGGCTCTGTGGATGCAAGGAGAGCAGTGGATGTGGTGTACCTTGACTTTGGCAAGGTTTTTGATACCATCTCCCACAGCATTCTCACAAGGAAGCTAAGGTAGATGAATGGACTGGAAGGTGAATAGAAAACTGGGTGGATCATCAGGCTCAGAGGGTAGTAATCAATGGCTCAATGTCTAGTTGGCAGCTGGTATCAAGTGAAGTACCCTGGGGTCGGTTCTGGGGCCAGATTTGTTCAATATCTTCATCAGTGACCTGGAAGATGGGATGAACTGCACCCACAGCACTGAAGGGGGATTGAAAAGCAGCCTTCAACTCCCTGCAGGGTGGTTTCAAAGAGGATGGAGCTGGACTGTTCTCAGTGGTGGCAGATAACAGGACAAGGAGCAATGTGCTCAAGTCGCAGCAAGGGAAGTTCAGGTTAGATATTTAGGAAGGACTTCCTTGTGAGGAGGGTAGTAAAACACTGGAACAAGTTCCCCAGAGAGGTGGTGCAGTCTCCATCCTTGGAGGTGTTTTAAGATCTGGCTAGATCAAGTCTTGGCTGGGATGATGTAGTTGGAGATGGTCCTGCTTTGAGCAGAGGGTTGGACTAGATGTGACCTCCTGAGGTCCCTTCCAGCCCCCATTGTCTATGATTTTATGACTGCAAAATGTGTGACATTAACTGTGGGGTGGGCTCCATCTTCACTCCTGAAACGCTCCTGACATTTTACCTAGCACCTGGCTGGGCTTTTGGGGTTGGTAGCATGAAGGAGCTGACCACCTTCTAGAGCTGTAGCAGATGTCTTGACTGCAAAGGCTACATTGTGGGGTTCTGCGGTGACCTAGCAACTAAAATCTCTGTAATGAGTCAGCTTCAAAAAAAAGAAAATAACATTAGAGAACAAATGACATTAGAACACAAACAGATTTTATATATATATTTTTGGCTCGGGAAATGGAAGAGGCAGAAGGCCTTTAAAAAATAGACTGTCTAAGTTCTCTGTGAGTGTAGGTTGTGAGAGGTCCATTCAACTCAATGGAGTTTCACAAGTCAATACTGACAGAGAAACAGCCAAAGCCAGGACTGCTGTAGTGAATGCAATGGAATATATTGCAATTAAAGACTTTTTTTTTGCAAAAATCTAGTTGGTGTAATAAAAGATATCACCTCTACCATGAGTTGTGATTCCTTTTGCCTTTAGACCAATACAGAAACAACCTGGATACCTGACGCATGGAATATATTGGGATCCAACAAGGATGATGACTTCTTGCTCTGAACTGTAAATGGAAGACCCCCTCCCACATTGGGAAAACAGATTGAGCTGGTGTTTCTCTTCCCCCCTCTCTGCCATTGTCCTTGAAGGGAAAACTGTAGAGAAGAGGCAGCTAAAGAGAGGCCAGGCCCAGTATATCTATTAAAAAGCATAATTTCCTTCTACCTGTCTTCTTTAGTCTGCAATCCTGTTAAGGCAGAGAATGGCTCTTTTCTGTGTCTGCACAGTACCTAGTACATTGGGTTCCTGCACTTGATTGAGGTCTCTGGGTGCCATAAAGCATATATATATGTCTTCTTCCCCACGTGAATAAGCTGGATAAAGCATTTTTTCTATGCTTGGGCATAAATTGCTATGTAGCATTACTGTGCATTGCTAAAATGTTGTTACATTTTCATTGCAAACACTGCTGCATTTCTGTAGTGGGGTGGGTAGAGTGATTACTGGGTCTAAAATCTGCAGAGTACTTTCGGATATATACAAGAGGAGAATGAAGGGATCTAGGCAGAAAGCCCCCATTAATAATATCATAAAATAATCATAACTTCTCTTCAAGAAGCCCCATTTTTCTGTTTAATAATGTTAGAACTTATGAACTGGGAGAAGTGGGACTTAAAAAGATAATGACTGTTTTTGGTTTTCATCTGCTGCTTTTACAGTATCTTGAAAATCATCTTGAAACTCCTCACATATCTGTTATGTGTTCCACGTTTCCATTTAATTGCTCTATTTAATGTATGTTGCTATTGCATTCCAAAATAGGTAACCTGCTTGACAGAGTATATTCCTAAAATAATCAAGTTTGTTAATGTGATTAAGAGCAAAGTCATGTAATGTCTCTGCTACTAGATATTTAATTGAAGAGCAGGCATTTAAACAGAGAGCTTCTCATGTGCCTCTTATTTTGGCAAAGTATGAAAAGAGAGATAATTTTAAATCCATCCAAAAATAGGAATGTTTATGGGAAAAGATCAGCTGCTATATAATAAGAAAGAAACAGAACATGCAAAATGTAAAAAAAAAAAAAAATCCT
>NW_017729033.1:2634700-2640852 GCF_001723915.1 Gavialis gangeticus
ATTTAATTGAAGAGCAGGCATTTAAACAGAGAGCTTCTCATGTGCCTCTTATTTTGGCAAAGTATGAAAAGAGAGATAATTTTAAATCCATCCAAAAATAGGAATGTTTATGGGAAAAGATCAGCTGCTATATAATAAGAAAGAAACAGAACATGCAAAATGTAAAAAAAAAAAAAAAAGAAGTAAATTCCAAGACATTCACTGTATGACTAATACAGTAAGTCTAAAACCCAACCACAAGGATCCTATGTAATATCAGACTATGAGGTTTAAATGATCATGCAATGACATGAGGGATAGCTTAAGATTAGTAGGATTTTAATTACATTGCTAAGTTTAGACATTTTAATGTGCTTAAAACAGTAGACTTGCTCAGTTCGATAACTGCATTATTTAGCCACCTTTGAAAACGGGCTGTTTTTCTGTGTTGTTCATCTTTTAAGTTTTCTGCTTGTATGTATAAATCATGTAAGAGTGTTCCAGCCCAGGGCTGTCCGACCACCCAGCTGCCACTACCTCTTGTTTTGGGCTTCCCCTCTCCTGGCTTCCACTGCCCTATGCATCCCCAGAGGGAGAGGCAGTACCCTCCAGCCCGCAGTTTTAGTGGGGTGGGAGGGCTCCTAACCCCATTCATTGCATGATATGCAGCCTGTAGCCCCCACAACGTGCAGCCCCTGCTGGAATGGCTTGTGGGGCATATGGTCCCTACCCCCTTAGAAGCTGGACAGCCCTGCTCCAGCCAATTCAAGGTGAGATTATTTTGCATGGATGTTAAACTTCCTACCATGCCCTGAGAAGGGCTGCGCTCACGATCTGCATTAAGTAGCCAACAACAGTGACAGCATGCCTTTGGACAGAAGTAGTCTGCTCCTGGGTAGGAAGAGTGCACAAAGTGAAGGGTGCAGCAGCAGACCAGCTTACAGGTTGAGCTGTGCTGCAGATTTTAAGACGAAAGGTGCTTCTCACTCCTAGGCCTGTATATCACAGGCGGGTCCAGGATTGAAGCAAGGGGAGTGCGGCTATACCCCCTGCAGCTGTGTGGCCTTCTTTGCCCAGCTGCTGAATTCAGTGGGGGTGGGGAGAGGAAAGGAGGGCAAATAGTTGAGGTGCTCACCCTATGGACTTCAAAGCTGTATGAAAGCAGGGGTTGCAGTCAGAGCCTGTGCTGAACAGCTGGTGAGCTCAGGGACCTCATGACACACCTGGAGGCAGGAGCTGCACTGACTTGCTGGTGAACTCAAAGAGCTTCCTGTGCAAGCACTGCACAACTGAAGGGGTGTGTGGGTGCACCACTGCACCCCTCCAGCTACACCCCTGCTGTCTAGTCATCTGCTCATCCACCATGCTGGACTCAGCCATCCTCACTGTGGCACCAGCACCCATGACTATCTGACAGTGATGACACATTTGTAGGCCCCTTTCCCCTCTCACAGGTGGCGATGACCAGAGTCCCAGTGGCTTTTAGTGTTATCTATTAATTTTCATTGTGCTAGCACCTAGTGGCACCTCTTATGGGGATCCTGTTGTACTAGGCACTGCATAATCACAGAACAAAAGGACAATCCTTGGCCCTAAGAGTTTACAATCGGAGCATAAGACAAGCAGCAACAGATGGATAGAGACGTATGGGGGAGTACAAGGAAACAGTGCGACAGTGTTAATCAGCATGACAGGCAGCAGGCTCAGCACACCAGCAGCCAAGCCATTGTCAAATGTTTTGTTGGCATCACAGCAGAGGAGGGTTTCCAGGGGAGATTTAAAGTAGGATCATGACGTGTTTTTGTGCTTGCTTATGGGGACTCCTATCTAGTGTGAGGGGTGGCTGGAGTCATTGACAATGATCGATGAAGGCTGACATCAGGGGTCAATCAGGGGAGGGAGATGACCTCTCAATAGCGAAGGAGAGATGCCAGATACAATAGAGATCAGTTCTAAAGGGCTCTGGGCATGCAGACAAGTAGTTGATGTTTGATGTGATAGGGAACAGAGTGCTAGTGGATAGATACAAAGAGAACTGCAGTGTGGTCAGAGCAATGGGCTAAGAAAACAATGCTTGCAGTGGTGTTCAAATGAATATAAGTGTGACAAGACTGCATTGTGGGCCAGAAGAAAGGGACTGAGATGTGAGAGGGAGCTTAGAGATGTGATGCAGAAAGATGTAAACAGGGCCTAGTTGTGGGGAGCCAAAATGAAACCCAAATTGGAAGTGGCACTGAGATTATAGGCCTGCGTGACAGAGAGGATCATTCCTACCATAAATGTAAACAGTGCATTCAATAAACTGGGAGATCAAAGGGAGGCGGGATGGAAGAAGGAGAGGCAACTGGGACTAAGAGCGAGCTTATGTAAGATGGAAAAGACTGAAACGTCTATTTTTAATGGGGAAGAGTCAGAAGAGAAGTATAGATTACAAAAAGAGTAAAGAAAAGCATAAGAGGAGATGGGTAGTGGTCACCAGGGCAAGTGGAACATCTGAGATGGGAAACGTCTTTGCAAGAGGAGGTGGAAGAAGGCTGTGAGGCTGAGATGAGGGAAGGCAAACTTGTAGAGGTAGTCATGAAATACTTCATTAATTTTCTCTTGGAAGAACTGGGCAGGTTCCTGTATGGAGAGAGGAGTAGAACTAGAAGGAGAGAAGTTTGAAGGGGTGAATGCAGGAGTAGAGCTGTTTAACTAAGAAGATAGCAGAACTCAAGAAGGAGAGAATGCATTTGCAATATAGGACGTCAGCCTGATCACAGGATCTCCACCAGAGAGACTCTTCAGTAGGAGAGCAAGAGTGAGGAAAATGGATTTTGGGTCTGAACCAAGGCTGGGATTTGGCAGGACAGACTTTGGGAAGAGAGGTGAAGCAATCAAAGGTGGAGGAAACCGAAGAATGGAGAGAAATCAACAATCACATCTGTGGAAGAAAGGAAATCGAGAATGGACAGCAAAGGAGAATTCATTAGTGCTGATGGGCTGAAGATATCAGAAAGGCTGAGAGACACAGTGTAAAGGTTGAGTTGACGGGCAATGCTGAAAGAGACGGCAGAAAGGAGAAACAGAAACAAGCAGATTGGAAAGCAAGTAATGCTTGATGGAGTTCAAGTTGAGCGAGTGTTTCTTTTGGTGAGTGAAAGACCTGAACTGGGCTGCAGGATGCAGGATTAAACCTCAAGTGGTTGGAATAGGAGAATAGGACAGCAGGTCTTTACTTTTGACAGCTTAGATGCCAATGCATGATGTTGCTTCTGGTAGCCAATGTTGGAGTATGCCACTGAAGAGGACAGATCAAAAGGTAAGTATTGTGCTAGAACTGGCACTCAGCTGCCATGGCCATGGCCATGGCCAAGAGTCCATCTCTCTGCCAAAGGGTTAGCAGGAAGATTTGCTCAAAGAGGTAAATAATCCTGGCATGATCAGGCCTGAAGTATCCAAAAAGCACCAACACAGTTGGCACAAATTAGGATCTTTGTTGGCAGTCATGTTCAACACAGAAACCAAGGATGTTATGAAGACCACCCCAACCTCTTAAAATCAAAGCTGAACCACAAGGACAGAAAAAGCTTGTGAGACTCTTGCTACCATTATTCAGTGGGTAAATAATGGACTTCAGTCTCTGCAACTGTCAGTCTGACACCTTTCCTTCTCCTTAAGTTCACTGATATATATATATATGTCTAAAACTTTATTTAAACTTAGCAAATAACCAAATTAATGCTATTATTGTAGCATGACAAGAGGTTTATTCAGGTAGCTGATTTACCAATTCAGAAGCTATTCCCTAGAGAGCCTTCCCAGAAATGTTAGCATTCAATTGCAAACTTCTGATTTAATTAAAGAAGAACTTAGACCTTCAAACATTATCTCAGCAGGAAAATCCATAATTAGTTTCACAATTTTTCTCAAGGAACTGTCCCATGCTTTTTCTGAAACCGGGAGAAGGGCTCCATAAATCTATCATAATTTCCTAGCATTTCCAGCTCAAGCATTAGAGATGTTGTGTGGGCAGATTTAATAGGTTCTTTCTAGCTTCCTGCTGAGGATAAGGATTGCATAACGTGTGAGTCAAGATACAGGGCTGGAATCTGTCACTGAAACGCTTGTTGGAGTAACATTATCAGATGTCAGTTGGAACGTCAATAAATAGCAAGGCTTTGTAGGCATGGTATCAGCATGTATCCTTGGATCACTGGGAAAATACCTAAAGGATGCTCTTCTGCGTATGATCAAGGGTCAGTTTTTCTCACTCCTACAGTGTGGGACATGAGGCCTCACCTGATCATGTGATTTTAGTTAAATCCAATAATATTTTGGCCTTGTATAACTCCTTCTGTCCAACAAAGCCGAAGTTTTAAAAACAGCATTCATGTTAGGAAGGTATTTGTCTTCCCAAGGTTAGTAAGGGAAACTGAGGCAGGGATTAATGAAGTGTCCTGCTTACATCTATATACTGACTTCTTAATAAAACTGAGAGTAAAACCTAGGGGTTTTAGCACCAGTCCTATGTTGCGATCACCAGCCTACACCACTGCGAGTGTACAGCAAACACTCTTTAAATTTGTAGTGGACATTTTTTTTCATGTATAGCCTACAATGCTTTTTTTCCTTAGGTTTGAGTTTTAAAGGAATAATGAGGGTAGACTTTATTTTTCCCCCCTATGTGTTATAAAGGAAAATTGAGGGTAGACTTTCTTTTTCCCCCTACATGTTTGAGTTATATAGGAAAACTGAGTGTAGACTTTCTTTAGAGCAACCTTTCTGTCATGTTTTGTAATATGGAATAGTTCTCTTCCAATACAACCTATAGTACAATACAATACAATACACTACAACTTACAATACAATCTCTTTCTCCAGCTTCTTTCTAACCTAGCAGTTTCTGTACTAATGCCTGTCTTCTCCAGGTCAGCTAATGTTTCTCACTCAACTTTTTTACTGAAGTCCAGCTAGATTATTGCATTTATTACAAGAAAAGCAGTAAAAGAAAGGTATCAGTTTAGTCTGGCATGATCTTGGGTAAACCCATGTTGTGTTTTATCCAATTTCCATTGCTTTTATTCAAAAAATGTTTACACTGTTGGGGTCACACCTCTGTGCTTACTCAGGCAATTTTTTTAATTCTTTTTAAATATAGGTAGCATATTTGCTACTCTCCAGTGCTATGGTACCAGGCAGGAGTTGATCGACTTGAGTGCATTAAGCACTTACCTGGTAATTTCCAATTCCATACCTCATTCTCATTATCTATTCTGCTTTTGCCCCCATGTTGTACTTCTCTTTCCTGAACTGTACAGACACATCATTACCTGTGCTCATCATGGTTGTTACTGCATTGGGTTTCTCTTATCCCTATAATATCTGGTTTCATGTCCTATACCAGGATTTCAAATGCCTCCATTTTATTTCCCAGGGTAATGACAAGTCTTTCAGTTACTTCTGATTGACAATATTCAGTTCCCTACTTGAATTAAATACAGTTCTTCAATACCTATTGCCCACCTGTCTATCTTCTTCTTTTATATGGCATCAGATATCAGCTTCCAAATTGATAAGCCACTGTCTGGTATTATCACTCACTGTGCCAATTCCATCTACCTCGTCTGGGCATTTGTAAAGACTGCAGCTTTCAATTAAATGCTGTGCTGTTTCTTGGGCACCGCATTCATATAAGGGGCTGTCCAAGATGTTCATCTTGCGAGGTGTTGTTTTGAAGCATCCGTATCCAGATCTCAGTCTGTTCATAGTTTCATAGTTTCTAGGGTCGGAAGGGACCTGAGCAGATCATCTAGTCCGACCCCCTGCCACGGCAGGAAAGAGTATTGGGGTCAAATGACCCCAGTAAGGTGGTCATCCAACCTCCTCTTAAAAACCCCCAGGGTGGGAGCCTGCACCACCTCACTTGGAAGCTGGTTCCAGATCCTAGCTGCCCTGACCGTGAAGTAGCGTCTCCTGATGTCCAACTTAAACCTTCCGTCCGCCAGCTTGCGACCATTGTTCCTGGTCACTCCTTGCGATGCTCGGGGGAACAGGGACTCCCCCAGCGCCTGCTTATCCCCCCTAACTAGTTTATAACAGGCCACAAGATCCCCCCTCAGCCTTCTCTTTTGAAGGCTGAACAGGTTCAGGTCCCGCAACCTTTCCTCATAGGACCTACCCTGCTGTCCCTT
>NW_017729033.1:2641432-2649330 GCF_001723915.1 Gavialis gangeticus
GGGGTGAGAGACAGTGTCAAAAGCCTTCCTGAAGTCTAGGAAAACTATATCCACTGCCACCCCTGCATCCAATGATTTAGTGACCTGGTCGTAAAAGGCCACCAGGTTGGTCTGACAGGACCTGCCGCTGATGAACCCGTGCTGGTTGCCCCTGAGCATGCCGTTCCCTGCTGGCCCCTCCTGGATGTGTGCCAGAATAATTTTCTCGAACAGCTTGCCCAGGATCGAGGTAAGACTGACTGGCCTGTAGTTCCCCGGGCCCTCTTTCTTCCCCTTTTTGGAGTTAGGAACCACGTTGGCCCTCTTCCAGTCCTCTGGCACCTCTCCAGAGCACCACGAGTGTTCATAAAGCCGCGCCAGGGGACTTGCAATGACTCCAGCCAATTCCTTTAGGACTCCAGCGTGAACAGCTTGATCCACACTTCTTTGTCCAGGTCATGGCCAGCGTGGGACTCATTTGGTGTTGGTATAAAACACGGTAGGAATAGGTTTGACCTTTCCTGGCGGTTGGCCCATTCCACTTCTGCTCATTGGTTTGTTTCTGCATCCCCAGTCTCCTCCAGGAGTTGGTTGGTTTCATGTACAAACAGTTTATATTCCTTTTAAGCCTCTTCAGCCTCCATCTGTTCAGGTCTTCAGTTAACAGTTGATGGAGCAGGTGATTTTCGTCATCTCTTGTCCCTATTGCCAGTAATGATGTTAGGGTCTGTCTTCTTATATCTCTTAGTCTAATGCACAAGAGTACAGGAGTGCCTCTGTCAGGAATCTCAGTACACTGTTAAGTACAATGTTAAGCTTTTTAGCGTGACAACTTTTGGACAACCATACAGGGGCACAGTATTCTGCTGGGGCATATACCATTACAAGTGCCATGGTTCTGAGCACCTTGAAGTTGGCAATCCATGTTGTGCTGGCTAAACATCTTAAGGCATCTACCTGTGCAGAGACTTTACTGCCGACCTTTTGGATGTAACATTTATAGGTGAGGGAATGGTGTAATGTGATGCCTAGGTAGGTTGAGGTATGCTCATGAGGAAGGATACGGTTGCCTACTCTGATATTCAGGGAGCTCTTGGCTCAAGGATTGTCCAGGTGGAAGAGTGACGATACTGATTTACTGATGCTCAATTTTGATTGCCACTTGTGGGGATAGTCAACAACAAGTTCCATGTCAGGACTCAGTGTCTTTTCCAGTTCTGCATGTCTATTCCTTGGGCTACTGTGATGACATTATCAGCCTACAGGTATTGCTTAGGTGTTGTATGCAGGAAGTCTGAGACATATACAGTAAAGAATATTGGTGCTAGCAAAGGCTAACTAACAAGAGAGCAGACCAATTAGAGGAACCTTCAGAAACCAAACGTCGATCAAGGCTACAATACACTTACAAATTGCCTAACTGAAATAGCTAAACTCTATGTACCTAGAAGCTATAGAAGCCATTATATGCCATGCTGGGATGAACAATGCAAACAGTTCCTTAGCATCACGAAGCAATGCAATGACCCTGCATCTGTGAAAAAGAACTAAGGAACAGTTGGCAACCACACTAAACAATATCAAAAAGGAGAGACGGCTTACTACCATAGAAGGATTGGATACAACCCACTTGAGCAAACAAGCATGCAGCACCATTAACTGCCATACAGGCAAAGACACCAAAAAATGACATTACTCTGTGTCAGCAAACTCCATTGTGAAAATACTATGCAACAACAGCAAGTAGAGTAACTCCAACAAGCAACACACAGAAGTGGTTAGACATCTGACTTGTGAACAACTTAAAACACCCAATGCCAAACTTCATTTAACCACCTCCATCCTTGATAATGAGTTTGATGTAGCCATTAAAGAGATCAAGACAGGCAAGGCTGCTGGACCAGATAAAATATTCCCAGAATTTGTTACCAAGCTTGGAACCACAATGAAAAGATGGCTTCAGAAATTCATGTATAAATGTCTAGAAAGTAACAGACTTCCAAAAATCAGAAAAGCAGATGTCACTGATATCTTGAAACCCCCAAAAGCACCAAAGTGTTAC
Source organism: Gavialis gangeticus (assembly GCF_001723915.1). Classification (NCBI taxonomy): domain Eukaryota; kingdom Metazoa; phylum Chordata; order Crocodylia; family Gavialidae; genus Gavialis; species Gavialis gangeticus. The sequence continues at coordinate 2,643,474 of NW_017729033.1, forward strand.
CTCATGGAGCGCATAATCTTGAATACAATAGAGAACACCATTGACCCCCAGTTCCCAAAAGAACAATCTGGCTTTTGGAAAAAGCAGTGTACCATTGACCAAGTTACATTACTTACATCTGACACAGAAAATGAATTTGAAATGAGGCAGAAAACAGGTGCGGTCTTTATTGACCTTACATCTGCCTATGACACCGTATGGCACCAAGGCCTCAAATACATAATGTGCTCTATGATACCTGACTACAAGCTATGCACGTTCGCCACGAACATCATTTCTAACAGATCATTCAAACTGACTACCAGCCAAGGAGAAAAAAACAGAGTACGAACCCTGAAGAATGGACTCCACAGTGGTCAGTGCTAGTACCCATTATTCTCATCGACAGTACTACTATTTTACTCCTTACTGTCCATTTTTTTATTCTCTGATATTCCTTTATCAATTTCCATATTCACATTTTCTTCCTCTGTGCTAAACTAGGCATAGAGCTTGCACAAGTATCTCCTAACCTTCTTTCCTTATTGCCTAAGTGAAATCATTAGCGCAAATTAGTAAGTTCCCATTGTAAATTAAAATAAATGCATGATTTAAAATTCCAAATGCTATCACCAAGCTATCACTTTCAGGTGGCAGGATCATTATGAAAGAAGTCAGACATATAGTAAAGCCTGTATGCAGATATTAAAGAATTAAAAATAGACTTCCAAAGCCAGATAAGATATTTGGATGTCTAATTCCCATTACTTTTAATCAGAATTATGCATTCAAGTTCCCTGGTGCATCTGACTTCCTTAGCTTATAAACTCAAATATTTTAGGTAAAAGTATAAATGAAAGTCAAATTCTTATTTTATTTACAAATCAATATCTGGGTTTAAATGCATTGTGTCTCGTGCAATAGCTCAGGACATCACAGCCCTGACAGGCAAAACTTTACTCTCCACAGTATTTTAGCAGGAATCTAATATCATCAGCAATTATAATAAAATATAGCTGTTATTACACATTCATATTGCAGTAATATCTAGAGTCCCGGTTTGGCTGAGGCTCTAATGTGCTAGGCACTGATATCAAGTGCCAGCCCTAGCCCCAAAGAGCTTACAGTTTATTTTTCAATTAAAGCAATCAGGAAATGATCTTCAAATACTTTCTCTTAAAAGGTGCTGGTAATTTCAGAGACTGCATGTACACTCTGTGCCACTATAGATCTGACACATTCATCAGTGCTTTTAATGCTTTGCACTAGTCTACCTGTAAAGCTCCTGGAATATACTGGTGTTTTAGCAAAGCCAAGGAGGCAGGCCTATTTAAGTCTGGTTTTCTCTGATACACTCCTAATCAGACTGCTACTTCTAAGCCTTTTACACTCTCCATTTCAAACACCTTTCCTGTTGCAAAGTTCTTTAGAATATTACACCTAAGTCTACATAAACGTTAGAGAATGAATAAAGGACTTAAGCCGCTTCCTGGATGATGTGTAAGTGATGAACATTCAGACAATCTTCTCCCTTCCCTTCTTTCCTTATGAATTCCTCTTCTAAAAATAATGGCTATGACAGTATTTCTGTATTATATGACAAGAGAATGATTTCAGTCAATCACAGCACAGAAAAGAAAGTGGCACCCTTCTTACACATGACATTTGAAACTTTTATTAGCACTTCAGCAGCAGGGATAGATTCTGCTTGTAATGCACCAGCATAAAGCTGGAGTAACTCCACTGAAATCAAGTGAGGCATTCCTTATATGGAAAACTTTAGTTAGCCCATAAGGTACAACTCTGCACTGCCTATTCTTTATATGGGCCAGTGTAATTAATAGCAAAATATATTAGTAAATCCCCTGGGGGCATTTACTTTTTGAACTCACTCTGAAACAGTTATTCACTTAAGCCTCAGCCCCAATTTGTGTGATGGTTTATATGCATAAATGAGGATTTTTTTTTTAGTTACTTTTCTAGCTAGGTAAAGACCAACAAATTTATATGTACTTGCTAGAAAGGTTCAAATATTAATTTAAGATATGAATTGACTCGTCAGTATTGTATAGCTGTATACTTCTAAGGCATGTTGTCCTTTATATAACTTCATGTTTTTGATTTACCTTGTGTATAATAATAATTGCTTGCACTTTACGCTAGGACCTCCACAAAAAATGAATGCATGTGGCAATGGCAGGCAACTTTGACTAAGAGCAGATTAAGTGAAATAAGTTGGAGGGTCTCAGCTGGTTTTCTAGTTGACAGCTATATACATGTCTTATTCTAAAACCCACAACTGACTACGTGGTGGAAAAAAAGGCAAGAATTCAATTAACATGGCATGATAATGAAAGGTCTAATCCAAACCCCACTGAAATCAACGGAAAGTCTCCCATAGTCTTGGATTGCCCCCAAAACAATATTTCCACACCTGAAGGGGGTTCCTCTGGGTCAGGTTTGAAGGACGTTGGCAGAGAAGAATGGGTTGTAAATGTTTTGCGGATAACAAGATGACTTCATTCTCCAAAGCTGTCAAGCTTTCGTTGGTGATGTTATTTTTGGGGTTTTTGTTTAAATAATATGGTGTCATGCTGCGTACAAGGCACTCAGTACCCACTTCATCACAAATAAGATTCAAAAGCAGTTTAATAGCATTTAAGGTTAGCAGAGACTTCCTACACGGTTACTGCATTTCACCCAGATATTCCTATATTGAACCCAATAATTTGAGTTAGTTCAAAGCATTTCAGTCCTCAGAAGACTAAACTACTAAGTATGTAGGAGAGCTGAGATGTCAACAAGGCTCAGTGCAAATTGTTTAGATGCGTTATAGGTAGAGATGATCCTAGCAGGAAGTCCATGCTCCTTCTGCAGCGGAAAACCAAAAAGGAAAAAAAACACCAAGGTCTCCACCAGTCTGATGTGAGGGGAAATTATTGCTCAGACTCAGATGATGTGATGATGACCATTAGCAAGTCAGAACACACCAGCTAAAAGCATTCACCGCCCTCCTTTAGAGCACTGCTCCATCCTGTCTCTAGCAGAGGCCGATTCTTGATGCTTCAGGGAAAGAGAAAAAAAGAAAAACCAGAATACATCTGGCCAATTGTGCTTCAGGGGGTGAAGTCCTTCCTGACCCCTGCAGGTAACCAGCTGAAGCATGAATTTGATTATAGTTGACATAAAACACTGCCAGTGTTATGATGACGTTGAGGGCAAGGCAGCTTTATGCTTGTTCCACGGCTCACGAAGGAAGAGAATTAACAGGACATCCCAGACGCACGGGCTAAAAAGGACCCTCACAGCTGTTACAGCCAGACTTACTGCTCATGCAGATTGTAGAGTTTTTGCTTAGATTAGAGAATCTCCCTTTAGTAAGGTATTTAATCTAATTGTGAAGTATTCACCACCTCCCCCAGGAAGCTGTTCCAGTGTTTAATTGCCCTCATAGCATGTGTGTACATAACACGGGATAGGTAGAAAATTGTGGCTGGTTCCATGGGTGAGTTTGTCTAACCTCAGCTTCCAACTCTTGGACCTTGTTGTGCTTCTGTTTGCAAGGCTAAAGACCTGCCCGGCACAAGACACCTTTTCCCTCTGGCTGTGATGGTGTTGTGTGATGGCCTCACTTTAACAGTGCCGTCACCAGAGCTTGCTAGTTAAAAAGCGGAGTTTTTCTATGAAAACAGTTATGAGATTGTTTGGGGCGGGGGTGGTTGAAACCCTGCCTGAATTTTGATCCATTCTAGTTGGTGCATTGCATCAGGTTATTGAATACTTCAGTGGCAGATCCAGAGGGAGGTGCACCAGTGCAGCTGCATCCTCCTTTGATTCCTGCTCCACCCAAAGTTTGAAACCAAGTACCCGGCAGGGGCAGTGGTATTTCTATTCGGGCACCAGTAACGGGAGTCTATTGACTTCATGGCTCGTTAAAATATACCTGTTTCCTTCTAAACGCTTCTTGGCCTCTTGTGGGTTAAGATCAAGTGTCGCTGCTGCACCGGTCTGGTACCAGAACCAAAATGGATTTAAATGGCAGTGTGTAGGGAAAGGTGCACCCCTGTCCAATGCCCTGCAGACAGGATGCCCTACCAGTCTTGTAATTAGCTTCCCACTGGCCAGTTTTCAGTGGGAGGATCTCAGCTACACGCCAACTTTATGGAAACGGGGGACTCCTCCCTAACTTGCTCCTGTGGTCTTTGGTTAAGAGCAAGTGAGACGTGGGGGCATTCAAACCCTAAGCCTCTGGGCTTCAGGGTACCCGTAGGATGCCCACCGACGGATATGGAAGTATGTGAAATCCCATGCTGAAAAGTTGGGGGTGGAGGATACTTGCTGGTTTTAGTGCCACATACGGTGTTTGAATGATTGAGTGTTGCTCAGCTGACAGGATTCAGAATTGATTTGGCTCATTTGACCTGGTATATGAAAAATTTTCCCGAACCCCCCCTCCCCAAACCTCGATTCCTTCTAAACTCTTCATTGCACAGGCATTTCATGACCCCCACCCCTTTTAAAGGGCCGTTACGTTCCACTGTTCAAACTCACCTTTCTTCTCCAATTCTGCTGACCGTTCTCTGCTCCCAGCGACACAGCTCTGATTTCACCGTCCCACAGAGCGACCGTAACTCACTCCAAGACAGTGGTATTTGTTTCTGCCTCAGTCTTAAAATGATGAATACAGGCAGTCCTCGACTTACAACGTTTCGCGCTTACAATGTCTATAAATTGACACCATTTCAACTTTCTGATGTCAGTTTCAACTTGATGACGCTCGATCCGATGCGACGCCACTCCAGTGAACAAGTTTGCTGCGCCGCTTGTCTCCCTGGAGAACGTCTGTCCAAATTTCCTTGGACATTTTCTTTAAGAAAGCGGACAAGACACCGGAAAAACCTGCAGCCAGGACTCCTGAGAAGTCTCCAGCCAGGAACCTTGCAAAAAGTCCAGCCAAATCACCTCAAAGAAGTCCTTCCAAATCAACACAATTGCTATTTACAATATAAATACATTCATGTAGCTATATTACTTATCTATAATTGGTTGAGTACAAAATTCTGGGGTATTTTTGGTGAAAGTTGAGTATCAGGCCTTGGTTCAGAAACCAACCCCTCATTTATAACATTGTTTCTCATGAGAAAATCAGTTCTGAGTTACAACGTTTCAACTTCAAGTGCCCTTTTTGGGAACCAATTGTGTCGTAAGTCTGAGGACTGCCTGTGTAGCCCTAGGCCCCTCTGGTATGAATTGAGCTTCCAGGTTTTTGGGTTGTTTTTATGAAAACATGTTATATGGGATGATGCACCTCACCGCTGGCAACCCTCCTCCACTTTTCAAAATCCATGGAAACGTTTTAAAATGCAGTTTGAAGGGGGAATTGCAGGTTGAGAAACCATAGGCCAGCTGAGCAGCGTGAGGTATAGTTTAGACTGGGATTTTTTTATCTCGGGTTAGTGCACATGGACGGGGCCTCACTGCATCTCCCTGCAGGCAGGGGTATGAGGGATACCCCTGGCACTGTCTCCAGTGGCTGCGAGGTCCGTGTGGCCCAGGCGACTATGTCACCACAGCGCGAGCACGAGGCGCCATCCTGGGACAGGCTCTGACACAACCTGCCACAGGCAGCTGGCCCCGCCCCTTCCGCCACATCCGGGCCCGCTGCGTTGCTGACACCACCCACGTCTGCCCTTCGCGCCGCCTGTGGCGCGCCGAGAGAGGCCCCGCCCCCCGCGCGCAGCGAGTCCCTAGCAACGGGCCGGAGGGCGGTGGCTGCGCATGCGCACGGGGGCTCGCCCGCCAGCCCGCCGCGGCCGTCTGTCGCTGCCGGGGGAGTGGAGCGGCATGGAGCACGGCCCCGGCCCCGGCCCCGGCCCCG
>NW_017729033.1:2649598-2651382 GCF_001723915.1 Gavialis gangeticus
CTCTCCCACCCCTACCCTGGCCACCTGCCGCTCCGCTTCCCGCTCCCGCCCCTTTGCTTCCCCATCTGGCCTGCCGCTCCGCTTTCTGCTCCCGGCCCCGTGTTCCCTCTTGGATCTACTGCTCTGCTTTCTACTCCCGGCCCTGTGCTCCTAACCTGATCCACTGCTCTGCTTTCTGCTCCTAACCTGATCCACTGTTCTGCTCTCTGCTCCCGAACCTGTGCTCCCCACCTGATCTCCTCTGCTTCCTACCCAGTGCTTCCCACTTGCTCTACTGTTCTGCTTTCTGCTCCATGTCCTACGGGCTACTGCCTTGCCTGCCCCCTCCCTGATCTATCCCGTGCCACACACGCAGGTTGCCTGTATGTCTCAACCGCAGGGGCCTGGGCGCACAGATGGTCCCCGGGTGCGTGTTGCTAGGCATGTTGGAGGCACCACGCTCAAGGCTGCCCTTGCCACGGTGCTGGACGGGGGTCTGCGGGGGGGCTGAGAAGCACCTGACAATTTGGGGGCGCCTGGTTTGGGATGCGAGTAGCCCTGTCCCATGCCTGACACCCCACAAAGCCCCTAGGTCCTTTGCAACATCAATGAATTGGCTGAGGCTTTCCAGCTTGGGCACCCACAGCAGGTGCCAGGGGAAACTGGGGTTTGTTGGGAGAATAGGGGTGTACTTTCTTGGGACTCTTATAGCAGGCCCGTCCAAAAGAAATCTGCTTCCATGTTAAAAAAAAAAAAAAAAAATAGCATCTAACACTGTTTTAGTCAAAAAGACTTTTCAAATCTGTTTTTATTGTTTGTTTACTTTTTTTTTTTTTTGCATTAGTTTCAGGTTGCAAATTGCAAAGTTGCAAATAACTGTCCTAACTGCCAGGTGATTCTCCAGCCCAGCTGACTCAGGTCCTGATTTCTGCAGTCTTTAAGCATGTATTTATCTATAATTACACAAGTAAATGCAGGATCGAGACCTTAGTGCTTGGCTTGTAGAGACTTCCAGAGATGGTTGAATTGCAAGCTAGTAATGTTAGCTTGTGTAACTCTTGAACCTCACCTTGGTGATGGGTGTGCCTTTCGCATCAGTCCTGATGGAAAGGTGAAGGGGAGGCAGGAATGAGCATTCGCTCAAATGAAGAGGAAGATTGAGTAGGAAGAAACTGTTTTTCTTTAAGTGCAAATGGTATAAAAAGGGAAAGACATTAACAACCATGGAAAACTTTTGTCTCTTTAATACGAGGCTGAGGCCAGCAACCTAAGACATTATAGGCTTACTTTGTTGTATAAAAGGCCGGTGAACTTAAGTGGGTCAGTATTTGTTCATGGTTGGGTAAGGATTTGAAAGAAGCCTTTGTAGGTTTTTGAGCAGGTATTGGGATAGGCAGCTCTGGTTACCTGCTTGAAACTGGTAGCATTAAAGTCCCGGGCGATTGTGCAAATTACATTTGCCTGTTTCTGAAACAAGTAGTAGGGGAAGAAGTAGGTTCCTGTTGCTTGGAGGCAAATGCGCGGTTCTAGCATCCTGTAGCTTTGTTGCAGGAATTAATGTAGCAGTTACGCCAGAGATCAGCAGTAGGGTTTCACGAAAACCATGATATGTTTTATAATTGGGTGTCAGAATAGGTGGACTTAGATTAATAACAGAAGCAACTTCCAAGAGAAGTGGTGCTGGCTCCTACCCTGGGGGTCTTTAAGAGGAGGCTAGATGAACACCTTGCTGGGGTCATTTGACCCCAGTACTCTTTCCTGCCATGGCAGGGGGTCGGACTTGATGATCTGCTCAGGTCCCTTCC
>NW_017729033.1:2652379-2652642 GCF_001723915.1 Gavialis gangeticus
CTGCCACAGGCAGCTGGCCCCGCCCCTTCCGCCACATCCGGGCCCGCTGCGTTGCTGACACCACCCACGTCTGCCCTTCGCGCCGCCTGTGGCGCGCCGAGAGAGGCCCCGCCCCCCGCGCGCAGCGAGTCCCTAGCAACGGGCCGGAGGGCGGTGGCTGCGCATGCGCACGGGGGCTCGCCCGCCAGCCCGCCGCGGCCGTCTGTCGCTGCCGGGGGAGTGGAGCGGCATGGAGCACGGCCCCGGCCCCGGCCCCGGCCCCG
>NW_017729033.1:2657642-2661466 GCF_001723915.1 Gavialis gangeticus
TTGTATAAAAGGCCGGTGAACTTAAGTGGGTCAGTATTTGTTCATGGTTGGGTAAGGATTTGAAAGAAGCCTTTGTAGGTTTTTGAGCAGGTATTGGGATAGGCAGCTCTGGTTACCTGCTTGAAACTGGTAGCATTAAAGTCCCGGGCGATTGTGCAAATTACATTTGCCTGTTTCTGAAACAAGTAGTAGGGGAAGAAGTAGGTTCCTGTTGCTTGGAGGCAAATGCGCGGTTCTAGCATCCTGTAGCTTTGTTGCAGGAATTAATGTAGCAGTTACGCCAGAGATCAGCAGTAGGGTTTCACGAAAACCATGATATGTTTTATAATTGGGTGTCAGAATAGGTGGACTTAGATTAATAACAGAAGCAACTTCCAAGAGAAGTGGTGCTGGCTCCTACCCTGGGGGTCTTTAAGAGGAGGCTAGATGAACACCTTGCTGGGGTCATTTGACCCCAGTACTCTTTCCTGCCATGGCAGGGGGTCGGACTTGATGATCTGCTCAGGTCCCTTCCGACCCTACCAACTATGAAACTAAGAAGCGATCCATTCTCTAGACCAGCGGTTCTGCACCTTTTTCAGTCGACGTACCCCTTGGTCTCAGAGTGAGACTTCACGTACCTCCTTTCAATTGTCAAGACTTTTTTTAGGCCCTTTGACCTGTGTTAGACAATGTATGAAATATATCTCGCGTACCCCCTGGGGGTACATGTACCCCCAGTTCAGAGCCGCTGCTGTAGACTGGCAGCTCAGAGCTGAAGACCTGTGACAAATTCCTGGCTCTATTCCTGTTTGGGGTTTTTATTTCAGAAGTTGTTTTATTTCAATCTTGTTTGAGGTTGCTGAGCACTTGAGAGTACCGAATAAACCTTTTGGCCATGAAAGCATATTAGAGCAGTCATCTTACAGGTGACTACAGAGTCATATAGACAAAATAATTCATATTAGAATGAAAATTGATGTATAACTCTAACTATGGAAGCTACTTTTTGATTCTTTATTGTTTTAAGGTAGGAAGTGTTGTGTTTACAGTGTTTTGAATGTCTGTGGGCGGCATGTAACTATACAGGTTTTCTTTCTGAGACCATATAAATGTTTGATCGATGTATTAAGGAGTTGGGGCCCTAATCAGCATGTGCACAATACATCCTTTAGTATTTCACTTCACGTGGGAGGGCCGTGTTAGCCTGAGATGTTTAGCATGTATTAATTGTGCTTAAGAGTTGAGTGTCCAGGTGTTCAAGCAGGGTTTGCATAGTATTGTACTGTAGCAAAATTATGCTTTTTTCCAGCAAGGAGTATCTCCAGATGGGATTAAGTAACACGTTTTGAGTGACGGTTGGACGGCTCCATAGAGATAATAAGATCAGTTGCAGTTCTGGGACTGGGACCTACAATTGACTGATTGTTGGTCCAAATCCCAGGGACGTGCAGGAGTCTCAGATTGCCTCTGGTGCAGTGCTGGGGGGCTGAAATGGAAAAAAACCTGATTGTTGGTCCCAGCCGTGGGACCACATCGGAGTTGCTACCTGGCTCCAGTGCAATCGGCTGACAGTCAGTCCCAGTCCAGCAGCACCGGAGAGTTGATTCAAGACTCTGGTGTGGTGTGGAGCCAAGACAGACAAGCATCTGATTGTTGATCTCAACCATGGGACCGCAGTGGAGTCTCCAACCAGCTCGGATCCCGGGGCACTGGTGGGATCCAGCAGCAGGGGCAGCATCTTCTCCAAGGGCTTTGCCTCCCTCCTCCTGCTGCTAGTGGCAGAGACCCAGCTTGGGAGATGGTGCTGCCCCTGCTGCTGGATCCCATCAATGTGTCAGGATCACAGCTGGCTGGAGACTCCAGAGTGCACTCGTAGTTGAGGCTGACAATGTGTGTGTGATTGCTAAGAGCAGGTTGTAACTCTTGGTAACATTTACTGTGCTGTAAATATGTGACAAGACTCTCATGCAGATACTTTGATTTGTCCTGATCGTGAAAGATCCCACCGTATTTTTACAGGAGTAATAATGATAACTTTGCACATACTTAGTACTTGCCTCACTTGGCTGTATGCATCATGCCAGAATCAAAAATGAAGAGGAAATGTTAGTACCCATGAAGTAAACATTTCATTTTTAAAAGTAAATCAAATTCTGTCACTTGTATGACAAGCAATAGCAGTTATTCTGTATTTTTTTTTGGATGATGCATTGTACAAATGGGTGATCTTTAACCCTGGACCTGAACAAACAGTGGGAGTTTTGCTATTGATTTTGATAAGAACAGAACCTAATTACTTAATGTTTTTCAATTCATTTCATAAATAGGCTTAATGCTGGGCTTCTATATAGGCAAAAATTAAGTCATATTAAAAAGTATCCTGCAGTTTCAGTTGGATGGGGTATCCTTTATTTTCTCCTTTAGATTTTCTACAAATAGCAATTTTTGTCATATGTATGGGCAAATTGTCACATGTACAAGTGCCCGTAATGTCAATATAGACCAGGGGTGATAATTCTGTCCCACGATGGACTGCATTTCCTGGCAGCCCGCAAGTCTGGCCCACCTGGATCTGCCTTTTTGCCCACCCCTGCTGTAGACAGCTTCTGGCTATGTGCAAAGTTTAAATTGCTGTGTTGCAGTGAAATGCAGCTACACTGATGTGAAGCCGAAGTGATTTATTTCTAGGTATGTGCAATCTTTGCAATAATTTTGGCTGAAGGTTGCTCTGCTATCACTGTTCTGCCTTTCCGAAGCAGACCTCTCAATCTTTGAGCGCTCTGTCATCTACCTTTGCAGTTTGTGGACGAGGAGGGATACACTTTCAGATGTTTCATGCAACCTGGAGAAATCTCTTCCTTTTTAGTCTTATGGGGTGGCCCCATGTTTTGGGCAGCTTAATTGCTGGCCCTTTTCCATGTGCTTTCAGCGAAGAGGGGCTGTTGTCTTTTCCCCCCTTCATCTGTGAAGAATTTTGTCGTGAGGGTTGCTGACTCCAAGTGGTGTGAGATCTGCACTGCACTACCTGTATAATCACAATGTGGTGGGAAACCCCAGGCTTTGGCTTTTCTCCACTCAGTAGGTTTCCTGTATCCCAGAGGAAGCTCTGCAGTAATTTAGAAAGTATGAGCAAATCTTGCTTATAACAAATTTTGATTTATTAAATCATTAAATGAAGTTATCACTAGGGGAATGCTCAGTCTCTTTATGCTCAGCTCTGACTTGCTTCAGGCAACTATCAGGTTTAGTCCTCAAGGGCAACTGCCTTTGATCATACTACAAATCATATTAATGGAAGTGATTCATACAAGCTTATTCAGTGATCTTCCAGCTTGGCATACATGCATAAGTGTCTAATACAGTGTGAAAAGATGTGTGTGCACAGAGGGCTTGCAAAATTTCTCCTTCCCTTTTAGTGTGTTCAAATCTCACAGTGCTAAAACAACTGCTTGAAACTTGCATTTAACTAAATGTGCAGATGTGCGTGCTTTGAATAATCTGAATAAGGTTGCCATCAATCAATTCTTGTGTTGAATTCATTACTCTGTAACGTAAGTAAAGCAATGGGAATGATGTTAATACAATAACAACAAAAGATTTAGAGTTTCTAAGCACTTGGAGAATAAGGTAAAAACAGCTGATACAGATTTGTTAAGAACAAATTGTGTCAAAATAACTAATTTCCATATTTAACTGGCCTTGAGGGTGAGAAGAGAAGAGTGTTTCAGATACCGTTGGACTCTGTCATGTGACCTTCATATGCAAATGAGGGAAATATAGTCAGCTTGTTTATCTGCTCTTTGGTATTCAAGTAGCTAAAGGGGGGGGGGTGGGAGGGCTGC
>NW_017729033.1:2661644-2678745 GCF_001723915.1 Gavialis gangeticus
GGGGGGGGGGTGGGAGGGCTGCTCTGGGGTGTCTCCTGGGCCTCGTTCTGTTCAACAGCATCATCGTTCACTTGGAGGATGATACAGAAAAGGCACTTATTACATGTATGAGGGGCACCAAGTTGCACAAGTTGCTAGCGCGTTGGAGGATGGGATCAGAATTCAAACTGATCTTGACAAACTGGAAAGAGGGTCTGAAACCAGCAAGGTGAAGTTCAGGAAAGACAGGGGCAAAATCCTAGAGAAGCAGCGAAGGCATGGGCGCAGCTCCTTTCGTCTCCCAGCCAGGGAGCAGGGGGACCGGGAGAAGGGATAGTGACGTTGGCACAGGTCCCAACATGGACACAGGCAACTTACCTCTGCTACTGGTGCACCACCAAAGACTTACCCGTCTTTTGCCAGACTGGAGCTGGGTTGTTCCTGCCCTCAGCTTATAAAGGTTGCCGGCCCCTGGGTTAGACGACACTAGAGAAGAAGAGAATCTCGGTTATAATGCATCAAAAGCTAATCACGAGTCAACAATTTTGATGCAGAAAAAGCACCCTGACGAAGGGTGTTTGTCCCCAAAAGCTTGCAAAGAAGAATTTTTCCAACTCTTTGAGTTGGTCTAATAAAAGATACCGGATATAACCAAAGAACTGTGTCTGCCTATGACCTTAAACCAGGAGTGGGCAAAATGCGGCCCGTGGGCTGGATGTGGCCCACCAGGCCATTCCATCTGGCCTGCGGGACCCCTAAAAAACTCAGAAAATTAATATTTATCTGCCCCTGGCTGCCTGTCATGTGGCCCTTGATGGCTTGCCAAAACTCAGTAAGCGGCCTTCCACCCAAAATAATTGCCTGCCCCTGTCTTAGACCAACGTGGCTACAACTTACACCCGATCTCAACAGGAGACTTTTATAGAAGACACAGAATGTAATTATTTCATGTTACTTGTTTCTAGTGAAGTTTGAGCTGGAATAGTGTACTGGGCTTTGGGCAGCACACTTTAAAGGAAAACGTGTGGATAAACTGAAGTGAGCCTGTAGGAGAGCAACTGAAATGACTGGAAGTTTAGGAAAGCCTGATACGCAAGGAGAGGCTGAAAGAGCTGCGTTTATTGTAGTTAAGAAAACAGAAGACTAAATTGGTGGGGAAGGGATGTAACGATAATCTTATATAATACCGTTGTAAAGAGGATGGTGGTTGCTCTCCATGGTCCTTGTAAATGGAGCAAAAATCAATTGTCTTAGTTTGCAAGAAAGACTATTTAGGTTGGATATCAGGACAAACTCCCTAATTGTACCACCAGCGAGGCACTGCAATAACCTCCCTGGCGATCTATGGCAGCTCCTTCGCTGGAGGATGGTAAGAATGGCTAATCCAGGCATCTGGCAGGTTTGGCCAAGGTCGGTGGTACTCAGTCTTCCTCGATTTGAGGCACCCCTCAGAAAATGTCAGCTCTTTGCTTCCACTTGTTTTTTGGACTTCAGAAAAAATAACAGCTATTCTTCTCTTGCAAAGAATTCAGACTGCAATAAGCCAGACCGTTTTAGACACTGAATTCCTATTTGAAATCTCTGAGCATATCTTGTGCATCCCATGTAGATGTTTGAACATCTACCAATGCTAATATAATGTGGCAGACAAAGGTCTTTGAGTAGATGTGATATCTTTTATTAGACCAACTAAATAGTTGGAAAAATTGTTTTTTGCAAGCTTTGGGGCACAAACGCTCTTCCTCAGGCATAAACCCTAATATTAAATGCCCCCTTTTATTCCCTTAAAAGGACCTCAGAGCATCCCAAGGTACTTTGGGTAAGAGTCATTAGTTTAGGTAAATTTATCCAGCCTCAGTAGAGGGAGATGTACAAGAATAGATGATTTCCTAAGGTGCAGTTCAGCCCTGCGTGTCTAAGAGTCCACCATCATCTTAATTTAGTTTTAAACCATACAAGTGAATACCTTATTCAGTAATGCATTATTTTACTGAAATCAGAATGATTTGCAAACTGAAAATGGACAGGTACCGTTTGTTTTTTAACTTTCCAGACTTTTGTGTGTTCTTGAAATTATAGCCGCAGTACTCTGCATTTATTGTATGAGGAGTTATGTTTAAATCTTGTTCCTACATGATGATTTTGATGGTGTGGGAGAGCCACTTGTTTACTGTTTTCACTCTTCACCTAGGGAGTTCATTTGGCCTGGATCCCTCTAGTTCTCCGTCGGTAAATGATAGATGTTTGCATCTCTATACACACAGCAACATCCAGTGAGAGCTAACTTCCTGTACTGCTGGATGTCAAGGCAAAAAAAATTGTTAGACTTCCTTCACTTGAGCTTAATTACACACAAACCATCAAAAATAATTATTCCAATTTAGCAAATGTGAATTTATTTTCTCCTTGTGACTGTTTTGCATGCTGCAGCGAAGCTGAATCCTAGCCTAGTACACATGGTGCTAATATCAAATGGCAAAACTGCTCGATCATTTATATTCCTGCAGCATTGCTCTCTAATAGCTGCATTTAAAAAAACAACACCACAAGAATGTGCTGTTGCCCGTTTCTCTTGCTTTCTCCAGCTGCTAGCCCAGGAGGTTCTAGTTAATTAGCATTCTTTAAAAGAGGCGTTATTTTTTTGTTTGGCATTTATTAACACTATCAGTTTCCTTAAAAAGGAGAAAAAGAAGCTTGGCTCCAGCATTGTTAATACTTCATAGAGATGCCAGTACGAAGAACTATACCTAATAATAAATGTGTGGCCTCCGCCACCTTGAGCTAAGATGTTTATGAGCTGAAAGTGTGGAATTAAGCTTGGTTGGTTCTTGAATGGGAGACTTGCCAGGAAAAGCCTAACATTGTAGGAAGAAATATTGGTTCAGAAGATGACGGTGTTCCCTCTGAGCCAATATTGATTCAGAGTCTCAATGAGGATGTTTTTTTTTTTTTCGTGTTCTAAAGTATTACATTTCAGTTTATGCCGAGCCATTTGATGCTCCAGATTTCTGGTTCTCAGGGATTTATGACCTATTTGAAACTTCTGAACGGTGTTTGTTTTTTTGAAACGCTGACTGTTTCTGGATAGAAATACAGTTCTTGAGACGCTTGGCAGCTTTGCTTGCCGGTTACTCTCTGGCTACACGGAATAGCAGTAGCGATACTGAACAAAATAATGGCATAGAATCATAGAAATGAAGGGCTGGAAGGGACCTCGAAAGATCACCGAGCCCACCCACCCTGATCTGGGCAGCAATACTGCTAAGATCAAATGATCCCAGCAAGGTGTCTGTCCAGTCTCCTCTTGAGGACTTCTAAGGTTGGGGACTGCACCACCTTCTTGGGAAGTCTTGTCCAGATTCTGGTCCCCCTTACTGTAAAGAAGTTGTTTCTTTCATCCAACCTGAAACCATCCTCTATTGCCCCAGCCCTGGGACCTGGGGACTTCTGCGCCTTGTCTATAAACAGCAGCCGTGAGTGTCTCGGGAGATTAGAGCTGAACACACCCTGCCCATCCAAGTCCACTGATATGCTTCAGAACTGGAAGTTAGCCAGCGTGGCTACTCTGCTTTGCCTCGAGTGCCTAGCCTGAAATCTTTGATCCCTGGTGGGCCTTGTTTTTGGCATGAGCCTCGATCTGTGTCATGGGTGAACTACTGCATCTGGGGCATGTCAGTCCACTTTTATGGGTGGGACATACTCAGCCCCTTCCTCCCTGTGACCCGTTGCTACAACAGTAGAGACAAGCTCTGAGGCTCTAGGAAAGGTGAACTGTCCCGCTCTTGGGGCTTTCGGGTCCTCAAGCTGCATGAGCCGGAGGGCTAAATGGTCCAATAATTGGGAAGCTCTGGTGTCTCTGGTTCAGGGTAGTCCATATGGTGGTATGGGCTTCAGCTTCCTGCAGGGGGGTTGCAAAGACGGTGGAGCTGGACTGTCCTCAGTGGTGGCAGATGACAGGACAAGGAGCAATGGGCTTAAGTTGCAGCAAGGGAAGTTGAGGTTGGATATTAGGAGGAATTTTCTCACTAGGAGGGCAGTAAAGCACTGGAACAGGTTACCCAGGGAGGTGGTAGAAGCTCCTTCCTTGGAGGAGACCCAGCTAGACAAAGCCTTGGCTGGGCTGATGTTGTTGGGGCTGGTCCTGCTTGGGGCAGGGGGTTGGACTAGATGTGACCTCCTGGAGTCACTTCCAGCCCTCCTTGTCTGTGATTCTGTGACTATTACAGACATGAAAGTCTTTGGACCTGGGGGCTTTCAGACTCCTAAGTCTGCGTCAGGAAGCTTGGAGCACCCCATTTGTAAGGCTGTCCAGGTCTGAGGTTCTGGGATTCCTGACTCTGTGGCAGCCCACAAATTGGGGCAGCCCCAGAGCCTTGAACCCTGGAAACTGAGTGAGGTACCCAGTTAAACTGGAAGGAAGTAGGCAGGCATCATGAAAATCGGCCTTTAGTTCACCTAATGCTTCTAGGAGCATTGGAGTTGACCTGGAAATCCTGTTTCCTGCATCCAAAGAGCCTTAAGGACATTCACTTCAGCCCTTCCCCGGTACCACAGCTGCAAAGTGTTTGGTGAAAACAGACCATAAAATGCCCTACAGCGTGCCATTGGTAAAAAAGCAGAGGAGAGCCACGGTGGGCCCACAGCCCCTAGCCACTTAAAGTTGGACAGCCCTGGCTTAGATGATCCTAGGAAGAAGACCATGTCCCCATGCCCCTGTGCTACAGAAGAAGGCAAAAAAGAAAAAAAAACCCTCCCATGATCCTTGGCAGTCTGATTTAAGAGATGTATTCGTTCCTGATTGCCGGTCTGGTAGGCAGTTTGGCCCTGTGTGGAAAAGCAAGACTTCCAGGAAAGGGTTTTAAGTAACAGTGGGAGCCCCAGTGCACCTCCAGCATCTGTGACTAGTGTCCAGTGCTTCAGAAAAGGGGACCACAGCCTCCTCCAGGATCCCATAACACATTATGGACAGGGGAAGACTTCTGTCCTGGTTTGTACCAGGTACCTCCAGCATGGCAAACCTCCTAGCAACAGTAACAGGGACCGAGTATATTTAAATGCGCAATATTACTAATAGTGTTCATTACTGATCCACAAACAACCCTGTCCTTACATGATAATACGAGCCTTCCCATCCACTTGTCAAGCTCTGTTTTGAAACAATTCGGGTTTTTTGTCTCCACGACTTAGATCAGAAAACCATTCTGATGTTTCACGGTACCGAAAATCTTCTATTTTCCGGTCTAAATTTGTTCACGCTCTGTTCATGGCTGTTTGATCTTGAGCCAGTATGGTTCTCTAATTTAAATAGCTCTTCATCTCTGCTATTAACTCTGCAGATTTGTTTCAAGAAAGTAATTGCATCCTCTCAACCTTTGCTTTGTTAAGCCGAACAAGAGAATCTCATACCCCTCCTAAGAACTGCGTTCTTTCGGCCATCCTTGTTTTCCAAGGAGCATGGTGCATTAGATGCACTGACACCTTTGTAAGGGAGGGGGAAAAATCTTTGAAAAAAGTTCACAGCGAGCTATAGATGTGGCTCTGTCTCAGTGTGGTCTTGATTTCTTTCCTCCTTGTTCAAATGCTTTCTTCAAAAGAATGCTTTGCAAAAAAGGGCAGTGGTTTGGCCCCAAGAAGTGTCGTCAAAGGGATAACTGGAGATTTAAAACAATGAAATCTAAGCGAAGAAAAGCGGGAGAAGGAAATAAGACAGAAAGTGGGGAACTAAGAAGACAGAACAGTGACCTCCAGCAGCTATCACATGTGTTACTGATGCTCTCCCTTCCCCTCCTTTTCTCTGTCTTTCCTATTTAGATTGGAGTGTTTCAGATTGTTTCATGATACAAGTCTTGATTTGTAAATATCTATTCTCCAGCTCACCACTGTGCAGACACCTTCTCCTCTGATTTGTGATTTCATGATGTCCTAGTGGCACGTACAGCATTTGCTTACATGGAAAGTCATAATTAAGCAATTATATTTTTCATATTCAAGTAGCTTAATGTAACACAGTATGTACTTTAGGTGAGAATCTGGTTAGGTGCTGACATGGGATTTGGGCATCTAGGATGCATCTACGTGTTCATTAACGCACTTTAGGTACCGCGCGTTAAATCTAGTTCCTCTATTGTGAGATATTAGAAAAAAAGATGAATTAACTTACTTTAATGTGCATTCACTAAAGAGCATGTTTTTTTTGCAATGCTTTAATGCACATTAAAATAGGCTAATGCACATTAAAGTGCACATGTAGATACTTCCCTAAATTCTGCCCGAGTTCCAGAATAATTCTGTTTGGTGGCTGTGCAACTTCCTGGACACTTAAAATCATAGAATCATAGAAAATTTGGGTAGGAAGGGACCTCAGGAGGTCACATCTAGTCAAATGCCCTGCTCCAAGCAGGACCAGCCCCAATTACATCATCCCAACCAAGGCTTTGTCTACCCAGGTCTTAAAAACCTCCAAGGATGGAGACTCCACCACCTCTCTGGGTAACCTGTTCCAGTGTTTCGCCACCCTCTGAGTGAGATGATTCTTCATAATATCTAACCTAAACGTTCCTTGCTGCAACTTGAGTCCCTTCTTTTTGGCCTGTGAAGGTGTGTAGGATCCAACCATGAGGCTTCTGTTTCTGAGCATAAATTGGAAGTGATCTAGTTTGAGCACTTATGCTTGAGGTCCTGGATGGGCTTGATCTCCGGTTTCCTAGGAGAACGCTGATCTAACAACAGCCTTGATTCAGTACAGTATTGCATGCAGTGCACACTTGTGGTGGGTGAGAAGCACTTTTGTATGACTAATGGTTGTCTAGAAAGTGCAAGGCTTGGTTCTAGGCCTTCTTCAGTCTGAACGGAGTTAAACCCACCTTTTCTACATCTTAAGTGCCCTAACCATTGTACTAGATAGCCTTGGGTGGGTGGATATGCCTTCCACCTCTCCTGTTGTAGCTGGCTGACTCCTTTGTTAGGAAAGTAAGTCCTGGGACCAGAGAACAGAACAAGCAAGAGGGGCCTGTCTCTAGTCCAGTGATGAAGGCAGGGGTAGGCAACTGTGAATCCTTTGGATCCTGGTGTCCACAGAGGAGGTCTAGTCGGATGCCTGCTGAATCCGCTTGTGGCTGACAAGCCCAATTTGAAAGCGACACAGCTTGTTACCAGTTTGACAGATCCATATTGTTGTCGGAGTTGGAGTCCAAGTTTACAGCGCTCTGCTTGCTTCTTTCTTGCTTTGCTTCCATCCTCTGGACCAAAACCACTGCTTGTTGAGCTGCCTCCAATGCCAGGTGTTTCCTCCATATCAGATGGGATTCTGCATCCTCTTCCCAGCATGGATGTTGAATGACTCGATATCTTCTTCTGCACTGATGTTGAATGACTTGAGATCATTTTTGCATGCATCTTGGTGCCAACGTAGAGGGTGACCCTACTTTTTAGAGTCATCTTGAATCTCCCAGGTACAAAATACTCTGGGGGGGATATGGTCTTCTCCCATTCTCCTGACTTGACCGGTCTATTGCAACCTCTTCTTCTTGATAGTGGTCTCAGTCCTGCATGCTCCAGTACTTCTGTGTTTGGTATTCTGTCTTCCCAGTTTATTTTCAGGATCTTACGCAGACAAGGAAGCTTTTCAGTCTCTCGATGAGCCTAGCACCTGTTGTCCATGTTTCTGAACCATAAAGCAGCATCGATAGCACACAAGTCTCGAAGATTTGCATCTTCACCTTAGCTGATTGCTGTTATTCCATGCACGTTTCTGTAATGATGAACGCTGTACCCTGGGAAAGGGGAGGTCTCCGTTGTAGTTCCCTTTCCCAAGATGGTTTATGCATTTCAGTTTAAAGAGTCATTAGATAAAAACCACAAATGAATCTTGTAGGCTTTAGGTGAGTGGCTTGGATCTGTTCCTTTGTTCTCTCTGAAAAGTTGAGCATACTTTTGTTTTCTGCTGCTTTCCTCTCCCTTTGCTGACTGCCCTTTATTTATATGCTCCGCTGCTGTATCTCTGAGGCAGAAGAATAGGTCCTTAGACTTTCAAATATGGGATGCTGCACAGTAGATTGGGGACTAGGAGTTAGGAGAACTGGTTTCCAACCCTGGCTCTTATTCACACAGTATGATGTTGGGCATGTCATTTATCTTCTTTGAACCTAAGGTTTCTTGTTGCTAAAAAGAACATCTCTATCTCTCAGGGGGTGCTGTGAAGCAGTGTAAAATGCTGAGAGCCTTGGATAGGAGGCCCAGTGAATATTCATTATTGCTGTTGTCTTGATTCCCTCACCCACCAAGGTGCCTTATTTAGTTAGACTCTTAGATTATCCTCATCACCAGTATTGGGCATAATGACATGGTGAGTAGGCTGCTCATAAAAAAAAAAGTGTAATTCATTGAGGTTTCACCACCATTTTCACGTCAATGAGGAAATGACATGAACACGTTCTAGGTTTCGGTGCAAATGATACTATATCTGGTACTGGCTGATGGCGGTACAGGTTTCCATAGTGCATCCATGCCTGATTCAGCCTTGCTCTGTGTTTTTTGTGGTTTTTTTCCTTTCTGGATTAGGCCAGCAGTGCTCAACCTTTTGACCCCCTGGATCTAGCTGCATGCCGCCCACATCCTGCTGTGTGCAGGACTTGATCTGGGCAGCACTGCCTCTGCTCCATGCACCTGATGCAGCACACGGGGCCATGTGTCCACCCACGAGGCTCTGTGTGGGTTCAGAAACTTTCCAGCTGATATAGCAATTAACACTGCCACCACTCCCCCAGCCCCAAATTTTCACACCCCTGAGGAGCCCCGGGGCTTGATGACATGGCTTCACAGGCCAGGGGTTGAACACCCCTGGATTAGGCTGTTCAGCATTCAAAGCTCTTCACTGGGGAGTGAATGCAACCCGTTCTGCTAGAGTCGAGTGTCTAGCGGAGAATTTATTTTTTAGTGTTTTCATTTTTTGCTCCAAAAGGGGAGCTCAGCTGCGGTTCATTTTTCCTTCTTTATTCTTTTTGTACTATTCTGTAGTCATTTTTCCTCAAAAGATTTTTCCAACTTCAGTGCTTTCTCCAAATATAACTGATGTCAGCGAGAGTCTTTTCAAGGTCAGGACCAACATGCTTATCGGTGTTAGTTTGCTTCTTGTAGTAAATGATTCTGTAAAAATGAAGATATGGGAGACTTAAGTGTCTCATCTATGTTAACATTGCTGTCTTTGAGAGCGGTTAACGTGGTGATTATATGGCAAGTCTCTGTGATGTTTTATGTGCATGTTTTCTTGCTGTATTTCTCAATCTGAAAATGATGTGTCCCATTTATAGGTAGATAATGTAGGTAAGTCTTCAGTGCCCTTTCTTGCTTTATCGAAAAAGGGTTCCCATCTCTAAGACAGCCAGGCTGGCAGGTTTCTAAATAATCAATTCACTTGGAAAATAATTTCACTAGAGGTTTAGGGGAGTAAATTTAAAGGGGGAATCATGAGCACCATTTTGTTGTTCAGTCGTCTTTCTGCTCATTATATGCATATTTAACACATGCCCTCATTACTGATCCATTTTAATATTATCTAGGACGCCCACCTAATTAGCCACACTTAATTTATCAATATCTTTCACATTTAATCCTTCATTAATAGTCTTTACTAGATTGTTTGTGCCTCTTCATACTTTCCAGATTAGCCTCCTCAGGGCAGTGTATGTCCTCTACTCAACCCTATTAATTTCCAGAGGGATTAATAAACCTGTCCAGGACTGAAGACATATATTATGAAACCAAACTGTAACCTTTTAAAAAAAAATATAAATTTTAAATAAAAGGCCCTTATTTAATTATGAAACAGCTGCTGGAATATGTTTTCATTCAAAGCTATTGTCAAGTAGCTTGCAGAGCTTCTGTGTCTAAGGACTGATTAGCATGAAAACTGGGAATGAGGGGAATTTGGGAGGATGGTGCAACGCGCACACGGCCCCTGTGCAAAGCCCAAGCAAACTGATGTGATATAGGGAGAAGGCAATACGTTGGGGAATAGGGAATGAGCACTACCTCCGACCCAATGGTGCCCATTTGCTACTTTGAGCATCTCAGCCGGGAGCAGGAGATGTTACTATTGCAGACGCTGCTGTTCAGAGATTTATAGCTGGCGGGTCCATCTAATGGCAGATTAAATGGGCCTTGTCTGGGTCTCCCCCCCGCAAATACTGTGTGTGTGTGTTATAACAAATGATCATGCAGCTTGACAGGAACCGTCCTGTTCATGTGCTTTGCAGCTACTTTTCTCCTGTGTACTAGAGCACCTCCTGCCTACTTCCCTCCTGGCCTGTCTCCCCCACTTGCTAAGAGTGTCCCTTGTTGCGGGATGGCAAAATAATGCTTTAGAGCAGCAATTGCCAACCTTTTTAGCCCCTGGGCCAGTGACCCAGCTTGAGACAGAGGCATGCAGGAGCTAGAGCCTGGCTGCTGCCGCCGCTGCTTCTCCGCCCTGCAGCATGGGGGAAGCCCCTGCCGCTGAGCGCCAGTAAAGCCCCACGTGCACAGGTTGGATCCAGCCCGCGGGCTGTGGGTTGTTGGCCCCTGCTTTAGAGTGATTTTTTTTATGGCTTGGATTGCATCCCGTCAACCGAGCATGTTAAAGTGGGTTTTTAAAAATAATAAGCGTGTCTGAGTGCTTCAACACAGACACTCTCATGGACCAGAGGAACAGACTTCCACCTTCAGCTTCCTCTGTGCAAACATTATTTTCTACTTATGGGGACTTCTTACTATCTTTACTTTTCCCTGAGGAAGGGCGTGTGCGCCCAAAAGCTTGCAGAAAAAGGTTTTTTTTTGGTTTTTTTGCGACTTCTTAGTTGGTCTAATCAAAGGTATCATCTCTAAACCAAGAGTTCGAGAGTTTTGCGTTTCGGTTTTAATTAGGCAGATGAGGTTTTTTGGGTTGATGCAATATCTTTTATTAGACCAACTAAATAGTTGGAAAAATTGTTCTTTGCAAGCTTTGGGCACAAACACTCTTCTTTGGGCATAGGGAGGGTTCTGAAAGCTTGCAAAGAACAGTTTTTCCAACTATTTAGTTGGTCTAATAAAAGATATTGCATCTACCCAAAGAACCTTGTCTGTGTAGACCAGGGGTGAGCAAAATGGGCCTGCCAGGCCATTCTAGCTGGCCCATGGGGCCCCTAAAAATGTTAGGAAATTAATATTTATCTACCCCAGCTGTGTGTCATGCGACCCTCAATGGCTTGTCAAAACTCAGTAAGTGGCCCTCTGCCCGAAATAATTGCCTACCCCTTCCTTAGACCAACACAGCTACCATCAACACCCCTGAAGCATGGAAGATATCAATTTTAATTAATTAATTATCCTTGTTTTGAGTGACAAGCTTGATTTTTCTTAGAAGCTGATTACTGCTTGTGCGTGCAACAGATAGCACAGCAGAGATTTTCCTAAATGATACTGTAAGCCTTTTGCAAACATAATGCTTTTAAGCTGATTTTCATCAAGAGCTGGTTTCAAAGAAGAGATCCCAATGATGTTGTATATGCACAACTGTTTAGCAGCGAAGTAAAGTCGCACAATGTATTTCTTTTAGTGATCTTACTTTGTGGAAGACATGAGGAAGGCGAACTGGGATGACATTTTGACTCGATTGTTCCTCCAAGAGCTAAAATTTTGAAATTTAATGCATGAAGTGTTTGTGCCTGTGTGTGCGTGTGTATGTGAAATGGGCTTTCTTTTTTCCCTTTTTCAACTGCTACTAAAGAAATGTAGGTGTGTTGTGCTGGTAGCACTTCCCTCAGCTAGTCCAACCGCCTGCTGCAAGCAGGACCAACCCCAACTAGATCATCCCAGTTAAGTTACATGGGCCACTAACCAGCCTTTGGATGGTAACTGTCCGTGGCATATTTGGGGGCTGGACCTGATGATCTTGCGAGGTCCCTTCCAGTCCTATTGTCTATGAGAATTTATAAAATAATCTAATTAACATTTGAAAAATGTTCTTTAAAACATTGAACAGACTCTTTATTGCATCACTTATCATTGAAGCATCAGATGTAAAGAATTTGGCAAACAAATTGAAAAAGAAACTTGTGTGTGTGAAGTTGAAAGAAATTCCTGAATCAGCCACATAAGCAGGAAAAAAATAAATTCTATGTTAAAATGTTTCTGTTTCAGCAAGTATATAGTGTTATTACGTTGTGTAGGCAAGGAAATGTTCGTTTCATTTAAATACAAGAAACCTTTAAAGCTGATTTTTGTTTTACTGCTGCTTATATTAATTTCCATTCGTTCATCTAAGCATCAGTTAAGCTAATATGAAGATGCAAATTCATCTGACTTCTTAGTGATAAAATCGCAAATACCTGCTTAATTTCATGCATTTATCTTTGACACTAAAATATTCCAGAGCTGAGTCTATCACGGCTGTGCGTGTCCTCCTGTATTGGATACGGTAACCCTTTCCCTGGAATTTTTGCTGCTTTCTTTGAAAGAAGCAATATTTATGTGGTGAGAGATTATCTTTTTATTGAATCAGCTAGTATAGGTGAGAGCCATCAGTGATAATAAGCCTTCTTTCCTCTCATTGGAATACTGCGTACCATTGTAATTACCCATATTTCAGGGGAAAATTAATTCAAACAGAAACAGGTGGAGAAAAAAGCTTCAGGGTGGTTAGGGGTGGGGGAAGAGTCCTTTTTGTATGAGGAGACCAAAAGATCTTGGCATGTTTAACCTAGGAAAAGGATACCTGATTGCTCTGTAAATATAGCATGGGACAAATACCTGGGAGGGGAAAGAATTGTTTTATGATGAAGGCCAGTGTTGCTGTAAGGACAAATGGATATGCATTAGCCATGAGTTTAAGTTGGAAATTAAAAAAAAAAAACAACAACTTTCTATTAGAAGTGTGAAGTTCTGGACCAGTTTGAATTGGGGTAATGGGGCCAGACAACCTCATCATTTGTAAAATGGAGCTTGATAAATTCGCAGATGGGATTGTGATGTAGTTGCCTGAGAAAACAGGAGACTGGATTTTTGAGTCCTCGTGTCCCTAAAAGTGCTGAAGTTTCTGACTTCCCTCCAGGGCTGTGTGCAGTTGCTCTTTTCTCCCTTTATGCAGACAGAGGAACTAGGGAGAAGATGAGAACAGCATCAAGATACAGCTTTACAGCTGGGGCAGGAACTCCACTTTGGCATTAGTTAGAAACTTTCTCCTTTGATACTGTTGACTAAGGCACCTTGATGGAGGGTGTTCATTCCTTTGGCTCATCCTCCATCCCATCCATTTAACATAAATCTTACTGATGAATCACAGACGAGGAGGGCTGGAAGGGACCTCAGGAGGTCGCATCTAGTCCAACCCCCTGCTCCAAGCAGGACCAGCCCCAACTACATCATCCCAGCCAAGGCTTTGTGTAGCCAGACCTTAAAAACCTCAAAGGAGGCAGACTCCACTACCTCTCCAGGTAATTTGTTCCAGTGTTTTCCTACCCTTCTGGTGAGATGGTTTTTCCTAATATCCAACCTCAACTTCCCTTGCTGCAACTTGAGCCCATTGGTCCTTGTTCTGTCATCTGCCACCCAGGTGTTTCCTCCAATCACAGGTGTGCTCATGTCGTGCTGAGAGGTGCACCTGCATGCCCATGCACACCGCACAGCTTAGAGGAAACGCTGCTGCCCCCACGGACAACAGCCCAGCTCCATCCTCTTTGCAGCCCCCCTGCAGGGAGGTGAAGGCTGCTATTCAATCCCCCTCAGTCGTCTCTTCTGCAGACCAAATAAGCCCACTTCCCTCGGCCTCTCCTCACCAGTCATGTTCCCCAGCCCCCAAACCATTTTGTTACCCTCTGCTGGACTCTCTCCAATGTGTCCACATCCTTTCTGTAGTGGGGGGCCCACAGCTGGACACAGGACTCCAGATGTGGCCTCCCAAGTGCTGTATAGAGGGGAAGACTCACTGCCCTTGACCTACTGGCAACGCTCCTGGCCATGCAGCTCAGGATGCCGTTGGCCTTCTTTGCAACAAGAGCCAGGCCAATTTTAGCCTTCTATTTACTTACTTTTTCAAACCCAGGGAGTTACACCTAGGTGAATTCGGTCTTGTATATTTGCATAAAACATTGAAGAAGTTGCAATTTGTCACGTTATTAGCACTTTGAGACTCTGTGGTTATTGAGAGCTTGCGATATACTTCTTTATTTTAAATCCTTTTCTAGTCTACGGCATCTGCTCTTTTGTCCTACGATATCGAGTGATATTTCTTTTCTTCCTTCTCTTGGCTGCAGTGAAAAGTCAAACCCCTGGCAAGCCTGAATAATAGGGGCAAATGCCACGACA
The DNA here is from genome assembly GCF_001723915.1 of Gavialis gangeticus. Classification (NCBI taxonomy): domain Eukaryota; kingdom Metazoa; phylum Chordata; order Crocodylia; family Gavialidae; genus Gavialis; species Gavialis gangeticus. The sequence goes on from NW_017729033.1 coordinate 2,675,943, forward strand.
GAGCCTCGTTGTTCTTCCCTACCATTCAGGTGCAGTAGCAAGTGTTACGTTTACTTCTCTCTTCAAAAGCAAGGAAAAAATGCTTGAAAGATGGCATGTTAAACTGAAGAAAGAGGAGATGAACTGTCCCTGTCCCTATTGCCAGTAGTGCTAAACTGGTGTAGTCGTGAGAACTGTTTCATCGATGTTTGTTAACAATAGATTGCTTTGAAAATTAGTGTCATATGTATGCAGTCTCTTTTTTCAGCTGCACCCCTTGTTTTGAGATCGTCCTCTGCCTTGTTGCCTCCAATTCACAATCTTCCCTTTTTGCTGTGGGAATGTAAATCTCCCTGGTGTTTTACTGTGTCAGGAATATTCATGGTACATAACTGGGGCGGGAAGCTTGGTCCCATGACCTGTTGCTTGTACTTGGACAGCTAGTGCAAGGATTGGGTATGTCTGTTTTGCTCTTAGGTTCTTGCCGTTAATAAAGTGGGGTTGTTGGTTGTTGCTGTGTTGGTCTAAGGACACAGGCGGACAAGGTTCTTTGGGTAGATGTGATATCTTTTATTAGATCAACTGAAGTTATTAAACCTGGATATTGGTAAACCCAAAGCTCACTCCACCAACTCTTTTACAACTCTTGAGTGTAAGTTATCTGTGGTCTGATTGCTTAAAAAAAAGCTTTCAGCCTGGCTCCCACTTTCAGATAACAGCATTCCAGCTTTTCCCCCCTGTGCAGCACAGCGTCTTTGTGGCTAGTTTGACATTTTATGGCATAATAAATTGGTTGGCTGTCTGGCATGTTACTGTTAATTATATGATAAATGTAACATCTGGGGGGAGCTGTGCTTTAGTTTGTCTAATAAAAGCTGTACTAAAGTTGGTCTAATAAAATATATCATGTCTATCTAACGATTGCCTACCATTGATAAAGTGGAGCAGGGAAGCATCTGCACTGAAAGGAATTGGTGATCACGGCTGGTAGAGCTGAAAGGTTTCCCTGGCTAGATCCAGGGTCTCCTGAGAGATGTCCTCCTTCAAATCCCCACCCACTCAAAGAGCTTGCAACTGGATCCCAAGCTGCTGCCCCCACCCCCACCCCCACCCATACTAGCACATACCAGTGGTTTGGGTACCAGGATGCCCCCCATACTAGCACATGCGGGCATCTTGGTACCCAAACCACTTGGTACCTAGACCATCCTGGCCAGCAGGCACATAGCTCATCCACTTGATGCTCCCCAGGACCCTGTATTCCATATATCTGGGCACCACGTATACTCTGGGTTTCATACTTCTGTTCTGGACTAGTGTTTTTTTTTCATCTTGGGAAGGAATTTTGTTTCAATCGAATCCTGACAGGTCTAATTTTACACTCGCGTGCTTGTGTGATTAGGACTGGCTGCCTCACCTGTCTGAGGCAGGCTGCAGCCTTCCCTGAGAGCACAGCAAAATGCACAGATTCCTCCTTTCTGCTTGGGGTACTGGAGGAAAGAAGGGTCACTCCAAACACAGAATAGCTGTTTTTGGCACCACATGGCAGAAGCGTTTGACAGCTGTTCTTGCAGGCACCCGTCCAATTCCTTTTCAAGTAACACTATAAATATTTGTCAGACGGTCCTGAAATGATATATTTAAATTTATCTGTAATCACTTTATGGTGTTTACAGAGATCCTCTTTACATTTTTTAATTTGACTTTACAGCGTTGGTATCAATCCAGGGAAAAGCCATTAACATTCACACAACGTTTGCTAGGCCTGACCAGGCAGCTGATTGCGGGAATCTGTTCTCTCTCTAGCAGAGGCCATTGCTTAATGCTGCTAAGAAAGGTGATTCCACATCACCCCTTGTGATTTGCCTTAGGAGAGTATATAGGGGGCAGGGGGGAATAATTGCCATTAGATGATCAGTTAATGCACCAAACATGACATTTCCTTTTGTGTTCCTATGTAAAGCCACAAGTGAATTCCCCCCCCTCCTTGGTGCCTCCAGTTACAGAATTTGACTCTTGTGTCCTTAGTTTGGGTCTGTGACTGATGACTTGTACTGGTATTTCACAGTCCCTTACAGCTTAAGCTGGTCTGCGCAGTGATATATCCTGAAAAGCAATTTTTACTTCCCTCTTTAACACAATTTTAGTCTATTGCTACAACACCACCACACTCGAGTTGGAAGGAAGAACTGTTAAGTCAGAGCAGCAGCGGGACTCAGATTTCAATTGCCAGTGGGATCTCCTTGGGAGAAGCAATCCGACAACGATCTGCCATTAATCAGGTATTTCTACTACATTTTCAGTAGGTTTTTGTTTTTTCAGGTAGTCTTGAGAGAGTGTTTCCTTGTCTGAAATGCTGTGCATTTAAGCTGGAAATATGTAATGCAATTGATATGTGTTGGGGACCCAACCCAAAGCCCTGAAGTTCAGTCTACAAGAACTCGGGCATCTGCTTATTTTTGCACAGAGACTGGCCCTATTGTTTCATAGTTTCATAGTTTCTAGGGTCAGAAGGGACCTGAGCAGATCATCTAGTCCGACCCCCTGCCATGGCAGAAAGAGCACTGGGGTCAAGTGACCCCAATAAGGTGGTCATCCAACCTCCTCTTAAAAACCCCCAGGGTGGGAGCCTGCACCACCTCACTTGGAAGCTGGTTCCAGACCCTAGCCGCCCTGACCATGAAGTAGCGCCTTCTGATGTCCAACTTAAACCTTCCCTCCGCCAGCTTGTGACCATTGTTCCTGGTCACTCCTTGCGGCGCTCGGGGGAACAGGGACTCCCCCAGCGCCTGCTGATCCCCCCTAACCAGTTTATAACAGGCCA
>NW_017729033.1:2679223-2688892 GCF_001723915.1 Gavialis gangeticus
TTAAAAAAGGACTTCTTGTTGTCCTTAATCCGGGAAGCCAGCCCCTGTTCCATCTCTGCCTTGGCCTTCCTAACCATCCCCCTACATCCCCGAGCAACTGCTGAATAGTCCTCCTTAGTGATGACCCCTCCTTTCCATTGGGAGTAAGCCTCCTTTTTGGCAAGGAGACATTCCTGGATGTTTTTAGTGAGCCATGGAGGCTTATATGCTCTCCTGCCCCCTTTGACCCTCCTGGGGATTACCTTCCTCTGGGCTTGGAGGATCGTCTCCTTAAGGATTGTACAATTGTAGCTGATCTTATTGTATAAAATTATGTACTGTATGCGTCTGCAGAGTAGAGACCCAAAATTGGCTTTGGAGTTTCAGAAGTCAGGTGATTACTGAGCATTGCAACTGAGAGAATGGGGGCTATTTTTTTTAATGGCACAGGGTGTTTATTTCATGTAAAATATTAAGCAAAACCATAGCAGTATTCTGGGCTGGACTCTCCAATTCTCCTTATTTTGTTTCTGCTTCCTGGTATAAAGAGATGAAATACTTTTTCTGTCAGTTCCTTTGAGTATGGAATAACAACTCTTGAATCTTCCATGAGGATTTTAAAATATACAACACTGACATATCCAACTGTCTTTTAGCAAAGTGGGCATTGAGACTTAGAAAGAGAACTTGGCATACAAGATAGCTGAAAGTGGTACACTTCCTATTGATTATGCTTCTTAATATAATATATGAATTACAGAAGCATGTGTATCCAAACCACTTGCATAATATTCAGGGCCTCCATTGACAAACTGGAATTGTTAAGTGACATTATTTGTAATTCATACCACTGATCTGATCCTCACCCAGGGACATCTGCTTTGTCTTCCCCTGCCAATTCTGTGAAAAGCTGGAGAGCTGGGTAGGATGGTGACATCACAGATCTCTAGGTGGCTAAGCAGCTCTAGCCCAGTATGTGTGCACCCTGGGAAGAAGTGGCTTTTAAGGAGGAGGTATGGGCATATCAGTTCTGAACAATAGGCTTGTCTACATGTGGGACGTTACAGCACAGTAGCTAGGTTGTGAATTTACCACATATTAACTACAACACATTGGGCACGTTTGCACAAGATGCTAACTGCGCAGTAGCCTAGTAATACTGCGCAGTAGTGTGCCGGGGAAAACCCATGCTGTTAGGCTACCGCGCTGTAAGCTTCACTAAAAACCTGTGCGCAGGTACGACTGTGCAGTAGCGTGAGTTACTGCACATTGATTTAGTACTTGGTTATCCAAAAGTTAATGCGCAGTAACTATAGTGCATTAATGAACATGTAGACGTGCCCGCTGACCCCCTGTCTGGTCACTCTGCGTGTGCACTAAGGCTAGTAACAGACATCTTCAATGAAGAGTGATCAGCTGTGCTGCGATGTACCATGGCACAGCTGATCGTGCTCCAGGGATGTTGGTAGATGTGTGCAGTTGGGGTGCATCTGCAAGCCAGGGAAAATCCACGCTTGCAGATGTGCTCCTCCATGTTGGGGAGCAGGTGAATCCCATGCAGGAGATTTCCCTGTATGCATCTACATGTCTGGAGAGGGGGTGTTGAACAGGGGTCCCTTTCTCCATGTTTGCCAGGATTCCTCTCAGTAAGGGACTGCTCCCCTTCATACTGGCAGACATGTAGGTGGAAATCCCACGGCAGGGTCTGATTGGGGGTGAGGGTGGGTTGGGGAGAGCAGAGTTTTCCTTGCCCAGGCAGACCTGCAGGTCTGGCTGAGCGGGGAAAACACCACAGAGGTAATAAATACTGTTTGCTGCCATAAAGTGGCAGAGTCTATTACCACCTTTTGTTACACCAATGATTTTTCTTTCATGTGGTGCAACAAAAGGTAAGGACATCTATTTGCTCAGCACAAATGAAGCATCATGTGATGGCCTGTTTTCACCCTAAATGTGAGATAGCAGACTTCATTTTCAAAGCAGTGTGAGCTACCTAGCACAAAAGTAAAGCTCCCCCCCCCGATGTTACATTTATTATCTAATTAACAGTAACATGCCAGACAGTCAAACAATTTATTATGGCATAAAATGGCAAACTAGCCACAAAGATGTCCCATAGGACAGAGGGGAAAGCTGGATTGCTGTCATCTGGAAATGGGAGCCAGGCTTAAAGCTTTTTTTTAAGCAATCAGGTCAGGTAGCTTATGCTCAAGAGTTCTAAAAGAGTTGGCTGGGTGACCTTTGGGTTTCCTGATATCCAGGTTTTATAAATCTTGGATTCTTGAGGGTTGTGTCACATTCAGTAAAAGCACCCACATGATGACTGGAATAATTTGTAGCCTGACACATACCCTGGGCCAAAGTAGTGGCAAAGCTGAGATGGGATTCAGCTAAAAAAAATGAAAGGCTAGGGATAAAATGAATGGCTGGAAATATAAGTAATGCCAGCCAACCTGGCATTATTGGTGAAATCATCAGGTTTAGTCAAGAAGACCTAATTCTTTGTTGAGTTGACAAATGTTCTTGATAAAGGTAAGTGCACAGACGTGACTGATGCTTGTAAGGCACTGACTTTGTTCTGCAAGGCATTCTGATCTCACAAGCTGGTGCTCTACAATATTGAGTTATCGCATGTTAAATGGATTAAGAGCCAACTGAGTGACAGCGATCAAAGAGGAGCTCTCAGTGGAGACTCACTGAATGATGTTGTGTCTTTTGTTCTTAGAGATGGGCTGTGATATGACCTGGCAGCACGAGGAGAACCCACAGTGGCATGTCTTTATCTTTACACTTCTTTTTTGTTTTTGTGTTTATTTTTCATCTGGAAGTGTCATCCAGCACCCTGATATCTTTCTCCCCTCTCCTCCCCTGGGGAATGTCACTCCCATGTGTAGTGGCACTTGGGAATAGTACAAAGTATTGGATCTTGTGGAAACTCAGGACCCTCCCTTTTGAATTGTTTATGCATTGATATGATCTGCGGCAACAGACTTGCCAGACTAGCACCAATAATCAGATTTGCTTATGAACAGTTCATGTTCTAACCTAAGCTTTATTATGTTTATCGCTTGGTCCAGTAAAGTTTATTACATTGCAATTTTGAATAACTGCCTTCAGCTCGCTTGATGCTCATTATAGCCTTACTTGCAGGGTTCAGAGCCAAATATTTACTGCCATAAATATTACATCCTAAGTTTACAGTTCTTTGAAGAAATTGTTGAATCAGTTAAAAAACAAACAAACACTTCTTAATGCCTGGCAGAATTAGGGTTGGGGGCTGTACTTCTTGTAGGCAAATTCTAGCTTGAGAAAACAACAGCCTCTGGACATGTCATTTGCATCTCAAAAGGTAGAAATAACCCTGAGTCTGGAGGCTGTTTTCTTTCTACTGACTGTGTGCAAGTTTTAGATTAAATGCAATACAGTGAGGCATTATTTCTTCATTTATATTAATATTTCTGCAGTTATAAGTTATACGAATTTGTGTTAATGGTAGTAGTGCTGCTTGGTACATCGTAAATGGCTTTAATACTCTTCATTCCTGCACTGAAAGCTGTTCTGTGCCCTTTCCATAATTAAAATACATCTGTGTAATTACTTCCTCAATAATCCCACTGGAAATTCTTTTAATACGTTGCTAGAATGGTCACATACTTAAAAGAGAAGGTGCTGTATTATGTTTAAAGGTGAAACAAAAGGATTTTAAAATTTCCCATAATTAACCAGAGGAATTCAGAATGAGATGAATTTTGAAGGCGAGTTGAAAAACACTGGACCTGCCAAATCCCCAGGTATGAAAGGCTGTGTTCTCTCGCCAGTTCATTGGCACTGTACTAAATGGTGCAAGTTGGCCCATTTACCCAGTCATACTAAGGCTTTTGACATCATCAAAGTTCCTCTTGCTCATTGTTGAGGGGTTCAGTTTGGTTTCTCTCGGAGGCAGGTCTTTTGCAATTGTAGGATCCCTGGGTAATTCCTCACTTAGGAAGTCCATTAGATTTCCTTTGTGGTGGTTTTTTATGCTTAGTATCATAGAAAATGAGGGTTGAAGGGACCTGCTCAAAGCAGGACCAGCCCCAACTACATCATCCCAGCTAAGGCTTTGTCTGCCTGGGTCTTCCAAGGGTGGAGAGTCCACCACCTCTCTGGGCAACCTGTTCCAGTGCTTCACCACCCTCCTAGTGAGAAAGTTTTTCATAATATCTAACAGAAACCTCCCTTGCTGCAATTTCAGGCCTTTGTTTAGGTTATTTAAATGGGATTCCTTATATTAAGCTTAGATGCTTGATGGGAAGGGCCCAAGTTTGTTGCTTGGGTTTTGCTGATTTGCAGCCCCTGCGCTCTCTCTCAAGTCAGGGCTGATTTGTGAGTCTGCTGTCCCCAGATGCCCTGTAGTGTCACGTAGTAAAGAAAGGACCAGACTCTGTTGTGTTCGTTGGAAGGCAGTTAAGCGACCAGTTAAGTTTGGAAGTGTGATAGCACGAGATTGGGGTCAGCGACCAGAAGGTCTCTTTCACGTCTATGGTCCTATGACAGTGTTTGTCATTGGAAACTAGTTGATTGATGCTCAGAAAATATGGTCATTCACATAGAATAGCTCTTTTCAATTTTCAGAGAAACTCAGGAAGTTTTTAAAGTCTGGAAGTGAAGGTGTTTGGCCACTTCACTCGGACCATTCGCTCCTTCACTTGCTCTCATCCCATCAAGTTACGCTGCCCATCTCGGTGAGAAATGCAGGCAGTTTATCACCTCCATAAAATCTTTTTATCTGTTCTGCTCCAGCTGATTTACACTGCAGTTACACGATGTCTTGTCGTAAAATATACAAAGCTATATGCAAGGCTCCGATAACAAATGATTAGATTATACTGGAAACCGATCCCTGGATAAAGACCTAGAAGTTTATATAATCTTGTAGAGGTTTTTTGTTTTGACCCTTGTGTTTCTTTTCCAACTTTTGTTTGGAGCCTGTGCCCAGCTTGGGTGAGTGAGGTGAGATTGGTGGACTGATAATAAACGATGAGGGATTACGTGGTGGTGGGAAAATGCCGGGATACTTTAGTTATTCATTTTGCAGTTTTTATTCGACCTTTGATGCTTTTAAAATGGTAGAATTTTTGCCTAGGTAACATTTTGCAGCATTAACTGGATTCCTTTGAAACCATGCTTTCAATCCATTTATTTTGGGAAGAATGTGATTTATACAGTATTCTGTGTGGTTAAACAAATTGCTGAATATTAGCTTGGCAAGCTAGCTTTGCTAGGGCTAGACCCATTGTTCAGGCAGATCCCATGAGACCTTCCAGAGCAAGAGTACCAGACTCTTCTTGTCTGTAGGAGATGTTTTGCTACCTCTTTGTCTGTAGGAGGTACCCGTCACTAAGATGCGGAGACACAGGCGAGGCATAGAGCCTGAGGCTTTCACATCCACATGTGCAGGAATGGCTTCAGTTCCAGAAAGGCACAAAAGCCTGTGGGAGAACACTTGAACATCCCTGGACGTTCATCACTGACCTTCAAGTGGCTGCTCTGGAGCAACAAAACTTCTGCAAACTAAGATGAACACAAAATTGTGGAACAAGAAATCATCCACAGACCGGGCTGTGTTAAGTATAGATTCTTATCCCAGTACCAGGGCTAGCTTTTATAACGCTGATGTCCTTCAGCAGGTTAACTGCTGTTTCTTTCTTTTGATCTCTTCAACCCACTTTCTCCCCTCTCAGCTGTGCCTCCTTTCCTCCCATTTCCTATCCTTGGTATTTAAATTACTTGACTCCTTTCTTACCCCTGCGTTCTGCAAGTCCATTCATAGCATCTGACAAATGAGGCTGTTGCCTATGAAATCCAACGTCTTCTAAATGAGTTAGGAGGGACCTTGGAGACTACCTTCTGCATATCTAGGTATAGAGTTTTAAGCTTATTCCTCTTCCTTGTCTCTCCAGATTTCCTTTACACCCTTTTTTATATTTCCCCTCGGCTCTCTGCATTTACCTCTTAGGCCAAGGGTAGGCAACCCCTGGCACGGGTGCCAGAGTGTGGCACGCGAATGCATTTTGCTTGGTACACGCACCTTGGGCTGGACGGCAGGGAAGGGGACAGGGCTGTACTGCCACAACAAGGATTAGGCCTCTCGCAGCTCCCCTGTCATCTGCCCCTGGCACCCCAACTTCTTACAAGCCGAGTTTGTGGGTGTTTTTGGCACTCTGTCCAAAAACATTGTTGACCCCTGTCTATGCATTCTTTTAAACAGTGGACTTGGCAGTAAGGTTTTGAAGGCTTTCTGCCCCTGCATTTTATGGTACCTTCTGTTCTAGTATTGTGAATGAGATCTTTCATTAGGTTTATTACGTACTGTAGTGTTATTTTTTTTTAAAATCGCATAATGTTTCTGACTTTTCATCAGACTTCTGATGCCACCTTTTACCCCACTTAAATGGTAAAATAACCCTTGGTTCTGGGGTTTGGAGGCCCTCCAAAGAATCTGATATCCCAAAAAGTCATTCTTTCTTTTAAACAATCATCCCACAAGGGATTTGACCAATGTTGAGTGGTAAAGGGGCATATCCTTTTATAACGTTATTGAGAGTACCAAAAAGTGTGAATTTTGATGATTACTACTATATTTACTCAAATACAAGTTGAGGTCCCCCCCATTCCCCCTCAATCAGCACGGGCAAAAAAGACCCTTGTCTAATACTTACAGACAAGGAAACCTCATTAAATACATTGTTAATCATTAAACTGCTGCCAAAAGCAGCATGCGAGCAGTAATGGAAACCAGCTATGAAGTTGACTAAATTCAGCCAACTCTAAGCATGATTATTAAACACGTGGCCCATATTGGGCCCACTTTTTTCGTGTTTCAGGCCAAATCAGCCATATCATTTCCAAATCATATTGATTGAGCAGAACTCAGTTGTTCAAAAAACCATATCGATTGAGCAGGCAGAACTTAATCATTCTAAACACCATATATGGCACTACAACCGGCGAGCATCCTCCATCCAGGCTCTCACCCTGGGACTTCATATACTCCCAAATCCACTGACAGGCATCCTATGTGCACGCCCAAGCCTGGAATTCGGATACTCCCACACTTAAAAAAAAATAAAATAAAAAAAAATATATATTTCATCATCTAGGAAGAACTTTTCTTCACACACCTTAACCCACATTCAAAGCCCCTGCACCTGTTACAGTAAGTGCACTTCTGCTCCTGCGCACCCATCCACAGTCCTTTCCCTAGCTCAATCGTGGTGTCTTTTAGTCCTAACCCCAATTTTGGGGTTTATACTCTGTTTATTTGCTGTCGTTGTCACTGTTGCTTCTGCTGTCACTGCTGTTGTCATCATTGCTGGCTCCAAGTCTGGTTGTCTCATTGTCCTCTTAGCTATCGCTGTCCACTCCCGTACTAAGATAGGTTAGTGCAGCCAGTCTGAAAAAGATATAGGCTAGTGCCCATTGTGTGCAGTCCTCCTCAACACTGCCTCTTGTTGAGTCATGGTGAGCCACTACATTGAATACATTTTGATTTCGTCTTCACTTCCACAACTGAGCTGATCTTTTCTTTCCCAATCATTCCTATTTCTTCACCAGACATAACTGTCTAGCAAACATTATCAAGTGGGCCCCCAAACAGTTCACCCAGCATCCTTCTGTCACCTCTACTCTCAGCTTGGCACATATGATTAGCTCCATGAGGTGGAGACCAATCAGGTTGCCCTGCACTTCAACTGTGTATACATTTTGGAGGATCCCAGGACTGATGACAAAAACACTTGGTTTCAGTTGTGAGTGGTGGGGCTAATTGGCACATGGATCCTTTGTGTGGGGTGGGTAGGGGTATCTGGAGTACACACACATACTGAGCAGTGTGGAGTCCTAGAGAAGTAGGGCTCGAAGGGACCTCTAGAGGTCACTTCTAGTCCAACCCCTGCCTGAGGCAGGATCATCCCTATCCAAACGACCCCATACAAACCATATCTAAATTCTACATAAGACTGTTTTCAACCCTGCCACAGGTAAAGCAGGGGAACGATGATCGGTGTTCTGCTTCTATAAAAGGTCATTATATGCTCAAGAGGTCCTGGGTAAAGGGCCATACCCCTGCTACAGAGAAAGGCAAAAACCCTCATAGTCCATACCAATCTGATCATGGGGTAAAATTCCTTCTTGACCCCAAATTTGTCAATCAGTCTGACCCTCTAGCCAGGAACCTCTGGCTTTGGTTCCAGCAGGAGCACTGGCACAGCCCAGTAGAGTCCCCAGCCTTAGTTGTAGACAGCACCCAATGCCTCTGAGGAAGCCTTAAAAACATCCTGACACATAACAGAAAAGTGGGTAGAAGGAGGACAAGGGCAACCAGCAAAGCCCAGAAGTATGAGAAATACTTATGAAAGAACATAGGCATAGTTACACCTAGATCATCCCTGACCACTGGCTGCCCAACCTCTTCTTGAACACCTCTAGTGATGGAGAGCCCACACCTTCCTTAGGTATCTATTCCACCACCTCTAACAGTGAAGACATTTTTCCGGAAATCCAATTTAAACCAACTTTGCTGCAACTGCAAGCCATTGGCCCGTATCCTCCTTTCTGCAGCAAGAGAGAACAGGTGCTTTCCCTCTTGTTTATGGGAGCTCTTCAAGTATTTGAAGTCTTCTAACATGTCCCCTCTTAAGCACTTTTTCCACAACCTGAACATGCCTAGCTCCATCAGCTCTGGAGCTCACCGTGGCTTGAGATGCTGTTGACTCTGTTAGGGCCCAGCCCGATGAATTATATGGAAGATCACAAGCCTTTTGTCTTTGGACTAATGTCATGCATAGTTTCTACTATATATAAGTAGATACAGAAGTCCTACTTAAATGTGTCTTTGTGGAGTACCCATGCTAAAACTTGTAGCTGTTTCAAAAGCAAAATGCATCAATTCTGGATGAAAGAAGTCAATGGATACCTGTAGTAATTTGCATATAGGCAAATTATGTACAGGTATATTTATTTGAAGGTCATTGTTTCCAGATTTGCCCCTCACTTCCATATGCTCAAGGAGGGCAGGGTCTGACAGTAAGGAGGGGAGAAGGAGCTGCAGGAAGAAGAAGTTGGGGGTGGGAGGCAGAGGGCAAGGGGGCTGCTTGAACCCCCAGATTTATTTTCCCTGCTGTAGCAGTGGCAGAGAGAAGAAATCAAAGCAAACCTCCAGTAATTAGATTCTATACCTGGAAAATTATATGTACATTTTTTCACATATAGAATCTAATTATTGGGGAGTCCATTGGTGATGCATAGGGGGTGCATGTGCACCCCCTGAGATCAGCTGTACACTCCCTGGAAGCACCGGCCGCAAAACCCGGAAGTGCACTTCTGGTTTTGCTGCTGGCTCAGGGATCAGCCGCTGGCTATCCCCCTCCCCCCGCCCATTGCCAATCTGGTACCCCCCCAGACTTGGGAGGCACCAGTCGCCCATGGGGGTGTCATCTTATATTTGGTGTTGTTATATATTCAAGTAAATGCAGTTTTTTTCCAGGGGGCGTTGTTTGGGGTTTTTGGAGGTTTGTTTATTTATTTAGTTTTATTTGCAATATATTGCATGAAACTGTTAAGTTGTCTGACTTCTGCTTGTGAAAAATCAAGTAGAGTAGTTAAAAAAAAAAAAAAAAAAAAAAAAAAAAAGGGAATTTTTTTTTTTTT
>NW_017729033.1:2688902-2690116 GCF_001723915.1 Gavialis gangeticus
AAAAAAAAAAAAAAAAAAAAAAAAAAAATGGAGATTATCTTATTTTTGTTGTCTCCATTGTCTTAGGGAATGGAACCATGGTATCAGCTCCCAGCAGAAGCGGATGCCAGCCATCTCATGCCAGCACTGGGCACGAGAGTGGACTTGACCACAGGTGAAAACAACTTGACCGAGTTCCCTACCTTAGAGGAGGGCTTGTTGTCGCTGACAGAAGAGGCTGGGACACAGTATGAAGATGTGACACACAACCCACTGCCAGGTATATTAAGCAATCATAAAAAAAAAAAATTAAATGGTTGCTGACCAGTCACGATACTTAACATGAAGTTGATTTATTACATCCAAGTTCAAAGTGTTTCAACATGGATCTTTGTTATCATCTTTGCAATAATGTGCAAGATAGACAGATGGACCCTGACCATTTGTCCAATTCTCTTTTGAGCCATTACTAAAATTTCCCTCCTTGTAAATAGTCAGAGTTCTTCTAATCCTGTTAATGTGACTGCCTTGTTCTGCGATTCTAGGACAAGTTACTAAATGGCTCTTCCTTACTGTCCTGACTTGTAAAGGGGGAATAATGTTGACATGACTGGCTTGAAGGTTAAATATTAATTTTTAAAAACATAAAACATAATCTGATAGATGTATAGAATTGCCTTTTTAAAAAAGTGTTTCCTGCATTAGATAAAGTTGTCTTTTTCTCTGTAGTTGTGGAGGGTGGGAAAATATGCATGGAGGGGACAAAATGATAACTCATGTACAATTAGTAACACGCTCTTAATCTTGGATGAAAAGTGTTGTGTTAACATACAGGCCATTATTGCTCTTCAGCTGGGTCAGTGTCTTTTGATGTACCTATCTTAAATTTTCAGGTATTTGAATAATGATTTCTGAATAATTGTATCCCTGGCTCTCCAGGGACCTAGCAGACCTCCTGAGGCTAAAAAGAAAGGCCTACAAAGGATGGATAATGGGATTCACCTCCAAGGAGGATTATTCGGCACTGGTCCTGTCTTGCAGGGAGCAAACCAGGAAAGCCAAGGCTGCAACTGAACTCCAACTAGCTTCGAACATCAAGGACAATAAAAAGTCCTTTTTCAGATATGTGGGGAGCCAGAGGAAAAGCAAGAGCAACATCGGACCCCTGCTGAACCAGATGGGACAACTGACAACTGATGCCCAGGAAAAAGCCAACCTATTAAATGGGTACTTTG
>NW_017729033.1:2690127-2693635 GCF_001723915.1 Gavialis gangeticus
GGGCGGGGGGCTGGACTCAATCTTCTGAGGTCCCTTCCACCCTAATGTCTATGAAATCTATGAAATACCTTATTGCTGCAATTTTTGAACAAATCCTTTTGTCTGAATCTCTTTCAGTTTGTCAGATTACCCTTGAGGAATTGTTATTTGGCATTTATGGATCCTGATACATGCCTGTGGCTCTAAAGAACTCTACAACTATTCTTCACTGCAGTCCTTTCATATTTTCTAGATCGCATTTAGTTTTTTCACCCCTGCAGACTTCAGAATTTAAGTTTTTGTTTGCCACGGGGGAAAAAAAGTGTTCGGGAACTTGATAAAACCATCACACAATTTAGTATAATCTCTGCTAAGGAGGGGTTCAGGATTGGGATAGCCAGCAGGTGTGCCTCTTAGAGTTTAGGTGAATTTAGATTTGTGTGGAAAAACTGCCCGTCTTAGGCTTTTTCTCAAGCCAACATTTTATTAGCCTCTTGCATCTCAAGCACTAAATCCAGTCATATTTCTTAAGGGAAAAGACCCTGAAAACAATGTACCACCCATGTTTTTGATCAGTGATTCTGAGTTCTCGTGGCAGTCTCTGATGACGGGCTAGCTTGCGTTTAGTCATCAGTGGTCTTTCATGTACAATTGATGCTGCTGAGATGTTGAACAGATTCAGTGAACAATGCTCGCGGAGTCCAAATTGATAATGGCCAGTTAGCATTTCAGGCGGTTTGAACTGAGCATGGAACATATTTTTCCTGCCATAATTGCAGAACTCGACAGTGTTTGATCCTCCTCTGTAGTAAGAATCAGCAGTCTTCCTTGCTTGCCTTGATAATCCAGGTGTATACTATTGCTAATAGGATCATCAGTGCAGGCTTGCTATCAGGAAGGCTGCTATGACAATGGAATGCATTCAGATCAATTACTTAAATGATATGAAACTTTTCCCCTGAAGAGGTTTGTGACCAGAAGTCATTGATGGTTAAGAAGGATGTAAAGGAACACATCAAATGGAAAAATTGATTGTGTGTGCATGCGTGCTGGTGGGTAGTGGGTGAACTTTCTGTAATTGGATGACCTTTTTATGCACAAATGCAATAAACCAAGCATCTGTAAAGTGCTTAATTAAAAACAAATCCTGTGTTAGTACAAACCCAGCTTCCTCTTGCCTACACACAGGGCTGTTTACACCGAGGAATTACATGGAAGCTGCAAGGGAAGCGGCTACCTTACAGTTGGTTGTGACTAACAGCGAGGAATTGATCTGAGATTCTAAGGTAGAGGGGAATTTGGGTGAAAAGTGATCATTAAATGATAGAGTTCACTATTCAGGGGGGGAAAAAAGTGTGGGGAGGCAGGAAAATAAGGATAATGAACTTCAGAAAAGCAGACTTCAGCAAACTGAAGGAACTGGTAGGTAGGGTCTCTTGGGAAGATGATCTCAAGGATAAAGAAATGCAGGTGACTTGGCTGTTGTTAAAGGAGCCTGCACTTTAAATGTACAATGATAAACTATCTTGATGCACAGGAAGATAGGAAGCATATTAAGAGACTAAGATAGCTGCATCAGGAGCTCTTCAATGACCTGAAAATCAAAAGGGAATCCGACAAAAAATAGAAACAAGGGCATACAACCTAGCAAGCTTGTAAATGAGTAGCGCATGCATGTAGGGGTAAAATCAGAAAGACTGATGGGCCAAGTGAGTTTCAATTAACAAGGGACATAAAAGGCAGCAAAAAACCCAATTGTGTAAATATAGTGGAGGTAAGAAGAGGAAATTTTAAGAGGTTACTAATCAGGACAGGAGAACAAAGAGCAGATGATGCTGAGAAGGCTGAAGTCTTTGATATCTTCTGTGCGTCAGTCTTTTTAAGAAAAAATAATTATGACTGGATACTTGAAAAAATAATTATGACTGGATACTTGAATTTATCAGGAGAGCAGGCGGTATAAAGAAAAAACTATTTAGATGCATCCAAATTGACAGGGCCTGATGATTTCCTCATAGAGGGCTTATGGAACAAACTGAAGTAATCTCTGAACTAAAAGTGGTTGTCTTTTGAGAACTGAGAAGACAGGGGAGGCCCGAGATGCCTAGAAAAGGGCAAACCTGGTACTAATCTTCAAAGGAGTGGAAAAAAAAAGAGGACATGGGGACGTTTATGGACCAGCTAGCCTAACTCTGATGCCTGGAAAGATTCTGCAACACATCGGTTCATAAGTATTTAGACCAGTGGTTCTCAGCCTTTTTAGGCTCAAGGCACCCCTTGGAAAATGACGCCTTCTAGTCTTGACTCATTTTTTGACCACACAAAAATAACAGAGCAGCTCTTCTGTTGCAAAGAGCTTGGAAAGACCACAGTTGGGCAGAATGGTTTTTTAACACGTTGGCTTCCCAGAAAACTCTGGGTTTATCTTGCGAATCATGTTGCACACCTAAAAGTGCTAACGTTGCCTGGCACCCTACAGCACCCCTGAGAGAATCTCAAGGTACCCCAGGGTGCCACAGCAATCTGGTTGAGCATCACTGACCGAGATGATAATTGGCTCTTAAAAACAGGCAGTGTCAGTTTATCAAGAGTATTAAGGTCAAACTAATATAATTTCCTTCTTTTGGAAGGTAATGAGCCTTGTGGATAAAGGGGTGGGGGGCCGGGAAGCAGTAGGGGGGAGATTATCTTGATTTCTTTAAGACTTTTGACACTATCCCATATGATTTTTGGGTTTTGACACTATCCCATATGATGTTCGGCTTTTGATGCTATCCCGTATGATATTCTCATAAGAAAGGTAAGGAAAAATGCTTTAGATGTAATCACTGTAAACTGGATGTGCAACTCATTCAAAAATCATACTCGGAGCAGTCATCAAAGGTTCCCTTTCATGCTTGGAGGGCATCTCATGTGGGATCGCGTAGGGACCTGTCAGTGGGGCAGATCTATTCAATATTGTCATTAACAGCTTGAATGATGGGAAGAGAGGACTTAAAATTTGCAGAGGACATCTGGCTGGGCAAGGAGGAGAGTTTGCAAGCACTTTGGATGTCAGGTTTAGGATTCAAAATGATAATGACAAATTGGAGACATGGTCTAAAATCAGCATGATGAAGTTTAGTCAAGACTCACGCAAAATGCTGCGCTTAGGAAGAGAAAATCAAATATATAATTACAAACTGGGGAATTGCTACTGGGTATTGTAGCTGATAACAAGGGATCGTAGTTTTCCGCAGGAAGAAATCTCTATTTAAAAAACACAAAAATCCACGATTCTCTGTGACCTACTGAATGCCGAATAGTTCCAGGCATTCTCAGTTTTATCCAGAGAAGAGAAGGCTAAGTGTGAGGACACAAATCTTCCCATGCACAAAAGGTTGTTATAATAGGATCAGTCTCAATTATTCTGTGGAACTGTGGCAGGAAGCGCAAGAAGAAACTGGTTTGCAGGACATATGGCTCAGGCTGGATATTAGGAAAACCTTCCTAAATATTGTGGTGGTGACACCCACACCTTGGGGTTGTT
>NW_017729033.1:2693646-2696313 GCF_001723915.1 Gavialis gangeticus
TAAATATTGTGGTGGTGACACCCACACCTTGGGGTTGTTGTGGAATCTTCTGAAAAACCTCCAGAGAAAGAGAGTATAAAAATCTGCCAAATATGATGGAGGTATACTTATTCCTGTGTCAGAGGTGATGGTTTAATTTGATGATTTTTTGAGATTACTTCTGCTCCTCCATTTGATCCTGTTGTATGTAGGCCAGGACCTTGATGAACTAAGGTGGGATGTTAAGCAGACTTTAGCCGTGGGCATCAGGGACTGCTTTCTTTAACATTGCATCAGTTGGTTTCAGTTAACTTTAGAGTAAACAGTTTACCCAGGATTATATTCCATGATTCAATATACCCACGAGTTCATATAAAGCAATGAGCATCTACTCTTGGCAGACAAATAACACTTGAGACAATATTAGATTTTGAACGCTATTCCTGATAAAGCAAGTTTAAAACCATGATTACCTCTCTTCTGCATAGAAAGCAGGACCATTATTTTGATTAGCCTCTTTTACCTGAGTCATGAGAACAGTCTTAAATAACCTCTGTGAAATGGTATATCAAATATGTTACTAATGCACCTTGTAGTCCATTATGACTAACCAGCAAGATGTTAAAATGTCATTATCTTCATTGAGGATCAAACCCTGATTAACATCATGGCAGTTAGTATGACTCATTTAGGGTGTCTGATGATGCAGTGCAGTTATGTAGGATAGGCAAAGTGTTACTGGTGCAGCTAAATTGCTTGTTGACCAGTGGTGATGGCCTTGAGGCTATTTCTCTGTGAAAGCAAGACAGGACGTTCTTTACCCCAGTGTTCCCTTTTGTAAAATAAAGAGACAATTTATCTACTTCCCAGAGTTGTGAGGCTTAATTAAATATTTACAAGCAGGTTTTACAGAAGCTGAGTGTGTTCAGTATTATTACTGGCTCACTACCACCAAAGTTACAACTCAATACATCAAGGAAATGTAACACTTCCATTTCCTTTTGCAAGATGCGGGGTTTCACTGGAAAGCCATAAAAATTAGAGAAGAAAAGGACCCATTAGCTTTCATCACTCTATTTGTTGTCTTTGCAATGTAGGATTATTCTTTATTGGATGAAAAACTGGGAATTGTGCAGTTTAATATAAAATGCTCATGGCAATGTAATTTCTTCCTTTTAAGAGACCATGTCATCATCAAGAAAAACTTCCTTGGAGTCTCAGAAGAGCAGAGACTCCCTATGCCTGACGAAGGGAGACTGTGTCCAAAGCTTGCTAAGAACTCTTTTTCCAACTACTCAGTTGGTTTAATAAAAAAATATCACATCTACTCAAAGAACCTTGTCTGGTAATTACCAGAAACTTTAAATTTAATTCTATTAACTTCAGTTACATAGTCTGTAAGAAAGATCAGAGCTTGATTATTTTTTTTAAATATGTGATGCTTATCTCAAAGTATTTTTTAAAATCAGTGAATAAAACAGTGGGAGTATACAGAGTACATAGGTGTGTATAGTGTGCTTTAAGCAGTAGCTTATACACACTTAAATTGCTGATGGGAGAAGGGAGCTGATAGCACTAGTATAGTGCATGGCTATCTTTCTCTTTTCTAAAATCACATGCTTGTCATTAAAATTCCACTATGAAATGCTCATTGAAATGACTGGAGCTACATTATGGAGCAGAGTGACAAAGCCAAGATGGTTCTGTTTTGTTTTGCACTCCTTAATCTTCCATGAACAGCAATTTGCTGATGGTATTCAGGTTTGTTGGCAGGCTGTAAGATGAAGTAGCATGCCCAGGTTTGCTTGTTCAGTAAATTCAACTGTGAGAAGGTTTTTGACCTTCAGAGTGACAGCAGGAAGAATTATTGTTTTGACACGAGATGTTCAAAGAGTGTAGTACTGACGTCACTCGCTGCTTTGAGTACCATGCACCTGCTTTTCTGCCCACAAAACCTAGGGTACATCTCAGTGTAATGAGCCCCTATGTCATTGTAAGCATCAAGAACATGATAGTGATGATTTTTTGGCTTCCCACGGAAAATAAGTAACTAAAAATGTTTTATTTCAGATGGCATAAAATTAGAAAACATAAAAATGTTGAAGGGAGGATGGAGCCTTTTTGGAACTGTCAGGTTGTATTTGTGCAAGGATTTTGTTCTACAGACTTAGAACGGCAGTTAAGGACAATGAATGAACCTCCTTGTACCAGTTTCAATGGCTGGTTTTGCTGGTTTCCAGGTAGCTATGGAGGACGTTGGAATGAGAAAGTGGGGGAGGTTTTCTGGCTGTTGGGATGTGGGGCTAAGCAAAAACTAGAGTGAATCTTGATCTGCATTCTTCTTTGGAGACAGGTTTCTTTTCTTCTGCTCCCTTCCCTAGTTTTCCTCCCTGCCTCATTCATAGAATCATAGAAATCATGGCCTCATAGAAAATGAGGGTTGGAAGAGACCTTAGGAGGTCACCTAGTCAAACTCTGTGTTCAAAACAGAATCATTCCCAAATATATCATATCATCCCAGGCAAGGATATGTGTAGCGGAGTCTTAAAAACCTCCAAAGACGGAGACTTCACTGTCTTTCTGGGGAGCCTGTTCCGGTGCTTCACCGTCCTCCCAGTGAGAGAGTTTTTTCTAATATCTAAACCTCAACTTTCCTTGCTGCAACTTGACCCATTGCTCCTTGTTTTG
>NW_017729033.1:2701313-2711426 GCF_001723915.1 Gavialis gangeticus
CGTCCTCCCAGTGAGAGAGTTTTTTCTAATATCTAAACCTCAACTTTCCTTGCTGCAACTTGACCCATTGCTCCTTGTTTTGCCATCTGCCCCCACTGAGAACAGTTCAGCTCCATCCTCTTTGCAGCCCCCCTGCAGGGAACTGAAGGCTGCTATTCAATCCCCCTCGGTCTTCTCTTCTGCAGACTCAGTCAGCCCAAGTCCCTCACCCTCTCCTCGCAAGTCACGTCCCCCAGCCCACAACCATTTTCATTGCCCTCCACTGGACTCTCTCCAATGTGTCCACATCCTTTCTGTAGTGGGGGGCCCAAAACTGGACACAGGACTCCAGATGTGGCCTCCCCAGTGCAGAATAGAGGGGAAAAATCACTTCCCTTGACCTACTGGCAATGCTCCTACCAATGCAGCCCAGGATGCCATTTGCCTTCTCGGCAACAAGGACACACTGCTGGCTCATATCCAGCTTATTGTCCACTGTGAGCCCCAGTCAGCCTGCACTGGTGCACGAGGTTGGGCTGGTTATGGGTTGAATAGATCCCAACCCATCCTAAATCATGCTACAGTACAAAACAAAGACTCATTTCTTCTCACTGGCTTAAAATAACCTGCTCAGCCTTCACAAGAGAAGGCTGAGAGGGGACCTGGTGGCGGTCTATAAACTTACTAGGGGGGACCAGCGGGGAATGGGAGAGACCTTGTTCCCCTGAGCGCCTCCCGGAGTAACAAGGAATAATGGCCACAAATTGTTGGAGAGTAGGTTTCGATTAGACATCTGTAAGAACTACTTCATGGTCAGGGTGGCTAGGATCTGGAACCAACTTTCAAGGGAAGTGGTGCTGGCTCCTACCTTGGGGGTCTTGAAGAGGAGGCTTGATGATTACCTAGCTGGGGTCATTTGAGCCCAGTTTTCTCTCCTGCCCTGGGCAGGGGCTCAGATTAGAAGATCTGCAAGGTCCCTTCCAACCCTATATCTATGAATCTATGAATTGTTTTGTCCTAAGTGCAGGACTTTGCACTTCCCTTTATTGAACCTCATGAGATTTCTTTTTCAGTGTCTTGCCAGTACCATCGTTCTCATCAGACTGGAAAGCAGCAGTGAAATAGGAAGCACAGGTTAGTCAACTCATAGCTTCAAGACCTCCATGTAGAGGGTTGGGCAGTAGTTCGGAAGGGACACACTGTGCTGTTGTGGGGTGGGGTGGGGTGGGGTGGGTTGGCAGAGACAGGTTGAGAGAGCCTGTGTAGAACCTCTATGTGGGATGTAAAGGAAGGGAAGAGGGAAGTTGACTTCAGTTTGTGCATTTGAAACAATTATTTGGATTAGTTGTGTACCAATGTACCAGATGCCTGGGTTCCCTTGGGAAATGGTGGGTCTCTTCTTGCAGGTGGGCAGCATTCTAGCTTACAAGGGAAGCTTGGGGCTGCCGGGAGTGAGATGCAGGGAGTGCCGTATGCATGTGCATGATCGCATGCATGCACGTAGCCAGGAATACAGCCAGGCAGCATGGAGAGCAGCTCCCTGTAGGTAAGTTTATGGAGGGGAAGTGACATGGGGGGAGGCAGATCAAGGCCCCCATGGCGAGGGAGGAAGAGGGACTGGAGATGGGGGCAGTTCAGTATGCTATTCTCTGTACCATCACGTGGAAAACTCATGGAGCCTGCAGAATTTATAATGAGTCACAATCTTTTTAAAGCCAGTGAGAACAGATGAGTCTTTGTTTTGTACTGTGGCATGGTTTAGGATGGGTTGGGATCTATCCAGCCCATACCTTTGCACCCATTTCAAGTTTCTGTCTTTTCCATTCCCATCTGTTCCACAACATCTCTTCCTGTCTCTTCTCATATACACTTGTCTTTCTACCTTTTTGCAAGCAGGCATTTGTTCTGTCACAGAATACCAATCATTTGCTCACTCTACTCTTCGCACTTCTTCACTCTTGGCAGTTAGCACCAAAAGAATTGGTGTTGCCCACTGTCATATTGGATGGCAAGTTGGGCAGCAACAACCATGAGATGATTGACTTCAGGATCCTGAGGAAAGGAAGAAAGGAGAGAAGCAGAGTATGGGCCCTGCACTTCAGAAAAGCAGACTTTGACTCACTCTGGGAACTGATGGGCAGGGTCCCCTGGGAAGCCAGTCTGGGAGATCTGGTTGCATTTTTAAGACACCTTACTGAGGTGCAGGAACAACCATCCTGATGTGCAGAAAGAATAGCAAATGTGGGAAGCGACCCACTTGGCTTGGCAGAGGACTCTTTGGTGAGATTAAACACGAAAAGGAATCTTATAAGAAGTGGAAGCTTGGACAGGCAACTTGGGAGGAGTATAAGATTATTGCTTCAGCATGCAGCGGTGAAGTCTTGAAGGCCAAAGCAAAATTGTAATTGCAGCTAGCAAGGATAACAAGAAGGGTTTCTACAAGTAGGTCAGCTACAAGAGGAGGATCAGGGTAAGTGTGGGTCCCTTATTGAATGGGGGAGGCAGCCTTGTGACAGGATGAGAAAGACTGAAGTACTCAATGCCTCTTTTACCTCAGTCTTCACAGGCAAGGTCAGCTCCCAGACTACTGCACTGAGCAGCAGAGTTTCGGGAGGAGGTGACCAGTCCTCAGTGGTGAAAGAACAGGTTAGGGACTATTTAGAAAAGCTGGATGTGTACAAGTCCGTGGGGCTGGATGCATCCAGCGGTGCTGAGGGAGTTGTCTGATGTGATTGCAGAGCTGCTGGCCATTATCTTTGAAAACTTATGGCAACTGGGGGTGGGGGTCCAGGACGATTAGAAAAGGGCAAATATAATGTCCATCTTTAAGAAAGGGAAGAAGGAGGATCTGGGGAACTACAGACCAGTCAGTCTCACCTTATCCCTGGGACAAATCATGGGGCAGATCCTCCAGGAATCCATTTCTAAGCACTTGGAGGAGAAGATGATGATCAGGAGCAGTCAGCATGGATTCACCAGGGGCAAGTCATGCCTGACCAACCTGATTGCCTTCTGTGATGAGGTGACTGGCTCTGTGGATGTGGGGAAAGCTGTGGACATAACAAACCTTGACTTCAGTAAGGATTTTGATACCACAGCATTCTTGCAAGCAAGCTGAGGAAGTATAGGCTGGATAGATGGACTGTAAGGTGGATAGGAAACTGGCTGAATTGTTTGGCTCAACAGGTAGTTAATCGGATAGTAGACATTTAGCTCAATGTCTAGTTGGCCGTAGGTAGCAAGTATGGTGCCACAGGGGTCCATCCTGGGGCCAGTTTTATGCAATATCTTCATTAGCTAACTGGAAGACGGCATAGAGTGCACCCTCAGCAAGTTTGCAGATGACACCAAGCTGAGGGGAGTAGTAGATACGCTGGAGGGTAGTGCTAGGATTCAGAGAGACCTCGACATGTTGGAGGATTGGACCAAAAGAAATCTCATGAGGTTCAACAAGGACAAGTGCAAAGTCCTGCACTTAGGACAGAAGAATCCCCTGCAGGTTGGGGGCTGACTGGGTGGGCAGCAGCTCTGCAGAAAAGGACCTGGGGGTGATAGGGGACAATAAGCTGGATATGAGCCAGCAGTGTGCCTGTGTTGCCAAGAAGGCAAACGGCATCCTGGGCTGCATGGGTAGGAGCATTGTCAGCAGATGGAGGGCAGTGATTCTTCCCCTCTATTCAGCACTGGGGAGGCCACATCTGGAGTCTGGTGTCCAGCTGTGGATCTCCCACTACAGAAAGGATGTGGACACATTGGAAAGAGTCCAGTGGAGGGGAACGAAAATGGTTGGGGGCTGGGGGACATGACTGGTGAGGAAAGGCTGAGGGAGCTGGGCTGATTTTAATCTGCAGAAGAGAAGATGGAGGGGGAATGAATAGCAGCCTTCACCTCCCTGTGGCAGGGCTGCAAAGAGGATGGAGCTGGGCTGTTCTCAATGGGGGCAGATGACAGAAGGAGCAATGGGCTCAAGCTGCAGCAAGGGAAGTTGAGGTTGGATATGAGGAAAAACTGTCACTGGGAGGGTGGTGAAGCACTGGGACAGGCTCCCCAGAGAAGTGGTAGAGTCTCCGTCCTTGGTGGTTTTTAAGGCCTGGCTTGACAAAGCCCTGGTTGGAGTGATGTTGTTGGGGCTGGTCCTGCTTGGAGCACAGGGTTGGACTAGATGTGACCTCCTGAGGTCTCTTCCAGCCCTTCTTGTCTGTGATTCTATATTGAAAGCGAGTAGAGATGGAGAGAATGGAAGAAAGTAGAACCTGTCCCTGGGTCTCATGGTCTGATCTATGCTGTCTCTCTGCATAGCCTATACGCTTTGTAAAGCTTAGCCCTTGTCAGTTTTTGGCCTGAATAGCATGCACAGTGCTTCAGACACATGACAGATAATGCACTAGATACGAGTTCCACAATACAGGTGCATGATAGTTAAAGAACGAACCCTGGAAAGTGACGGTAAAGTTGCAGCAAAACTTTCTTAAGCTGTGTAGTCCTATGCAGTGAAGATGGAATAGGTCATCTTTTTCATACATAACCTATAGTATGTGTTCTTCTTTGCGTAGCTTGTTTCATATTTAAATGTATAATGACAATATGCTCACTGATGTGCAGGCATGGGGCGGGGGCAGGCTGCAGGTTCCCCCTCTTCCCAGTGTCTTTTCCCTTTCCCCTGGCTGCAAGCCTCCTTCACCATCAACTGAACCATTGCAGCCTGGGGCAGATGGCAGCTTGGCTCCGGTTCAGCCAGAGTCGAGCCGCTGCCTGACTTGCCTGGTTCTCAGATCTGCGGTGAGGCTTCCCCTTCCCTCCCCTGTACGGACTGCCTCGTCTGGTATTTAAGTAAATACAGTCATCAGATTAACTATTTAGCTGAACCTTGTTTCTCATTTAGATTTGCCAGCATCAGCTTCCAGGCATTGGATTTTGTTACACCAAAGCGTTTTCTCTTATCAGTTTTTGGTGCGTGTGTAGGTACTTGTGTGCTGTAATCAAGTCACCCCTTCTCTCCCATAAACACAACAGATCGAGCTTGTGGATTTTTTCTGTGTAAGGCACGGTCAAAATTTTAATCCTTTGATCATTCCTGTGGCTTTTATATGAATTCTCTCTGATTTATCAGTAGCCTAGAATTAGGAACAGTGCAGCTGCAACCCCCCCCACAAATATTTTAACAGTGGCCACAACAGTGCATAAACAGAGGTACTATAACCATCTGTTCTTATCCAGGCCTCCCCTGCCTTTAGGTTTGGTAGTGTCACATGCTGCATTTATGCAACTTCTGGTCTATGCTGGAGCAAATTCCAACATAA
This sequence comes from Gavialis gangeticus, assembly GCF_001723915.1. Lineage (NCBI taxonomy): Eukaryota > Metazoa > Chordata > Crocodylia > Gavialidae > Gavialis > Gavialis gangeticus. The sequence continues at coordinate 2,706,593 of NW_017729033.1, forward strand.
AGATTTTGCATATTTGCACATTTCCAAATTGTCTGAACTTTTATTTTCTGTTGTGCAGAAAAGCTTTTCCTTTACTCTTTGCCTTGGTTTAGCTAGTAGGTGCAGAGAGAACCTTTCCTTTATTTGGACTAGTCTGTTCAAGGTTCAGGAACCAAATGCAACATTAAAAAGCAGGAAAATGTTGTTTTTCTCTTCCTCTTCTGCCGTAGTAAAAAATATTTCAAGAAAGAATGAAATATTCTGGCTCTAAAGCCTTGAAGAATGTGATGACCAGAAACAGTTAGCTGAATTTTTCTGACTATAGCTTTCTTTTGTTTTAATATGTAAAACTTGTTTTGAAACCCTTTCTCTCTTGCTTCTTAAGCGTATTTAAAGTAGGATTAGTTAATTAACCTTTACAGTTATTTACCAGTTGTGCTTTTCAGTTGAATTCCCTTTTCTATCCAAGTACAGGTTGAAGCAGCACACATTAAATTAAACAACTTCTCAAACTTCATAAAGCATATTAAACAATTTTACAGCTTAAAGAAATGTGTATAAGCAAAGTATGCTTTCCTGGTTGGCAAAAGGAAATATCAAATTTAATGTATAGATGATATTCAGTTGTATATCAATCAGAGGAAACAAACCCTCCCTTAGAAATATGATCCTTGGTTTGCATCCATTTCTTTCATTATAATGATTGATTAAATCAAGGTCTCCCATGCACAGCTTTAATATGATTTTAAACATATAATATTTTTCATATTGGAGATTTAAGGCATATTGGTATCAGCTGGCACACCTTCTTAGTACAGCGGTGCCTCTGGTCATGGTTTGAGCTTCATAATACAAAAAAATATAAACTTCATTGCACAAAAACATGCCAACTTCATAATACAAAAAAAGCAACTTTGCTCTTTTTTTCTTACTTTGTTGGCTCCTGTTATCTGTGCTCTGCCAATGATGTCAGCCTCGGTGCTTAGTTGTTTTTCCTGTCCTATCTCTTTTTTTTCCCAAGCTTCTCCATATGTTATAAATGTTCTTTTCATCCTGATTTGCAGAGCCACTAATATACCCACAGTGAAGCCCTTCCAGGATATCTACAAGTTAGCAATTCATACCAAATTAAAAAAACCCAAAAAACCCCACAACCCCAAATCACTCCTTCATTTTCATCCTTGTGAATGCTTAACATAATTAGAGCCAAAGGGAAATGCGGATGGTACTGTTCCCTTGTGAGCTAGTGTGTGTGGTTTTTTTTAAAGTAATTGTAGTAATATGCAAAATTTTTTATTTAAACTATTGTTGTGAGTACTAAGAAGTGTAGCCTCAAGCATGAGTGTGGCATGCGAGAAAAACAAAGAATCCCTGCTCTAGGTTGTTGTAGTGTGATTACTGTCTGTTGTACAGATGCAAAAGTGTAAATTTGGCTTCCTTACAAGAGACATTAGGGTTGCCATGTGGTGGAGGCAGCTGCTGACATGAAATGAATTCTTTGAAATTGTCTTGCAATCAAATTGTTATTTTAGCTGTTGATGGGGGAGAAAGACCAGTTCTGGTCCATCTTTGCTTTTGTGATTCTGTGAGTGCAAAATTACCTCTGTCCGTATAATCATCTCTTCGCTGCACAATGAAGTAATAAAGTGACTATAAAACCCATATCAAATTTAAGGTTTTATTGATACATATTTAATTACAACCTTAGTTATATAGCCAGTAATTTTAAAATGTTGCTTTTGCTTTGACAGGATTCATTGCATGATAAAATGTATGTGATCTGAAATGCTTAGCATATACCTGCCATAAAATAATGTTCTTGTTTTCCATGGTAGCTTCTCCTGATATGATTAGGAATGGCCCCTGCAGGTTTTCAGATGACGCACACCTACAGCTTCCCTTGAAGTCCACAAAATTTTAGGTGCTCAAGAGCTATGAAAATCAAGCTGTGCAGGGGTATTTAATTATTTTGCAGTGCCAACAGTCTGCTCAGCTATTATTGCATGAGAAAGGAGATATCACCTGTATCAAAAAAGGTCTGTTTCAGTAAACGGCTCTTCTTAAATGCAGTAAAGATCAAGTGAATTTTGTAATATTCACGTTTTTATTTTTGTAATACAGAACGTCAGCGTTTTTGTATATGGGATGATAATTAAGGAAAAATTATTTAGAAGTACATTTTTTTTTTTAAGCCAGGCAAACTGACCGTTAGAATATCCCATAAAACAAAGAGGTGCGCTCTGCAAATCAAATCTTACTCTTCTGGAACAGAGCCTTGTTTGCTACAGAAATAGATGTTGATGCTTGCATGTTCTTGGGGCTCTGTTGTGGTGGTGAAGAGCCTTTTTTCCCCTGTGCAATTGGTTCAAGATGCAAAGGACTTCTAAAACTCAGCAGCCTCAAAGATGGATATCAAGACCTAATATAAGTCATCAAGCCATTCTGCTTTAAATATGAGTGGCTAGACAGTGAATTGATTAACACTGCTTGATTAGATCGGGGGTTTCTACGTAGTAACATTATGATTTGGTACTACTCTTTGGAAAGTCAGCGTGGCGGTGTTGCCCAAGGAGTTCACCACGAGTCAATGAGCTCTTCCCACCTACTGAATATGTCATCTCCATTACCTAGTGTGGCACGAGCGCTCTTCATGCTCCAGGTGGTTTCAAAACGTCTGAGGTTGCTCCCAGCTCCAAGGAGCTCACAGTTTAAGGAGAGACAGAAGGAAAACCACAGGGAGTTTATATGGAAATCTCCTCCGTTCCCTCATCAGTTTGGCACCTGTGGCTTTCAGGAGGACCGAAGTGTGGATTGAGCAGAGGAGCTCTACCACATGTCGTCATCATGGAAATAATTTTAGTGCGAAGCTGTAAGGTGGTCCAGATCAAGAAGGGTTGAAATGTAGGTGATAGACATGCCGAAGCTGGACAGTGAAGAATAAGTAGCAGAGGTCTGAGCACTTTGAGGTTGGTGCCAAGCTTTGAATGGGATGTCAGAATGAATGAGCCTCTATAGAGGACGTCAGTGATGGAAACAACCCAATCACATTAACCAGCCATTAGCATGACTTTTCAGGTGAGGTGGTCACTCATGATCCTTGCGAATCCTGTGGCACTTCGACAGCAGTCTTGGCCAAACTCTGCATTGTATAATTATATACTAGCCTCCTAAATGCCTCTCGTATTTATACACCTTATTGTACAGATTCCCTCCCAGAAACTTGCCATTTGAAGTTGCTCCAGAAGAGAGAGAGAGAGTGTGTGTGTGTGTCCTTTGAAGGTGATCCCTTCTTAGTGCAATTGGTGCACCATTTGAATTTTTTCAGGGGGAAGACTGAATCAACCAGTATTTACACTGTATACTATCCGACGACTTATTTTTCCTATAATTTAGATCTTAAAGCAGAAAAATAGAAAACAATATTGTGAAGTTAATGGGATCTTTATTGCCAATGGTGATCTGTAAATCAAAGCAATAGCCTTCCTTGGGGCTAATTTTTAAGGGGCTGAGCCCTTTCAGTGGGAGCTGAGTTAACTCGATTGTCTCCTTGACCAGAACGTTTAGCTGCAGGGTGACATGCTGGGTGAGCAGATAGATAGACTGATTTATCATGTGTCTCTGTACCTTGTTTTTTTTTTAAAGATTTTAAACCTCTGATTTTCTGAAATGCCATCATCTACCTGACAGGATGTCTTTTTAAGGAATCATAACATTGTCTTAAATAATACTGATTTTTGTCTTGTATGTGTTTCACTTTGATTCATTTATTTCAGGCACTTGTCACTGTTGGATTATACAACTTCTTACCATAATTGGCATTTTTGAGGCTTAAAAAGCTATGCCAGTTGGCAAGGCAGTTGGATTAGTAAGGGGTTGCTTAGCAAGCCTTGACTACTTCATGATTCTCACACAACCATGATATTTTTTATCTTAACAGAAATTCAGGACAGTCGCTTCTCTCCCCATTTCCCACTGTTGATGACCTATGCTACACCGGGTCAAAGGTTTTTGGATGAAACCCTGTTTGAGCAAACTGATCTGAATTTTGCTCCGCTAAGGTGGGCTAAAGTTGTTTGACCTCTGATGATTGTTTTTTCTTTGCTCCTGTCATTTTGCAAGTGATAATTTGTATTAATGATGTAATCGGGGAAAATGATCACATTGGCGTATAGCTAGAAATAGGATAAAGGCGCAGGTAGGATGTGCACGTGTGTCTGATGTGGGGAAGAACCTGCCACAGTTCTGCTGCTCGCTTCCCTTCTTTCCCCCATTCTTCTTGGTGATATATAGCCACAGCCCTTTCGGAGTCTCTGAACGTCCTTAATGAGATCAGAGATCAGAATTGAATGGTTTCGTCCAGGGCTTTTCAAATATATCTGTCCCCTGGGATACTGCAGCTGGATTGATCTTTTTGATATGTGCAGGGACCAATGTAAGGTCTTAGTTCTCACTTACCCTCTTTTGTCCTGTCCTAACCAGCACCATACCTATACTCGTGGTGGCTCCAGGCAAACTTTTAGTATTGGGCCCACCTTCACCAGAGATAATGATAATAATAATCGGGCAGTGCAAAACAATTACCATTTTCAGGCCCCCTTTCTCTCTGGGCCGTGGGTGCCTGCCCTGTGTGCCCATGCCTGTGTCCAGCCCTGATCCTAACAGTACAAAGGCACTGTCAAAAGTTTCAGATATGGTGTTTAATGTTACTTTTCACTTAAATTCCTCCCAAAAGGTCTTTGAGAGGGGGTGAAACATGGCAAAGAGAGCCATCTGTTTTTAAGAAAATCTGTGCGTTTTGAGATGTACCTGAACACTGCCAATGGTGCAAGTTGCATGCGACAAGATCAGGCATAAG
>NW_017729033.1:2711437-2715424 GCF_001723915.1 Gavialis gangeticus
AATGGTGCAAGTTGCATGCGACAAGATCAGGCATAAGTGTTATTATGACTCAGCCTGTTGCTTACCTAGTAGTTTGAGCCATAATTACTCTTCCATTACACTTCTGTCTAATTCTCATGGAGTGTAGTGGCGCTTTTAGAAAAATAATTGTCAAAAAGCGCCTAAGGTAGCTAGGTATCCTGGTTGCAGTCATAATGGTCTAGAGGCAAAAGGAATCCAAACTTGTGGAAAAGGTGATGTCTTTTATTAGACCAATTAGATATTTTGTAAATATCTAGTTTGCAAATATCTAGCTGGTGAGATAAAAGATATCACCTCTTCCACGAGCTTTGATTCCTAAAGTAGCTAAAAATTCACAGTGCTGAACAAAAATGTGAGAAATTTTACAGAATTTTTTCATTATTGCAATCCTTGGTGTTTATCTCTGGCCTGGATATTATAATATTTTTAAGACATATTCTAAAACCTGAAGCCTCAGCTGGAGGATGATTTAAAAAAAAATCTTTAAAGCCCTAAGACGTTAACTTAATGTTACGTTTGTAGGTGTTCAGGGTTTGGACTGGATGACTTCCTGAGGTCCTTTCCAACCCTAACTTTTCTGTGATTTTGTATAAAATATAAATAAAAAAAATAGCAAATCTGGTCACATTTATTTAACTGAATGTAAAGGTTTTGATTCTAAATTGGTGGAAAATGTTGACATACCAGCGTTTTCTACCAGTACCATTTAATAGTTTGGAAAGAAGAGTATTATTATATAAAGATAAAGCATTTTCTTGATATAAATTGGCTTCTGTCTATGGATTTTTATCCATCAAGCAAACTATTGAGGTAGATAATCTTACTGTTAAATCCTGATTGTTTGCTCTGGTGGAGAGGTCCTACTTCTAGCTTGTTTCAATGTGGACAGAAAATATGAATGGAAGTAAAATGTTATCAGGACTACTTATTTTCCTTTTATCTTTCAGAGGAACCCCTGATGTTTCTGATGCTTCTGAGCAGCATTTAAGATCTTTGCAGATCAGCGAAGCTGTGCAGCTCGCAGCCACTGAAGTATCCTCACATTCAGACAGCGGCACTCTGTCCCAACATCCACTTGCAATCAGTGCAGTTGATCCTTACGGTGTCAACTGTAGCAGCTACGTATCTCAGCCCCGACTTTCCTCGTCCGGACAGATAACTGTGGAGAGGAAGCAGGTGGCTGAAGGTCAAGACTGTAAATCTGACTTCGGTGTCATGGATTTGCTCCCTAAAGAAGGTGGCGAAGATTTAACAACCCCGACTTCAAAAACATTGCAAAATGATTTAGCTAAACCACAGCGGTCAGAAACTTCTTTTGCAAAGGAGGCCAAAAGTGCTTTTGTAAATGATGATCTGTTCTTTCTGGACAGCATAGTTCCAGCTCCTGCTCTCCTCGAAGTGCTGGAGAAAGAAGTAGGTGTAACCAGCCATGGTGGCTTCTCATCTTCTTCAGAGAACTCCTCATGCAGGAGTGTTTCGACTAAAGACCCAGAGAAAAATAAAACAAGGCAGCAAGTGGAAAACACAGATCTGGCTGAGAGTGAGTCAAAAGCATTAGAAAAATATCAAGAGTCACAGCAGCAGGTGGAAGAAGGAAAGAGCACTTCTGAGCTTGGTTCTTCTAAGATGTCTGAACCCCTTCAAAACACTAATGCCAAAGATGCATCTTCTACAAAGTCTGCTGAAATGTTCATGTTGCGGCACAGTGCAAGTTTGAGTGACTCTGCGAGGCTGAAGTTCTCCAGTGGTACTAGAGAGCCTCGAGGTGGTCTTCCACAAGAGCAGCCAAAGCAGCTGTGTCCTACAGTGATGTCTGAGCAACGCAAAGAGGAACCTGCCCCTGAAGTGATAACAGCGAATCTCAGTGGCAATCAGCCTCACCAGTCAATCATGACTAATGCAAAGCCTCCTTCACTCTCCAGTGAAAAGGAGATGTCTGTTGTGGAAATCCAGGCTGGAGTTAGTGGACGCGAATCAACTCTTTCAGACGTTATCATAGAGAGAGGACACAAAGACGCAGGCATTTCACCTTCATTTAATCTTCCCCTAGGTGATGGCTCCTTCTGTGGATATCTGGCCTGTCCAATCTATCAGTCCACTCCAGGGTTATTTTTAGGCAGACATATGAAGGAGGAAGTACCTGGCAAGGTTATCCCAATCAAATCAAGCCTTCAGGCCTCTCTTACAGGCTTAAATGAAGAAACTTCTGTGAAGTCTTCTGCCAGCACGCTTACACCTTCCGTCAAGAAGTGTCATGCACCCACAAATGGGCAGAAAGAAAACAGAGAGTCATTAGGAACAGCCTATCCGTATACAGGGAGAATTCAGTCTCTGCCTTCACTTAGTTTTATGGAGAAAGTTGGGGCTTGGAATGTGAGCCAGTCAGCGGAGAAGATGTCTGATGCTTTGGCTTTACACAGCCTGGGTGGAGTTTCTCCCAGGAGGCAAGCATACAGCGCAATTGCAGATTCCTTAAACCATGTTGTATCAAAGCAGAATGACATCGGTAACTTCAAGAGTGGTTTAGCTGCATCCTTTGGAGGAGAAGCAGGTTCAATGGCAAGTTTGCATTTCTGTGACGCAAAATCAACACACGTTGCACCTCTTGCTCGGTCGCAGTCTGACAATTCAGTCAATATAATTAGCAGGGAAGCTTCGCAGATTGAAGTTGTTCAGGTAACAAATCCAGAGGTGGTGGTTCAGCCTGCAGCAGGCAAGAACAGTGATTTTGCCATGCCTGCACTTAAAAAAAGTGAAGAAAGCTTAGTAGACTACACGAGCCAAAAATTTAAAGCTGTCCTTGTCAGTGCTGGATCCAGTGATGACGAACATGATGATGAAGAAAATAGCACGGGGCAAAGTTCAGACCAACATGTATTAATTTCCAGTGAAAGGGTTGCCCAGCTTCTGAGACAGGAAGGATGCGATCCAAATGATCAGGAGAAGAAATACAATAGTCTAGAAGATGAGCCTAGACATTTGCATGGCCCAGAGCACTCTGCGGGCCATATCAGCATGGACAATTTCAGTGATATTTCTCCAGATAGTTTGAACCTCCTGGTGAGTTCTCCGGCCAGTAGCCAGGTTGACCTGACTTCGGTAAGCCCCTCTTCAGTAGTTTCCAAGCACTTCTTCAACAGTTCAGAAGAGGAGAACTTTACCCCTTCTTGGGCTCCTACTTGGAAAACTCCAGATGAAAAAGAACTAAATATTGAAGAAAGGATACCAGTAAGTGTATTTTTTATAATATTTTGGTCATGGTAAGGTCATCTTTAAACTCCTGTTAATATTAATGGGAGACAAAGACACACCTGTTGCAGGACCTGGCATGGAGGGAGTGATGTTGTTAGAGATTTTTTGTTGTCCTGAGTGTATTAAGACCATATAGTGCGATCCACATGTTACATCATTTACAACGTTGGGAACAGTAAGTAACTTAAACCTAATAATTCTTAAAGTACCCTCTAACAGAGTATAACTTACGGCTAAAAGTCCCTCCTTCCTTCCTTCCTGTCCCAAATTTGATAATAAATGGCTGTAGCAGCATTAAAATGGAGTTCTTTCTGTTGATGTTGGTACCGAATTTGGCCCATCAAATTGAATTATCTTAATTGCTCTTCCTGCTGTGGAAGTCATAGAGCTTTAAGGCATATTTAAACCGGGCGAAGTCACAATTGGTTGAGCAGGGATTTTCATTGTGTATACGGTACCATGGAGGTATGACTGAAGAAAGATTTAAAGGGACACAAAGACTGGCGCTATTGGTTGAATATGGCGAGCAAAAGGGAAAGGAAAAGAAAAAGGTGAGTAATCTATAGGATAGGGTCTAGGTGATGCAAGGTGCTTGAACTTCTGAGAGCAGCATGCAGAGGAGTCATAAATGACTTTCCAGTGTCTTTCACATAAACAGGCTGATGTCCCAAAAATGAGGTTTGTGTTGTACCGCTGACTAAGGAAAAGCTAAGA
>NW_017729033.1:2715435-2718618 GCF_001723915.1 Gavialis gangeticus
GAGGTTTGTGTTGTACCGCTGACTAAGGAAAAGCTAAGATGCAAGTTAGAGAGCTCTTCTTCACACACCCACATGTCTTCAGTAATAGCAAGGCGACACAGGCAATTTCTGGCAAAGAGCATTTTCTTCTATAAATATTCTTTCCTTTTGTGTTTCTCCCAGCATGTAAATCATAAATTGCTGATGCTTAATAAATACACACCAAAAATGTTTACCAGTTTGCCTACCTTTTTATATAAAACTAATGGAACTTTATTTTGCTAATCGCATCCTCCTTTCTGTTTCAGGCTAGATACAGGATGGCTGCCAGATTGGGTGGGAGCCTTGTTAGCATTCGCCTTTGCTAATAGCCACGTGCTCCTGAACATTTTAAATGCAGACTTATCTTAATGACATAACTTGTGATTATATTCTGAATAAGTAATTGTTCCTTTTGCAGATTAATTTCTAAAGTAACAATTTGGTCTTTGGAATCAGGCATTGACTCTTATTTTCCTTAAACCTTGCAAAATAGTCTTAGAAGAGTTTTGGTTTGTGAGGCTGTTCATGGTTTCCTCCATATTTATGTACTGAAGCAAAGATGAATGTTTAAAATGGAAGGTCATTAGAGGTAAAAATCCAAGACTATAGACAGTCTCTGTTAAAAATAGAATTAGCAGTCTCCCCTCCAATACTGGTTTTGAGGAATTGTCATAAATCATTGACAAGACTGGAGAGGATGGGCCATACATTTGGCTACTAATATGTGTATGTATTTGGGGTGCACTGCTAAAGATTGTTTTGGCTTATACTGATGGCTGATTATTAACAAGTCATATTGGCCAATACTTATCCAATAACCAATATGCAGTCCAGCAGCTTAGAGAATAGCGTCTGACCGGTAAGTCAGTGCGGGGACGAGGTGTGGGGAGGCATATTGAAGCCCCCATGATAAGGGAGAGAATGGGGCTGGGGCAGGGGTAGGTGCCAGAAGTGCTGATGGCTAAACTGGAAGTGCCACTGGCAAAACTGGAAGTGCTTCTCGGAGGGGCGCTGGCCGGCTCTCCCCACTCCCCGGCCAGCAAGGGCCAATCTCAGGGGGGGGCACGTGCCCCCCTCCCCCCCTCCCGCCCCCATTCCTCCCTTAGTGTTGCTTATGGTTACTGTTGACATTATTGGCTACACTGGCCAAAAAAGGCCAATTGCCTATAATGTCAATTTCCCTTTTATTGGTGACAATCCAATATGGATCATATATATTGGGGTGCACCAATAAAGATATTCTTGGCTGATACTGATAGCCAACAATTTACCAACCGTATCGGCTGATGCCGATCTCTACTATTTAGTAATAGGGCAAGGCATTTTAAACTATGTGCCTCAGTGGGGAAGGTGGTGACTGCCTTATTCCCATGCATGTCGCCTCCTCACCCATGGTTCCTACCTGCAGGCCTGCTCCCCGTGCAGCCCATGCTGCTGTGCAGGGTGCAGCAGACCCTTGAACAGACAGTGGCACAGGGTCTGTTTGGAGCCCCAGAGCATGCCACTGCCTATGTGCCAGTGGGCCCTGCGCACCTGAGCTCCCAATGTTGCCGGGGAGAAGCTACTTTTTAAAAGGTGCTTGGTGCCTAGCAGAGTGAAATGCTTCTCACATGGTGCCTTACCCTGCCTATGCACAGCCCAGCGTCTCCGCGGCAGCCCCAGCATTCAGGCCCTGTCTGCGCACGTGGCATTGCTATTGCAGTGCCCCCTCCCCCTCCTTCACACTGTTTGCTGGTGGTTGTAGGCTGCCACAGGCTCGGGCCAGCAGCGGGCATGAGGACTGGACTATGCTTGCCAGGCTGCTCCAGGCGCATGGCCATAATTATCATCTACAATGACCAAAAAAAGCCGATAGGTAGGTGGGGTGGGAGGTTATTGGCTGTCTCACACGTCTTGTCTCCCATGGCCTCTGATCCTCACTGCCAAACATTTGCATTTTCACAAACTACATTTTGGTAGGCTAAATAGTCTGTCTGCAGTGCCATGTGGATGCAAATATGCTGCTTCTGGTTTGAGAGGTAATGTATGCAGACAGAGTAGCATGGTGTGTGAGAGGGAGCCACTGTTTGGTATGGTGAGTTTGCCTTCAGGGTAGATATATGCCCATGGGCAGATCTGTAATTTTGTAAAGGAGCAGTGTAGATGGTGAAGTGCATCATCACATATAAAACAATACATGTATTTCTCCAGTTAAAAATAAACTATAAGCTTTACTAATAAAGCTAGGGCCCCAGGGCTATATTATTCAGTTTAAGACAGAAGCAAAGACCAATACAACGTCATTGGAACGAGTAAAAACAATCTGTAAGTTATGGAAAAGGACCTTCATGACCAGGAACAGCTTACAGCAGAGTTGCAGAATAAAGGGTAGGTTGATTGGTGGAACATCAAAACCATTAAAAAAGAGAGGGTTGTTAACACCTGTGGAATAAAGAGTTTGGAAGGGATTGGGTAGATCGTAATGAGCCTGTCGTCATAAGATCTGTTTTCCTGACCTCTGATCATGCGTGTGGCTCTTCTCTGGACTCTCTTAAGCTTCTCCATGTCCTTTTTGAATTGTGGAGCCCAAAACTGGATCCAGTACTCTACTTAAACACCATCAGGTTCTCATCCGCCCATTTGCTGAGCCTGTCCAGGTCAGCCTGGATCGCCCGCCTGTCCTCAGGTATGGATGCTTTACCCCAGAGTTTGGTGTCATCGGTGAACTTGGCCAGTCCGCTTCTGACTCCAATATCCACATCATTAATGAAGATGTTGAACAATATGGGTCCAAGGACAGAGCCTTGGGGGACCCCACTGGTCACAGGGCACCATGACCATTGACTTCCATCAATTACTACCCTCTAGGTCCGACCACGGAGCCAATTCGCCAGCCAGCGGATCGTGGTGGACCCCAGGCCACAATTGGCCAGTTTTGCCCAGAGGTGATCATGGGATACCAGATCAAAGGCTTTTTTGAAGTCAAGATATATGACATCAATCTTTTCTCCCTTGTCCAGGTGATAGGTCACCTGGTCATAGAAGGAAATGAGATTGGTCAAGCAAGACGTACCCGCAACAAACCCGTGCTGGCTATCCCTCAGGATGTTGACGCTGGCCAGTCCATTAAGGATGGCCTCTTTAATAAACTTTTCTAAGATCTTCCCCAGGATAGAAGTCAGG
>NW_017729033.1:2718706-2719207 GCF_001723915.1 Gavialis gangeticus
TTCTCCCTTGTCCAGGTGATAGGTCACCTGGTCATAGAAGGAAATGAGATTGGTCAAGCAAGACGTACCCGCAACAAACCCGTGCTGGCTATCCCTCAGGATGTTGACGCTGGCCAGTCCATTAAGGATGGCCTCTTTAATAAACTTTTCTAAGATCTTCCCCAGGATAGAAGTCAGGCAGATGGGCCTATAGTTTGCTGGATCCCCTTTTCTCACTTTCTTGAAGATCAACACCACGTTGGCCTTCTTCCAGTCTTTGGGCACTTCACTGGAGCACCAGGAGCTCTCGAAGATCTGTGCCAGGGGATCAGCTATGATGCTTGCCAGCTCTTTCAGTACCCTGGGGTGTAGATTGTCAGGGCTGGCTGACTTGAAGGTATCCAGCTTCTCAAGATGTTCCTTCACGAGGTCAGCATTGATGGGGGGGGCAAGGGATTTCCCTCACCCAGACCTCCCTGTCCCATGGTGGGCATGGGCGTCCCATGGGAATGATGAAAGACC
>NW_017729033.1:2719734-2722122 GCF_001723915.1 Gavialis gangeticus
TGAACTCCCCTTTCCCTGGGGTTGTGGTCCCTTAGGGCCTCACTGACAAGCCTCCTGAGCTTGTCAAAGTCAGCTTTTCTGAAGTCAAGGACTTCCGTGTTGCTGACTAACTTGCCAGCTTTACGGTGGATGGTGAAGGTGATCAGCTTGTGGTTGCTGTCACCTTAGCTGTGCCAGTTTCAGCAGGGTGTGAATACTGGGGAGAGTTGATCTTCCGAGCACCTTGGTGTCCCAAATCTTGTCCTGCCACTTGATCTTTAGTACCTTGCACAGGAAGCAGAGCTGGAAGTGGTTTAATTTCTTGACATGATGCTGGTAAATGGTCCAGGTTTCTCACACATAAAGGAGGGTCGGAAGGATGATGGCTTTGTAAACCTTCAGTTTTGTCAAGGTTCGGATGCCTCTGCGGTCCCAGGCTGACTTACGGAGTCTGCCGAAGGCCACGCTAGCTTTCGCTAATCTCACATTGACTTTGTCATCAGTGTGAACAGCACGGGAGAGCGTGCTGCCTAGATAGGCAAACTTGTCGACCATCGGCAGTTGTTGGCCTTTAACTGAGATGTGTGGTTCGTGGGGTGTTGTGCCAGGTGCGGTTGGAAACATCACTTCAGGCTTCTTTGAGTTAATAGTGAGTCCGAAGTTGTCACAGGCTAATGAGTAGGTCCATGTGAGCCTGTGCACAACGCACAGTCATCATCGAAGAGGAAGTCACGAAGCATGGCTGTCTGGACTTTGGAGCCCACTCAGAGCCTGCACAGGTTGAAGATGTCTCTGTCAAAACGGTACCTGATCCCCATACCGTGGTCATCATCTTGGAAGGCGTCTGACAGCATAGCAGACAATCCCATGCTGGAGAGGGTAGGTGTGAGCGCACAGCCTTGCTTGATGCCATTTGTGGCTGGAAAGGGGTCAGAGCATTCGCCACTCACAAAGACACATGCCGTCATGCCATTGTGGAACTGTCAGACCATATTGATGAATTTTTTGGGACAGCTGTACTTTTTCATGATTTCCCAGAGGCCTTCACGGTTCACTGTGTCGAAGGCTTTGGTTAGATCGACAAGCGTGAGGAGAAGGTCGATGTTCTGTTCCTGGCACTTTTCTTGAAGCTGCCGGGCTGCAAACACCATGTCAGTGGTTCTGTGTCCTTTTTTGAAGCTGTATAGGTCCTTTTCCATATAGGAGCAAGCAATATGGGCGCATCCTGTCAGGGGTGGTACTGCTCTAATTTAAAAAAAATAATTACGTCTTATCTAGCTGGAGGCCCTATCAAGTCCTGTGTTCCATACACATTAAAGGTTGTATCATGCTAAAAACCTAGGATTTATAGGCTTAAATAATTTCTGGGTGCAATTAACAGTATTGATTTAGTAACCAAAGCTGTCTTTGAAAAAATCTGCTCCTGGCATGAAATGCTAGTAAGGAAGCAAGCAGTCACATTCTGTACTAATTTGGCATTTGTACAGTATTGATAGAAGGACCGTTGGGTCAATTAGCCCCTTTCTTGGCCAGCAAAGGATTGTTTCCTTAGTGCCTTCAAAAACAATTTGTCTGATACACTCTTTAAATAGTTCAAACAGTAGGATTTACACCTCTTCTGGGAGACTGCTCCATAATCTGACTGTTTTTTAAGGATGTTTTCCTGATGCCCAGCCTGGGTTTCTAAGATACAAGAAGTATTTTGTTTCCCTATGCCATAGTGTCATTTTGGTGGAAAGTGTTATTAAACCAGTTTTGTTTTCTTTTCTGTTTTTAATTAAAGACGTTTGAAATTGGTGCGAGCAAGGGGAGAGTTGTAAAATAAAATCCCGAAGAGTGAAGTGGAGTGGATGGAAGATCGATACACCAGGCAAACAAGCATAGCATTCTGGGTTGCGTGGCAGTGCATCCTTGGGCAACAAATTTAAATAAATGTTTTGGACCCAGGAAGAAATTTAGGAATTAAAAACTGCATTTGCTGGTTGGGTTGGGGAAAAATGCATTTGCCATGCTGGTTGGGGAAAGTGGTTAATTCTGAGCTTGCTAAACATGTGTGCCTCACAATGGTAGGAGACCCATTCACTGCTTTCCTTTTTTCTTTGTTCCTCCCTTTTGCCAGACCTATCTACGTAATCTTGGCATTGACCAATCACCTTCAAGTATACTGACTCCGTTTGCACCCAGAGGTCCAATCAGAGAGGTTGAATTTTCCCCGTCCGAGCTCAGAACATTGAAGGGGTCCACTGACACGTTAACAAAGCATGCCCAGCTATCTGAAGGTATGGGGGATGAGAGGATTTTGGTGCATGAACCCTTCGGGCACTTGGTTACCTCTCCTCACTTAAGGCTGGTTACATGCCATATATCTGCTTTCTTCCTCTAGACCTTTTTTTTTTTTTTTTTTTTTTT
>NW_017729033.1:2722201-2729315 GCF_001723915.1 Gavialis gangeticus
TTTTTTTTTTTTTTGTTTTTTTGAAGCTAGAGCTGCTCCCAACAAGTGTTTCAAGAATATGTTGCCATTATGCAAACAATCTGTTCTCTGGAAAGGCTGGAAGAATACTAATATGCATAATAATTTAACAAACTAAGAAAAAAAAGTGGAAATGTATTCACAATACTGATTGTACATATGATTAATACTGATTATGTATTTTATGAATAAGTTTCTATTTATCTTTAGTGTGTCAAATCTGATGAATGTTCACTGAGGTACTCACTCAGCTGCTGCATACTCTGGATCACAGTATTCATTTTGGCACGTGCAAATCTATGCTTTGAACATCAGTGTCTAGTGGGCTGAAACCAAAGTGGCCTAATGTTTCAAGGGATTTGTTATGATAAGTGGTTTTAAGTGAAGCATCACAGGTTGAAAGTAGTTTCTTAAATGCATCTTGGAATAATTACAGATGCTTCTTCCCAAGAGGTCGAGGTTGAACATTTCTCTTAACTTCAAAGCATCTGCCAAATTTAAATCTTTTGTTTCCTTGTAGGAGGTTCTCTGTCTGCTGTCAACATCACACAGACCAGCTTTAACTCGGGCAATTCGACTCTCAGTATGTCAGTAGCAATGTGCTCGGATGCTGGACCTGATACTTCAGTACCTACTGAACTCTCACCTCACTATTCAAGATCTTTGAAAGACAAACCATTGAGTCAGTGCAGTACTGCCGCCTACCACCAACTAGAACTGCTTACTCTTCTTCCAGATGAAGGCAGCTTGGAGTCTTCAGTTGCCCCCAGATTAGTTGAGCCAAGGCAGCAATTACAAACTGTTGCCTCCGATTTCCACTCGGATGAAGAAGGTCCTATGCTTGTTTCAAAGCACGTTCAAGATCTGATCGATAGATGCGACTCAAGGGATATTAGTAGCAGCCTAGAGAAGTTGCCTACGAGTTTGTTGGCTGAGGATATCGGTGAAAAGGAAGTAAAAGGAGAACTACTTTCTTCAAATGCAGTTGCCTCTGAAAATGAGCTAAACAAGGACCAAGGAAACGATCCTTTCATTGAATCTAGCACGTTGAAAGAGATCCAGAAGCTTTTAGCAGAGGCAGAGAAAATGACTCTGAGTCAGTTTGATCCTGTCCCTTCTCTTACCCCTTCCAGAGAAGTCACTGACCCTTCACCGGCATCAATTAAAAAGTTGGATGGCGTTGAAGATTCCCGATTAGTGAGAGATGACAGCCCAGCGCTTCAAAGGCTGTTGTCTCGGGATGAAATGTTGACCAGAAAGAGCATGCAAGAAGATAACTTGCTAATAAAGACTCTCCATTCCTGCAAGGACAGTTTAAAATCGGAAAGAGCACTTGTTGGCAATTTACCTGTCAGTCAAGAAACTGCAGAACTGCAGCCTAGACCAGCAGAGAAAATAGCTGGTGAAGATTTCAGGGTAGCAAAACCCATTGGAAGGTCTGAGCCAGAGGGCTGCAGTAGTGCAACCACAGATAAAAACCTGCTTGCTCCTGTGGCTGTTACGAAGAGCGCCGCAAGTAGTGAATCAAGCATCAGAAGGGTTTTAGAACTGGAAGATCCTTCTACCGCAGCACCGCTTGGGACCAGTGCCGCTGTCCTCGGGGACTGCCAGCACGGCTCATCTAAAGCTAGTTTAGCTGGCAGCAAGGAGGGGGATGTCATTCAAGGGAGTGATGACAGTAGCAGCTTAGATTCGCTAGCTGCCCGTGTCAGAAACCTTCTGAAATACGAATCCCCTGTGATACACGCAACACAAATCCTGAAGAGCGTAGAGGAAGAGGAGAAAAAAGCGCGAAGTAAGAAAGAAACCGTTTCAGATGAGATGAAATAGTGCAAGCTTGAGAACCCTGTATCTTTGAATTTAATAGAGGTGGCAAAGCTATCCGTCTTTATTGTCCAGTCTAGTCTTTTGCTTTTGCAGATGAATACGTCATAAAATTGTGGTGGCAAGATGCTCCAGCTTCAACTTAAAGGTGGTTAGGTGGTTTCCCCCACTATTTCTGCTTATGATTAGGAATCTTTTTCAACTCCTGTCTAAACTTATCCACAGCCAGTTTGTATCCATGTTGTGCTTGTGCCAATATTGTCCTTTTGCTTAAATAGCTCTTTTCCTTCTCTGATGTTTATTTGCCACCTCCAATATATTCCTCAAGGCAGTCATATACCCTTTCAGACTTCATTTTGCTAGGTTAAACAAGCCAAGCTCCTTTAGTTTCTTTTCATAGGATAGGCTCTCCATTCCTCTAGTCACTGGTATGACCCTTCCCTGCACCTGTTCCAGTTTTTTAATTTATCTGGTTTTTTTTTTTTTTTTAGAAATGGGTGATCAGAGTTGTACTTTGTCTATTCCAGATGAGGTCTCACCAGTGTCTTGTGCAGTGCCATTAATATTTCTCTTTTTGTACTGGAAATATCTCTGATGCATCTTAGGATTGGATCTGGTGCAGCTGTAAAAAAGATAGCTTGATGTTTTGGCAAGCAAGGTTATTTGGGTAAATGTGACATCTTTTATTAGACCAACTCAGTAGTTGGAAAAATTGTTCTTTGCAAGCTCTCGGGCACAGGCGCCCTTTCTCAGGCTTGTCTGAGGAATTATTCAGTTGGTCTAATAACAGATATCACATTTACCCAAATAACCTTGTCTGCCTATGTCCTGAGACCAGAACAGCTACAACCAACACCCCTGAAACCTTGATGTTTCCCACTCATTCTGTGGTTGACTAATGCATCTGGGTCTCGTCATTTTTTCCAGCTAACAAGCTCTCATGTTACAGCAGAAGTTCTTGGTTTTAGTCCCCAAATACACGATCTTGCACTTTGTGCTGTTGGATTGCATCTCATTTCTATTACTCCAGTTGTCTCCGTTGTCTAATTGGTTCAGTGTAAAACTTCTATTTTCCTCTGCATTGAAAATGCCTCTCAGCTTTGTAGTAGGCATGGAATGCTGCAGTTGTGCTGGTCCAGGAAACATGTGAGAAGCATGGGGTTTTTTGGTAATGTCTTTTATTGGACCAGCTGTATAATTAGGATACATGTTTGACAAACTTTTAGACACACAGTGACCTGAGGAAGGGCACTCTGTGCCTGAAACCTTGTCTAACATCTCTTCCAATTTTATACAGCTGGTCCAATAAAAGACATTACCAAAAAAAACTCTTCCTTCCTGCATGTGTCCTGGACCATCACAATTACAGCCCCCCCCCAAATCATGCTTCTCCCAACTTAGTGCCATCAGCAGATTTCATTAAAACACACCTGTATTTTTGTGCCAAACTTATTAATAAAAATATTAATCGAGATTGATACTTGAAGATCTTGCCTAGTGATCACTCGTGGTTGATATTTCCCTCCTAGGTTCTTTTATATTTTACCAGTCTCCCAGTTTTCTTGTTTATCCTCCAGCTTTTCCATCTCAATGACTAATTTCATGTGTATCCCTGAATCAAAAAGTCTTGTTAGATATGATTTGTTGCATTTCCTTTGTTTAAAAAAACCTCAGTCATCCTGTCAAAGAATATACCAAGGTAGTTTTTTGTTGGAACAGAAGAGGTCAAGAAGAACTGAATGAGCTTGTGGATTGGAATAATAAAAATGGGGTGACATTTAAGAGGAGAAAACTCTGTGTCACGCTCTGATGATCTGATACATTCCCAGATCATAGTGTAAAATCTTCTTACCAGCTGGAAATGACAAATATGATTGTGTTGCTCTGTGTCCACTCCTGCTGGCAAGTGTCATCTTCTGTAAGTGAGAACATCATTCCTGGAAATTTTGTTAGAATTTGTTTTCATGATAAATAATGGTAGGACCTGTTGAGGGGCAAACTTAATAACCTCGAAAACGGGTGTAAAAGCAAGAGGTTGAAAGCTGGTAGAACAAACTACCAGGTTTTGGACTTGGGGAATAATAATTTTCTTTTGTAAAGTGGCAGCTCATTGCTGGGAAATGGCAGAGGAAGAGAAAGACATAAATACAAGGGTTAATCATGGGTAACGGAGCCACCCATCATTGTAAGATGTATCAAATGAGGTATTTCCAGTAAGGACAGGGAGGTATTACTGTAATACCATAGACAAAGTGATCCCATGGTCAAGTCTAGTAATCCATTTAAAAAAAAGAGTTCAAACTGGAAGAGGCATGGAGAAGAGCTGGAAACGATAAGATTGCTAACCATTAGAGCACTGAGGTCCTGGAACAGCCTTTCAGTAGGAGGTGTGGGGGCAAACGGTATAACTAGGTGTAAGATGAATTTGATCAGTTTATAAAGTATTGAGGTTAACCGTGTTAGTCTGAAGATGGACAGAAGATTGGGCAGGGTGGCACGTTGCTGGTCCGGGGAGGCCAGCAGCCTATTTTCTCAGGTGCTTGGATGGAGCAGGCTGTTGCCCATGAAGGTTCGTGCCTCTCTGAATTGGTGTGTAAGGTTCTACCTTGCCCTGCCTCTTTATGAAATACTGCTTGGCAGGGTGTTTGCCTGTGGTATGATGGGACTGGGCTTGACCCTGTAGGTCTCTTGAAGTCCTGTACTTCTATAAGCCCTATTTTCTCTTTGTACATATATTTAAAGGTGTCCTTCAAGAGAGTGGGGGTGAAGTGGTACTTGATTCATGATTGAGGATCTACAGAGATGATTATGAGATCAGAATTAGATAACGGGTGCATCATTCAGGTAGATGATCACTTAACGCAGGGGCAGGCAAATATTTTGGGCAGAGGGCCGCTTACTGAGTTTTGGCAAGCCATTGAGGGCCACATGACAGGCAGCCCAGGGCAGGTAAATATTAATTTTCTAAACTTTTTTTAGGGGCCCCACAGGCCGGATAGAATGGCCTGGCAGGCTGCATCCGGCCCCCAGGCTGCATTTTGCCCACCCCTGACTTAACGGCATCCTGTTCTAAAAAAAAAAAATAAAAATGAGCAGCCAGTTTAAATGGGGTCCTATTCCTGGCAGCTGTCATCTTGTACGTCTTGCAGCTTAGCCTGTTCCCGTCCATCTCTGATGAACAGAAGTGTGAGACACACTTGACTGGAAACTCGACATAGGAGAAATGGGGCTTTCTATTGTTTTATGTTCTTTATTCACAGCCTGGGTGAAGCTGAAACTGGCTAGCCATCCCCATGGCTCCTTGCCGGATCTGAATGAGGAGGACAGGAAGAGAATAGAAGAAATCAAGGCAGAACTGCTTTTGAGTGCCAGGAAATCTGCATTAGCCAAGGTAAGGAGGAGCTATAGGAACTGATTTGAGGGAAGTTGTGGAAGGGGGCAGATGGTGTTTTGTGTGTTTGTAACCACTGATTCTTGTCATTTTAGTAAGTTGTACGGTGGTGTCTTGCTAGCAATGATGATTTACCATGGTGACATTTAATGAAAATTTCACCTTTCCATTTAGCCTGAAATTTACAGGAAATACTGTGAGAAATTTGATCACTTGCCATTTACTGAATTGTAACTGTTTGTTTAAGGATGTTCTGATTCATATATTCCAATATATTGCATCCTGACTAGAATTTATGAGTAAGTCAGACAGAGACTATATCGCCTCCAAGCTGTCCTTGGATTTCTGTTTTCAGCATTTGTCTGAGCTAGTGTTAGCCATACTCTGTGGGATTTGGGCATCTACTCATAGGTCTGTGCATCTGAGACTGATAGAGATTTGGAAGCAAAAAAGAGTGGAATGGAAGAAAATGCGGAGATCTTATTTTGAGAAATTACTAATGGGTGGAAGAGGCAGGTAGCAGACTGGTGGAGCCTAGAGATGATACAGTAAGAGGCAAAAAAATTAGAAATAGGAAGTGGGAGGGTTGGGGACAGCCTTTGAGGTAATCACAGTAAACTTGAATTTCAGCCTCCAGTCGTCATCTGTCCTTCAGTGGCTGTCATCACTAGGAATCTTGTGCCCTGTAACAACAACATAGTTAAAACAACTTTATTTTCCTTTCTGTGTAGTATATCTGGCCCTGAGATCCCCAGGAGAGAAGAAAGCAGTGAAAGAAAAAAACCCACTCCAGATTATGTCAATATAATTGATTGTGTCCTTCGCCACATAGTATCTTAGAAAATATCACCTCTGTGTATGTGCATTTTATGATTTAACTTGCTACTGTGACGACTGTGTAGAGGACTCTAACTTAGAAAGGCTTGCTTTGCTTTGCAAGTCTTTGAAGCTGTTCTGTGGCTGCAGAAATATTGTTTCTTCAGGTTTTCCAACCAATCTTCTAGATTCTTCTTGGAAAGAGAAATGCAAGTGCGCTTCCTATTTCAAACAAAAACAGAAGTGGGAGCAAATGGATGGTAAATCCAGAGATTGGTTTATACTACTATACCTGATGTAAATCCAACATGAGACACATGAGTTATGGATGATACAGAGAAGGCTGAAATATTTAATGCTTTTTTTTCCTTCAGTCTTCACAAACTGGGGCTAGCTGCCTCAGTGAGCGGAGTTGGCAGCAAAGTTAGGGAAGGAGGCAAAAAACCTTGAGTTAGGGTCGAACACGTTAGGGTTCCCTTAGAGAAGCAGATGCTCTCAAGTCAGCAGGGTTGGATGGGATGTACTCTCGCGTACTGAAAGAATTGGCTCAGGTAATTTCAGAGCCAATCACTATCCTCTGGGAACTCGTGGAGGTCGGCTGAGTTCCCGGGTGACTGGAAAAGGAAAAATATAGTGTCCATCTCTGAAGAAGTAGGATCTGGGGAACTACAGACCAGTCAGTCTGACTTTGATGCCTAGAAAAGTCATTGGGCATGTCTTCAAGGACTACTGAGAAGCACCTAGAGGATAACGTGGTGGCTGGGAATAGCTAGCACAGATTCAGAGCAAGTCCTGCCTGGCCAACCTGATCTCCTTCTGTCAGGTCTTGTGAATGGTGGGAAAGCAGTGGATATGATTATACCTTGGCTTTAGTAAGGCTTTTGACACTGTCTCCTACGTTATCCTTGGCTGGGGTGATGTAGTTTGGGCTGGTCCTGCTTGCAGCAGGGGGTTGGACTAGATGTGACCCCCTGAGGTCCCTTCCAGCCCTAACTTTCAATTATTTTATGTTCTCATGAACAAGCTAAGGAAATGCAGACAAGATGAAAGTGCTGTGAAGTGGAC
>NW_017729033.1:2734315-2735040 GCF_001723915.1 Gavialis gangeticus
CAGCCCTAACTTTCAATTATTTTATGTTCTCATGAACAAGCTAAGGAAATGCAGACAAGATGAAAGTGCTGTGAAGTGGACACATAACTGGTTGGCACATTATGTTCAACAAGTAGTCATCAATGGCTTAATAGCTAGTTGGGAGGAGGTATCAATGGGGGTTGTCCCAAGGTCTGTCCCCGGTATCGTTTAATATCTTCATTCATGTTTTAGATGGTGGGACTGAGTGCATGTTTAGCAAATCTGCAGGTGCCCCCGAATTGGGTGGAGTTGCAGGCTGGGATCCAGAATGACCTGAATAGACTGGAAACATAGTTTGCAATCAGCCAGATGAATAAGGTTGGGTTGATTAAACAAGCATTGGGTCCTCCTTGCCGCCCCGGGAGCGCGCATAGTGGCGGGGAGCCGGCCCCACCCTCCCAAACCTGCAGCTGGCAGGCAGCAGTGGGGAAAGCCAGGCTCTGTGCCGGTGCATCAGACCCTGCCTCCTGCCAGGGGCAGTGGACCTGGGTCCCTGGCCCTGGCAGGTGGGGACCCCTTCTGTGTGTGTTTAGGGGGGGGAGGGCGGCAGAGGGCTGTGGTGGGGAGTGAGGGGCACCAGCAGGGCTGTTGCAGCTGTGGGTGGGGGAGTGAGGGGTGCATCAGCAGGGATGGAGGGGTTGTGCGGGGGAGTGAGTGGCATGAGCCGGACTGGGGACTGTGTGGGGGGAGTGAGGTGCACGAGC
>NW_017729033.1:2735085-2736787 GCF_001723915.1 Gavialis gangeticus
CTTAAGGGTCTGGGAGTGAGGGGTGTGAGCAGGGCCAGGGGGCTGTGGAGGGGAGGGGAGTGAAGGGCCTTTCTTTTAAATCATGGATTTTGGGTTTTTTATCAGCGAATTTGTCACTTTTTTTTATCGGGGAGAACCAGGATCCCTGGTTATAACAACACGAATGTCACTTGCAAACCAAGGGAAGTGATTCTTCTCCTCTATTCAGCACTGGTGAAGCCTCACCTGGAGTCTTGTGTCCAGTTTTGGGTCCTGCACTTCAAGAAAGAGGTGGGCAGGTTGCAGAGAGAGATCAGTAGAGCAACAAAAAAAAAAAGAGAGAAGCCTGCCATATGAGGAAGGGCAGGAAGAATTAGGGTTATTTAGTTTGAAGAAGAGAAGACTGAGAGGAGATTTGAGAATGGTCTTCAAATACCTGAAGGAGGATTACGGAGAGGATGGAGATGGGCTTTTTTCTGCGACTGCGGGGGTCAGGGCTAGGAGCAAAGGCCTCAGGCTGCAGCCGGGGAAACTTAGGTTGGAGGTTAGGAGGAACTTTCCGACTGAGGGTGTTCAAGCACTGGAACAAGCTGCCTAGAGTAGGAAGGGCATCTCGATGCCTGGACGTTTCCAAGAGCAGATTAGACACATGGCTGGGATGGTTTCGGCAGGGAGAATCCTACCTTGAGCAGGGGGATGGACTAGATGACCATGTGAGACACCTTCTGGCCCAACTTTCCTATGATCCTGTGACTCTAAAGCTATTTTCCAGTACTCTTTAGATGCTATAATACAGCTTTCCCCTGGCTTTTTTTTTTTTTTTGATTGCACTGATTTTGAGTATTCTGGGTGGGACAGGGAAGGAAATGCTTTTTCTTTCTTGTGAGAATTGGAACATTTTGTCCTGTTTTAACTCTGGACAAAAAGTCTATGTCAAATTGTTGCAAATTAGGAACAAAAATGTAGGCTCAAACCAATCAAAAGCTTTTCCCCCATTTTGATCTTTTAAAGGGTTTATTCATTAGAAATTAGCTTAAATTTCAAAACAGAAAATGGGTTTGAAGTGAAACATCACTCTTCATTTTGCCATTCTCAAAACCAACATGGGTAATTCATCAAAGCAGACCTTTTCTTGTAAGCATTTGTGATTTTGAAACTGTTTTTCATTGGAAAATTCTGATTTGTCATTGAACAGTTTCCAGCTAGCTCTACTACTGTCAGAGTTTCAGAATGAGATTGGAGATGCACTGACTTGAAGGAGACAGAGACAGGAAAAGCATAATATTTTTCTCTTTCTACGCTTGGAAAAACCAACTAAGACAAATTGCTCTTTTGAATTCATACGGTGAAGTCTTCCCCAGACCTTTCATTGTTGTCTGTGCCGTCTGCTGCAATTTTATGACTCTGCAGCTCTGTTTGAGCAATATGGGTTATGCTTCTTAGGTTTTTAGGAATGAAACTCATGAAACATTTAGCTTCTGAGATACTGCAGCCAGTCCAGTGGAAAATCTATGAGAGCTAGATGAAAAGAAAATGCGAAAGTGGACGGGGGAGACTTATTGAGAGCCAGAGGGAGTCTAAGATCTTCCCTCCCCTGAGTTTTAAGGCTCCTAATCAGCAAAGCTATTACATTTCATCCTTGGGACATATTTAAGTGCTTTTCTGACCTGAGATTTAAAACACTAGAATAAAAAGACTACTGTCCATTTAAAAAACAAAACAA
>NW_017729033.1:2736828-2739796 GCF_001723915.1 Gavialis gangeticus
GTCCATTTAAAAAACAAAACAAAACAAAAACAACAACAACCCAACCCCAGTTTATGCTGAAGTTCATTGTTTTCCCAGTATGATTTACAATTACTGTAACCAAAGACCGGAAAAATACATTTTTTTCCCACCTTTTTTATTTTGTGCATTTGGCAGCTCAGTGTTTAGTCATTTCCACTGCATTCCTACATATTGAATAAGTTGATTTCAGAGCAGATCAGTTTGTGCCTTATCTCTTGTGAGTCGTTTCTCTGTTACAGCTGAAGTCCACATGCCCAGATAAACCCAGCGGCTGTCTCTTCTGTCACTACCTTATCACTGAATGCACCAGGGCATTTTTTTCCCCCTGGGAAATGCTCAGGTTATAGGTCAGGTGCATAAGGCAGCATATTGCACTCTCAGCAGCGTGCCTGTCTGGGCTGCAGAACACCAGAGCAGACGAGCCAGATGGACACTTCTCTTCTGATGAGCCGAAAAGGAAGGGTTCAGGCTCCTGGTGCTTACTGGCAGATTTGTCTTGTTCTCAAGTGGGCTTGTTTTGTGAAATGCCACAAATGTCAGCTCTTCCGTGTGCAGGATTCCTGTATCCTGCTTTATTACCTTTTTTACTTGAATCCAGGTTAAGTTTCCCCTCCCCCCCCTTCAATATGGGGGCCACCCCCTCATCTTAGATTTAAGCACAAGGGAGGGGTGGGACCAGTGGCTCCAAATCTCTGACCCTGAGCCTGGGGTCAGAGTCAGAGCTGCAGTTACTAGTCCCTGCTCCTCCGCTCCCCCTACACTTCCTCCAACTCTTCTCTTCCTGCAGCTTCTGTTCTCTGCCACCACTCCCTCACCACCACCGCTGCTTGCTTTCCCATCACAGCCCTGGTTGCTTCCCATCGCACCCCAAAATTTGCCATAGGCTACCCAGCCCCCACTCCCAGCACCACTGCCACCCATCCCAAGCAGGGCGCGGACCCCAGCCCGCAGCTGCAGCCCGCCCTCCCCCACGCAGATCTGGGGGCACACGGAAATTATGAAGCTGTCAAGGTAGACCCTCTGGCCACTCTTAAAGCTCATTCCACCACAGCACTAATGCCTTCAGCTGTAGCAGTGGAAAATGTCCCTGGGGATCTAGCCATGTGCTTGTAACGCATTATCCTGTTGTTGAAGCCTTCAGGAAAGGTGCTGAATTTAGGAAGGCTGCAGTCCCATCCTTGTCTTTCTGAAGGCCCTGAGGTCCCATGTGTATTGGTTCTAAACAGCGACGTAGCAGAAACAGTTAGTTAAATGTGCTTATGGGTGATCACTCAAAGCAGAAAGGGCAGTTGCCCACAGAGAAACAGGCCATTTTTGAGCTGTCATCCATATGCACAGTCCATGACCTGCTCCTTTTCCTTTGTGCTTCGCAGCTTGTTTTAGTAAGGATAATTGAGAAAGGGAAACATTAAACTGGTTTAAGTGCACATGTATTAGGGGCTTGGAATAGTTAGACTGACTTTTAAATATCCTTTAGTTACACTGGTTTATGCTTCTAGCATGAGACTTTAAAGTAGGCATTATTAGAATTTGAGGGTTTTCTTGCCCAAAGTGTTTTATTTCTGTTGACATTTTGGATGTGGGGGAAAATTGTGTTAATGTCTGCTTGAATTTACGGTTTAGATCAGACAATTTGTAATTCTCCTGACTGGCTTTATTTGTTCATTCCTTCATGTTGGCTGTTGGAAGAGCACTTATTCATACCTCCATATGGCCGTGTACTAATGAGATAGTGTTATGTTTTCCCAGTTGTCTCAGTCAAATGATAAAGTAATGAGTTACACTGATTTTTTTTTTTTTTTTTTTTAAGGCTGAAACAGGTCATTTGAGCTTTGTCCAAGTCAATAGATTTGTTTTACGTTGGCTTTTACCAGCATCATTTGAAAGAACACTAATTTTGAATGCCTTCAAATTAAGGGGATGCAGATGCAAGCATTTTAAAGTGATATAGTTTTGTCTTTGCCAGTGAAATTCTGCTTCTAAAGAAATTAGAGAGGTCTAAGATTTTATGGAGCTAATATGAGCCCTAATGATTTTGATATAAAACACTGTTGATCAAAATGACTTGTCTTATCTGTTTCTAGCATGTGATAACAGTGGTACTGCCTCTGATACTAATTTGTATCAAAAGATGATGGGATGCAGTGATGTAAGAAAGATCTGCTTTCTAGCATGCCGTGTGGAATGTGATTGGTGCTGTGATGGGATTAAACTCATGCTGTCTCTCTTAATTGGCAGACCCCATTGACTGAAGGAATGGTAGACTTCTAGTTGAGTTTTCTGCATGCATCTGGGAGTGTGATGTTTAATGACTTTGCTTGCAATATAAGTTTTGCTCCCTACAGGTGTACTCTGTCTCCACTTTCTTTTAAGCGTGCCGTCTCTTGCATCTCTCAGGTAAGCTACTGTAGAGGTTTTGGCGGTCCTTCCTTAATGAAGGCATTCTTGGGAAGCTAGGGTTTTTCTTTTCTATCAGCATCCCTGAAGGGGAAGAACCAGAAAAAAGGCCTCTTTTTGGTCTGGTTGCTGTTCCTTGTAAACAGGCATACCTTTAAACCCTGTTCTGTAGTGGCTGTAGCATGTTTAAAATGTCCATTATTAATCTGGAGAGTTTTGAAGGAAAGCCTTTTCTATTCAGCCATTATCTGTGTGCTTGCATATACATTATTTAGTTCTGCCATGCAGTAAACTAGAGTAACCAGAGCCAGCGAATGAACCCTTTAGATCTGTTCTACGCATTGCTTGTACTCTGCAACACTACACAAAAGCTTTTGCAGAGAAACCAAGCTTCAGAAATTGGAGAGCAAAACATGGAGGAGATGCTTTCTCTACCCCTGAGGAATCTACATGTAGAGCAGGGGCGGGCATTTATTTTGGGCAGAGGGCCACTTACTGAGTTTCAGCAAGCCATCGAGGGCTGCATGACAGGCAGCCCAGGGCAGATTAA
>NW_017729033.1:2739807-2741527 GCF_001723915.1 Gavialis gangeticus
CCATCGAGGGCTGCATGACAGGCAGCCCAGGGCAGATTAAAAAAATTAGAAAATTAATATTAGGGGCTCCACAGGCCTGATAGAATGGCCTGGCGGGCCACATCTGGCTCCCGGGCTGCATTTTGCCCACCCCTGATGTAGAGGTCATACCCTTCTGCCACGCAGATCCATGGGAATTGTACTACTGACAGCAGTGCCAGCGTGTATCGTGCTCATAGACATTTGAAAGAGAGCACCGTGTCACCTGGAAGAGAAAGTAGGACAGCATTTTTTCTTGTTCCATTGATGAGCTATACCATGTTCATTATAGTTTTATTCAGTTCCTAAGCAAATCTGTGTGGATGGATGGATGGAGATGGCTAGATATAAATAAATATAATGTTGGATATAACCTGTGTTTTAGTCACTAATCAAACCAGGAAAAAAGGAGATGAGTCTCAGTTAAAGAAAAGCCAGTTGGAAAGGACCACTGTGTCTTTACCTAACCTGTACGACTGTGCAATTTGCAGATTACATTGAGACCCCTCCGTTTTCAGTAGTGAATTAGGTGATCCATGCATAACTTATTGACTAATTTTAAGTTTATTAAGTGCTTTGGAACTACAGGTGGTTTATAAATGCAGAATAAATATCATGATGAAGATGGTTGATACAGATCAATTCAATATTGGCTTTCATAGCGATGAACATATTGAATCGAATGAGTGCATTTTCTAGACACTTTTTTAAAAATCTTTTCTGGTAAGTAGCTAATCAGGATCTGGAAATGTAAAAAATGTTTCCGTGGATTGCAAAGTCTAACAGCCTTAACTGCTTTCTAAAACCATAGGACAATCCAGTGGGAGACGCACATGTTTTAATTGGGAGGGGGAAAAAGGTGAGATCCATCTGGAGACTGAAAAGTTATTGCAAACTAACAGTTGCTTTTTAAAAAATTCGTGATCTTTTTTCGATTGGATTTTAATTTTCTTGTCAGTGTGTCAATGGCTTGCACTTGTGTATGTGTTGTTCTCTGTTGGATAGACTTATTTCTTAGTGTCAGGGGGAAGAGCTATTGAATGTGGGAAGTACAAAACTTCAAAGCTCTTTTAATTAAAAATTTTACTTGTGTGTCAGTTTAAAGAATAGCTTTTTGCTCCGTTTTTGTCAATAATTGAGTTTTCCTGTGACTTGATTATGAAACGTGCTTGCACTTCAGAAAGTCTGCTGGAGTGGAATGACTTAATACATCAGGGAGAGTTTTCTGTGCCCAGATCTTTCTTCTAGTGACAGCTATATCGTGGCAGAAGGTCTGACAGCAGCAGTGTTCTCATAACCTTAAAAACGTCCTTTCTGGTTTAAATGAAAAGTTTGTTTTGAAGGCCGAGACTGAGCTGTATGGCATAATGGGCTTCTGTGAAAACAGCCAGTTGTTTTCACAGAACCTCAAAATTTAATTTAGTAGCACTCTCGAGGCATGAGTGGTTGAGGATGGGACAGTTTTGTTCACGTCTCAGCATGTGATGAGGAGCCCCTTGGTAGCTTGTGACCTAAAGAGCAGAAGGAGCTAGTCAAGTTTGACATGGCTAATGGCCAAACCTTATTATGAAAAAGTGAATATTGATGTCTCCAGTCCCCATCTGGGATCCAAGTCCTACTGTATTAGGCTGTATGCAAACATGGGAGTATGAAGAAAAGGAGATTAATAGTTTCATAGTTTCATAGTTTCTAGGGTCGGAAG
>NW_017729033.1:2741538-2756691 GCF_001723915.1 Gavialis gangeticus
CCTTGGACCTGCTCGAGATGCATCTGTGGATGCACGACAAGGTGCAGTTGGCCTTCCTAGCCGCCTCCCCACATTGCCGACTCATGTTCATCTTGGAGTCAATAATGACTCCCAGATCCTTTTCCACCTCCGTGCTGACAAGAGGGGGTGATTAAGAAGGAGCATGATGGCAGCTTCCCAAAGTTTGAAAGGTTGCTGCAAAGATGACTTGAGAAACAGTGTGCTCCCTTGCTACAGAAGGCGGTGCACAGATGTGAACTGTGGAAAAACAGGGTTAGGGCAAATTTTCTAACTACAAGACCAGTAGAAGAGTGGGACAAGTTGCCCCAGGAAAGTTGTGGGTACTTTTGAATTGGAGGTTTTCAAGAGCAGGCTGGAAAGACATCTATTTAGGATGGTTTAGATATAGCGTAGCCTGTGTTTGTGCAGGGGCAGTTGACTCAGTGGCCCAAATGATCCCTTCCACTCTGATCAGCCTATGAACAAAAAGTTAAAAAGACTGTCTTGAAGACTTTACCATCTAGGTTTATGCCAAGCTGCGGATGAAACGAACCAGTGGAGGGGTGGGCATGTGGGAGACCAGATAATAGTGAATAAAGTGAGCAAGTTCCTGATTGTCGAGAAGCACTTACCACTTTCCCCTTGCCTATCTCGGGAAAACCTAAATGTTGTAAAAACTGGAAAAACCTTTTTATGAGCTTCACCACTGGGGTTTGGTATGTTGTGGGACTGAAAAGGCACTAGCTATGTACCTGGCACATGTGGAGGCAAGTCCCTGCTTACAGTCCTATGGGCAGTTTTACTCCGAAGTGTGCGTTTTCCTCTATGACAGCAGAACTTATTTCTCATGTTAGTATTTGTCTGAATATTGAAACTCTGGTCCTGATTATAGATGTGTACACCTTTTTTTTCAAGAATCTGTGTTTTTTGCCTTTTCAGGATTCGTGGGGAAACAGCTCAGACATTATACCCAGTCACAGCCATAATCAGAAGCACTACCCTGAACATTTCTCCTCTCCACATAGCGAACAGAAGCAAATTGACAACCAGATGCAGGATTTTGAACTTGAGCCTTCAGAGTCATATGGAGGATGGGTCATGCCAGTATATACAGTTGACTCACCTGATTATTCACTATCGAGTAATACACAGTTTAAAGCTTTGGATACCTTTCAAGCACAAATCCCAAACCAGCTTCACACCCTGGCAACTAATCCCTCTGATATCAGTATTGAGCTTACCCCCTTACGTAAAGATGTGGATGCGTGTTTGATGAGATTGGTGGATGCCTCTAATGCACAAACAGAAGAGGAAGTGCCTTTTCCAGCTCAGAAGAAGCTATCTGTAGAAAAACCATCTGCAGAAATTGCTAAACAGATTACCTCCATCACATTTGCATCCAGAAAACGTTCCTCGTCTCCTGTCCTTGGTACTAGCCTCACTGAAGATGCTCTTTGTGGTGTAATACCATTGCAAGTTGGATCTACTAGCATTGAAAAGCAGCAACTTGAAAAGCGACAGCTAGAAACTTCTATGTCGTGTCCTTCAAGTCCAACAGCCACTTGCACTCTAGCTAGTGGTGTTAAGCCTACTGCAGACCAAGACAGTTTTCGCCATGTGGTCACTGGTGTTGCCAAACCTGGAGCTTATCAAGGGAAAGACCAAGCCCAAGAGTCTAAATCCATATATCCTGACCCATGTTTCAGCCTTGTGGCAACTAGTTTTGAAGCAGCTCAGACTTCTGCTCAAGATGCTGTTGGGCTGGGCAGGCTTAATGCCAGACTTTCTGTGGCTGATTGTGATAAGAAATTTAATCAAGAATCAAATACGTTGAATGAACCCGTCCCCATGAGTTTTTATCAGCAGGGAAAGACGAGTCCCTCCAGCCAAGCCCAGTTTACAGAAGATCCAGTTTATAGCCCACAAGCTCATTTGCTTAAAGGCCATAATAATTTGATAGAGAAGGAGGATAAGCTTCCATTTGATATATTCTCTCTCCATCAGACAGATACGGAGACAGGACATGGTAATGGGATGGACAGTCCCTCCCCAGATCAGATTTTGGCCACCATGCCGGTATCCCCTTCATCTCCAACAAGAAAGGCTTTGTCTTGTGTCCGTATAACTCTCTCCCCAAAATGTGCTACTTCAGAGCCATGCGGTAACCTCAGAGCTGAAGCAGAAACAAGGTTTAACGACAGAATTAAGAGTGATGTTCAGCCAACACTTGTAAGGTCTCCAAAAACTTCGTTAGAGCCTGTCTCAAAGTTACCAACCGCTGAACTTGTTCCAGTGGATCAAAGGTCTTCATACTTCCCAAGGCCAGGATCTTTATCACCTCCATCTCCTGTGCATCCCTTTGTTCCAGGCACACCAGGACTAGCACACGATATAAAGCGTGTGCCCCTGGAAAGCAGCCAGAGAGGCCCCTCCTTGAGGGAGGCACACACCAGAGGTCTGGATACAAGTGGACGTAACGTGCAGGATAGCTTCAGGACCCTGGTTTCTGCACAGACTGGAAAAACAACATCTGATGCCATTACTCAGATCACAACAGAAAGCCCTGAAAAGACAACGTTTTCAGCAGAGATTTATGTTAGTACAGAAGAGGAGGAAAACCCTGCCCTCGTATCCTCTCGCCAGAAGGCACGCAGAATCCCCAGCCTTGGCGCTTCATCTCAGAACCAGATTTTCTCGTCCCACAGGCCAGCTGGTGAGCAATTCAGTGCATCTTCCGCGAATCTCTGGCCCCTTTTTCCCCACCCAACTTTGCCAAGTCAGGAGTTTAGTTTCTTGTCTTTTTAGCATGAGAACAAAACTTTTTTTAAAGAAATGTGGAAATAGGACCACTGAGCAACTTTGATATTTGATCCTGGAATTTAAAACGATGCATATTAAAGATCTTTTGGGGCCAGGAAAGGAGTGACCTGGCTATTCACTAGGGTCTACACAACTTAAAACGCCCAAGTGCTATTCTGTTCCATCCAGAAAAGCCATGAATACATCTACTTTTTGTCATACACGGTCATCTTGCTTTTAAGATAGGATCGCAGGAGAGCAGTGTGGAGGAGGACCTACCACCTTTTGCCTTAGCTGGTTTTCAGGGACTTGAGCAGGGTGGAAGAGAAGTGCACTTGGTGCCTAAATGCTGGTGGGACGGGCTTTATGCAGCTGTTGAGAGCAAATGTGCTAGTACTGATATATAATCAGCATAGACCTCCCCTGGTGCGTTACCCCCATCCATGCAGTCAGGTGCAAATTTACACCCCTCACACCAAAGAGGGCTGTTATACATTAGCAGTGTCTGCAGACATAGCGTCTATTGAATTTTCTTTGCCTAGGCTCTGGCTGTCTCTTGAGATGCGCGTAAAATAATCTCAGGAAGTCATACAGTGCTGAAGAAAGATTCTTTATGCAGACACCTTCAGCTCAATTGAAATGGGAGTCCTACATGAATAATGGCTTGTTATCTGTATTGTTAGGAAGCAGTAAATCTTCCAGTACTTGTTAACTGCAGCAAGCCGAATCCTTCAGTAGCTTCAGCATAACAACACATTGTATTTATTGACCTAAATCGGGCAAGTGCCTATAATAACATAGATATACGATTTCACTGTGAGCAATGTTGGCATGTAAGTAGTGTGTTTTATTTTCTTAGTGGTGGTTTCAGTCACAAATTTTATTAGTCTTTAAGAGAAATTGTGGCTTATTAAGCCATCTTATCTAGCTATTAATCAGGTCAGCCCTCTAAACAGCAGGTAGGTGCTTATCTGCTGATTCTTTAATGAGCGTATTCTTTAGGGAAATAGTCAACCTGCATACTGATCACAAGCTAGGCAGCCCATTTTCTGGGATTTGTGTTGGCCTTTGTATTACAGAAGTTGTATTACAGCATTGCATTTTGATTTCTGTTTCCTATGCTGCTTTCAGTACGTGCAGATCAGCCTTTACTGGTGCCATACAAGCCTTCTGGTAGCAGAGAGATGTACTACGTTCCCCATCCAAAGGAAGCACCCAGAATATCTCCCGTCAGGTCAGAGACCACTATTGAGAGCTCTCACTCAGGTATTTGCATTTCTCCGAACTTTTACAAAGCCGAGCCAAAGTCTCTTCTGAGGTTCAAGCATAGCGCGGTTGTAGTCAGTTGGGCCAGATGTGCGTAATATTTTGCAAAACATTTTCTTGTCTGTTCGATTCAGTTCTGTTTTAAACCATGTGCATTTAGAGTAACTGCATTGATTTCAACAGTTATTCTGCGCAGATCCGTAGTGCGTGACTAAGAATAGAAATTCGTCCTATATATTTATGCTGCTTGTATTTTGGCTATATAACACAACAGTGTAAAAGCTTGGACTTGAAGGATACGACTTTGAATTCTTTAGTTAAAAAGAGATGTTATTACTTTGATCTATTCCTACTGCATTGCTCAAGAGTTTCACAATTGCTGATAGATTTTTCTTTTAGTTCTTTTTTCTCTCAGGAATTGCGTTTTGGATTATATAATTTTCCCCACCAGTTCTCTCTTTCCTTCTAATCCAATTCCCCACTTTTATATTTCCTCTGGCACATTCCCTTTTGATGCATCTCGTTACTGATGCATTCTGAAGTGTTGTGTGATGCTAAGCATTAAAGAAAGGTACCAAATGCATGATCTAGAACAGGGCTGCTCCACCTCCAGCCCATGACCAAATGCAGCCCACGGAGCTGTAACATGTGGCCCACAGGGCTCCCTGTGGGTAGGGAAATTTGGCCACCCTCCCCTGCTGCCAGATTCCCAAACCCCAAGCCTCCTTGCATATCAGAGCTGGGCCACATTGACCCCTTCTTCCCCTACCCCTTTTCCTCCCCCTACCCCACTGCCGGGGAGATTGAGAGCGGGTCTTGGCAGATGCAACTTTCTCATGACATCATAGCATCTCTATGCAACCAACCAGTGTGTTTGTCAGGAGAGGCAAACCATGAAGATGCCCTGTAGCACCACAACGCACCCCACAAGGTCTGGCAGCACCAACACCAGAAGCAGCGGCTGGTGCAGAATATTGGGAGCAGACCATATTGGAAGGCTGGACTGGAGACATGATGAAGAAGATGACTGTGGGGCTGGCTTGAACCACCTCGTGTCCCTGCCCCGACTCCCACATGACTGGGTTGGGGTTGGGTCCAGCTTCCTTTCCCACTCATGGGGCCAGGTTGGGGCTGGGTCTACCTGGATCTGCCCCCCTGCCTCTCTCCGCATGGCTGGATGGATCACTGCCATTCCTGTGCCATGTGTCGGATCAGCACCACCAGCCAGATCCAGCCTGTGGGTGGACTGCCCACCACCTATGCAGCCCACTGGCCAAAAAGTTTGAGCACACTAAGCGACTTCATTATAGGCTTAAATATAAAATGTTTTATTTCTGGTTTGAAATTTTTCAAACTACTACTTTTGAGGTTAGAGAGGCAAATAACGCATGATTTATCAACACTGCCCTGTTTCTCTTGAAATATTGTCACTAGCAACACATGCATCTTAGACATGATAGACCTAATTTCTAGGTTGGCATCAAGCTGGGCTTCCCTTTGACATACAGGCACTTGTGGACACAGTTACTGTCGCAAAAATGGTCCATCTCCCTGCTGTGTGGGTACAGTTGAGTAAATAAGGATGTTAGTCACATTAACTGTGCTGGGTACTACTGGTAGATTCAAAATTGCATCTGTAGTTATTTGTATCTATATAATTACTGGAGCAGGAGTGGAACTTGAGGTTCCAAATTTGTTGGTCTTTCCTGTTTCCAATTCGGTTTGCTTTATGATGCTGTAATGTCTCTGAACTATTACGGGGCAGAGAGAGGCAGATGCAATATGCTGGTTTTGCAGAAACTATGCAGATGCCATGTTGACCTGAAGCACCTCAGGCTTTTAAAATAAACTGCACAGGAGTGGAGGAAACAGAATTAAATGACTTCTGAATGTAACCATGCAGAGCTGACAAAGAATATACACCAGTGAGTTGCCTTTTTAGGCTTTCCAATTGTTATGACACGGGAACATGGCACTAAGGGAGTCCTGCTGTAAAAATGTATTGCTGTCTTGAACCTTTTGTCTGGAGCTTGCACAAAGGTAAACATTTTATATAATTTCATAGTTTCTAGGGTCGGAAGGGACCTGAGCAGATCATCGAGGCCGACCCCCTGCCATGGAAAAAATAAAACTGGGGGGAAAAAAATCCCTCTAGTTGCTGTTTTGTATGCTACCAATTTTCTCCATCACTTTGTATTCAGCGGAGAAAATTTCTGTGTCTATCAGTCAGCAAAAATATCTACAATTTAATATGGGCTCAGCAGGAGGGAATATGGACTTCTTGGGCCTGTTTTCAGGTCCCCAAATGGCTTGTCTGAATAACCTAACTGTGCCTCCTATCCCATTGGTAGAGTGGCTGTAATACTTGCATGCCTCATCATGAAATACCTTGTGATGCTGGGATCAAAGACCTAGTAAAAAGCAGCATAGTAATAAGTGGCTAATTCAGTTTTCTCATGTACTGCTTTGTTAGGACAACTGTGATCATGAACAATCAGCTGGGTGCTCTGCTGATCATTCCTTATTCGATGGTAAATCAAACTCCTCTGTGTGCTTAGTTGCCTTTTGTTGATTTACTTCATGATTAAAGTTTGAGTCTGGCCTGTTCTGGAAGGTGTAATGTCTTCCTGCTGCTTCTTCTCTTAACCTCTTCCTCATTACTAGAGCTATGATTGCATGGCTTGCTTTCTTTGTAGGATCGAATGATGCCGTCCCTCCAAAATTTCCAGTGAATGTACTGGGGCCAAGAGAAGAGAGTCCTCCAGCCGTAGCTATTAAACACAAAGAGGGTATCTACAGTAAGAGGCCTGAGCCCAAGCTAGCCTGGGGAAAAGAAAAAATGGCACCACAAGAATCTGATACAGGTAATGAGATGGCATGCATTTCTTCTTTTCTGTTTTTCTTGTGGGATATTGTGTGGTAGGAACACAGGACTAGCCATTGGGACCTGTGGTTTTTAGTCTTAGTACTTGCTGATATTACAGGGTTATATTCAAGTCTCTGAACCTGTCCGTGCCTTGCTTGGTAGATTAAGAATACTTGGTCATATGCAGGGGCCTTCAAATTAAAGTATATAAAGTATTCTGAGGTCATCCAATAAAAGGTACTAGTTTGTGAGTGATCGCCAATCATCACTAGTATAAAGTATGATTCTCCATCAAGCGTGGAAAAGGATCCTGAGACTGCTGAAGCAGACAGCAGTTTTGTGATGATGAGAACTTGACCGGGTGCTCTGCAGACTTGATGGCCCTTTTGTTGATATCTAGGGAGACCCGATGTGGCACAGCCCGGCATCGGTTCATCTCTGTGGTGACATTTCACTCCAGTTGATAGCCACGTGTCAGGACTTCTCTTCCCCCCTCCTTTCAACCCATCTGCTTGGGTTTCGTAATTTCATAGTTGGTCGGGACGGAAGGGACCTGAGCAGATCATCAAGTCCGATCCCCTGCCATGGGCAGGAAAGGATGCTGTGGTCAAACGACCCTGGCAAGGTGTC
This sequence comes from Gavialis gangeticus, assembly GCF_001723915.1. NCBI lineage: Eukaryota > Metazoa > Chordata > Crocodylia > Gavialidae > Gavialis > Gavialis gangeticus. The sequence continues at coordinate 2,749,100 of NW_017729033.1, forward strand.
TGTGTAGCCTCCTTTTAAAGACTGCCAGGGTAGGAGCCAGCACCACTTCTCTTGGAAGTTGGTTCCAGATCCTAGCTGCCCTGACAGTGAAGTAGTGCCTCCTGATGTCTAGTCCGAATCTACTCTCTGTCAACTTACGACTATTATTCCTTATTTCTCCCAGTAGTGCTTGGGGGAACAGGGACTCTCCCATTGCCTGCTGATCTTCCTTGGCCAGTTTATAGACGGCCACCAGATCCCCTCTCAGCCTTCACTTGTGGGTTGGTTGATTTCAAAACAAAGGTTTGATTCTTGGAGGCCAAAGGACAACTTTACCACTGCCGCATTTTTATTGTAAGTTCAAAATCACGGAGTGGCTACCATTTCTCTTGCATTTGGCTACTAATTCCACTAGAGAGACATGTATTTCTCTGCGTTGCATTTTGAAAGACATATTGTCACAAACAAGGGAGGAGCTTATTGCAAAGAGGTAATGTAATTATAGTCAGTAATGAGGGGGGAAGACCAGAAACACTTAGGTTGCAAAATAGGCCCTGAATTGCAAGTTCCCTGCTCTTTTTATAGGTAGAGGCACATGGACAACTCCTTTGGAGCCCATTTTCTCCTTTTAGCATGACATCAACTCATTAAATGAAGCTGTTTAATAGGATGGATGTTTATGGACTACTTCAGTGCAATTATGATTGTCCTTTATGAGCAGACAGTGCAGGATGACGGGGGTGAATTAATTCCTTGAAGTACATACTGATTCAGCAGTGGGGATTCCTCTTAATGTTTTGCTTGTTCCTTGAAGCTTTTCTGCTCCTGGAGAGTAGAGCTGTGTTAAATGCTGTGTTAGCTTCTGATATTGGTGTGTGCAACACAGTTATAGATCCTGCCATGTTCATTTTGCTCACTTGTTAAGCACAGCTGGGACCTACGCCTGTATTTTTACTGTATTCAGTGCATGTGGGTGTGCGTGTGCAATATTTACTGGTGGCTTACAACAGTGATTCTCAATCAGGGTGCTGCAGCATTGTGGGTTGCCTTGAGATCCTTTCAGGGGTGCCATGGAGTGTCGCACAATGCTAGCACTGTTAAATGTGCAAATGTGATGCACAAGAGAAACCCCGAGATGTCAAATAGGAGTCCAAATCCCTTCTGCCCTGCTGTGGTCTTCCTGAGTTCTTTGCAACAGAAGAATTGTTCTATTTTTCTGTATTCAAAAATCAAGGGAAAAATTAGGAGCTGACATTTTCCGGTGGGTGCCTTGAATCTATCAAGGGGTTGCCTTGAGTGTAAAGAAGTTGAGAACCACTGGCTTACAACATAAAGCCATCCTTCTCATGAAAGGAATAGTAGCTGACCTCCTAGCCACTGTCTCTGTTAGGCTTCAGGGTTAGGAATGATGAACTGAAGAAATGATTTCTTCTAACTTGGAAAGAAAAAAAATACTAGGTAACCTGCCCAATGGAAGAATGGTGCCAGATTAGAGCAGTACATTATGGGATTTTGGGTCTATTGTTGGCAGCTTCCTATGTAAGAATTTAGGATAAAGAATAATTGCTATGCAAAGTTATATGTAACAATGTACGTGCAAGAGGTGAGAGTGGATTTCCTTCTTCACTATATATAGGTTGTATTTGGGAGTGCTATTTATGATTGTGCTGCCTCTCTTTGTATTAAAAACGGAAGGGAATGCAAAAAGTGACAAAGATAAAAGATTTTGAAAGTAAGATGTATGAGGAGGTGTTTAAGGAGTTATAATGCTTTGTGCAGCCCTAGCATCGTTATCTAGGGATCTCAGCAAAAAACCCCCTAAGCTGTATAGCCTTTCTTGAGTTTGATGTGTGCTATCGTTGCGAGGGGCTGGGTTGGCTAGGCCCCAGTCTTGCTGGGTGAGGCTTTGTTCCAAGTTTTCTGCACATAATACTTATTAAACTTAAAGAAATTATATGAGTATAACTAGAGAGACTTTAATCAGTGTCAGCCATCTGACTCAACTGGCTGGCAGAGGGGAAGTGCACAGGGATGTATACATCCAAAGCATGATGGTGGAACATTTACATCTCTTATGCCTTTGTTATGCCTTGAATAACTATAGAAACTAATCATAAACCAGTGACCACATAGACACCCATATAGGTGTATTCTATTTTGCTATCTTGGTATGCGTGCCCGTTATTTCTTTATGGTTAAACCTCTCTTTAAACCTCCCTGTCTTCCCAGAAGATTTCTCATTTGACTTATCTTCCAGGTCTGATGTGCAAGGGCCTTGAAAATCCCTGCTTATATTTTTGGCAACCCATCTGGGCCTAGGTTAGCCATCTGGAAGGAAGAGGGAAAGGGGGAACCTGGTTAGAAGCTAAGACCTTGTTCAACTAAGGAGATAAAGTGGAAGGGAGATCTGCTAGACGCCGAGGCTTTGTTGAGCTAATGTTTTGCTGAAGCCTTAGCAAGATGGTGTTGGGTACATGGCCTCGAGTCTATCCAACAGTTATCACCCGTTGTACAGGTGGGAGGAACTCGGAGACTGACTTGCCCCAAAACCCTTACGCTTGAGCCGGTGGCAGAGCCGGGACTGAAACCTAGGAGACCTGGATCCCAGTGTTAAGCTCTAACTATGAGCTTCCCTCCCTCTTTAAAGGGGTGAGGGGTATAGCTCCTTGAAAACATTTGAGAAATGACAGGGAAGGGGAGTTTAATTAGAGTTAATTCCATTCCATTTGTGCAGCCTCTTTCACCTGTGTTGAAAACCTCACTGACTACTGTTAGCTACTCGTCATGTGCCTCCTTGTGAAAGTGCTCTTTTATCTTGTATTAACTTTCCCATATTTAGTTTAAGGTTATTACTCCATGAAATGCATCTTTCATACACTTGCAGAAATCGAGTAGGGTGGGGGTGTCCAACTCCCTGGGGTCCCTGGCTGGATCCAGACCAGAGGGCTCCTTGTGGGCTGGATCCAGCTCAGGGTATGAAGGTTGTCTCAGTGGCCACTGCAGTGGTGGCAGCTTGGGGTCCAGCAGCAGGAGTTAGCCCAGGGGCGACAGCAGCAGTGATTCAAACTTGCTGCCAATGGCCATGCCCAGCGGGGCCACAAGTCCATGCCCCCATGCTGCCCAACTTCTTGGGGCCCACTGGTAGCCCAGTGGGGCAGATACAGAGGCTCTGTGGGCTGGATCTGGCCTTCAAGCTGTGTTTGACCCCCCTGACATAGGGGATAGACAGTTTGCAGTAAGTCCAAAGGCAGGAAATCCCTGCTTAGCTTGACCGTCTACAGAAATGTGCGTTTAGGTCCGACTCCTTGTCCTCTGCTTTTTCTGCTGGGTATAGCTAAAACATTATTGTGAAAGGTAAAGTGATTATGTCTTGACTATGCATTGCTTCACATTCATGCGGTTAAACCATTTTTGCTGGATGTCCTGCAGTTGGGACATTAGTCAGGAATCTAACATCATAAAAGCCGTAGCACTTCCGTCCGTGCGTCTGTCCATAACGCTCTGGGACAACTGTGCACGCACGGCCTGGAGCCTTACTGGCAGACACGCATACAGGTGGAGGCAGAAGCGATCAGGGCCAGGCTGTGTTTCCCCCACCTCCCCACCTGCCATTCATGACAGGCATTTTGCTAGTGAGAACGTAAGAACTGGCATTTACTGCATCAGCCCCTAGGTCCATTTTGTCTAATATCTGATGTCACATGGTGGTGGAATATGTGTAGTCGGAGAAAAAGTACAAATTAGATAACCTTGTAAAATGACTTTGCACTGAGTCCCACTAGACCATATTATGCATATATAAAATCTCTTTTTATTACAAGCAAGATTATAATTAATACTTTGTACACCTATTTGAAACTCACTCTGCATGTATTTGTTTTGGCATAAATTCCCTGAAGCTACACTACTGTGGACTGAATAGTCTCATTGAATCCTACATGCTAACTACAGTCAGACTTGGCTGCCCAGTATATGCAATACCTCCAGGTCTTCCACACTGTGATCCAGGAATTGGCATTGGTTCTCTGATAAATGGTATTCTTCTACATTAGTAGTGAAATGATGCCACAGCCTGGCACTAAGGGGCATTGGTACTATTAGATATGGTAAGAAAGGTTAAAAAAAACAAAAAAAAAAAAAGGGTTCTGGCTATTTTTGCTGATTATCTCACGATTCTGTTTACAAGAATGAATATTAACCTCGGCGTCCTGCTCAAATTTCAGTTTGGGTAATTAAGTACGGCCTATCTAAATTCCTTCTGCAACCTCTGTTGGGCATGGTGTTCTCCTTCACTAAATCATCCGCAGACCTCTGTGTACTATTGTTAATGTTGAAATGCCATCCAGACGTGGCTGCAATTTAGTAATGTGTGAGGTTACTCCTTTATGTAGCCTATTTGGGAAAGTGGTTTTAGGAGGTGCCTTAGGCCTGAAATTTCCCTATGTACCTGAAACTGTTTATGAGGAAGCAAGAAGCCACCATTGTGAAAAGAAATAAAGCACACTGTCCTTCTTTTCCAGAGTCTGCAAATCCTTTGAAAGCTGTAAGAACAACCCATTCCGTCTTCAAGTCAGCACAGTTCTACCTTCACCATCCAGTGCCTCTGCAGCATGAGGATTACTTCCTTTTAAACAGTGAGTCCTTGGAGGGGTATCCTGATACTGGACCCAGCGTGCTTCCTTCCAGAGATTGCTTCCAGAGAACGAGAGCTGCAGAAAAGGACCAGTGCCCACCTCCTCTTTATTGTGAAGAGGACAAGGAAGATGAATTCGCACCACTAGCCGCAGTGCTGGATTACAGCAAGATTGGGGAATCCAAATTCTGCGCCCCTGCAGGCAATGAAGCTTCTCGGAAGGAGCTAATAATCCAAGATGACAAAAGGCAAGCAGGCCAGACGAAGGCCAGAGATTATCCACCACAAAGTAGCCAAATGATTGGCTTTCAAGTGAGGCAGAAGAAGGATCTCCCACTGAAACAGAGTACCGATTCCACTGGCAGCTTAGATGACCTCTGGGCCAAGTTTTTAGAGCGCCAAAAGAAGCACCCGCTCCCTAATGTTCAGAGCAATGAGCTGTCTTTAGTGGAACGCCTTGATCGACTAGCAAGAGTCCTCCAGAATCCTGTTCGGCATACCCTGATGCCTGCAAAGGAGGAGAGCAATTTTGGAGGGAGGGCTAAGGGAAGGGAACAAAAGAAAATCAGACTCCAGGACAGGAATGAGTCTGACGCTCATAGGAATGCATTGCGCGCTGAGGAAAGGTCACAGACCAGTTATGATAAAAAAAGGCTGGCTGAATCTCGAAAATATAGGGCAGGAGAAAGAACCATCAGTCGCATCAAGCAAATCTTGGAACAGCAGCAGTACTCGGATACCTTGAGTGACACCTCTTCGGAGACCAAGCCTGCTAACGACCACAGCAGTGTGGCAATTACTACCACCTCTGAATCGGACGTGGTGTCCCAAACAGAGACAGAAATGGCTACCCAGACTGAGGTGAGCAGTTCCATTTCCACCATTGACACTGCCAGGCTGATCAGGGCTTTTGGGCATGAAAGAGTGCACGTGTCACCAAGACTGTCCCACCTGTATTTCACCATCAGTCAGCAGAAAAGTCGCTCTGATATTTGGGGCCAGGGAAGCAGGACAGGAAAGGGCGTGGAGTATCCTAAAGCTACTTATGCTGAGCTGCATAGAAAAAGAGAGATCCAGGTATGTGATCGGCTCAACAAAGGGGCATGCTAATGTTCTTTCCTAACGGGTTGATTGAAGCTGCATGATAAATGGAGTGGATAACTTAGTGGGTGTTCTTTATCTGCAGCATGGTCACACGCGTGTCTTAGAGGGGGTTGTTACAGGGCAGGCGTCTATCACCAGATAAGTCTCCCTAAAACAAAATCAAGTTCTTTTCCTCTTCTCTCGGGGAAAAAAACAAGGGCTGCAAAATCTCTCGCAACATTGTTTTCCCATCTTTTCCTACCTCCATTCACTTCCTCCTTCTCATTCTTTCTCCTTATGCTGTAGCAGACGGGTTGGCAACGCCTAGCACATGTGCCAGAGCATGGCACATGAAGCGGTTTTGCTTGACATGCCACAGCCAGCCCTGGTTCTGTGCAGGAACCTACTGCCCACCATAGAGCCTGGGCTGGTTGCCGCCTGTTCCGAACAGTCTGGGCTCTGGGCAGGCTCTGTGGTGGGCAGCAGGATCCTGCCCAGAGCCTGCCGCAGGTAGCGAGCAGTCCGGGCTCTGTGGCAGGTACCCGCGAAGTTGTGAGCAGCTGCAGTGGGGTCCAGAGCCCTGGCCTGGTTCATTGCTGGCGGCAGCTATGCACGTGCCTCGGGGAGCACAGTGGCAAAGGGGCTGGAGCTGCTTTGCTATAAGAAGCATTGGGCCCCTCGAGGCTCCTCGCCATCTGCCCCTGGCATGCCAACATCTTTCATGTTGAGTCTGTGGGTTTTTTGGCACTCAGCCCAAAAACATTGCTGACCCCTGCTGTAGCATCAGAAGGTCTGGCTTTTATCGATACGTTAATAATTTTTTAGAGATTCCTTATCTATTACTGTAATCCTGCAAGGCAATCTGGGAAAGCAAGGCTGCAGCCTTCAGCCCTATCTGGTGACTTTGGCTGTGCTGCCTGAGCAGCTCCTAGGAGCCTTCAATTTTGCTTTGTGTGATTTGGAATTTAATAAGAATTATTGTGTTGATATGAAGGATTTATTTCATAGTTGGTAGGGTCGGAGGGGACCTAAGCAGGTCATCAAGTCCGACACTCTGCCATGGCAGGAAAGAGCGCTGGGGTCAGACGAAATGGGAATGAAAGCTGGAATGGGATTTCAGAACTTTTTTTGCCAACATTTGGTAGTGGTAGTTAATGATGACACTTTAGATGACTTTTGCTTGGAGAATTTTTATTTGGAAGTCTAGTTCAAAGTTACTCGAAATGTCTGAACATCTTTTTACTGGCTGTAATTGCTTTGGACTTGGCCCCCAGGCACATCTACATGTGAAATTAATGCGACACAATAAACTCCAGCGCATATTGCACTGGAGTTTATTGCTCCTGGGCACTGCATTTACATGTGCACCCAGGACTGCAGTATGTTGAACTGGGTTGGAGCAGCCCTGGCTGGCAGGGGGAGGCGGCCCCTGGGGTCAGCCTACAGCCCAGATCTTCTCTGACCCGGCTCAGCGTATCTACACGTGCGGTGCTGCACTCTAAAGAACGCCACTGGAGGGGATAATACTTGTATCTACAACTACTAGCCTATGGCAGAGTTAATTCGTCTACTGCAGCCTAATAGGGTTGCACGTATACACAGTGAGAGTACTATGGAGCTAATTAGGCTGCTCCACAGTAAACGTCTCATGTGGATGGACCCTGTGAGGAACACATGAGAAATAACTCTTGGAAAGGAGGGGCTGTTAGCATGGGTTTCTTGAGCATAGTGGGCAACATTGCAATCTAGTTTGTTTTGTTTAAAATTTGGTGGTTCCCATATTTTTTCAATGTTAATGTATTTAATTGAATTTTTAAGGGAAGAAAATGATGGTGCCATCAATGCTAATCTGCATTTTCATTTTTAGACATAGAGTTGATTTTTTTTTTTTTTTTTT
>NW_017729033.1:2756781-2764802 GCF_001723915.1 Gavialis gangeticus
TTTTGAAGCTTTTAATAAATGTTGATGTGTCATGTAAGTTACTAAGTACATGGGAGAAAATGGAGCCTTTTCAAGGCTAATGCTTGGGAAGTGGGGGGGCACATGATTTTACCTTTAAATGATCTTAAAATTGCAGTTTTAGACAGACATGTTTCATTGGGTAAATTTGGTATTATTTATTAGACTGACTCAAATAGTTGGAAAAAATCACTTTTCTGATGCTGTATGACTACATATTTCCTGACACTAGATCACTTTTTACATTAAGATTATTTGATCTGTGGGCCCGGAACATTTTTTTCCTTGTCAGCCCTACAAATGCCTCCTGTTCCTTCTTGGTTTATTAATATCACCAGTCAGATGAGCTAAAGTCGAGGGACAAGTACCTCTTGTTTTAATTTGAAGGGTGGTGCTAAACCTAGATGGCCTTGGGGGTGCCAGAGGGGAAGGAGAACATGCATCTGCCTTAAACGTGGAGGGGAGCAAATGAATCTCTGCAGTACTTGCAGGTGAAAATTTATTTTATAATACTTGGCGTTTATATAATACAAGTGTGAGGCATATTATTTCTGATGCTTCGACTGAATAGAAATTCAGCTTGTCCTTCCATAGTTATGTGGGAGTGATACAGGCAACAACAGCAGTGTCTTGTCTGTCGTAATAGAAGTAAGCAGGTAGATTCAGAGGCAGAGCCTGCAATAACTATAATTTTATTTATAGAAACCCTTAATTCTAGATAAGGCATGGTACAAATTAGATTATTATAGACTACTCTCGGCATGAGACAGCACCACTTCTTATAGCCATCTTTTTTATAACCCTGGTTTTTCTGAATATATTATTATTTCTGCTTGCACAGAATGCCAGCAGTAAATGATTGAAGCTTGGACCATCCTCAGAATTTATTATCGAACCCAATTTCTCCAATTTCTAAAGCATCTCTTAAAGCAGTGTCTGGTACCAACCATAAAACTAAAGTTTGCCCTGAGTTCAGTACAAATGAAAATAAGTAGATACAGATGGTCAGTGGTGAATAGTTGTATATACTTAACTTCTGCTCATGTGGAAGGAAAATAGTTATTTGGTATGTGGAATAAAGAGTCTCTGCAGGACCTATATTTGGATTTAATCCTGTTCTCTGATAGGCAGGTGTGTGTCTGTCTTGTAAAACCAACTATTGCTCTAGCAGATCTTGCAGGATGTGAAATGACGCATGCCAATATGTCTCAAAATAAAGCTTTGAATGCGGAAAATGAGATTGTGCCGCGTTCATGTGGTGACCGAAGGTACGGTAGTTTCAGGGCAACCAAAAAAATAGCTTCTGCTTATTCCTATGTTTAGTGTGATGAGTCATTAAAATAAGATACTAATTACAGTGATAGGAACAAAAAAAATCAGATTCCTAATTAAAAACGAGACTCAAATTCTGTTGTAGCAACTGTTTGACACTTCTTTGAAACCGAGTTCCAGGGAAGCACTGTCAATAAACGCTGTGTTTCTCAAACACTATCATTGCTCTTTATATAATCAAAATGCAGGGATTGTGAAATACGTTAATCATAGTCACAGAAAAAATACTGTACATTTAAATGACAAGAAGTTCGTTGCATAAACTGACAAAGGCATGCCATTCAATACTGTATCTGTGACTAGTTTAGTTTTGAGGAACAGAGGCATTGGTGCATGTGCAGTTAAAATACGAGTAATTTGTCACTGGGATAATTCATCATTATTACCTTATTTGTCAGTGCGCTGAAGGCTTGGTGGGAGCCCTACTGATTTTGTATAGAGAACACTTTAGCTGCCTCTAGAAACATACAGGTGTAGAGAAGAGGGGCTAGAACGGACCGCCAGAGGTCACATCTAGTCCCACCCCTGCCTGAGGCATGATCAGCCCCATTCAAACCATCCCATGCAAATCCACCATCTAACCTCTTAGCAAAACTGCACGGCCAACCCTGATGCAAAACAAGAGAGAACCCCCAAACCTGCCAGAAGTAAAAGACCCCAGCAGCCAATTGTAATTGTTCTGGACTTGGCCCCCTGGGCACATCTACACATGAAATTAATGCGACACAGTAAACTCCAGCACATATTGCACTGGAGTTTATTGCTTCTGGGCACTGCATTTTCATGTGTGCCCGGGATTGTGGCGTGTTGAACCGGGTTGGAGCAACATCCTGCTGTGGCTGGCAATGTTATTAAAATAAGTTTGAGAGATCCCAGGAAGAGACCCACACTCCCCCACTACAGAGGAAGGCAAAACCCCAAAGTCCAATCTGACTGTGGGGTAAAATTCCTTCCTGACCCCAAATGTGATCCGTCTGACCCTGAGTGCAGAGGCAAGACCATCTAGCCAGGGACCTCTGCTAGTTTAGAAGCTAAATCATTTCCAAAAACTGCGCACACAGGCAACTTCTGGAATTTGCTACTGGTAACTTATTGGTGATAAAGGTACAATAGGACCCAGTTGATTTAACATCCAGGTAGCTCACAACCTGTATTAAAGATGATTCATCTGTTTGCTGTGGCTCTTATTTCAAAGGGCTAGGTGAGACTGCTGGCGACTTCACTGAGTAGAGACAGCTCCTTTTAAAACAAAACTAACAGTGAACAGCCGCAGCAGTCCCACACAGGTGTTTACTGCAGCTCCGTATATCCCAGTTAATTTGCAGATGGGGCATCATGAAATATCTGGGTCTGACTATACTGACCTGTCAGGTACTGAGGTCTGCAGCATCTTGTAAATGTAAGGGAGGCTCTTGTGTGAGTGGTCACATGAAAGTGATGATGGCTGTCTTTTGAACAGTGGAGAAAATGGCTAATTATTGATAATGAGTCACTCATAGATAATTAGTCATCATTTTCAGTCCCCTTGCAGTCCCCTATTTTATTGTATTAGCCATGTTCCTGCTACTGAGATCCCTCGGTCTTGTTTCTGTAGATTACCATTTGCTGGGTAGGTTTTGTCATAGTCAGGAACATTGATTTGTTTTTTTTCTGCAGAGTAGAAAGACTTATTAACGTCTTTCTTGAAAGGCTTCTGTTTTCTTTTGTTGACATTGCAGAACTAAACAGTGCTGCATTTTAGATATCCAGTGCAGTCTGTTCCTCTGACGGTATTCAGATAATGTTTTAGAGGGTAGGAATGTGAGGCCCCCTCCTAGAGCAGTGGTTCCTAGAGTTTATGGACCAAGGGCCTTTGTACATGCCACATTGTTTGCCCTTTTTTGCACTGAAATGCCGTGACTGTTTGCACAAGCAGGTTTTCCAGATGCTTTAAAAGTCTTTCTGGTTCATTCAGGTAAAACTCCTGAGACACAGTTTCGTTTGGCTAGCTACAAATTAAAGCATCATGTCCATGGATTCGTTGTGTGCAAACACAAAGGCACTCAAAGATGTGTAATGAGCCCTTTGTCCACCAGATGGTGCTCTGACTTTTTTTGTAGTTCACCCCTTCCAATTGCTTCCACTTTCGAATTGCTTCCACCTTTTTTCCCCTTGTGCCATTTGCGGGCTCTGTGTTCCCACAGCTGTGTGGCAGGGCACGGGGTGAGGGGCCCCATGCTGGGGCGGGGAGCAGCACTGGAACATCCTGTTCTTCTGCGATGCTGGCCAGGGACTGGGCTTAATTCATTTGAAAACAAAGTGCGTGCAAACGCTGATGTGATGCTCCAAAATAAACAAGTTTAAATTTTATAAACCTATTTAATTTAATGAGGATTAAACCCCGTGGTGTGTACAGGTGCCCGTATAGACTACTCTCAACCCTCAATGCTTTTCTTATGGGTCACGACGTACCTGTATCTTCAAACTTTTAATCAAAAAGGCAGAAGCAAGTTCAATCTGTGGACCAGCTACAGACCACTTACCTTAGATGGTTTCACAAACCACAGATGGAAACTCCTGCTCTAGAGGATTATGCTTTCATGAGGGACAGAGCATCTTTTTCCCTTGAAGTTGCACAGAACTTCTCTTTCACGCCGTCCTGATTTTGTGATCAGCAAGCCCGGATGAACATTCATTCCCTGGTGAGATGCTTATCACGGCACTGCTGGAGTAGGCAAACCAGGCTTCTGCCTTAAATACCATCACTGATAGGAGATAAATGCTTTATCAGCAACCATTAGGCTTCTGTCCCCAAAAGTGGAACAGACGAGTGTTTTTGCTACAAATGAAATTGTATATCATGGGATCTGCAGGAGAGCCTGCATAGATGAGCCATATTGTCCCGTGAACATAAATGTTCAGTGCCACACCACTTTTGAGCAACCCAGTACCTTGCCCAGGATGGCATCTGTCTATAGAAACCATGGCCAAACACTGTTCCAGCTAACAAGGTGTTCACACAGCTCAGCTAGCACATGGGGTTTAAAAAATCTTTGTTTCTAACCTGAATTTTACTGAATAAAGTAAAATATGTCATGTATGGGAGCATTCCTGGGATGATTGGGGTAGTAAGGGGTGGCCAAGCTGTCAAGCACTGTCATTTTTTCACTGGAAGAATAAAGCTCCTAGCTAGTTGGGTTGGATGTCAGACACATACCTCTGTTCCTCTAAACGAGAGAAAGTCACAGTTAGCTGACCGGTGTAGGATATCAAGCAAATATGCTGGTAGGCCTGTGCAGACCGGCTAATTGAATCATTTGACAGGTTCATGGTGCGGCAGATAGAGCCGAAGCTGTCACTTGTGTTGTCTTGCAGCTTGACGCTCCATCCGCCAACAATGAGTCGATTTAAAATGCAGCCTTTTGTGTTTTGTTTTCCCTAGGTAGCAGACTGCGTTTCATTAGACTCTGTTTCTACGGTCAGCAGTTCCTGGGGGCCAAGCTCTGCTCTCAGTATCAAGCGCCGCGCGCGGATGTTGAACAAGGGCATCCAAGCAGGTGAATTACTCGAGTCCGCACTTTGCGTCTTCCGGCTTTTATTTCTTCAGAATCTTCATAGAGAATCGCTTCAGAGTCTAAGACGTATCTTTTGCTGACATTAGGCACTTGCCTCCCATGCTTTGTACTACCTGGATCCTTTCACAATCAGGTATTGCTTGGAGATCAGATTTAGGCATTTTCCTTCTGTTGGCTGGCTCCCACTGTACCCGGTACTCAATTTATTAGCTCATCTTTGAGTTGTGAACCTAGACTTGAAATCCACGTTGGTACCAAAGAAGTGACTTCTCAGTCCTTCATATATTATTTTTCTCTTGTGAGAGTTGTGTAAAATTCTAGCAGATATTTGGCTATATGCTAGTAGCAAAACACCTTTTGTGAGCATTTGCCATTTCAGCAGGCTGATTTGTGAGCTCACCATGTCTCACGTCCTCTCGGTAACATTGGACATCTCGTCTGTTGCTTAAGACATGATTTGACATTTAACTGGTATAAATTTGGGTGTCCAGGCTTCAACTTTTCTAGTGACAGTTTTCATTCCAATCAGTCTCTGAAATTGTCCCTGCCAAACTACTTATGGGTAAGTAGTTTTGATGGACAAACCAAATACTCATTTTTCATTATCCTGATTTTGGTGCAGGTGTGCAAGGAGACTTGGTGTGTGAGGTGGGAAATTTTTGTAACGTTCTTTCATGGGTGCCTTATCCTTAAACGCATTTAAATATATTTTTACTTCTCAGTTGCAAATGATCTATTAACAAATGCTGTACATGTGAAATTTAGTGTTAGTAGAAAGTGCGGAACTGAAGGCTTTTTTTTGTTTTTAATACTGTTGTCAGCGGCAGTACAGTATGCATTGATCTCTGCTGCTGTGTAGTGAATCGGATCCAGGGGTATTTCCAGCAGCTGTGGGAAGGGGAGTTCGTTCTACAGCCCCATTCAGTCTTGACCTCTGCTGAGGCTGTCAGCAACTTGGTTCCAGTTGCATTCGTGTTTTTGGCTCCCAAGGTGAACAGACACCAGAAAATTAATGGCACTTACATTATCATGTAGTAACATCCCTCAATCACTATGAACTTGAACTGAGGATTTGAAATGGTAATGTAAAAGGCTGAGTATAGAGACAGCCTCAAGACTTAGCCTCTAGTCCACTGCACTCAATCGTTTTGTTTAAGATTAAAATTAAGTGGCAAAAAGCCAACAAAATCTGGTGGGTGTTGCACTGTGAATTGCTAACCTCACCTTTTACAGGATAAAGGTGTTCATTTGGAAGTCTTCCATCTTTCTTCTGGTCTGATTCAATCCTACTTAACCTCTGAGTTCTGACAAAGTTAAGAGCACAGCGATATGCTTGCAAGCCATTTGCTTAGTTAGGTTTAAAGATGTGGGAAGGGTTTCTCTGCTCCATATACATCATCCTTGTACTCTAGGCTAATGTGCCTTGTTCTCTGTTTTGAGTTACAGGAGACTTGGAGATCGTGAATAGCGCAACTAAGAAAAACACGCGAGATGTTGGTGTGACTTTCCCCACGCCGAGATCTGGCCAACCAAGGCCCTGGGAACCCTGGAGTAGCGCTGATGGTGTTTGCGGGGAGCCTGATGGACTGGTTTCAGATCTTCAAATGCCACTCAGCAAGGGTAGACAAAAGGGACACACGAGCAGCCTGCTTATGGACAAGAAGACCAGAAGGAACAGGCCACAGCTGCCACAAGGTCAGCCCCAAATATTGTAGGCTTGCTAGTAGGAAAGCCTGCATATCTCATGCCAGGCAGTTTGTATCAGTAGTTCACAATGAGGTCTCTAGGTGGTCCTGTGAGCACAGTTCTGCCTTTTTCAGCAAGTGTTTACTTTTGGTATGCCAATATGCTGGAGTCTGATTAGGGGCAAATAACTCTGGTCAGCACAGTCAAATGTCTTCTTAATTAAAAACTTATAAAGAATATCTGCGAGTTGTACTTGAATTCCACAAGGCTGTAAAACAGGATGACTGAGCACCGATTTGCATAGTACAGTTTTGAAAGATGCAAAACATTTGCCCCTCAGAAACCTCAGTATAGAGCCATAGGATCTGTTGGGCACAAAGGAGCTTTAGAAATGTGGCATGATTAGAAACCAAATGGACTAATAAAAGGATGAATGGAAGAGCCCCGGTTCCATATTGATATATTTCCACAAATGCTTCTATGTTGATTGATAGTCATAGTAACAGGACTGGAAGGGGCCTCTTGGGCCACTGAGCCCAGTCCCACATTTGTAGATAATTTTTAGGGCTCTTTAGATAGTTATCTCCATCCCCTCGCACAGAGCACAGCCACAAAACACATGATGAAAATAAAATCAGAAACACTCTACTATGTATTTTACACCTGAAAAAAAACAGGAGACACCAGAGTTATTAGGTTAACATAGGACTTTATGTTGCTTAGCAATGAAATCCATTTGAAACACCCTGAGTCCTTCACACAAATAACCTCACCAAAGTCCATGAAAATACTGATATGAGTAATGGGGAGATCGGTGGGCCTCTGTTTTGTAGTGATATTGTTATACAGCGAACCCTGAAAGCAGGGGGAAAGTGGGAAGCTGTCCTTTTCTTTATATATTTTCTTTTGACATTTTTCTTTCTACAGTAGGAGTTTCCTGGTTTGTTCCTGCTGAGGATTTAAAATCTGACTCAAGGAAGGAGAACAGGTCCAGTTCCTTCTCTGGTCCTGGACCATCCTGGTTTGAACCCCTGGGCAGCACAAAACCCTGGAGAGAGCCTCTCCGAGAGAAGAATTGGCAAGAACAGCGAGGCAGCAGCCTAGTTCAACCAATAATCCCAGTAAGAGATGTTGAAAACAAGCCCCCAAGGCCACTTGTGAAAATGACACTGCAGGTAAGACTGCCTCCGCACTTCAGGGATTCTTGCTTTTCCTGTACATTTTTGTGAGGAAGAGGAAATGATTTCTATGATTGTCATCTTCTCTCCAAACTTTTGCTGCTGATTTTCATCATCATCCCTTTGCTGCTTTAGGCAGTCACCAAGTATAAAGCTTGCTGTGTCATAAAAGGATTGGATTATTTTGAACTATTTATGCCACCTGTGGCTATGCATGCCAAGATCAACTCTCATGTGTCAGGTTTTCTCCCTA
>NW_017729033.1:2769802-2780604 GCF_001723915.1 Gavialis gangeticus
AAACTTTTGCTGCTGATTTTCATCATCATCCCTTTGCTGCTTTAGGCAGTCACCAAGTATAAAGCTTGCTGTGTCATAAAAGGATTGGATTATTTTGAACTATTTATGCCACCTGTGGCTATGCATGCCAAGATCAACTCTCATGTGTCAGGTTTTCAGTCTCTTGCCTGCAGGGCTAGTAAGGTAGGTAGCTCCCACTGTTGTAACCTACACTTTTTAATTGCTCCCCTGCAGCATTTTCTTGGGTGCTGTGTAATAAAGATGAGAATTACGTGCGACACATTTTCAACTTGGAATACTTAACTGTGTCATGGGAAATGAAGGAGATCTGGACACTCATAAAAGCAAATCCTATGTGCACATTCAAGGCCAGGTGTGATCATACTGAACACCTGCAAAAACACACCCATATGGCTGGGTTTTTGGTTGTAGCCGTGTTGGTCTAAGGACACAGGCAGACAAGGTTCTTTGGGTAGATGTGATATTTTTTATTAGACCAACTGAGTAGTTGGAAAAACATTTTTTGCAAGCTTTTGGGCACAATCGCCCTTCTTCAGGCATAGGAAGTCTCTGCTGTTCTAAGACTCCAAGTGATGAAAGAAGCTAAAAGTGTGACAGGATGTCAATGAGAATGTAAATAGGTGGAAATTAGGAAAACAAAAGGTAGGAAGGGAAGGGAGGGGAAAAAACAAGAGGTGGGGGGGAAAAAAGCCAAAGATGAGAAAGTGAGACTCTACATTAGTAGATTTTCAAGGTAGAAGAGACGCCATCTGTGAAAAAGTGAACTTACAAAACACCTTTTGTAGAAGAGCCTACAAACTTCACTTTATAAATTTACTGGATACAAAAAATCATGGACCCATATAGCGGCATTTAAAAGTGGTGAGAGGTAGACAGACAATGACGTCAAAGGGTGGTGAGATTCATACCGAAAGGGTGTATCACAGCAAGAGCATAACTATCAGCTGTGACACTGAGTACTGGAAGAGCAGTCGGCTGGACACTAAGAACCAAGGACTGAACACTGAAATTTGATTTATGCTGTAATCTGTCCAATTCCTGAAAATCTACTTCATGCTACAGGTGATAATGACAGTCTCTTTTGAAAGGTCTTGATCTTCTATTAGTCAAGCCAGCCTTTTTACTGTTAATTGTTTGTCTGCTGCCCCTGCGAATTTCTCTCTTCTCCAGTTTTACAGCCTTTCACCCTGTTTTTAATCATTGCTGTGCCTTTCTTCTTTTCTCAGACCTGATGAGGAAGGCTTTGTATTTGAAAGCTTGTCGAAGTCTCTCCCTACTATGCATTTGATCCAATAAAAAAAATCACCCATAAAAATCTCTCTCTTTGATCTAGATAAGACTTAGTAGTCTGAGTGTAATTGGCCTGTTATTTGAAAGCTGCATATTACCACTTACCTTTGGGGCTAATGTGGGCATGAATATTATGAGACTCTATTTGAAACCTTTCCTTAGAAGCCAACAAAATGTGTATATGAACCAAATATATATTTAAAAAAAGATGGCTGTAATAGAGCTTAATGAGAGTGAGGTTATCAGTATCTTGTCCTGTGTGTGCAGCCTCCAGATCTTTACCCTACCCATTTAAACTTATGCTTACCTTCCTTTAGTTCTTTTCCCCAGTTGGTCGGCTTTCCTCTTGTTTAAAATATTGAAGTATAGAGTCTCCAGAGCTCTACCCAGCATTATAGATGCAGGTTTCTTTTGCATTGCAAGAGTAACTCTTCCTTGAAAGGAAAGTTTTCCACACTTTATTAATAGGGATAGTTCCTCCCAGCCTTAGAAAGAGGTTCTGAAGCTACATGATGCTTTGGTTTTCTACCCTCCTGTCTTAGGAAGCTCTCGTGTTGCACCGCCCTGATTTCATCTCTCGCTCTGGCGAGCGTGTGAAGCGTCTGAAGCTCATCATGGAAGAAAGGAAGATCCAGAGCGTGTTGCAGAACGAGCGCGAGGAACTGTTTAATCCCCCTGAGAAAAGGAAGGGCTATAAGAATGCTAGTTGCCTGCTCTCCAACAGAGGTACCTCCGGCTTTTGCCTTTGCATGGCCTCTAGGAAGTATAATGACTGTCATCATTTTGCCTGCAGAATGTTGTTGTAAATGTGCATTTTTTTCTGATGGAAATATTGAATGTCATTATTAATTTTATATGAAGCTATTCATTTTATAGATGAATGAGGTTATTACAATTGGAAAGTTCTGCAAGGGAGATACTCATTTGCGGTTTTTATGTAAGCTTTAGAGTTTTCTTTTTTGCTCAGACTTTCTCTTTTCCATTTAGACTTCCAGGTTAGACAGGAAAGGAGGACAATTCCAAAGGGTGAAATGGTCCAAAGATCCAAACGGTAAGTCTGAAAGAGACTTGTTTCAAACACCACTGGTTCCTGTATCTGACAAAAGTTCCTGTATAGGCTTCAAAACAGCTGGAAGCATCCCTTGTGCCCGAGTCTTCATTTGCCGGAACAATATACCTATCCCCATTCACACCACCTATCTGAATTGGGGATAGGTATGTTGTTCTGGCAAATGAAGACTTGGGCTTGAGGGATGTTTCTGGCTGTTTTGAAGCCTATCTGGGAACTTTTGTCAGAGGGAGAAACTCTGAACATACCTGGCCATAGTTACATTTCCATGGTGTTTTTAATTGTCAAATATGAATGTGTCACTAGTATGTCTACAGTCCAAACACTGCAGCCAAGTGCCCGAGCACCACCTCTGTAACTGTTCAGGAATGGACATTTTTGACAAGTGACTAGCTTGGCTCCATTGTCTAAAACGAACAAAAGTAATAACCGAGCAGCATAAATAGCACAACATCCGTTAAAGATCTTACAACTGTGTTTTGAAATGATGGAGAAGAAAAAAAATGAGAGTAGAAAGGGGTGATTTGGTGGGGCATTATTTATCTTTTTTCATAAAGAGGTTAAATTCCTGTGCTTGTCCCAAAAATATCCTAGGACTGACATTTATACACATCACCCTTCTAATCAGGGTTGAGTGAACTGCTGGGTGCAGTGCCACTCCTCTGCCATTGGTTCAATGGTATAACTGTACAGATGTATGTCATGATATCTCAGGATAAGTTGTTACTACTTGTTATCTGGGAAACTTTAGGATTTATCCCAGGACAATGGATGTGGACATCTGTACTTTTGTCCTGGGATAATCCTGAGATAAATGCAATATCTGTTTTGCCACCTTCATCTCTAAAATGCCATTTTATCCTGCCGTCTGTTTGACTTCAGCCTAATGTGGCTAACCATCACTGTCTACATTACATTGAGGAAACCAGTCCCAAATCAGTATCGTTCCCTTGATCTGTGCATTTAGCTGATATATCTTCATAAACTTGAAGTTTGCAACACATAGGGCACATCTACACGAGACGCTATGGCACAGTAGCAACAAGCTACTGTGGTGTAGCTTGTTGCTACAGTGCCATAGCGTTGCCGGGCACGAACCATGACGGTGATGCTACTGCACAGTCGTAATGAAGCTACTGCGCAGTAGCATCTAAAAATAAATGTGCGACAACAGGACTGTGCAGTAATGCTAGTTACTGCGCAGTTATTTAATACATGGTTAAGCAAGTCCTAAATGACTGCACAGTTGGCCACTTGGGTAGATGCGGCCATGAAGTCTTACTTTGGTATGGGTTATTCACCCAGTCATTTTGTTTTTTTGCTCTTGCTGACATTTTTTAGCTCAGGCTGCATGCCTGCTTTCCATCTTTATTGAAGATGAATAGTAATTTACCACTAGTATCCCTTTTAAAATATGCCCATATAAATATGTACAAAAAGTGGGGTGAGTTTATTTTGTGAATTGTTTTTGGAAGGACAATATTATTCTGTTTCTCCCTCTAACATGGTGAATTGAATTAAAATATAACTGTAGAAGAGTGTTTTGCTTCTTCAAATCATAGAAAATTAGGGCTGGAAGAGACCTCGGGAGGTCACGTTTAGTCCAACCCCCTGCTCAAAGCAGGACCAGCCCCAACTACATCATTCCAGTCAAGGTTTTTAAGGCCTGCCTCAACAAAGCCTCCAATGATGGAGACTCCACAGCCCCTTTGGATAACCTGTTCCAGTACTTTACTCCCCTCCTGGTGAGAGTTTTTCCTAATATCCAACCTCAACTCCCCTTGCTGCAGCTTGAGCCCATTGCTCCTTGTCCTGTCATCTGCCCCCACTGAGACCAGTCCAGCTCCATCCTCTTTGCAGCCCCCCTGCAGGTAGTTGAAGGCTGCTATTCAATCCCCCTCTGTCTTCTCTTCTGCAGACTAAATCAGCCCATTTTCCTCAGCCTCTTCTCACCAGTCGTGTCCCTCAGTCCCCAACCATTTGCATTACCCTATGATGGACTCTTCCCAACATGTCCACATCCTTTCTGCAGTGGAGGGTGGGGGGGACGCACACAACTGGACCCAGGACTCCAGATGTGGCCCCACCAGTGCTGAATAGAAGGGAAGAATCACTGCCCTCGATCTGCTGGCAATGCTTTTACCAACGTAGCCCAGGATGCCATTAGCTTTCTTCATGACAAAGGCACACTACTGGCTCATTTTCAGCTTATGAGTCCTTGTCCCAACTTTCCTACTTTAAATGGCTCCCTTTAGGGATGAGCTGGAGACCTAACAGTGAACAGTGTGTGACTTTTTTTAAGTTAATAGGAGCCATTTCTCACCATCCTTAACTGGAAGAGCCCAACCATATAGCACATGGGCTCTGAGTGGCGGTGGGGATAGTAAAATGAAAGACCCTCCAGCGGGTTTTTTTTGCCACCATCCAATAGGTTGTTCCTAAGTCTGAAGAGAAGCTGATGACAGTCTCAAAGGAGACTTTGCTTGAACTTCAGTAATAGGCTCCAATAAGAATATCATCATTGAAGCGTATTGAACTTGAGCACAATTTAGAGTGATATGACATGCACTGTCTCGCACTGGAAAGCATCAGATAGTAACTTTTTTTTTTCCCTATCAAATGTTAAAGTTAGAAAATGTATCTTAAAAGGTCAATGCTCCTGTTTGTTCTGAAACTAGGCCAGGGCACTAGTGACTGGGTATACAGTCGGACATGGAGGACTTCAGCTATTGAAGAGCTAGCGCTTGTAAACGAGCAATGCTGTATAAGCTCTGTATGCAGCTCTGCTGTTGCCCTTCAGTTTTCACCTGCAGCGCCCATGTTCCTACAGTTCTGGACCTCTCCTCAACAAACCCTGCTGATTGTGTTCTTATAGTTGCATTTTGTCATGATTTTGCATGATTTGACGTGGTTAGTGGGTGCAGCATTGGCCTAGCTCTTCCGCTGTTGAACTCCCCTGAGGCCCTTCCTTCAGTGAAAGTGAAGCAGGCCAGCACTTAAGGTTATTAAAAGTCCCACCCAAGATGATGTGGATCAAAGCACCCAGGGACTTCAGGGGTAAGACCCATTTGTTAACCCTTGCACCACCCGACACCTTCCCACTAGGCTTAACAGAAGTAAAATAAGTATCGAAATATTGTTGCTTTTGTCTTCCCTATAGAGGTAATGCGAATTACAATGACGTTTTTAGGAAAGGTGGGCTTCTAGGAGCAGCCACAGACAGAGTAGAAAAACAGGGACAGAAGAGAAGGTATGTCCATGAGAAGGTAATAAATAGCCAAGAGCTCTAGGTCCTATTTTAATTTGCACCTGCATCTGCCTGTTCCTACCAGAACCAGTCTCTCAGGGTATGTTTGCATTAGAATTTCCCTTGAATGAACTGATTGCTGATTCTGCTGCGTTCCTGATGTTTTGGTATGAGGGAAATCTTGAATCTCTTGGGCTTGGCCCTAGAGTGTATCACGGGAATCAGCTCAGTGCTGATTAGACTAGGAGTGGTGAAGATAACACAAGTGTGATTTAAAGCTGGAAGAGCCTGCTTTGAATTACACCAGTCACCTCCACCACTTCTCAACCCAACAACATGCCGCTTGTATTTTTGACACCTCCTGAATATCAAATCAGTGCAAAACTTTGCCCATTCATCCATTCTCTCACTGTCTTATGGCACCTTTTTATGTTTCTGCTGGAATTAACAGACTTCCACGGGAGATGCATCTACTCAGGCCCAGTTCTGCGGCTTTGTACATGTTTTCTTTCCAAAACAATCCATTGAAGCCCTTTCAAATGAACCAGATGAAAGGAAAATTTGCTTCCAGTTCCTCCTGTGGCAGTACATGGCTGATGAGATTTAAATCTGTTGTACAAATGCATGTGCTTTCTTGGTATAGCATTGAGCAGGAAGTTGCTGCAAGCACAGTGTGTGTGTGTGTGTGTGTGTGTGTGTGTGTGTGTGTGAGGAAAGGAGTCTGTCTGGTGTTAAGTATCAGATTTCTGGTACTTGAGAATAAGGCTGATTGACAGTTCCTATAAAGCCTCTTATGACTGGAGCCAAGTAGCTCTTGGTGTCCACTGCCGTGAAATCAGCAGAACCTTGTAGTCTTAAAGCAAGCACAAGAGCTGTATCTACTTTGGGGACTACAAAGTGAACACAGCTGCTGTGCCTTTCAAAGAAGAGGATGCAGTGTTTCTTACCCTCTGTGGATGGCCAGTGTGTATGATGGAGACCAGGATCTTGGCCCCTCTGAAGCAGGGGCAGCCTCACCAGGCCTAAAGAATCCTAATCCTCATGCTTCTTGAGTTCAAGGTTTCCCATTGCTTCTAGTCCTGGTGTGGGGTGGTTAAATGTCAGGAGGGAAAAAAAATGCTGGCCCTAGAGATCAGGGCTGTCAAATATATGGCCTGGAGACTAGATCCAGGCTGTGGAGCTGGTGTGCTGGGCTACTGGCAGGCCATCAACAGTTGCAGGGAAGGGTTTGGCTTCAGGTCCCAGTTACCCTCCAGCTGCTTTGTCTGTCACCAGTGCTGCATCCCTACACCCCAGCTGCCACCCCCTGCCGTGTGCCCCATGCGGGAGCTGGCTCTGGCATGGGTGGGCATCAGAGACTGAAGTTTCTGCCATGTGTCCCAGGTCAGAGCCAGAGCTGCTGTCATCACCACTGCTTCTTCATGCCCCAGGCTGGATCTGGTCCATGAGGAGCCCTGTGGCCCAGATTTTGCGCGGGGCACAAGGT
The DNA here is from genome assembly GCF_001723915.1 of Gavialis gangeticus. Classification (NCBI taxonomy): domain Eukaryota; kingdom Metazoa; phylum Chordata; order Crocodylia; family Gavialidae; genus Gavialis; species Gavialis gangeticus. The sequence continues at coordinate 2,776,916 of NW_017729033.1, forward strand.
GACTTTGACACGTCTGCTGTGGATCTTCAGTTATAAAAGACAGGTCTGCCAGATCGGGCACCATGTGTGCATCTCCCCACAGAAGTACCTGGTGTGTAGAGATGACCCTGGTATTTGGCACCCAGTCTACCCTCAACACTGGTATTGTTTCCTGCTATGTTGCTGAAAGCTGTACTTCCAGCTGCAGCACATGGAGCCAGGCAGCACCTTTGTTCCCTGAAATACAGTTGTTAGGGGGTGATACTTTCATGTGGGATGTGGGAACTTTAGTACCACAGCTGTTGATGGTGCCATGCCTGACAGCAATATGTCCCTTTCTTATGATTGGCCAGAAACCTTTAAAAACAAAACAAAACATGAAGGCAAAGATCAGGGGATTGATTATTTTTTTTTTTTTTCTTTTAACAAGTTTTTTTTTTCCCCTCCCAAGTCACTCTTTGGTCTTTTATATTTACATTAAGAATCTACGAGCAGCTGCCAGAGGTGCGGAAGAGGCGAGAGGAAGAGAAAAGAAAATCGGAATATAATTCATACCGGCTGAAAGCACAGCTTTACAAAATGGTAGGTGTTTTGTCTTGAGAACCGGCCCCCCTCTGAACACCAAGTTAGCCTGGAATAGATAAGGTGTTCTTACTTGGGGTCAAATCCTGGCTTGAGGATATTTGCATACTTTCTACAAGGCGCATCTCTGCAAATGTGGATTGCTGGGCAGAAATGTGCCACACGCACATGTGTATGAGTATGCACAGATACGCCACTTTAAACCTTGATGGAGTGACTCGGACTAGCCATGCATGCAAAATACATATAACCCCCCCCCCCCGAAACAACAGACTAACCTCTGTTCTTTGCTTCTCCTTCCCACCCCACCAAAACCGTTCCTTCACCTGAATGATAGAGCAAAATGGTCCTAAGTAAGCAAACATGACTAGAAAGGCCTTGCCCAATGCCCTCAAAATGAAACAAAGAAAGAGGTGAGGGTATCAAAGAGGGTGATTCACAGAGGAACTTCTTGAATTCTGGTGTTTTTATAGCTAGGGCTTACCAGAGCTAAACACAAGCATTTGGTATTTGCCCTTAAATGTGCTTTGCAAATTTAATAAGTCTGAAATCATGGTCCTCAGTATTTCTTTTGCTTTGGGCTTGGGAGGATTTGAAAAAAAATGCTGACTTATTAACTCTGTAAAACTGAACTTTATATTCATTTAGCTGGCAAGTTGGCCAGTGCCGGTATGCTCAAGATTAATACTCTTAAACCTCTTGAGTGGATTAATGGTGACCTATTGGCTGCTGTAGAAAAGACGCATGGTACAGGATTCCCTAGAAGAATAATGATGTGGACGAGGTACCTTTTCCCTGCCATATGCAGCTGTCTTGCTATTCCATTGCTGGTAATATTTCTTCCAAACTGAGATTGCCCAGTGTATTAAGAATTGCACAGTGATTTGGGGGAGTAGGCCAATATGTGTTCAGAGACTAGTGTTTGCTGGTGCTGGCATGTTAAATTGTGACTTCGTCAGATTAAGTGGAAAGAATTTTTTCCTTGTCATGAGATCCAGTGATATATAGCAAAGGGACTGCAATTTATATACAGGGCGGAGTGACCTGATTTTAAAATATCTTTATACCATAGAATAGATCTATTAATCCCCTTCATAAATGTATCTCCAGGGCTGGCAGTGTATCATTTTTATGAGATCAGTATTATAGGCACTCATATATTTAGAGCTTGCATTGTGACTTAATAAATATTAGACATTGCTTTTGACCTTCTCAATTCGAAGTTCCAAGCTTTCTTTTTTTTTTTAAATTGAAACTTGGCTTCCTACTTCCCTAACTGATCTGCACCCGATTTAAAATACAGCATAAGGACCCACGGTACAGCTGGCAGATCCTTAGGATATAGACCACGTATCCAAACTGAACTTGTTTCCGTACTTAAAAAAAGTCCCATGTTGCTTTTAGTGTCATGGGACATCCCAGCCAAGCAGTAACAGCGGGGTGTGTGTCTTCTGGGAACAACTGAAGTCAGTGTCTGAAAGGATGGATTTGTAAATCCTTGTAACCACCCTGAATCCCCTTTTAAACTGGTTCCAGAGGCATATTGCTAAAATTACTGGACTGGCCCAAGCAAGTGCAGTACGGAGTAACAGTCCAAGCAAATGGTTGCATTTTTTTTCTTTTTATAACTGTCCATGCGCACTGTTAAATATAAACTACAGCTAGGTTGTAGACTGGTAGGGAATTCTTCTAGGCATTGAGGTTGAAGGAGCCCAATCAGCTGGAGGCACAAGGAAGTGGTGGATGGCACCAAATACAAATTTTTAAATTTGTGAGTGTCCTTGTTTTGAGAAGAGGGTGATTCACTTCAAGAAAGACGGTTCTCTTTTGTTTTTCTCTCTGACGGAGTAGGGTAGGTATAGACTGAATTGCTTAGCCGTCAATGTGAACAGGCTGTTGACGGCATCAGTTTATAACGAGATCTAACTGCACATAAGCCCCCACTTTAAGTCCTTGGAGTGGCTCTGAAATGGCACAGATAGCTGGGATAACAGAACTCAAGCAATTTTTTCATTTCACCAAGACCTGGAAGATGAGCTAACAACTAGTATATCTACATTATTATATTATTATTAGTGAATTATTGAAAATAAGCTATAGCTCTAATTATATGCCCTTCAGTACTACAGTAAGGCTTAATAGGCCTAAATGAGATCAAAGTTGAATGTTATGACAGACTAGTGAAATGGTCTCTGCCTCAAACGATTTACTGTTACCAGACCTAATATTAGACTTTAAGTAGCGGCATTGAATTCGTACGTGCTTGAACATGACTAGTCTGTTTTCTGAAGACAGCAATTTGCAATGTCAAGCAGAAGACAAAGAACAACAGAAAAGCTCTGCCTAAGCCAAGACGCAGGGACAGCGCACGCAGCTTAGCCTAACTTCAAATGCAACATAAACCAAAAAGACAATGGAAAGCCTTGTATAGATTTCATAGACATTAGGGCTGGAAGGGACCTCGGAAGATCATCAAGTCCAGCCCCCTGCCGGAAGGGCAAGAAGTCAGCTGGGGCCACAGGATCCCAGCAAGATAAGCATCCAATTTGCTCTTGAAGGTGTTCAATGTAGGTGCTTGAACCACCTCCAGTGGCAGGCTATTCCAGACCTTGGGGGCTCGGACAGTAAAGAAATTCTTTCTTACGTCCAGCCTGAAATGGTCTTGCAGTAGTTTATGACCGTTCGACCGCATCATCCGTTGGGGCGCTTTGGTGAACAAACGTTTCCCCAGATCCTGGTGGTCACCCTGATAATCTTATAGGTGGCCATCAGATCACCCCTGAGCCTGTGCTTTTCCAGGCTAAAGAGCCCCATGGCTCTCAACCTGTTGTTGTAAGGTCTGTTTTCTTGACCTCTGATCATGCGTGTGGCTCTCCTCTGGACTCTCTCAAGCTTCTCCACATCCTTGTTGAATCGTGGGGCAGTACTCCAGCTGCGGCCTTACCAGGGGTTGAGTACAAGGGGAGAATGACGTCCCAGGATTTGCTTGAGACGCATCGATGGATGCAAGCCAGTGTTTTGGTCGCTTTAGTAGCCGCAGCATCGTGTTGCAGGCTCATGTTCATCTTGTGGTCAGTCATGACCCCCAAGTCCCTTTCTTCCATAGTGCTAGCCAGCGTAGCACTGCC
>NW_017729033.1:2780626-2781777 GCF_001723915.1 Gavialis gangeticus
ACAATTGGCCAGTTTCACCAAGAGGTCATCATGGGATACCAGATCAAAGGCTTTTTTGAAGTCAAGATATATGACATCAATCTCTTCTCCCTTGTCCAGGTGACAGGTCACCTGGTCGTAAAAGAAAATGAGATTTGCAGGTAGGTCTTGCTTGACCAGATCTTACACAGTTCAGAGGACAGAGCGTCTCCTTGCAGCCAGGTATACAGAAAGTTCTTCTGGGGGATCTGCAGGTCTTCCTAAGGTGGTAAGGATGGTCCCTCAGGCCTCATCTGTGCCTGGGTTTTTATGGGTGAATCTGGACCACCTCCTTCCCCTTGGGTGCATTGACAGTAGCTTGCTTTTCACACCCTTGACTTATTGCACACCCCTCAGGACTCTCATGTGTTCAGTGTCTCTGCATCTTCTTGGGTATTCCAGTCTCTTGCCCCTTACAGGTTTTACTTTGAAATGTAAATGTGGCTCCTTGCTTTTTTTATGCCACCCAAGCCACTTGAAGCAGTCTTGCTATCTGAGGTCTGTCACTTAGCTCCAGAATCAGTGAAAAGGCCCACACTTACAATGACTGTGCCAGGTCTTTGCCAATATTACAGTCTAACTAGATAAGAAGTGAGAGAGGAATTGGGCGAAGGGACTTACCCTGGGTCACACAGCAGGTCATCAGCAGAGCCAGAAGCCTGGAGCGCAGGTCTCCTGACTCCCCCGTCTGACACCCTGCCCTCTGGACCATATGATCCAGACACCTCTTTGTCTGTGTCCTCCTAGCTCACTTCGCTGTGCCTCTGGTGCCATGCTTGTCACCCCCACCGGGAGGGGCCATAAATGCATTTTTATAACTGAAACTAAGGTTACAGCTCCATTACTGTTGTAATAATGTGGCTGGGGCCATGCCAATTGCTTGCTGCCGTTTTCTTCATGGCACAGAAGCGGAGCACCTGAGAAGGGTGCAGTTTTGCAGCAATGATTCATAGTTTCATAGTTTCTAGGGTCGGAAGGGACCTGAGCAGATCATCTAGTCCAACCCCCTGCCATGGCAGGAAAGAGTACTGGGGTCAAACGACCCCAGTGAGGTGTTCATCTAACCTCCTCTTAAAGACCCCCAGGGTAGGAGCCAGCACCACTTCTCTTGGAAGTTGGTTCCAGCCCCTAGC
>NW_017729033.1:2782573-2784079 GCF_001723915.1 Gavialis gangeticus
TTACCCCCTCGTCCAAATCACTGATGAAGATGTTGAACAGTGCGGGCCCGAGGACCGCGCCATGCGGAACCCCACTGCCCATGTCTTTCCAGGTTGAGAAGGACCCATTAAATGCCTTTGTGTTGCTTTTCCTTATGCCTTTTGGGGGACCCTCTCCAGAATCACTCTTAATGTCCCTTTTTACAGCTTCACCTTGAGGTTACTTTACTTTCTGCTGAGGTGGGCCGGATACACCTAGATCTAAAAGAGTGGTGCTGATGGCATATCGTGACCTAGCAGTACGAGTCATTTGCTGCCTCTGCAAGGCGTTGAGGAGCTACTGACCAGCTCTGATAACTCCACCGCTTTCCTGTAGGATGTTTAATTGCTACCAAGTCTTTAAACGCATGCATGCTGTACGTGTGCAAGCATGAAGTGTCACTTAGAGGCTAAAGTGCCTCACTGATCTTGAAAGCACGTTAGACAGAATGACGCACTGCTCCAAGCACACCTCGCTGAAGTAATTCTAGAGAAAAAGACATACTAGTCTCTAAAAATACATTTGCAGCTTCGTGATTTTGGTGTGAGCCGTGATGTTGAGCCCATGACAGGCACAAAAATATTTCACTCTGAGCGACCTTCTATATTCCAGGCCCGAATGGTAAACTTGGAGCAATGCAGACTTGCAGTCCACGACCAAGCTGTAATTAATACCTGAGGGGTGTCATTACCCATCTACCTACACGAGAGAAATATCAGGGGTGCTAAACCTGAGCCTTTGTGATATGACCCCACTGTGCACAGATATGGAAGAAGACTGTGCAAGAAGCTGATTGTGTTCTGCAAGGAGTGTATGTGAGAGCCTGTAAACTATATACCTGTGCATTCACCGGTTTAAAGTCCATAGATGATGTATTGTAGGCTGGGCAGGGAGCCCAGCCTATCACAGTTGTCTTATATTTCCTGTTTTAAGACCCTATTTTTAATTGCTTGCAACTTTTTCAGACTTGAGCCACTTAGTCTGAAACTTTCCAAGTGGGGTTTCTGCCATTTTTGCCATCGGTTGCACACTGTTTTTGCAAAATTCAGCCAGAACAATGAAATTACTTCCAAGAACAAGACTGCAGAAAAGTTAGCCGGCTTGCCCATGTTAGAGTGTACTCATCGCTTGTTTGACCAGCTGTAGCACCCTTTGTTTTGGACACGAACTTGACATTTGACAAAGGATACCCATCGTGTAAGGCCAGGTACAGACATTACATTTGTACCGGTATAAGTGATTGGAAACTGGTTTATACCTGTAACAGAACAGAAGTTCGGCACACAGAACTAATCTATACCCATAACAGACCAGAAGTTCAGCACACACAGACTGGTTTAAAAATGGCAGGACCCAGTCTAAGATTTGCTCCCTGCAACAAAGAGCAAACGTGTGATCTGTTTGCTACCAATCTGAACTATGCCGTGTACAGAAAACCACGTGACTTGGATCAGTTCTGCCTCAAGCTTTTTTAAAGTCTGTCCCTA
>NW_017729033.1:2789079-2790584 GCF_001723915.1 Gavialis gangeticus
TTCGGCACACAGAACTAATCTATACCCATAACAGACCAGAAGTTCAGCACACACAGACTGGTTTAAAAATGGCAGGACCCAGTCTAAGATTTGCTCCCTGCAACAAAGAGCAAACGTGTGATCTGTTTGCTACCAATCTGAACTATGCCGTGTACAGAAAACCACGTGACTTGGATCAGTTCTGCCTCAAGCTTTTTTAAAGTCTGTCCCTAGCCTAAGGGATTTGCCTTTGCTGTCCCCATGAACTGCCCCGATTTGGCTGAGGTATAAGCCCTTGAAAACTATTGATTGCACATGTGTAGTAGAGATTTAGATTTTTAGAAGCTAAATTTCCTGATTCTGCCCACACTGTGCATGCTGCTCCCCAGGGCTGAGCGGGAGTTTCCTTGCAGTTGCAGCAAGCTGTAGCAGAGCCAAGGGTGTGGATCCTCTCTTCTGTGCTCTTAATGATCTCCCTATTGGACCCAGGTATGTGGAAGGAGAAAGCTGCTTGATTTGAATGCAGAGGGGTCAAGAGCTGGACTGGTCGGGGAGTTTGGGAGGTGTAGATTAGGACAAGAAACCTTGGGAAAGAACCGGGGTCTGTGGGCAGAAGAAAACTGGGAGGATAGTTGAACGAGAGACTCCAGGTTACCTGTGTGGTCGTCGTCTGGTCTCCGTGTGCACATGCATCATGACCGCGCACAGTTTTGTCCACAGGATCACTGGCCGCATTTTGGTGCATGAGGCAGACCTGCTCTGGGGATCGCACAAGTTTGTGTAGAGAAGCAAACCTGTTACCGCCTCGGCTTCGTTTGCTTTGGGAGGTGGGTAGGAAATGAAGGGGGCTATCCCACTAGAGAGAAGGAGGGACTTGCGGTTAAGCCAGCTGAACGCTGTCTCAGAGTTCCTGCGTGAAGCCGGACTTCAATCGGACTCTTCACCAGCGGTCACTAACTGTCCCTCATCTTCCGGGTGTGACCTGGGGGGTCTGCTGAAATGCTGAGCACTCGTAGCTTGAATTCAGTGGAACATACACTGCACGTGCTCAATGACAGGGCTGTCCAATTGGTGGCTCGTGGGTTGTGTGTCTGGCCTGTGAAGGCTTAACGTGTTGCCTGGTTCATGCTCCCCGCATTGCTCCTGCTGCCCCGGGGGCTGGGGTCTTCAGGGCAGGGCAGCACAGCGGGAAGGGGCCCATGCAGCAGGCTACCCCCAAGATGTGCAGTGCAGGGGCCGCGACTGGTTTGGCACGTGGCCCCCGGCCGCTCAGAAGTTAGATCTGCTTTATAATGGGAAGTACCCAGACATATCCGTGTCTCCGAGCTAGTGTGCATTTGACCTTAGTCCCCCTCTGCTTCAGCTCTTTGTCTGTAAAATGGGGGCAGTGCTTTCTCATCTCTTCGGGTAACTTAACGAATCTTCCCAGCACAATCCTAGAAAAACCCATGTGGAAATTATTAAATTTGTCATCGGAGCAGGGTTTGAATGCCTGTACACCAATGCTCGTAGCATGGGGAACAAAC
>NW_017729033.1:2790595-2795706 GCF_001723915.1 Gavialis gangeticus
CCGACCCTAAATCTATGAAACTATGAAACTATGAATGGGGTACAGCGAAGAAGAAACCAGGCACGGTGATCGCTGAAGAGGACGCGCTGCTTCTTTAATCAGCTCTCTACCCTGAGTGAGGCAGAAAACTTGTATTTTTTTAAAAGAAGATTTGATTAAATGACTGAGAACTATATCATAATGCATTTTGCTGGAGGGGCAAAATCTGAATCCCGGCATTTCCTGACATTGAAATCTTGATTTTGTAATCTTCATGTTGTTTTAATATAAGCTTTGTGTGTGCGCACTGCATATAAAGCCTGCATTTTTATCCCAAATATTTGCTTTCTGCACTTCATTGAACTCAGTGGGGATTAAATCTACTTCACCTGGGTTTTGCTGAGGTCCTGACTTGGGTCTCTTGGCACTGATGATGTTGTCAGTACAAACTGATCACAGGCAACTTGCAAATATTTATTCTGAGAAGCCTCCACCCTTGTACAAATATATTTTTTTAATGCGTGCTGCCTTGTAAAGCCCCTGGTGTCAGTGCATTCAATGGCAAGCAGAAATGGCAAGCTAGCTGCTGAGACTAGAGATCAGTTGGAGAGAGAGGAGATTTGTGAGCAAGGTGATGGCCACTAGATGTCCTTCTCCCAAATGGATTGGAGCGATACCGACTGTTTCAAGAGGCGTGCAGTGGATTCACTAAGCTGCAGCCCTTGCATGACTTGGCTGTTTTGGATTAACTTTCTCTTGCATCTCATTTCTGCCATCAGCTGCTTTGCTACCGTCTTTTTAAAATTAACAGCTGCAGAGATTAACATTCTTACTTGTCATCTTTGGGAGAAGATGAGCTCTGTGCAGTGCAACTTTTGGAGACCTTAGGAAGTCTGAGAACCGTGAATGCATAGATTATCCACCATCCATGTAGCCACTGTTTTACAATTTATAAACCAGAAGAATAACACAGTAAATGGCTTGGTGCCAGTGGTTATGCTGTTACATGTGGCAAATAGGTTTTATTCCAGTCTGTTCCGTTTCAGCACAGGTTCATATGTGGCACTCATCTCTGTACTATCTCATCAACTCTCTCATTGACTAGAAATGCTGCTGCCGCTGCTAGGCAGTTGGTCTTAAACTTTGGGTGCAGTGGGAATCAAAGGGGGTTTGATTCGCGCCATCGCAGCCCCCTGGATCTGCCCCTCGTTATAATATTGTTTGCTTTGACATTGAGGCTGGAGCTCATGTCCAGGGTATGTCTGGTTGTAAGACCGAACACAGTTTCTTCAGTCTATCCAGGTCACTCCCAATCCTAGTGTGTGCAGCTATACCCAACTTGGTGTCATCCGCATGTTGGTCATCAGCAAGGATGTGGAAAAACTTGAGTGGGTTGGACCAGAGATGACCTGTAAAAATCCAAGGGAGGCAAGTGAGAAGGTGGTTTGTTGGTGGATGAACGCTGGAACTCCCCACGTCCTTCATTACCTGCAATATTTTATAACCAACACCAAGAAGATATCACTGAGCTCCTGTAGAAATCCCCTAGTGTTGAACTGTAAATGAGCCTAGTGGGTTTTGGCTTGGTTTTTTATTACCAGATGAATGTGTGCAAATGAAGCCCTTACCTGAAGCACCTATTTGGATGTTTGAGAAGGTGAATGCAGCGCCATCTGCTTTCCATCCCTGTCTGGATTTACAATAAGCCAGAAATCCCAGGGTGACAAGAGAGTTTAGCCCAGGGCTTGCGGTACGTGGCTGGATTATGTCTGTGAAGCAGATGAGGATAACGAGCCTCTATCACAACAGGGTCATGAATTATTTGGTGTGGGAGATGGGCCTTGTGTCAGGCAGCGTTGTCTTGACTTGGTGGTGTTTTGTGCTGTCTGCTTCCAGCTGCGCTTAGGTAATGGTTGTGTGCAGTGTGTATGTATTAGATGTCTGGTTTTCATCAGCACTGTCTCCCGACTTGCCCTCTTAGCAGCCTGTAGTAGACTGTGCCTTAGATGGACGTAAGAGGAGGGATGGTAGCTTTCCAGGCGTCGTAGAAAAGCAGGTTTGTTTAATTACCTTTTGGAAGTGCAACATTGCTGTTTCCTGGGAACAGATGGAGCAGAAGTTGCGTGTTCCTGGAATTATGTTGGCTGTGCTAGAAGTGGCAGCATAATCGTAATAATACTCAGATAATTTTATTTCAGGTAAAGAGAGAGCAATTGCATACTCGAGGCACGCTGGGTGCTCTTTTCTCCTTTTGGACCAGAGAAGAGGGAGGGAGCATTTACTATTTAGCCACATCTGACTTCCAGCCATAAAGAGGCTTGAGAGCAGTTAGGCTTGTTCCTGGATAGTGGCATGGTATAAAATAAGTGGAAATCACTGGGTGGTATAATACAGCATAGGTGCAGTATTTGGGGCAGGACTTTGCACTGAAGTGGGTGATGCTGTGGCTTGCAGAGTCTTCATGTGGGTGTAGTATAACAATCTAGGTCACATGCGGAAAAGAAGGGCTGGAAGGGACCTCGCGAGGTCATCTGGGTCCCTCCTGCCTCGGGCAGGATCATCCCTGACTAAATCATCCCAGCCAAGTGTCTGACTAACGTGCTCCTGACAGTTTCCAAGCATGGAGAGTCTGCAAGTCTGAGTAGCCCCGTCCAGTGCTTACCGCCCTCGTAGTCAAAAGGTTCATCTTCTCCAAGCTGAAGTTCCTCTGCTGCAGTTTGAGACCATTGCTCCTTGCCTTGTCCTTGGTGGCCCAAGTGAATAGTTTATCTTCGTGCTCTTTATAATTGCTTTTGAGACATTTGAAGACTGTTCTCAAATCCCACCTCCATCTTCTCTTCTCCAGACTAAAACAGTCCCAGTTCTTTCAGCCTTTTCTCCTAAGTCACTTCCAGGCCTCTAGTAATTTTTGCTGCTCTCTGTGGCAGTCTTTCCAGTCTGTCCGCATCCTTCTTGAAATCCCAAATTGGACACAGGGCTCCAGGTGAGGCCTTGCCAGTGCTGGATAAAGTGGAAGAGTCACTTCCTTTAATCTGCAAGTGATACTCCTGTTAATCCACCCGGGAGCTGACTATGAATCCACAGCGTGCTCTTTTGGCAGATAAAAAGATTTGGCTTTATTTGTCACAAATGCACGCTGCACATTTGTGGTCAGCTCATAGTCTGCTGTAACCCCCAGGTCTTTTTCTGCCTTCTTTGGCGTCATGCAGCCTAGCCAGTCATTTGTCGGTCTGTATTTGTGCATATGATTATTCCATCCCAAGTGTAGCGCTTGGCTACACTTGTTAAATTCCATCCTATTGATTTCAGACCATTTCGGGAATGACCTGACCCTAGCCCTACCCTCCAGAGTGCCTGCAGTTATACCCAACGTGGAGTCATCTGCACATTTGCTAAGTGCGCACTCGGCTCCGTCCTCCAAAGTATTAATGAAGATGTTAATACTGGACCCAGGACAACCCCACTTGATACCTCCTCCCAACTAGATGGCCATTGCTGAATATTTGTTGACTATGATGATCCAACTGCTTATGTCTCCACCTTGTAGTACTTTCATGTAAGCTGTTTATCTTTAGCTTATTAATGAGAAGTGGGAGACCATCTTGGGCACATCTGCCTCCTCCAGGTGGTGATAGGTCAGATCTGCTAAAGGCCTTTTTCATGCCTCATTCTTAATAATAGGTCAGATAGACAATGCTGCCAGTTTACAAAGCCCTGGAAGATGTGTTATGCTTTAAAGGTGCTGCAGCTCGCTGGCTCAAGTAGCAGAGATGCACGCATGCCCTTTTTGTACCTGATTTTTTTTAATCCATGTGAAAAGTTGGAGGTAAGAGGCCACACTGTGTTGGAGGAGGAGACCTGTATGTGCAGTGGAGAGGGATGTGTCTGGTGGGGGAAGAGAGGAGGTGGGCAGGGTTAAGGTTTTCCTGCCCTGTCAGAAACCGTACAAGATTTTCTTCACTAAAATATGGGGAAGAAAAAAATATTTTAGAGAGAAAGGTAACAGTTGTCTGAACCAGCCTTGCAATATGGTACATACCCTGCCCAATAAGAAGAAAATAAAAAATACAGTGTGGATGTTATAAACAGCCCTGGTATCAATCGCAAATATCCTTTTTTGCACACCATTGCTTGCTATATTGACTTCATAAGGACTCTGCTACCTCATTATGCCAATAAATGACAGGGTTTGTAAAACCTGAGCTGTGTTCGCAGTGTCGGGTAATACCGGCCCTCTTGGTGTGTCTGTGTTCACAGCTCCTCATTTCTATACAGGAGAAGGAGGTAGATTTCCACCCTGTTCTGGGATCCGTATCTGAGGCTCATTCCTTTAGGAGGAAATGGATGATTGATTCATCGTGCTTTTATGGAAGTAAAACTGTGTCTGATGGGGAATGACCGTCATTTTAAAATAAGTTCCTGAAGTCGCACAGAACAGGTTTTATGCACTCACTATTGAGATACCAACAGTTTCTCAGTTTAAAAAGAACTCACTACATAATGATTGCTGTTTCATAGCAATAAATGCTTGATCTGCCTGGTTTGCTGTTTGTGCCATTTCACCTGGGGCAGACACAGTACCATATTTTCCCGCATAAATATGTACCTCCCCCCAGCAAAGAAGGCTGCTGCTAGGGGGAAGAGAAGGTCATGCTGCATCGGCAGGGCTTCCCTCGCTGCTGTGCACTCTGTATGCCCATGGCCACAATTACTGTCCCTTTCCCCCCAGCAGAGGCTTGTGCTATGGAGGATGCTACTAACTCAGCAGGAAAGGGTGGCTCTTGATGCTGCTGCCTGCAATCTCCTCTCCCTTCCCCACGGCAGCTCCTTGTATTTTCCCTGAGAAAAATACCATGCTGACCTGTATTTTCAAGGTCCATATCTTATTCAGGAGTGCTATATGTAAGAAAATACAGCAAAATTATGTTACTTTCATACGAGCACAAAAATGCAGCACGCCTCGGTTGTGTTAGCTAAATCCTGATGAACGCAGTGGTTTACACGTTTTCCATGCAGTGTTGTAGTCTCTTATTTGATAGAGAAATATAGTAATCATTTGCCTTTCTCTCCACAGAAAATCACCAATCGTGTCTTGGGGAGAAAAGTGCCTTGGAACTGATCAGAATGACAAG
>NW_017729033.1:2800706-2811276 GCF_001723915.1 Gavialis gangeticus
TCCATGCAGTGTTGTAGTCTCTTATTTGATAGAGAAATATAGTAATCATTTGCCTTTCTCTCCACAGAAAATCACCAATCGTGTCTTGGGGAGAAAAGTGCCTTGGAACTGATCAGAATGACAAGCGCCGGTTTTTAAAGAAGGCGTATTGCAGACGGTGAATTTCCAGCGCCTTGTATGTGCAGCTCAGCTGGTGAAAATAGAGTACTCAGTAAATATTTCAGTATGCAGAGTGTAGGTTGCATTGGTCGTCGCATCGCAGTGTCTAACTAGTTTGGATTTATTTCTATTTTTTAAGAATCGGTGATTTTTGTGTGTGGATAGCTGTTTTGTTTTTTTTTTAAATTCTTTTTATAAGCAATTGGTTTCAATAGTGTGATCCCCTTTCCAGATCAATGTAGTTTGGAGGTATTTATATATGTATTTAAGAATTGATGACCTGATGTGGATAGTCATTTTTATATATTTATTTTTAATACTGTTTTTAAAAGATTTTTTTTACTTGTCCTTTTACTTGTTTTTATTTTCCTAGCTCCACGTGGAAGAATTATTTGTAACATTTTTGTATTGCTGAAAAAATAAAAAAATGACTTCAGATTGACTTGTAGTAACCACGATTTTACAGTAGCCGTCTGTCTCCACTGTTGCTACTTGCACAGTGTTCCTGGAAAGCTGGCTTAATGGCTGCATAATCATGTTTTCTGTTGGGAATGGCAAGCTTTCAGAGTGAGCTAATGTCAGCTTTTAAAGTGGGAGGGACATTTTTAGTGTGCTGTTTTGTCGTAGCCATCATTAAAAGCCAGCGTGTAATGTCTTTTTCTGGGTTTCCCATTCCCAGAGCTGATCCAGCGACAATAACAGTTCTCATTATTTTTTTTTTTTAGTGCTGAAGCTCAGTGGCCAAATGTAAGTGAAGCCCCACATCCAAATCACCTGGCACCAGCATGAAAAAGATCCTCCAGTCTCCACCCCTTCACCAAAAATGAGTTCTCATAAATCATTAGAAATTAAGCCAAAAAAGCTTCTAAACATTGCTCAGAAGTGTGCCAGCAATATAATCAGATGGGGGCTGTAAGATGTTTTGTTTTGCGCCTTTCTTTGTGATGGCCTCTCAGTTAAGATAAAAAGGCTGTGGTTTTTGCTGGAAGCTGATACTCAGAAGTAGCTTTCCATTGCTTGCTGCACAGATGATGTTCACTTACAAACAGGAAAGGGATCCGGCTAAAGTAGGTACACGCCAACCATGCTTTTTTACCACCACCACCATCTTAAGCACTAAGCTAGAGCTAAGGTTGAAACACTGCTTCATTTTAAAGAAGGCCTTTGGGTGCAAATGGCTCACTGTGCATTTCCATACGGCTCTTCGTCCAGAAGGTTGAGGCATAGCAGAGATCTTCGCTTACAATCGTTAGGAATTTCCCATGCTTTTCATAATGGTCCATAGTTTATGTTCTCCGCTGCCTTCCAGTTTTGGCTCTCACGGCCTGTTTCCTTCAATTCTCCCTGTAGTTTCCATTGTGCTATTATGGCCTAGATCGTCACCTGCAATAAATTGGTGGAACTCCAATGAAGTTAATGAAGTTAACCATGACAGCAGATGAAGATTTGTTTCTGTAATTTTAACTTCCTTTTCCATCTGAAAGAGTATTATGTGCTGTGAAACAGCTGTCGCGTTCTAGCCCAGAGCCAGAAAATGAGGAGAAGGGTGTGAAGACACATTTTTAAAGTGTTTTTATTATGCATATAGTATCATGCACAGTGTTGTCGACACTGAAGTGGCACAGGGGGAGGGGGCTGTGTCTTCCTCAAAAAGCTCGAAGTGGTGATTCTCAGTCGGGGTGATCAAAGGTGCTGTGGCATGCTCAGGATTATTGCTGTTGGGTGTTCATGGTTGTTCTGAGTTTTCTGCAACGGCAGCATTGCTCTAGTATTTTTCCATATTCAAGAAAGGAGTGAAAGCAAAGAGCTGGCATTTTCCAAGGGGTATCTTGAATCTAGTGAGGGGGACTTTGTGTCTAATAGGGTTGAGGACCACTGCCGTAGAGGCTAAAAAGATATAAATGAATTTGGGAGAAAATAAAATAGCATGCAGGCACAGTGGATCACTTCCACCTTTAAAATCCCAGTCCATTAATTGCAGTCCCTAATTGCTCTCATAACTAAACCATTCTTCCTTCAAATCCTTTGGGATGAAATTTTATGTTAATGGCTTTCCAATGGTTCATGAAAATCACCTCTAAATGCTGCAGAAGTGAAAGAATCTGTCCGTTCCTGGTAAAGCTTTGTTGTCTTTTGTGTTGTGTCCATTCCTTATGGTATCTGAGTGGGCAAGATTGTTCGCTGTGCCGGGAATTTGGCTAAATGACATCTGCATGGGTTTGTCCTGCCTCAGCAGAGATGCTGCTTTAAAAAAATGGGGTAGCTTCACTGTTGGGGTGTGTTAAGTTTTCAGCTGATGCCAAGCACGTGTTCACAATAACAGGTTAATGGCCATGCTGATGTCATCAAATAAGCGTTGAGAATCCCCCTACAGAAAAGAAATAGACACTTTGGAGAGAGTCCAGTGAAGGGCAACAACAATGGTTGCGGGACTGGGGGATGTGACTTGTGAGGAGCGGCTGAGGGAACTGGGCTGATTGAGTCTGCAGAAGAGAAGACCGAGGGGGATTGAAAAGCAGCCTTCATTTCCCTGCAGGGGGGCTGCAAAGCGGATGGAGATGGGTTGTTCTTGGGGGGGGGGCAGATGAGAGGACAAGGAGCAATGGGCTCAAGCTGCAGCAAGGAAAGTTGAGGTTGGATGTTAGAAAAATCTTTTTCATTAGATGGGTAGTAAAACACTGGAACAGACTTCCCATAGAGGTGGTGGACTCTCCATCCTTGGAGGTGTTTAAGACCCAGCTAGACAAAGCTTTGGCTGGGATGATGTAATTTGGGCTGGCCCTGCTGGAGCAGGGGGTTGGAGTGTCTTGTGCTTCATACAGGACAGCTTTGTTGGGACAGAGCACACTGTGAATGCACGTGTCTACACGTGCCAAAACACGTACCTAAACTTAATGCGCATTATCCTAATGTGCATTAAGGTGATTTAGGTGCATGTCTAGATGTGCATGTGCTAATGTGCATTAACGTGAGTATTCAGATCAACTTGGGGCCAGAGTTAATCCTGAGTCAATAGAGACACACCATGTTAATGTGCATTAGTGTATCTACATGTTCACTCACGCAATTTAGCTTTTTGGGCATAAATGTGGTACCTGCTTTTAGGCTTGAATAGCTGTAAATCGCCATTTTTAAGGTGCATTAAGGGTGCGCACATGTAGACACGTGCCATTAAAGTGCCTTAAATTAGGCTAGTGCACGTTAAATGTGCAGGTGTAGACACTCCCAATGATCAGTAAATAATACTGGGCCATCTCGCCGTCAGTGTGGGGAAAAATAGACCAGGAAAGAGTGTATGGCCTAGCATACAGAGTTCACTTCGGATCATCTCTTTAGGAAAGTGTTGCATGTTCCCTGCTGATTCCATTGTGAGCTCCTGTCTTTAACCTCTGCAATGCTGAGATATGAGGGGAAATCGCACTGGTCTCCAGACATGTACGGAGAAAAGACAAATTTGTGTGGACACCCACACATCGCGCACAATTTCCATGATCTCTTGGTTCATTCAAGATGGGCTGAAGCTGATGGCAGTGATAACCTGCATCTCCAGCATCCATAGAAGGAAGGCATGCATGCATCCCATTGAGACAATATATACTGGTCCTATCTCCTCTGACAATATATACTGGCCCTATCTCCTCTGCAGTGTTGAGCACGTGGATGCCTTGAGCATCAGTGCCTCACGGTGACATGACTTATATTCTGTGGGGGCCTCTATTGGAGCCTTATAATGTTGCTGGTGCTTGTGATGAGAGGGCAAATTGTTCATGTGAGGCATGGGGGGAACCTTGTTTTACTAAATGCTTTGCCGAAGCCTGTCTCAGAAAGAGCGGAGCCGTGCCTGAGAGAAGCTCTACATCAGTAGTCTCCAACCTCTTTATGGTGAATATTAAGCCAGGGCTCAGCACCCCCAGCCTCAGATCTACTTGCTGAGTCTCCAGGATTGACCAGTTGATCGCAATCGACTGGTTGGTGACCACGGACAAACACCAACCCTTTATTCATGTAGCTACCTTGTACAAGGCCCTGTGTTGTCTCCCAGCTCTACGAAGCCATAATTTTTAACATTAACATTTTGACACGAAGGGTTAGGTTGAACCCATGACAGCACCCTAATTGTTCTGCTTTCCTAGAGAGTGGGACCCACCTAACAAGTCCCTCCAGATCTCCTGTTGCATGCACGCTCTTTGGAAGAGCCAGCTGGGCACAGAGCACAAAATCACAGGATTTACCTCTTGTCTCTGTTCAAGCCAGTAGTAGAAGTCCCGTTGACTTCAATGGCACCAGGATCTAACCCAGCATGAAACAACTGGCAGTTCTGATTGATAACCCAGTTAGATCTGTAGCAAATAGCCATGTTTGCATGTGCCATGCTACAGCCATAGCTTGCTAATGTGCTTCTGGCCTGCGTGTGCAGCTGGAACATGGGGTTTGTAACGCTCGGTTGACCTGCAGCCACGGGCTCTGGTCCCAGCAGTGTTGACTTTGCCTATCTTCCAGCACAGATCATTTGAATTGTTGCCAGTTTGTGGCATGTGGCTCTTGCAGATGTGACCTGTGGCTGGGTGTGCTGGCCCTTTTAAAGAGGTTTGAGCGTAGTCCCAGCAGTGGGTTCCCGAGTGATGGGGTTTAAGGCTAAGGGAGTAGGTGACAGTCACTGGAAAGCTCAAACCAGAGGTCTAGGGTCAGAGAGACCCCAGAAAGCAGGTTCTTCACTCCAGCCACATAAATGAGGCCAAGTGAAGCCACCTGCATGTTGGGAAGTAAAGATGAGGATGGGAACAAGGGCAAGGGGTCAAGGGATGAGGATGGAAACAAGAAACTGCAAGAAGTGGAAGCTTTAGGAAATACTTGGCATCAGCCCAAGGTTTAGGGGAAGATGTATCTAGGCTTAGCAAGGGACCTGCATGATGTGTGGAGTCGGTTTAGGAAGAGATGTTTTGACTTAACACTGAACTGTCATTTTAAAAAGCCGGAGTCCCAAGAAGGCAATGTACTGGAGCGACATGGGGCTGTGTGCTGTTAGCAGGGAGGGACCCTGACAAGGGGACACCGGAGCAGCAGGTGTGCTAGAAGGTAAACCAGGTAAGCTGATGCTTTTGCTGAGCCTGATGTATTTTGCCTTTTGTTGCTGTTTTTTTTTCAGTTGTGTCCTGAAAAGAGATTCCAGCCATGTGGCCTGGTAATTCCAAGCTCATTGATCCATGGTGCAAAGCCAACACCCTCTTTGTATGAAAAATGAGCGGTTTTTCTACCTGTCAGCCTGCTACGCTGAACCTCAGGGCATGTTGTCCTGGCAGGCAAGTGCCACAAAAGTATTTGTGATGATGCATGAGTCTCTTGTTTGGAACAGCACTTACCACTTCTGTATCCTGTATCAGGTTATCTCAGCTTCTCTGCACCATGTGGGCCGACTGCTGAGGTGCAATACTACCAGTGGTTTCCTAGCACAGCCCCACAAGGCTCTTGCTATCCCTTTGATGTCTCTGCTGTGCTCCTTTCACATTCTGCTGCAGCTTTTATCATTTGATGTGGAGGAGATTTCAGCATCGCAAAGTACAGTGCAGAGATCTTAAAGCCTAAACAGGAGACTGCTTATATGCCCCATTATTACCATGTAGTGTTATGAAAGAGCAGGTATTTTATATCTTAAAAAACATACTCTCTCTGTTGCACGCAACTGCCACGCTCTGGCTGTCGGTTTATAGTTCCTTAAATCCCAAACTGTAGGAAAGAGACTCTTAAAGTTGTAGGCAATGCTCAGCAATGCTGAATAGCTGCAGCTGAAGCGTTGTGAATTGAAACGGTGCTGTTCTTCAGCACAGGCCAGGGTGTGGGGGGGTGGCATTTCCTTTCCCCTCATATATCACCTGTTAAACAAAATGCTTCTGGAGGCTAAATCAGACCCTCAGAAAACAAAGAACAAACTTCACGGGACAGCAGAAAGTCATGTTGATTAAGGCGTGTCTGGAAGGCACTCAAATACCATAGCGATGAGGGCAGTATAAGAACTTGAGACTAGTCCTCTTGTGCAATTCAATTGTATTCAGATGTGCTTAACAACGCTCCAGCAATCCTGTTGCCTTCCATGGATAGCGTGAGCTGTCTGCGCTTGTGGGACTTGATAGACGATTTTTTTTTAATTGATGTAAAAGAACAGAATTCGGGTCTCTCTCCCATGGGGGCGGTGGGTTCCTACAAGGCTACGAGGAGTGCAAAGCCGTGCGGTTTTATTGGCACCACTAACATCAGCCAATTTTGGCTCCAAATGTGGCCAGGGATCAGAAAGTGCCATGTCGATATGGTTACTTTCCAGATGGTTTCTTGGGGCTGTGTGTGGAAGAGGGCATCGTGGTGTCCCTGGCCGGCATTGTCTCTCCCTCTCCTAGTTCTGCAGTTGGCTGCTGGCTTTGGCTGTGGTTGCATTTCCAAGGAGCTGTGTGTAGGTTGTTTGAATGTCTTTGCAGAAGGAGGTTTTGATAAATCATGATACTGAAAGTTTATGGGGACTTTTTGTGGACAGACTCTAAATCCTCTGAGTTTGTTCGCTTTTCCCCACAAAGAGATTTCCCTTGTTTCTCCCTAGAGAAACCTTGGCTTCTCTATAGTGTTCAGCTACAGAGAACCATTTATCTAGTGTAAATGGCAGATCTGACCAGCGGCTGGACTCCATTTCCCAGCAGCCCCTGCTTGCGTTGCTGGGGACGGTTTCCATAGAGACCCCAGTAGCAGCAGTGCTGTGATAGTGCAAGGCCAGGGTTTCCATGGAGACTGGCCCCAGCAGCGCTGGCAGGGTGTACGGCTGGGAAAGGAGTTGCTCTAGGGCTGGGGCTGGGATCTTGCAGTGGTGACAGCATGGTTTGGAGCCAAGGCAGAGCTGCAATCTGCTGCCCGCCTGCCCCGGCTACCAGGGTCTACATGGAAACCGGCCACAGCAACATGGGCAAGGGCTGCTGAGAAATGGAGTCTGCTGTGGGTCCAGTCCAGCCCACAGGCCAGACTTTGCCTGCCCTGACCTAGCGTCACATTGGAGTTCTCTCTACATGGGCCTCGTACAAATATTCAGTTTCTCCTGAGAGAGTTGCCGCTGTCTCTCGCAGGAGAAATCACAACTGTACGGATGTTCAGGCTTTTTCTCTCAGAGTAAAAATGGCCACCCCAGAAGAAAAATCACCCAGGAACAAGCAGGTTTAAGTTACTCCTGGGAAAGTGAGTGTCTGTACATGCATTATGTCCTTGGCAGTGTAAGCTGGTAATAGGCCAAGCACCACTACTGATGTTCTGAGGAGCAGAGGATATACCTCTAGCACCTAGCCCAGCACTTTTGTGATGATTTAGCACGTGCAATTCAGACTCAAGCCTGCAGCAGAGATTGGAAGAATGAGTGACATGGGGGCAAAGGGGTACAGTGGGGACTATCCCTGCATCTGTTGTGGAGGCGTGGCGGTGCCAGGGGATTGCTTACCTCTTTCAGGGCAACAGTTGTGAGGAATCCCTCCTTCTGCTCCATGTGTGCTGCTGCTGGCTTATGTGGCTGGAGCTAATCCCAGCGGTGCCACAGCTGCCTGGCAGCAGAGCGCACTTTGAGTCAGTAGCTTTTGTGTTCTCATGGATGTCGGGAAGCAGTAGAAGTTATAACATTCATGGGGTGCTGAGGAGGCCTTCATCAGCTGCCTTTGCAAGCTTCTCCGTCAGCCTATGATGGAGATGGAGCAGGTGGAAACTGTTCTTGGAGAACACCCCAGTTTAGAAAGCCGCCCAGGAGGCCTATAGCAGCCCTAACCTCCAGACGTAGCCAGCATGCACAGCAGCGTTGCAGCTGCTGTCAGGCTCCCTGGGGTACAGGAAAGCAGAGCACAAGTCAGAGCCCTGCAGCTGGTTTCACTTGAACTGGGGCCCAGTTCACGAATTGGAGCCCACATGGGCCCTTGCCATCCACCCCCAAGCATTGAAGTGGAGCATCAGAATTGGGCCTGTGAGGCTGCAGGGGTGGGATCGCTTGAGGAGGACGCAGAGGAGGGAGTGGAAAGTCAGAGCAGAGTGTGTATTGCAGGGACTTGGTACGGGAGATGCCTGAATAGTTAACACTTAATAGACTGGCTGCTTCCCAAGCAGCTAACTCGTGGGAACTGGCCATGGCAGAGGCGCTGCGATGGTCAGTTTGGAGACATCAGAGATGGGCACCTCTGCTATGTCACCTGCTCAGGCCTTTTGTCACCCTTTATCCAAGCCTCGCAACACTGACCGTCCGGCCCCCTGGCCCTGCTGGGATCTTGTACAGCGTCTCCAGACCACACACTCTGCCCTTTCTTGGAAATGCTAACCATCCTCCTCCGCTTTTGTAGAAGTCCTCCCTTCCCCGCCCCGTTGCACTGTGCTTCTCCAGGGGCCAAAACGAGAAAGTTGCTTCTCGTCTGTTTGAATCTGTACGAGTTGCGTGACCTACTGCTGATTGGATAGCACTGGGTTATTGGATTTTCCAAGAAACTGCCTGGCCATGAGAATAACTGACATGGGAAGATATTTCCCATGTTGTCCATGGTTCGCTCTCGTTACACGGGTTTGCTGCTTCGATGCCAGTAAGCTGGTCTGTGTGTGCTGTGTATGCACGCGTGTGTGCACTTCTGTTTACCCCCTTGCTCCCCACTGGAAGGAACAAGAGCTAAATTGGTTTGTATTCTAATCTGTTCAGTGTTAGCTGCTCATGAAGGTTTCCCTTCGGCTGCTGCGAGCAGGGCCTGTATCCGGTGTGTCATTTCTGTCCCTGGTGTCCCTAGCCATTTGTTGTGATAACTGTGTGTTGCTAAGTGACACTTAAAATGAGTGTCTCAGACCACGTTGCAGCCTGCTAATTAGGTCTTCCTTGCAGTATTAGGGAAGCACTCTACACACTTTGCGCTTGAGATGAGTAGCAAAGATATTCCTGGCCATCCCTCTTGCTGGACCAGCGGTGCCGTCGGGAGGGAGGTTAGATGAGCCTTTGGGCACAAAGCTTTAATAATAACTAGAAGGAAATCCTGCAGGGGTAGATCCAGGTTGCATCGAGGCACTACAGCATCCTCAGGCAGCAGGGCATTGTGGGGACCAAGATGCCCTGCTCAGACCCCTGCTACATGTTACGGGTATTATGCAATTACTTGGTTCATTGTGCAATGCGTTTAGACTGGCCGCACGTACAAAGTAAGACTGGCCACACATGCGAAGTAATGGTCACACAATGAAGTGGTCAGTCACGCAAGAAATGATCATGTGATGATTTGGTCCATCACAGCATTGCCAGCCTTGTGGGCAAAGTAATTATCAAGTGACAAAAATGGCTATCTAGCTATAAAGTGAGTTCTTGAAAATGTGTAACAACTCTACAGCTGGGTAGGATCCTGCTTGCCTTTGAATGTGTAGCAGGGCCCTCAGACCTGCCTTTGCCTTAGTTTGCCTTCTTTCCATCACGTTTTACTCCTGGTTTTGGGCACGGTCTGGGGACTGACTGTGCCGCCCTCTGATATGGGCACTCTGTTCCCAATGACAAGCACTATTTTGACTTCTGACACGGGCCACGTGGCCTGTAAGGACCAGTCACCTTCAGGCTCTGGTTTTATGCTCATCAGGGAGGCCGCAGGGCATAGCAGCACAGTGCATGGGTCTCTTCTCTACCCCGCCTTTTGCTTTGAAACTCGGCCCTGCCTTCTGCAGGGTGATGCATGGTTTGGTGCCCCCCCTGCCCCAAATGAAGCAAGAGGAAAGCATAAGGGGGAAGCTGAAAGGAAGAGGAAAAAAAAGCCCCTTTAGCCTGAGTATTGTCAGGCACCAGTTGAACCCTGGGGGATGTGGGGGACTGAGAAGAGAGGTCAGATTGTTTGTGGCAGCGACCGAGACACGCGCGTGGTTCTGGCATGTGAGCTCGGGAAGTGAGGCCAGCGGCCGGCCGTCTGCAGGCTTTCTGTGGGCCATTCATGCTTTCACTCCACCCAGGAGCAGAGCAGCCAGCTCGCGGAAGGCAGGACAACGGGGCATTTCACATGCAACGAGCTTCCACGCGCAGACACATCCCCTACGGCTGACCCCCAGCCCTTGTGTGCAAAACGGCCTCCCCGAATCGCCTGACTGGCCTCTAAGCGTTCCTGCCGGGAGACTCGGCTGCTGCTTGTTTCACACTGGTTTATGGTAACTTACGCTGGCTGGGGCTCCCGGTCACTGCGGCACTGGGGGGGTCCCGGTCACCCTGGCACTGGGGGGTCCTGGTCACCCTGGCACTGGGGGGGTCCCAGTCGTTGTGGCACTGGGAGGTCCTGGTCACCGCGGCATTGGGGGGGGTCCCGGTCACCCTGGCATTGGGGGGTCCCAGTCGTTGCAGCACTGGGGGGTCCTGGTCACCCTGGCATTGGGGGGTCCCAGTTGTTGCAGCACTGGGGGG
>NW_017729033.1:2812162-2821108 GCF_001723915.1 Gavialis gangeticus
GTGTAAGAATGTGTGTTTGAAAGTGAGAGTGCGTGTGTGTGCGCGCGCGCGCGTGCACGGGGGGCTTGAGTGTGTGTAGATGTGTGTCAGGGTTATGTGCATGTATATGTGTGCATGAACGTACGCGCACGAGAGAGTGTAACTGTGGAAAAGTATGTGAAAGTGTGCATGTAAAAGTGTGGGAGAGTGCACGTGTGTATGAAAGTGCGTGTAAGAGGGTTTGTGTGTTTGAAAGTGAGAGAGTGCATGTGCGTGTGGGTGGGTGTGCCATGGGGGTTTTGAGTGTGTGTAGACGCGTGTGTGTGTATGCGTGAAAGTATGTGCAAGAGAGAGAGTAACTGTAAAAGTGCATGCAAGTGTGTGTAAGAGTATGTGAAAGAGTGCATGTAAAAGTGTGAGTGAGAGAGTGCATGTGTGTATGAAAGTGCATGTAAAAGGGTTTGTGTGTTTGAAAGTGAGAGAGTTCATGTGTGTGAGTGGGTGGGTGTGCCATGGGGGTTTTGAGTGTGTGCGCCGGTGTGTGCAAACGTGTGTCTGTGCATGTGTCAGGGGGGCTGTGCATGTGTACATGTGTGTGTTTGAGCATCTGTGAGGGTATGTGTGCGTGTCTTTGTGTGCATGTACGTGTGCATGTCTATGCATGTGTGTCCCTGTGCGTGCAGCTCTGTCTGTGCCCACGTGCGTGCCATGTCCGCATGCATCTCCATGTTTGTTTGTGCAGGCCTGTGTGCGCTCACCTGTGCGTGCACATGTGTGCGTGCATGTGGGGAGGACCAGGCCTGGGACGGGGTTAGTCTGAGCCCGGCAGGTGGGAGCGGGACAAGAAAAGGCCGGAGGCTCTGCTGGGCCAGGCGGAGGGGAGCCAAGTTTCTTCAGCTGTGGGCTGTGCCCTGCCAAGGGCACGCGCGTGTGCACGGTGCCACAGGGCCTCCGCAATGCTTCGCCACCTCCTTCCTCACGGGGGGGAAGCCTGAGAGCCCATGCCCGCCGTGGAGGGATGCCCATGGACCACCCCCATGCCCGTGCGATGGGATTTATTTAGCTTGGATTGGCCTCGCACTTGAGCGTGTTGGTGGCATCTCGGTGGCTCTTGTCAGAGGCCCGCACGTCCCTCAGCGCTGCCCTGGATGGGCTCTTCCCATCCCCTTCCCCACCCTGCCCAGGAGCACAGCTGGCGGGGGCAGCCCCCTGCACAGCTGGATGGGGGGTCAGCGGAGGGAAGCTTTCCCAGGCAGCTGAAGACCTTGAACTTGCCCATTTTCCCAAAGCAGAAGTTCGGCCTTTTGGTAACTTCCGTGTCCATCCAAACCCAAAGCCCTGGGTCCCCTCGGCGGCTCTGCCTGCCTCGCCCCCTGACCCGCAGCCACCATTTCCTGGGTCCAGGCGGGAAGAAGAGAGGAGCGCCAGTTCTCCTTTGGGGATCCCCATTGCAGTAAAACTGGGAACTGCAACAGAGAACTGGTCCCCGGTGCTTGACCCAGCTCCCCACCACATCCCCTTAGTGCCTCAGTTTCTTCTTTGCTTCTGAAAAACGGCGCTAACTATTTACCAGCAATTCATTGAGATCCTCCTACGGAAAATGAAAGAAATCTGCTTTCTAGGCAGTGCAAGAGCGAGGTTGTAGCCGCAATGGTGCAGAATGGATGCAGGGCTTTCTGAGGGTGATTTCTTTTGTAGGGCCAGCTGCAGAGTTGGGATCAAGTTGGGCTTGTTCGGTGGTACTCGGTTGTGAGGTTTTTTCAGCGCGAGCTGTGGAGGTGCTGAATTGCGGTCCTGCGCAGCTGGACTCTGTTATGGGGCACTTGGTTGCAGGAAAGGCCGGAGCGGTGTGTTTTCATGGAGTCCTTTGGACATAACGCCTAGTCCAGCAACCCTCAACCGGGGTCCCTGGAGATCCTATTAAGGGGGTCACCCAATATGAGCACTGTGAAGTGTGCAGACACGAGGCAAACTCATAGATTTCAACTAGCAATCCACCGTGTAAAACCACCCTCCCCTGTTGCGGCCTTGAGTTTTTTGCTACAGAAAAGCACCTTTTCATATTTTTCTGTAGTAAAAAAAAAAAAGCCGAGTTCCCAAGGGGAGGGGGCCTCAAAAGGCTGAGAAACACCCGTCTCTTCCTTGACTGCTTGTGGTCAGAGGGACCCCCCAAAAGAGTAGGTGGCCTGCAAGACCCCTCCCCGTGCTGCCTTGCTAAAAGCAGCACATGGGACATGAACGCGCCCATGTTTTTTGGAGGGTCTGGTTATTTTAAATTCCTTCGTGCCTTTACCGGCCCCAGCCCATGTTATCAGACACTGTTTTTCACTTTTCCCCTCCACCACTGTTTAAGGGCTGCCCGGAGAAACCGAAACAAGCCTGGAAGCAAAGTGCCTGCGGTTCCTGTCTCAATAACCCTGTCTGTGGCAATTGTAGCTAGGCCCAAACTTTCACTAAAGGAAAACAGGCACTTCTTTTGCAAGACCCCCTTTACTCCTTGTTTTGCAAGAGCCCGTGAAGTTTTGGACGTTTCACGTGTTTTCCTCCAGCAGTGGCTGATTCATTATCTTCGATACTGAGTCATCGGTCGCTGCTGGGCCGTTTAGCTTCGATCGAGTGGCTTCGATCCTTCGATTTTTTTTTTAACAGAACGGAGGGTTTTTCACTTCCTCCTTGGTTATGAATTGGCAAGAATGCCTTTGTAATGATCAGGCTGAATCTTTGATTTTCCTCCTTCAGTCCGAATTGCGGGGCTCTGGTCACCTGGGCTGTAAGAAATCACTGAGCAGTCGGGGTCTTTGCAAAATGAATTTTGGGGGCAGCCACCACAGCACGACACCCTGGCGTCCCACGTGTTCAGCTCCGAGGGTTTTCTTGCATGGTGGCGGCTGGTCCTCTGACCTGGGCAGAGCTAGATGCAGCGGGCCGCGAGCCTACGTTTGATACCAATGCGGGTCTCTGCGCAGGCGGTCCGACCTGAGCCCGTGATGGCTTCAGGTGGTGCCCAAAGCCCACCCAGCGCTGCTTGTTGCATTCGTGGAGGTCCTCTCCTCTGCGGAGGAAGGATGGTTCAGCAGTTGGGGCAGCATCTGAAGCCTTCAGGGACCGGGGTTCAGACCCTCAGTCCATCACAGCCTCCGTGCAACGAAGCCAGCCCTGCAGCCTCTCTGTCATCCCGTTGTCTCTGTGGTTTGCAGGGAGAAGGAGCTTGAATATTTCTGGCTTCTGTCACCCTGTAGACGAGGCAGACGTCTCGAAGGGGCTTCACCTGCCCCATGCGCGTTTCCCAACCCTCATCCCAGGGTTTTGTGTTGGAGGAGGGTCCCCACCACTGCCCCTCTGATCTCTGCTCTCTTTCCTAGGGCTGTCGCCGCGCGGGGACGTGGTCACCCCTCACTGGGTCCTGGGAGGACGCCACCGGCGAGCGGTCAGCGTGGCGGAGAAGGTGGGTGCAGCGGGGCAGAGGACACACGGGTGGGTTTCCCTTCCTCCCACGCACCAGCGGTCTGGGGGCGCAGGCGGGGATACTGTTGGGTGCCACCTTCATCCGTCGCCCGGCCGCGATCGCCTTGTCTTTGCGGCAGTTTGCAAGCAGCAAATGCGATCGAGCCCGGAGGGCATTTTCAGGGTGCAGGAGGACCTCAGATGCAGCATTGGGCACAGAGAGGAGTCTCGCATCTCCACCCCCTTGGCCCAGAAAGATGGGCAGGGTCCACAGCGCAGCAGCTGTGGCTGCCTGGAGGCCGGGGAGTGACTGCAAGAGGATTTCTTTGTCTCTCCTGTTTCTGTTTCCCTGGGAGGGGGGGACACCCAGAAAGCAGCAGCTGCTGCCAGCAGGCCTGTCTCTTCCATCTTGCTGGGATGGTTGAGGTTACCCCAGCTAAATCCCACCCGGGACAGGAGCAGGGGTGTGGGCGGATGCGGTGCCAGCTGCGTGCCCAGCTTCCCCGGCCTGGTGCCCATCATCTTAAGGGCTCCCAGGGCAGAGGCAGCGAAAAGCACGGGGCGTGGAGGCGGCTGTATAGTAAGCAGGTTGCACGGCGGGGAAGCCCAAGGCAGAAGGGGGTAGGTTTGTTGTTTGCCCAGCTCCCAGGGGAGATTCAGACAGCCCAGGCAAGCTGGAAGAGGTGCCAGGTGGCATGGAAATCGCAGCCTCTGCCTTCTGGGGCTTGCAGCTTTCATCCTGGACCGCCCTCCACCTCCCCCGGGATGTGATCCTCGCCCGCCCCTGCGGCGGGGTCAGCCAGCTCCCAGCTTGCCCATCCATCCCGAGCACCAGCGCTTTGGTGGGATCGGGGTCTCCCATGGTTGGCCCGTCGCGAGGGTTTGCTCCATTCCTAGTGAATGACGGGCCCGGGGGAGAGCAGCCAGCTCTATATATAGTGGAGCCGGGGAATGTGGGACAGCGGGGAGGTTTATTTATACGGCTGCCTCTATCCCTGCGCCGGGAGTCTCATCGGGGGGAGGGGAAGGCGCGATGCTGGGGGCAGACCGAGGCCCTCTGCAAGCCCCCGTCGCTGCCGGGGTAGTCGGGAGGGAGGGGAAAACCCCCTCTGCTCGTTTTCTGGCATCTGTTCTGCCTCAGCTGGCTCCAGACTTTGCAAGACGAGGGGGGTCTTGTTGTGGGGCCGGGAGGATGATGGGGGGGTGCCAGCTGATCCCCGAGGCTTCCTCTGCGGTCCTGTCGAGCCCCCTTTCCCCCGTGCCGTCCACCCTCCGGCCAAGCGGCTTGCGTGGGGTGCTCTAAATCCGCTTGTCTTTGAAGCTGGCCTTCGGTGCTGGCACAATCCCGGCCTGGCACCGTCCGGCGCATGGGCAGTGGAGCCAATAGGTCCCCCTGGCCCGTAGCGACTGGGCTCGGGGAGATGCCTCCCGTGGGAAGAGCAGGAGCGGTTGCCTCTTGGCAGGGGTGGGAAACTGCCGGCTGAGACGGGCGTCCCCCACGCGCCGCTGGCACTGGCTACCGTCGCTGCTTCCTCCCGCGCGGTCCAGGGATCGGGCTCAGTGGGTCAGTGGAAAAAGCTCCCTTCTCCCTGCCGGTGCAAATCGAGAGCTTGGCCCCACAGGGCACGACCAAAGTCTGATCTCTGCTGTAGACGGGGAGCAGGCTAGCCCAGTGCTTGCTCCTTCCTACGCCCTCTCCCTTAGAGCCAGGGACCCACCCTAAAATAACCCCCCTTTGGCCGCGGTTGCAGATGGACTTGAGCGACGCGGCCCCTTTCCCCCAGGCTTGCTGCGGCTGCTGATGAAGCTGGATGCGGGGCCCGAGCGGGGAGCCGGTGTCGTGCCCTGTGCGCGGCTGTAGGGCAGAGATCAGGGGAGTCTCCTCCAGCCATCGCCTTGTCTCTGGATCCGGCGCAGCATGGCCGAGCCCTCGGGCGGCCGGGCCGGTGATCTTTCAGCTTTTCCCGGGATCCCGCATTTCTCAGGGGGCCGGTTCGTGCCTCCTTTTCCAGTAAAGCTTCTGGCCGGCGCCATCCCAGCCCCGCTGGGAGACCCAGCGCTCGGGGCTCGGTGTAGCACACAGTCCCGCTGTGTGTGGCCCGGGCTGAGCTGCGTTTCTGCCCGGATGCCCCCAGCCTCTAATTGCAGCCCCCACCCCCGTCCAAACAGCAGGAGAGCAGAGGCGTCTGCCCCGGGGACCTTCCCAGCCAGCCAGAGCCTGTGCCCAGGGCACAGACCAGTCCCTCCCTGCAGTGGGCTAGATGCCCGGGGAAGGTGCGCGCTCTCCAGCCCTGCAGATGTTCGGGAAGAAGTAGGACGGCCCCTGGTCAGGGATGATCTAGGTGCCTAGGTTGGACTATGGGGACTTCCCAGGCTTCTGGGCTGTGCTGGTTGCGCCGTCCCACCTTTCTGCTACCTCCCTCGGAGGTATTGGGGCTGCGCCAAGGCTCCTGCTGGGACTTAAAGCTGGAGCTTCCTGGCTAGAGCATCTTGCCCCTCTGCTCAGGGTCAAACCGACCACGTGTGGGGGTCAGGGAGGAGTTTTACCCCACGGTCAGATCGGTACGGAGTTGGGCGGGGGCTTCCTCTGTAGCCGGGGCCTCTCGAGCGTGCATGAACAGCCTGTTATAGCAGCAGGATGTTGGCTGCTGCGGTTTCGCTGAGGCAGGTGTGGGTGTGATGTGTCAGGGTTGAATGTGTTGTTTTGCTGAGGGTGGAGATGATGTGTTTTTGTCTGGGCTGGTTTGGACGGGGCTGATCCTGCCTCGGGGCAGGGGTTTGGGTTAGATGTGACCTCTGCAGGCCCCTTCCCACCCCACTTCCAGACCCAGATGGGTTGCCCGCCACCCCGGAGAGGCGGGACAGAGAGATCCTACTTGCTGCTTCAGCATCTACAGGTGCAGCCCTGCAGGGAGCCACAGCCCCGGGACTCCCAGGTCGGCGCTGCTGGAGCTGGGCAGGAGCTTTCAGTATCCTCAGCCCCGGTCTCACCCTGCGGTGCATGCACGTGGCTTTTGAGTCTTGCCCATGTGTCTCACCTCCCTTGGCAATGCCCGGGCTGGCGTGCGTCTCAGCAGGGTGCTGCCCTGTGTGCTCCCGGGCCCAGGGCATCCCCGCAGACTGAGGTCCCGCCTGCTGGCCCAGGGATCCCCCTCCAGCAAGGGCCCGTTGGCAGTGCAGCAGCCGGGCGTAAGGAGCAGCATCTGCTTCTCCTTATGGCACACATGGAAGCGATTTCCAGATGCTTCCCCCCCCCACCCTCCGCTCCTTGCATCGGCAGGGCCCCACAGGGCAGGAGGGGCTCACGCGGCCCTGCCAGGAGCAGGTCAAGGGGCGTGGGGACCCTGGCTGCAAGCTGCTTCTCCTCTCCAGCCGCTGGTGGGGGTCTCCTCTTTGCACCCTCTCTGCATCGGGCTTCGGACCCTAGCGCAGACCCAGGAGGGTTTTGCATTGCAGTCAGGGGCCTGGGCATCCTCAGCCCTGCCTCTCTCCCTGGGACAAGCCGGCAGCCGGCAGAACGAGCCCGGGAGCCACGGGCTGGCCTGGCAGGCTCCATGCAGTGCAATGCCTTATAGCATGAGAGTCGTGTTCAGGCCCTGGCTGAGGATGGTGGGGCTGCAGGGACCGCAGCCAGGTGGGGTGCAGGGACCGTAGCAGAGCTGGGGAGCCCGGGGTGCACGTGCAAGGAGCGGGTGCTGGTCAGGAGAGTGGCGCCTTCTGTATCCTCCCCTTGTACCCCCATGAGCGCAGCTCTCCAGGGTCCCTTAGAGCTGAGACCTCAAAGCAGACCCCCGGTGTCTTTAGCCTCAATCTCTGGAGGAACTGGACTGAGCGGAGAGTCTGGGTCCTACGATCGGGGAGACCTTGGCCCTCGCCTGCCTGGATGCCAGGGGGGCTGTTGCTCGGATCCACGGGGCCTCAGTTCTCCTGTCCAACGGGGTCTGCGCCTGTTTATACCCCCAGCCTCGCTCCCTGGCTCCTTGCTTGGCTCTGAGCCTGCGTCCTTCCCAGGCGGGCTCTGCAAAGCCACGTGCTCAACCTGGCAGCTGCATTGCTCCTGGCACCGCAACGCGAGCAGAGGGTCCCAGATGCCAGGCGAGGCCACGGGAGTCATCTAGCCTGAGCTGCGGCATTGTGCAAACCCTAGGGTCTCCGTCTTTGTTGCTGTTGTAACGTGTCCTTTAGGGCTGGTCCGTGCTTAAACAGATCTCTGCGTGTGGACAGGCTTGGTGCTTATTTCCAAGGCTGGTTTCCCATCTACGCACGTAGGTGCAGGTGCATGGGCTGCTTTGCTGGGCCCTGCTGGCTTGGTCCCAGCTGCCCCAGGGCGTGGGCTCCCTGCGGGCGGGCGGATGTTTCTCGCATCCTGTTTCCTGAGATGAAGCCCTCCCTTGCTCGGTGCATCACCCAGCCAGCTGTGCCGTGGCCTGCTCTTACCAGCTGCCACCCCTCCGGCCTGGTGCAGGCCCTGGGAGGGAGGCGTAGGGTCTCGTCGCCTGCCTCCGAGGCCTTGTGACAGGAGCACGTGGTTCCCAGCCAAGCGAGCTTTGTGAACCAGTTCATGCCATGATGGAGAGGGCCACGTGCATAGGTGGGAGACCACTGCAGCAGCAGCCTTGGAAATGAGCGCATAGCCTGTCCACGCATGGAGATCTGTTTAAGCACGGACCGGGGTCCCAAGCAAGTTGTTTCCTCCCCTCCAGCACAACGCTGCCCTTCGATGTGCCTCAGTTTCCCCTTTTGGACACAGAAGGGAGAGATGAGCCCTCCCGAGAAGCGCTGTGAGGATGATTTCGTGGGTCTATGAGAGAACCTTACAAAAGTGCAAAAAAATTGCAGCTTGCCCAGCCCCTCGTGAACGCCGCGGGCTGAGTTTTGGTGGCGTCCGTCGTGCTGGACACGGATGCACTGCTCTGTGCCCTTAGCCTGGTGCCCGCGGCCCCTTCCAGTCCGGTGCCGGGCAGACCCAGGGTGCTCCTGGCCCCAAAAGTTATGAAGATGAGGCTGGGCAGCGGTAAGATGAGAGCAAACTTGGGGGCAGTTCTCAGCCGGTTCCTGCCTCGTGGATCCCTCCCAGGAGGGCAGCACACGGCTCATTCATGCAGCTTTCCAGCTAGGAAAGCCATCACGGCCTCTGCTTTATGCTGATACAGAGGCTTCTCGCCCAGGCCTCCGGGTTGCGTTTCACGGGGGGCACAGCTCCTCGGTGGGTGGCAGCAGGCTCGTTCCCAAGACGCAGCCGAGTCATCCCCACAGCAGCCCCATTTCACAGGAAGGCAAACTGAGGCAGGGGCGGGGGGCTGCCGTTGAGTCCAGGCGCGAGGGCGGGGGCGTGCGAGAGGAGCGGCGTTGGTGCTTGAAGAATGCAGTTTGCAATGAGCTGGCTGCCAAGAAGGCGCCGATGTGAACGGACGGTGTAATTGCTGGGGAATTTAAAGGAACGAGACTTCGCTGTGCAGGGGATGGAGCGGGGGGCGGGGGGGAGAAGGGAGGGGGCTGGGAAGAGAGATCCCGGACCGAAAC
>NW_017729033.1:2821118-2821413 GCF_001723915.1 Gavialis gangeticus
CCCCCCCCCCCCCCCCCCGGCTGAGGGACCCGGTCCCACCCCCCTGGTGCTGGCAGCCACGCGGCCGCGCTTTGGGGATGACTAAAGGGCTTTCGGGGCAACTGTGGATTTTTTATTGTCGTGTCTTGTCTCCTTTTTTGGAGCTGGAAAGATCTCGCGCTGGGGGAGGCGGCGGGGAAGCTGCAGGAGCCTCCACCCGTGTGGCCTGGCCCCGAGGCTGCGGGGTCTGTCTTGCGGTGGGGTCTCCGTCTGTGCTAGCCGGAGCTGTGAGCATGTCCAGATGTGGCTTGCAGAG
>NW_017729033.1:2821466-2830487 GCF_001723915.1 Gavialis gangeticus
GGGGGGGGGGGGTCGGGTGCCCAAGTGGCTTAGGAGCCGCCGTCTCGTCATCCTACATCACTGGGCAGGGAGCTTTTTCCAAGTCACAAGTGGCCAAACCTCCTCCTCCTCAGCCTTTCGTTGGAGTTCGGCCTTTACGTGCCATCAGAAACCTCCCCTTGGTAGCCGACGGGCTACCGAGGGCCCCTCTAGACGTCCAGGTCACAGCGTGGTAGGATCTGACACCTGGACTGTGGCTGGCGGGAGGCGCGATGGTGGGATCCAGCATCTGACCCTCTCATGCCTTGTTGCTGAGGGGAGCCGGAGACCGGCACGTGAGGAGCAAGCTCCTGCGGCTGCGAGTCCGGCCGTGGATGGGATTCCCAGCGGGGCAGCACCTGGTGCACCCCCGCGACTGGGAGGTTAGAAACCAGCTATAAAGTTGTTATATGTGTCCCAGCTCTAACTTTGTATCTGTAGTTAATTAGCCAGGTTGTAGCCATGCGCACTTAACCAGGCAGTTGCGTGATGCATGTAACATGGGTCATAGGGAGCAGGGGCTTTAGGACCCCCTGGTAGCAAGGGCACACGGAGACCAAACCTCCAAGGTGGGACGTGTCTCGTGGTGTTCGCAGGAAGCACCTGGAAACTCTCCGGGCAGGGGCTGTTCCCAGGCTGGGGCTGGGCCGGAGGCAGGGGTCTTCTTCCCCCAAGGACCCCATCCTCCGTGGAGGAGGCAGGAGCCTGGGCAGTGGCGCACTGCTCCTTTATGTGCTCCTCTGCTGGCAGAGCCAACCCAGAGACGGGGGGAAGGCAGTGTGTCCATATGCATGTGTGTGTGTACACATGTGCATTCGCACGGAAGTGTGTGCGCGCACACTTGCGTACGTGTATGTGTGTGCTCATGGACATGCTCACATGGGTGCATGTATGTGTGCATATGTATGTGCATGTGCAGGTATGGATGCATTCATAGGTTCATGTGTATGTGTGCACGTGTGTGTGTTCATACATAGGTGTGCTTGTGTAAGTATGTGTGTACATGTGCCTGCATGTTTGTGTGCATGTGTATGTAAATGTGTGCATGCATGTAGGTGTGCCTGCGTATATGGGTGTACACATGTTCGCGTGTGTGTGTGTGCATGCACACCCATGCATAGATGAAGCTCTGTCTCTGTCTGAGGCTGCGCTCTGGCTTTCTTCACTTAGCTGCGGCTGAGCTGGGCGCCGTTGCCCGGTCTCTCTCCCGACCGGGCCCCTGTGGGCAGCGCGAGGAGTCCGGCCTTGCTCTATTTTCTGCGAGCACCAGGTTCACCGTCCTAGCGGCTGGTCCGGTGGGGACCGGTCCCACTTCAGGGGTGGCCTGGCAGTATCGGCAGCGCCCTGGCGGGAGCGTCGGCAGCCCTCATCTCAGAGGCACGGGGTGGTTTGGACAGCTGGGACCTGGGTGCTGGGGGTGGATGTGATGCCCTGGGCTTGCAGCCTGGCCTCGGACAGAAACCTGGGGCCGCTGAGTCAGCGCGGTCGTCCGGCAGCTGTGCAGCATCCGGTGCCTGGAAGCCGGGCTATTTATTCCCCGGCCCTGGCATGACGAAGCGTGCCGTCACCCTGCTGCCGGGCACTAGGCCCAGCCCGAGGAAGTGGAGCAGGGAGGAAGCCAAGGGCTGGTTTCAGTCTTGCCCTGGGGTGAGGATGGAGCAGGGGGCAGGTGGGCGGGAAGCACGGGGACGGGAGGGGCAGGATTTGCTGACCGGGCCCCACATCCAGTCCTGGCCCCTTACGTGCCACAGCCCTCCCTGCCTGACCCTGGGCCTATCACTTAGCCTCACCCCCGAGACGAGCACCCTCCTGCCTTCCCCCAGGCCAGCCAGGCCCTGGGTCCGTTCCCATCACTGCAAAGCAGACGGTTGCTTGAGCAGGGGTCGCCCCTTCCCACCTGCAAAGGGGGAGGGGAAGTTGCCAGGTCTGGGAAAGGGCTCTCGGTGGGTCGGGCTGAGCTGCGGGGCATTGCAGGGAGCTGAAATGCTCCAAGTGCCAGGGCCTCTACCCCTTCCCAGGCATCCTCCTGAGGCCCCGTGTGATGCTCCCTGTATTAGAGCCATATGGTCCCCTAGTGGCACCTACTGAGAGGGTAACAACCTACTGCTGCTGCCAGCGCCCTGCCCAGGCTGACGGAGCCCTGGGTGCGGGGCGGATGATGTGGCCGCGGGCAGGGATGGGAAGGTCACCCCCGGGGTCCCCTGGGCATGGCATCCCCTTGTTCCCTCCCTGCCCTGGGGCAGCTCAGAGCCAGGCCCTGTGGCTTCCTTGCTGACCCGGCTCCTCTTCCCCACAGGTGCCGGCGCCCGCCCGAGGGGACGTGGCGGTGACGGCAGGGGGACGGGAGCTCATCCTGGCACTGGAAAAGAACCAGTAAGTGTCTCCGTTGCCGCGCGAGGGGGGTCCTGCCCCGCTGGAGCTTGCTGTCTGGGCCCGAAGGGTCTGAGCGCACCGGGCGGAAACGGCTCCCCAAGGCTGGACGCGCGAACCTCCGAGACCGAGGGTCCATGCCCCTCCCCTGCCTGGCATCTCCTCGCTCCGGGCACAAAGCCACCGCCGAAAGCCGATCCCCTTGGACTCTGGCGCTCGGCGGGGGAGAGTCTGCCAGACTGTTTAGGCTGCGGCTGCCTGCCCGGAGCCTGCCAGGAGTGCGGCTGGGGGCTCGGAGCGGGCGTCTGTGCTGCCCGGTGCCACGTGTGGTTTTGCACACGGGTCACGCCCTGGCAGTTCGAACCCGCGAGGCCAGAGAGAGGATGTTCAGCTTCCGGTCTGAGGGCAGCCAGCGAGACCCAGCGGGAAGGGCTGCCCTGGGCAGAGCGCACGTGAACGGGGGTCTGTGAGAAAGTGGGGGGGTCTTGGTCAGTGCCCCCCCGTCCCACCCTGCTGTGCGGAGCCTGGCTGGGCTGCGTTGCCCGTGTGGCTTTGCAGTGGTACGTGGAGCAGGTCACCGCGGCACGCTGTGGTGTAAAGCTCCAGTGGTGATTGTAGCCGGCGCAGCTAGAGACTGGTTGCATTTCTCCCCCCTAAAAGCTGAAGCAGAGGAAGGGGCTCATGCCTTCTGGGGAAGGCCGCTCTTGCTGTCCTGTCTCATGGGCTGCGATGCGCGGGGGACCCAGCCAGAGATGCATCTGCACAGAGGACCTGGCTGCCCCCGGCTCCTGCAGTGCAGGAGGTCACGTCTAGTCCAACCCCCTGCTCCAAGCAGGACCAGCCCCAGCTACATCATCCCAGCCAAGGCTTAAAAACCTACAAGGATGGAGAGTCCACCACCTCTGTAGGTAACCTGTTCCAGTGTTTTAGCAGCCTCCTCGTGAGAGAGTTTTTCCTAATATCCAACCTCAACTTCCCTTGCTGCAGCTTGAGCCCATTGCTCCTTCTGTCATCTGCCCCCACTGAGACCAGTCCAGCTCCATCCTCTTTGCAGCCTCCCCGCAGGGAGGTGAAGGCTGCTAGTCAATCCCCCTCGGTCTTCTCTTCTGCAGACTCAATCAGCCCATTTTCTGCAGCCTCTCCTCATGAGTCACATCCCCCAGCTCCTCAACCATTTTCATTGCCCTCCGCTGGACAGTCTCCAATGTGTCCACATCCTTTCTGCAGTGGAGGCCCCACAGCTGGACACAGGACTCCAGATGTGGCCTCCCCGGTGCCGAATAGAGGGGAAGAATCGCTGCCCTTCATCTGCGGGCAACGCCCCTACCCATGCAGCCCTGGATATCGGTAGCCTTCTTGGTATCTTTTGGCTCATCATCACCCAACGGAGCGATGCCCTGTGCCTCCCCTGGGCGCCTGGCTCTGATTCCCCTTCACAGGCCCTGGGCAGGGCAGCGGGATGATCACACTTTTCCCAGGACAGGATCGTGCTGCGACTGGCCCTGCCCAGCTCTGTTGCCCTGCAGGGGAAGCGGCCGGCCCGTGAGCTTCCTGCCAGCCAGCGCCTAAGATAGGAGATAATCACTCTTTCCACGGCCCGCCCAGGCCTCCACCCCGCTCCCACCCTCCATCCACCCTGCACTCAACAGCCAGTTTTGCATAACCCAGCCTGGTCCCACCATCCCACCACCCTCCCGCTGTCCACAACGGGGCTGGCTGGTCCTCCTTTACAAAGCACCCTCCAAACACCCTGGATGTTGCACTAGTCGGAGGCTCTTGCTTCTCTCGCACGTCCCAAATGTTCAGGGCTGGATGCCTTCTCTGTGACTCTTTTTGGAAACCCTGCCGCGGGGGTCCGGTCTTTGCCAGACACGGGCTGTGTTAGACCCCTGCTCCTCACCTCCCCGGGTGAGCCTGGTCCCCACGGCAGGTCTGTCCTGCTGGGATCCAGATGCTGGGCTGGCACTGGTGAGAGCCCAAAGGTTGTGCAGACTTGTTAGCCGTGGGCCGGGAGGGCGAGGGCAAGGTGCTAAGAGGCATTAGCCTGTGCCCCTGCACCTTCCCGGCTGGGCTCTTTCCAGGGCCGGGGTGGGTTTGTTCATGTTGCTCAGCTCCTGGCTCCAAAGCGTCCTCGGACCATGTTATTTCTCCACCCGCGTCCGTGCAGACGAGCAGGGGGGAAGCGAGGGAGGGGGAGGCTCCAGCTCTCCGACTCCTGCTGCCAGCGTGCCTGCTGCAGCCCTCATTTGGCTTGGAGCCCGGCCCAGGCAGGAAGCTCTGGGGAAGGTAGACTTGGTTTTGGAAACCAAAGCAAATGGGGAGACGCGCGCTCCAAAGTAACCAGGGCGAGGGAGGAGCGGTCAGGCATCTCCTCCAGCGCCGGGCCGGAGGCTCTTGGCACGGCCGCAGCCTCCTGGGTGGGCATTGTCCCTGGCTGAGTGACCCCAGTGAGCCGTGGCGGTCAGCATTTGTCTTGCTGCTGCCCATCACCCTGGCATCTGAGCTCCTTCCGTGGCAGCAAGGTCCGCCGTGGGTCCACCTTTCCCCCTTGCCACTGATGACACCGGGCCCACGCAGATTCGTACCAGCTGCAGGTGGCTGGTGATGGGCTCCGAGGCCTTTCCTCCAGCTGGTTTCTGCTGATTCCAGGGGAGTTCTTCCTGATCTACACCAGTCCTGGCGGTGGGGGGAGGCGGGTCCCCCGCCTCTGGCGCATCCTGTGTCCGGGTTCTCTCTCCCCACATCTGGGAGCAGCTGCAGCTCCACATCTGGGAGCCTGAGCTGGCTGTGGGCTGGCACGGTCCTGGAGCCTGCCCCCGGCTCCTCTCCTGCTCCGTCCACCCCCTCGGGCCCCTTCAGCTTGGGCACTGAAGGTCCTGGGTTGCAAGACGAGCTGGGCTGGGGCTTGGGGATGGGCTCGAGTCTGCACCCCCACAAGCTCGGACTTAACCTGGGACAGCGGCAGGCAGCTCAGTCCCCTCAAACAGCCGGTCTGCAAGTGTGCTGGTGGGTCTCATCCCAGATACGCTGCGTGGCCTCTCTCCAGCCAGTCTCAGCTGGGAGCCCACAGCGGGTGGTGGTGCTGCTTGTTCCTCAGGGATTTATTGTTTCCCAAGCGCCAGGTTCGCTCTTCACACGCTGCGCTGGGCTGAGCGGTGTTTTCAACTGAGCGGCGCGGAAGCTGGCAGGGCCTTGGCTGAGCCGTGAGGTTTTGCACCTGTATGGAGGTGTTTCCTGGCTTCCTGGAAGTGGGTGCTGGAGGAGGGAGGTGTGCTGCATGTGCATCTGTATGCCTATGTAACTGCATGGTATTTTTTTTGTAGGCTTAAAACACAGAAACCACACCTAGAGCGGCCACACTCCCTCTTGTTGTGGAGCAGGGGTGCATTCAGCTTCGGGGGGCACCAGAAACCAAGGGGCAGAGCCAGAGGGGCTCATCGCGTGGTGCAAATGGTTTGTCCAGAGACAGCGGTGTCTAGGGAAGACTTTGACTTTCATCCAGGCTTAATTTTATGGGCTGCGACCCCTGTTTGGGGTCTCTGCTTCCAGCTTTTATAGCTGTCCTGCTCCTCCTCCTTTATCGCCCGGCTGTCAGCGTTTGGAGCCAGGCTTGCTGGCGGCCAGCCGGCAGCTGTGGGAAAGAAGCGCAGGCTGGAAGCGGGGGAGGCAGGGTGGGCTGCGCTGAAAAACGCTGAGCTGGGAAGAGCTCGATGAGTCACGACTCCAGCTCAGAGCGGACGCCAGAGGCAGAGCATGAGCGTGCAAGGAGGCAGGCGTGCAAAGGAGTGCACCTATGTGCATGTGCACGTGCAAAAGGGGTGAGCATGGTCAGGAGCAGCGAAGGCCAAGCATGAGACTGTGCGTGTCTACATGCGTGAAGGCCAAAGTGTGCGTCTCCTCTCCTCTGATCAAGGTGGTAGCAGCTTGCGACTGCTGTCTGCTCCAGACCAAGCGCAGCCCTTCTGTGTAACACATGCAGCAGGTTGGTCCCACAGCATGGGACGGAGAGCTGTGAGCCCAGGCGAGAGGGTTGTGCCGCGGGATGATGCACGCATAGCTGTTCGCTACACAGGTATGCATACGTGGGCTCACTGGTAGGTATGCCCGTATGCACACGGGTACATGTACAGCTCTGGATGAAATGCTACCTGTGGGTAAGCTCTGGAGACCCCCATTGGCAGCTTTGGATTGGACCCTGTAAGAGGGAGGATGACCTGTATGGGGACTCCTGACCCCTTTAATGAGTCGTTCCCATGACCTGAATGTCCTTGGGTAAGAGGAAAGGAGCAGGTTTATAAGCAGCCAAAAAGTCTTTCCAACCTGCCCATGTTATTTACTGTTTCCCTGCAATGCTGCTCTTTGCAAAACCACAAGGAGAACTGACACGAAACCTCTTTGTGTCTTGGGCGGAGATTTTCCATTCTGGTTCAAAATGCTGCTTTCTGCTGCCAGCGGTCGGCCGGAGGCGATGCAGGTAACCGTCCTGCCCCACGCCCTGCCGTGCCCACGCGCTGCTTGGTGGTGGTGTCGTTGCAGGCAGGAAAGGTCTTGGCGAAATGCAGCAGGGCGGTAGATGCTGGGGGCGGGGAGGTGGGTGGGTGAAATCTCATTTGTACCACGTCAGGCTCGGCCTCTGCCCCTGTGATGGGAGTCCAGAGGTTGCATCTGCCGGGTTGCATCCAGAGGTTGGTCTGGAGCGACGCGAAATGAGCCATCTTTTCTGTCCCCTTCAGGGCCAGGGGGTGGGATGGGGATGGACTGGACTGAGCTTTCAAAAGCCACTTTGACATGAGATGTAAATGAAAGGAAGCGTGGCGCCAGGTGGTACCTGGTGAGGTGGGGAAGAGCATTAGCAACCTCTGACAGCTCCTGGTTATTCCACTGCTGTTTATCACCGCTGCCGTGTCCCTCCCGTGCGGGATTAGTCAGGCTGGGCCTGTCACCACCTTGGCGTAGGGCAGCGACTTAGACCTAAGAACCTGGTAGGGAAACTAAAAATTGGCATCGGTCTCAGTCCTTCGCCCCGGAGCCACCTGCCAGCGCATTCCCTGGCTCTCTCCGAGACTGGAGCAGCTGCACCGAAGCCGGTGGAAAAGGCTTCGATTTTTGCATTGGCAAGAGCAGAGCTTGGTCCCTGCCCTCCAGGGCCGGGCACGAAAGGTCGCGCCGCCCAATTTAGTGCCGGGAGCTGCGGGTGGGCAGTGCCAGCGGGCTGGCTGGGGCAGGGGTGGGGGATCCAGGAAGGCATCAAAGCATCCACGAGTACACGTTGCGTCTGGGCTGGTTGCTCGATGAGAAGCCAGGGGAGGGAGCGATTGGCTGGGTTTTTTTTGTTTGTTTTTGCGGTTGTTTTCCTCCCTGTGCTTCTTCCCCCTTCTTTTTGCAAAATAAAACATCTGCAGCCAGGCCGAGGGCGAGGGCAATTGTATTTCAGGGCCAGGTCTTCCGCTGGGGTCCAGCGGCTCCTGCTGCATCTCCCCAGCTGGAGTCTAGCTCTTGAGGTCAGCTCTTCCTATAGGAACAGAGACCTGCCACTAAAGCAAGGTTGTGGCTGGCGAGGACCCTCCATCCGGACCCCACTCCCAGCTGCGGACATCTGTTGGCATCTTCCATCGAAATCCCGGAGAGGAAAGGCTGGTGGGTCCTGCACCTCCTTGCCCCTTCGAACCAGTGCACGGTTGTTCCCTCCTGGCAGGGGCTCAGCTGGGGGCTGGCGTGTCCGCGGTCCCCGGACCCCCAGGCCAGGTGCTGCGTGCGGGCGTCCTCTTGGGACGCTGGCCATCCTGCGGCATTTGCTCTGGGGTGGTGCAGCTCCGCTCTGGGGGCTCCCCAGGGTGGGATAACGTCATGTCTCTCTAAGCAAGGCGCCTGGCCGTGGCCCCGGGTGCTTCCCGACAGAGCTGGTTCTGTGGCCAGGCTCATGTGCTCTGCAGCAGCTGTTTGAGTGAAAATCAAGGCGTTGGTTCACGCAGGAGACATGCGATGCTGCTGTTGGTCTTAACCCCTCCTGCCCTGTCCTTTGCCTTTGCAGCGCTCTGCGGCGGAGACAGGTCAGGAGTTGTCAGGGGTTGGGTTGGCAGGTGAGGGGCAGCAAGGATGCTCTGGACAAAGCAGGCAATGGTCGATGGTCAATGGTCCGTCTAGCCCAGTATTTGGTCTCCGACAGTAGCAGAAGTGGATGCCATAGAAGGAGAGCTTTGAACCGGGCGTCTCTACATTGTTCCATCCCTATTTAATCCCCGCTCAGGCAGCCATCATCATTGGTTTAAAGATGCCAGAGGAAACACCTCCAACCCATCAATAGATCTGCCACCCATGAATTTATCCGGTCCCTTGTCGGCTCTGGCAGTGCTCTCTGCCGGCACCGCCTCCTGCGGCAGTGAATCCCACAAGTTAACTACAGGTTACTTAAAAAAAAAAAGTTCTTTCTCTTGTTAGTTTTAAACCGTTCGCCACCTCATTTCAGCAGGTACTCGTTAAATTCTGGTCTATTCTGGGACGTGGAGAACAACCCCCCTGCTGTGACTTTATAGACCTTGGCAGCTGCATCCTTTCCAAGTGGAAGATCCTAGGCTTTTTAGTCACTTCTCCTTCTGGTTGCCCTTCTGCGGACCTTTTCTAATTCTCTGACGT
>NW_017729033.1:2835487-2841838 GCF_001723915.1 Gavialis gangeticus
TGCCGGCACCGCCTCCTGCGGCAGTGAATCCCACAAGTTAACTACAGGTTACTTAAAAAAAAAAAGTTCTTTCTCTTGTTAGTTTTAAACCGTTCGCCACCTCATTTCAGCAGGTACTCGTTAAATTCTGGTCTATTCTGGGACGTGGAGAACAACCCCCCTGCTGTGACTTTATAGACCTTGGCAGCTGCATCCTTTCCAAGTGGAAGATCCTAGGCTTTTTAGTCACTTCTCCTTCTGGTTGCCCTTCTGCGGACCTTTTCTAATCCTCTGACGTCCTTTTTAGAGAGATGGGGACCAGCGGTGAAGGGATAGCATGGATGGTGCTTGCAATGTCCCCCCAGCTTGTTGTCACCGCTCCATTCCTGCCTCTCGGCTCAGTCATTTCGGGCTGTCTGCAAACTCAGGCAGGCCTTTTCAAGGCTTTTTTTAAAAGCCAGGAAGGCAGCGATTGTTGATGAGAAGAGAGATGAGGCCCTGCCTTTCCCTGGACAGCCCTGCTGGAGCCCCTCGTTGGCTGTCTCACCTCCTCTGGGGTTGTTTCAGTCGAGTCCCCTCCCTGAGACGCCCCCGTGCCAGGCCGCGAAAGCTGGCGGCTGCGGCTCTGGCTCTCATGAATTCCTTGTCTCCGTTCCCGAGGCCGCTCTCTCTGCCGGCCAAACAGCAGGAAGCGATTTGTCAGCGAGGGGCCAAATGTGTGTCAGCTGTGGAGCCTTGCAGCGAGGCTGCCGGGAGAGCGTGCGCAGCTGCGGAGCCATGCGCTGGCTCATCGGGGCTCTGTCTTGGACCCCGTGGCTGCTTTCCTGGCCCCGGGACCTGAGGACCCCACTGCCGTTATGCTCGCCCCACCCTGCGAGGCAGAGACGTGCCCTGTTTTCCAGGCACTGCTATGTGAGTTGCCCAAGGTCCCCAGGAAGTCAGTGGCAGAGCCTCCCGCATCTCCCACATCTCCATCACCATGACAGCTGCAGTCTCCAGGCACCCTGGACCCTGCTCCCTCCTTCAGCCAAGCCCTGGCCTTCCTCCCCCTGCACACCCCGCTCCCCACGCAGCCCAGGCTCCCTTGGGGTTCATGTCTATTTGTGGTGCAATAACACACAAGGGTATATTTGCATGCATGCAAAGGGGAGCAGGCGTCTTGGGCTGGCGTGAGCAGTAGCACGGGTGTCCATGTGTGTGCATACATGACTATGTTGGTGCGCAGCGCACAGCTTTGTGCATGCATGTGTGCATTGGTGTGCGCATGCACCCTCAATCAGGCGGCACGTGTTACGGCACATACTAGATCAATGTGAAAGGCGGGTGTTTGGATCCAAGAAGCAACATCCTCCCGGCCCCATTAAATCCCCTGCTCTGGATTTCAGCCGGGTGTCAATAATTCCCAGCACCTGTTTGGCCCGTGGCTCCCTGCGTCTGCACCTCTGGAGGAGCAGGGGCTGGAGGAGAGGTGGGGGGGTTTCCCCTGTGCTGCTGCGGGGCACTGACCCTGTGACACTGCACCCGGGCAGACGGGTGAGGACGAACTTAGGGCTCCTCATCGGGGTCTCGTGTGCTCCTCTCCCAGCAGGCTGCTGTCACCGGGCTACACCGAGACGCACTACACGGCAGACGGGCGGGTGGTGACCGTGTCTCCCAACCACACGGTGAGTGCAGTATTTGGGTGATACCCCTTCCCCCTTCCTCTCTGCACCAGCACAGAGCCGGGACCTCGGCTATGGACAAGTAAGGGATGGAGGGGAGGGCAAAGGCCTGGTAGTTCAGTGGTTAGGGCACCAGCTGGGAGATGTAGGAGGCTCTGCCACTGACTTCCCAGGGGACCTTGGGCCAGTCACGTAGCCGTGACCTCTCTGGAGCCAGCTCCCCTCTCCTGGTGCAGGAAGCTGCATCCTCCTGCACAGGGCAGGCAGTTTTCCAATGTTAACATTTTAACAAAATCTTACAATCTGAAGCCAAAAAGTGAGAGGGACACCCCGGCTTTGGGGTGACGTCCCCCTGTTTTGGACCGATTCGCAATGCCGGTTGCTGGTTTTGGCCCTAATCAGGGAAGAGGCGAGACGATGGTGGCAGGAAGACTGTTCCTTTTGCTAGACCTAGTTACCCGTTCGCTCCACGCTGCGTGGACACGGGCAGACAGCTTGAAGAAACGCAGCAAGGAGGGAACCCAGGAGTCCTGCTCCCGCTGCAAGACGACGGTCAGGGGCGTGGACAAGCTCAAGTCCCCAGACGAGGGAGGCTGCTGCACCGTCTCTGCAGTTTCAGGGTGTTTGCAGGGCCGGGCACTCGCTATAAATACCTCGAGAGACAAACCAGAGCGGGGTGGTCAGCTTCTGTGCCGAGGCCAGCTGCGGGCTGGCTAAAAATACCATGCCTAAAGGCTGGGTTTGATGCTACAGAGCCCGGCTGAAATCGGGACCTATCCTAGTGGAGACCGCTTTAAGCCAAATAATTGCCTAGCAGGGCTATGGAAGCAAAGGCACGGCGGTTGCTCGGGGTCACGCAGCACAGCGGGGGTCACCGATGCTTCGGCCCCCTCCAGCAGCCTCGCCAGACCCTGCCGGGGCAGCTCGTCCGCGCTCAGGACCCCATCGCCCGGCCTCCGGGCATGTGGGGCACGGCTGGATTGGGCTTTGAGACC
This sequence comes from Gavialis gangeticus, assembly GCF_001723915.1. NCBI lineage: Eukaryota > Metazoa > Chordata > Crocodylia > Gavialidae > Gavialis > Gavialis gangeticus. The sequence goes on from NW_017729033.1 coordinate 2,838,123, forward strand.
GTGGGCGCCCGTGCTCGGGCACTGCCCCCCGGCTGGAGCCCCCTCCCCGGTGCACGCTTGCACAGGACGAGAAGGGGGTGACGTTGTCCCCGCCGGCCGCTGACACACGCGGCGTCAGGAATGCGAGCAGCACGCGGCGGCCTGTGTCTCTTGGACCGGAGACAGCACCTCCCGGTCGAGAGAAATAAACACATGGGCCAGAAAGCAGCAGCTTCTCCCCCGTCTGTGTGCGCAGCTCCAAGCCTCCTCCATCTGGCCTCCTCGCTCGGAGGCCTTCCTCCCCCGGCCTCCTCCCTGCTCCCCCTCTCAGATATTTATCTTCCTTTCGCCGTGCGGAGGAGGCCCTCGGTGTCCCAGCCTGAACTCCTGGGAGCAGCTGGTGGTGAAAAAGCTTTCCAGAAAGCCCCTGCTCTTGCAAAGCGGCGTCGATCCGGATGCTTCCTCCTCCCCGTGCCTCAGTTTACCTATCTGGGGAATGGGGGTACAAGCTGCCCTGTAAAGGGCTTCTTGAGCTGGCTGCAGAACAGCTGGGTTCCTGGGCCGCCTTTTGGGGTGCGTCTGGCTCTGGCCTCTTCCAGGGAGGTATTTGTCTTGTAAGGGAGGGATGAGATCCTGCCCAAGCTGCCTGACCCATAGCCTGGGGGAACAGCAGCCAGGCCCCTGGGACTGCGAGAGATTTGCTTTGCCTGGCCCCGTGCACGGGGAGCGGGGTCTCGGAGGACGGCGGCATAGCCTCCCATGCAGCCCTCGGTGTCACCCCGCAGTTTCCAGAGCAGCAGGATCAGGCCCTTCTAGCTTGTTGGCTGAACTCAGCACCGTGCCCTGCACGGGCTGCAGAAAGGACAAGCGAGGCCGGGTCCATTTCCAGCTCTTAGGAAGAGCCTTTTGGGTGCGTGTGTGTGGCGGGGGAAACCATATAATGCATGCCCAGTAAGGGCTGGTCTGATGCTGGGTGGGTGCAGGAAGGGACGGACCCGTCTGTTCTGCACCCGGCGGCTGCCAACAGTTGTGTTGCTCTTTCCCCAGGATCACTGTTACTACCACGGCCATGTCCGAGGGTACGAGGACTCCTGGGTTGTGATCAGCACCTGCTCGGGGATCAGGTAAGGAGGTAATGGAGGTGGGAGGGCCAGGCTCAGGCCATCGCACTCAGCGGGACTTGCAACAGGAGAATAGGAGAATTGCTGCTCGTGCTTTGCAGGCAATGCCACTAGTCCTCCAGTCAGTAGCTCCACAGCTCAGTCCCACCACGGTTCGGGCCCTCTCTAGTCCTGCTAGATCAGGATTAATGCAGGGCCCAGGAGAGGGCATAACGATGGGGTCTTTTTTTTTATTGCATCCCTTCCTTGGTCCTTTGCACCCAGTGCCCTAGCACAGTCACAGCCGGAGAAGCCCTTTCTAGCTAGGAGGGTGGTTCAGCACCAGGCCAGGCTCGCTAGAGAGGCTGCGGCATCTCCCTCGCTGCAAGGTTTGAAGAGCAGGATGTGCATGAGATGGTTCAGATAGAGCTGATTCTGCCTTGAGCAGGGTTGGGGCTAGAGGTGATCTCCCAAGAGATCTTTTCTGGTTCTGTATTGATGAAGGTTGCTGTCTGCATCCATCAGGGTGGATGTAGGCGTCTGCTGCAGAGCTGGCGCTGCACAAAGGCAAACGTGCCAGGAATATGTCCTGAGAGCAAAATGGCCAGAACAGCCCCTCAAATGCCCATGAAGGCAGAGGCATCTAGGACTTTTGCATCTAGTCGCACTTCTGGGCTTTGGCCTGGCTTGTGATCAAGCGAGGAGGCTGTCTGCTGAGCCGTAAAGTGGAGCTGGAAGGGAGCTCCAGCGGTCACATAGTCCAACCCCTGCCCACGGCAGGATCAGCCCTGTCCGAATCATCCTATACCAATCCACAAGCTAAACTCTTCGTAAAATATCATCCAAGACATAACACCCGAAGCTGCCGTAGGGAAAGCAGGGGGACCACGGCAGCAACATCCCGCTTCTACAAAAGCTTAATGCACCCCAAAGAAATCCTGGAAAGAGGGCCGTGTCCCCCACTACCGAGGAAGGCAACTCCCCCCGTCCACACCTACCTGACTGTGGGGTAAAATTCCCTCCTGACCCTAAACCTGGCAATCGGTCCGACCCTGAGCAGAGAGGCAAGACCCTTTAGCCAGACCTTCAAGTTTCAGCAGAAGCATTGGCCGCATCCCAGTCAAAACCCCCAGCCTGCAGCCAGCACCCAGTGCCTCCTGAGGAAAACTTAAAAACACTTGGTAGACACGGTTCTTTGGGTAAATCCGATATCTTTTATTAGACCAACTCAAATAGTTGGAAAAATAAAAACACCTGGACACATCTGGCAGGAATGAGGGGAGCAGGCAACCAGCAAAGCCGAGCAGCCTGGGGACTGAACTCCCCGCCGCAGAGCAGACACTGGTACGCCTAAATCCTCCCTGCCAGGGTCGTCTTGACCACCTCCGGTGATGGGGAGCGCGCCCCTTCTCTGGGCACCAGTCCCTCAGGCTGGACAGCGTGGTGGGGGCTCCTGGGGCTGCCACGGGAGGAGATGGCAGCAGAGAGATCTGCAGCTGTTTTTGTCCCCAGCAGCCTCCCTGGGGCTGGAGGTTGGGCTCTGGGCAGGGGCAAAGCGTGTGCATTCACTCCCTGAATGACCCAGGAAGGGGGAATTGCAGCCCAGAAAGCCCCAGAGCATGACTGGATGCAAAAGTGTCATGATCGGACGCAAAAGTGTTGGATTCTTGGATTTTGGGGGCTGCTCATTCATTCCCCAGCCTGCCTGCATCTCTTCCATGTTCCCCTCCCTCCCTGAGACCTCCAACCCTTCTCTCTTGTTTTCTGCTTTGGCCAAACACCCCCATCCTCCCTTTCAAGCTCCCTTTGCTCCGTACCTGGATGGCCAGAGCTAATGGGGCCAATCCAGCCAGCATGGGGCCACGTGCATGGCTTTCCTGTGTTTTTGGTTGTAGCTGTGTTGGTCTAAGGACATCGGCAGGCAAGATATCCCATCTACCCAAAGAACCTCGCTGGCTTTACGGTGTCATTTGCAATCCCGGGGATTACTCGGGGGTTTAGCATTAAGCCCGTGCTTCTGTGCTTCGCTGGGTTGGAGCCCAAGCCTGTATCCACAGGCACTTCTCCGCCAAGCCCTCTGCTTGTGCTCAAAGCTGCCCGCGGCTCCTGCAATGCCACCAGCATGCGAGGCCTCGGCTCCCCAGGAAGCAGATGCAAAAGACAGACAAGCCCACCCTCCCATCCATTCGGTCTTCTCTCCCTTTTGTCGCCAGCGGCCTCATCGTGCTGAGCAGCAATGACAGCTACTACTTGAAGCCCCTCGGCAGCCCGGACCCCGAGCACCACGTCCTGTACAGGGCAGCGCATTTGCCCTTCGAGGGGGGGATCTGCGGGCACAGCGAGCACTTGGGAAGCAACGTAGCCGACCTCATCAGAGTCGTCAAGCCGGCGCGGCAGCGGGTAAGGCCACGGTTTCCTCTCATGGTGCTGCCAAATGGTCCTTATGTCATGGGAGGTGTGTGGGGGTGTCACAGGCCAGCTGGGCACTGAGTATATCAATTTATTTAGTTGCAGACTGACTGAGCACTGCAACTTCATTAGCCACTGGGCTATTTGGTTCGGGATCGAGGAGGTGATGTTGGGAAGGAAAGCAATGACAAGTTTCACTTATTTAAAAAAAAAAAAAAAAAAAAAAAA
>NW_017729033.1:2841978-2855940 GCF_001723915.1 Gavialis gangeticus
AAAAAAAAAATTTTCCTTTTTTAAAAAAAAAAAAAAAAAAAAAAAAAATTACTTCTAACAACAAAAGATATAGTTTGCACGTCTGACAGCTAGTAAAAAGGTTAAGCTAATAAACAGACAAGGGAAGAATACAAAATAAAATCAACAGTGATGATGAAACAGACAAAGAAATTAACCAAGAGTTCCCGCTCGGTTAGCAACTTCTCCATAGTCCCTCGGTTAGACGATGCACGGCAAGTCGATTCAGCGAAGTCGGACGTCTCTGAACTGGGCTGTCAGAGGGAAAACCGGAGAGAAAGTCCCTCAGTCCGGATCTGGTCTTCGTTCAGAGATCCGGGGAAATGGGACAGCAATGACCTTTTTGTTCCCTCCTTCCCTGAGGGTTACTTAACGTGCGTGTTCTTTTATATCCTGTTTATGCCAATTTTTTAGTTTCATAGCCATTCATAGTGTTACTTTATAGCTGTTATCCTATAGGGTTAGAGGGTGTTAGAAATTATTATAATAAGTTACTGCCCAAGCTTGGTTTTACCCAATAAGCAAATCACACCACATCACTTTGGGGTCTGAGATTAACATGTCCCCACTTAAGTTCAACTCACTGTGGTAATTATAACTTGTGATTACGTTTGTTAGTTTGTTTTTTTTTACTGATTCTAGGCAGAACTTCATAAATTAGGTATGTCTGAAGTTATAATTTTCAGTTCTGCTTTTTAAAGTTCCTGTTGTTTGAAGATTAGTATAAAAAGCTGTATATAAAATTTCTTCCAGACAGACAGGAAACTGCTCCTATGAATTACTTCAGATACTTTCAAAAAGCAGATTTCTCCTGGTAGAGTTGCCCATTTAACCCTTCTGGTTCTGGCCATCACGGGGGGCTCCGGGCACTTCCCCACCCGTCATCCGTCTTGGCTCATTATCATTTACTTGATTCATTCTTCATGCCACAGCTGCTAACGACCCTCTTTCCTTTTCAGTGGGCTTTAATAGGTCCACTACTCCAGCTACCCTTACTTCTGCAGTGCGCCTAGTCCTGAAATGCTCCCATTTCACAGCAATGCAGACTGTTTGTAACTCTAGCTCAAAACATCAACTCAGGTAGGGAAATGTTAACTAAAGTGAATGTTAGCTCTGGTGTGGAAATTGCAAAAGCATTGGAGGCACCGTCCAGAAGCTCAAGAAGGCTTGATGTTGTTTCATGAATCTGAAAAGAGACAAACATTTAACTGTAGTGACTCCAGGACTGATGAAACATTGTTGGGTTATTTTTGCCTAGCTTGCCGTGTTTTTATATATAATATATGAGATAGCAAATGAGTACACAGTCCACTAAAGGTTTTTGGGTTTTTTTTGCTTTGGTCCCTACGTATTAGTGAAGCTTCTAGTTTCTTTTTAACTGGAGTAAAATGAGTATTGTATTATATGTCATGATGCACCTCGCTGTCTGATATCTATATCTAGATATAGATATAGATATATATAGATAGAGATATCTATCTATCTATCTATATAAAATATATGTGTGTATGATACATACACACACATATGATACATGCACACACATATATCTATATCTATATATATAATATATGTCATACTGCATCCCACCCTTTTCAAAACTGTAGATCTGCCCATGGTCTTACTATCAGTGGTTGTGAGCTAAGCAGGGTCCGGCCTGGTTTGGACCCACATGGGAGACCTCAGAGGAGAGCTCAGGGCTGCAGGAATTGGTGCTGTTCCCTCTGGGTTGGTCCCTATGACTTAGTGTGACATCCAAGGTTAGACTGGATTGCATGAGGCTTAAAACTGGACACTAGGTTGTTAAAAAGCCTATAGTGTTTTTTGTTTTTTTTTTTGGAGCTTGGGCATTAACTGGGATATTCTGGCCCTGTTAAAACTGAAAAAATTGCATTCATACCCCAGTGTTTCCCTCCCCTCTTTGTGCCTCAGTTTCCCCACCCATAAATTTGTGTGTGCGTGTGTCCCTCTCACTCCCAGCTCCCCCACCATGGGCTGTGCTGCTGCACTGCACCATGCAGAGGTCCCATGCCATAGGCACCCCCAGTACCTTGTGCTGCATCTTATTGCCCCAGTCTGCCCCTTTGGGGCAGGGGCAAGAAGCGGGGAGCCCATAGACCTAGGCTGTTGCTGCAGCCAGAGCAATAGAGGAAGTGGTGGCCAGGTGAAAGCCCAGGGGCTCGAATTAACCCCTCGCTGGCCAGGGGTTAGACAGCCTTGATGTAAATTATACTGGATCCTGGAGGAGGCAGACGGGCTGTTACTCCAGAGTAGCTGTATGCAGGAGGTGCTGTTACAGCACCATGCCACTTAGTGGCAGAGAAGCACATATTTGCATTGAGGCAACCTCTACTCCAGGATAAGATGTAGACATATGGCAGGTACCCTGGGTACGTTTCACCGGTAGAGTTTTATCCTCGTTTTCCTGGAGTATTCTGGACTGGATTCAAAGAAATTACACCAGTGTGCACTGTGTGTCCTGTGTTCAAGGTGTGTGCACCATGTAACTGTCTACACTGAGCGTCTGCTTCTGGGTAGAAAGGCCGATTACGCTGCTGCAGGCATGTTGTATGCCCAAGCCGTCCTATAACCAGAAGCCTAGACGTGCCGTTACTCCCTGCACTTGCTATTGTGTCCTTGGAAAGGTCTGCACCACTTCTCAGCGCGTGTGATCTTGGAGGGCAGGATTCGGGCTGCACCCTGTCGTGTACCTATGGCTTCATCTGTCCTTGCTGTGATACCTGCTATTTGTGTTGCAGGTAAGGAGAGATGCCTGGAGGACCATGAAGTACATGGAGCTGTTCATTGTTGCTGATCACACTCTGGTGAGCACTGGGCTCTTGGAAACGGGGCCCGACTTGCTGTCAGCTGTGCTTTCCCGTGCAGTGGCAAGGCATGGCATTGCATGCAATGGCAAGGTAGTTGCCTTCCCATCACATTCCCAGACCTGGGCCCTGGGAATAGAAACGGATGGACAGGGAGCAAGTGCTCTTGGTGGCTGGAGATGCAGTGTGTACATGCCCCGGGCACAGAGATGAAACACAGGGGAGTAGAAGGAAGGGGTTTCTTGCATAACCAAGATCCATCTGCGACTATTGCAGGCAGCTGATGGATCTTTTATAAAAGGCCCTTTAAATAAAATGCTCCTAGCTCCCAGTCTTGTGCTTGGGGTTGCTGGATGCTCGAGCTTTCCTTGTGCCCAGGTCTTGGCTCTGCCTGCAAACAGCCCCAGGGCTCGTGTTCCCCCTCAGCCCAGCTGGGGCATCCCAAAGGAAACCCCTTTACCTTTCTCTCCTTCAGCCTTTTATTTCCCTTTTGCTCGGACACCGAAACTGAGGTGGGTTACTTATCGCTAGTGTTGCACTCGTACCTCCCGGGATGCGGGGTCTGGGGCACAGACACCTGACACGGAGCCTGCTTAGGCTCTTTGAATCGAACGAAGAAGGATGGGGCAACATTTCTGCAGCTGCAAGACCCCAGGATAGCAAATTTGTGCAAGCTGTGGATTTCTGGCCACAGTTTTCCTGGCGCGGTCTCTTGAAGCATGGCACAACCAGAGCGAAGTCTTTCCTCCCACGCACAGCTGAATGGGAAGTGAGACCCGGGCTGGATTCAGGACCAGCTGTAAGCAGCCAAGAGGAAATTCCCTTGGCTTTTCCAACGGCCTGATGCATGAGGCAGGGAGGGCTCCTCGGTGTATGGCCTCACTGCCTTGGGGCCTGCAGCATGTTAGAGCAGCCCCTTAGCAGCTCTTGGCCTTGCCAAGGATGGGACACATGAGTCTCTCGAATGGGAGAGCTGCAGCTGGTGCCCAGTCTGGCCCAGGGCTTTGAGCCTGGTCTGCAGAGAGTCGGCTTATAGGCTTCCTGCTCCTCCCCTGCCACCGCCAAACCACAATGAAGAGCACACATCTGCAGTCTGCTCCTTCTGCTACTTCATTCTCTAAGCCAAGCGTGGCTGGCCTACGACACGGGTACCAAAAGTGGTACGGGCAGCTTCTGTGTGCGGCATGTGGCAGATTGGAGAGGGGGCAGGGAGCAGATCAGACAGAGAGGACAAGACTGGGAGCAGAAAGCAGAGCAGGCTGGGAGCACAAAGCAGAGCAGCACATCACACTGGGAGTACAGGGCTGGGGGCAGAAAGCAGAGGAGCAGATCAGACCCAGAGGATGAGGCTGGGAGCAGAAAGCCAAGCAGCAAATCCAGGCAGGGAGCACAAGGCTGGGAACAGAAAGCAGAGTAGCAGATTGTCCAGAGCGTACAGGGAAAGGAGGCAGAAAGCAGAGCAGCAGATTAGACAGGGAGTGTAGGGCAGAGCAGCAGACTGGCAGGGGAAGGGGATCAGAGGGGCACTTGGGGAGGGTGCGGGGCCAATTTGTAGCACGTCTGCCAAAAAGGTTGGCTCCCAACTGCTCTGTGTCATCTCTGCAGCGATCACGAGGATGCTAAAGGACCGGCAGCAGGAGAAGGGGGCCCAGGCCAGGGTGGGGAGAGAGAGGCCCCCTGGGATATTAAGATGAGGACCCTGCTGGGCAAATTTGAGGTTTGGGTGAAGCACCAGTCATCCCCTTCCATTGTAGCACTTCTCCCGGAGGGTCCCAGGGCAATTCTTGCCGTGCTTAGATGGGATGGTGGGCATCTGTTAGCAGTATTAGATGCGTCCGACATCCAGGAGGGCTTCTTTGGGGCCAGGCTGAAGTCCATCATCCCATTTAGCCTGAATTGTCTTTCTTCCCTGTCTCTCCAGTTCCAGAAGCAAGATCGCAACTTGGGCCACACCAAGCAGCGGATCCTGGAGATCGCCAACTATGTGGACAAGGTAGTGGGCGGCCCTTGGAGCTGGTATTTACAGGATAGATGCATCCCCGTGGCCTGTCATGATATCAGAAAAACTTTGGCTATCAGATTTAAAGCTGGACATTGCTGGCTAGAGGGCACCGGGGTCCCCTTGCTTTCCCTGGGCAGCTTTGGGTGTGACGACTCGCGTTACGTCGGGGTTGGTGGTAGTTTTATGAGAAGTTTCGAGAACGGATTTGTTTAGGATGGTTTACATGGGGCTGATCCTGCCTCTGGCAGGGGGTTGCACTAGATGACCTCTGAAAATCCCTTCCAGCCCCACTTGTTTATGATCCCTGGGTCACCCAACAAAGCCAGGCTTTGGATGCCTGCTGGCTAAGTCTGATGACAGCAAGAATAGAGGTCAGGAGCATGCGGGTGGAAGGTGACCGAACCCCAAGGAGACCCAGCCGTGACGCCCGGCTTGGTCCGCTCCTGCCGCTCAGTTTTACAGGTCTCTGAACATCAAAGTGGCTCTCATCGGCCTGGAGGTGTGGACGGAGAGGGACCAGTGCACGGTCACCAGCGACGCCAACACCACCCTCTGGTCCTTCCTACAGTGGAAGAGGGCGCTGCGGGCCCGCAAGAAGCACGACAACGCCCAGCTGCTGACGTGAGTCTCTTCGGGTCCCTCTGCACAGCCCCAGGCTGAGCCCGACGGTGCGCCGGGGTTATGCTAACGCCCGGCTCCCCCCGTCCCCTTTTTGTTCCCGGCGCGTCTGGACAGCGGCAAGACATTTCAAGGGACGACCATCGGCATGGCCCCGCTGGAGGGGATGTGCAGCGCGGACAACTCAGGAGGCGTCAGCGTGGTATGGAGAGGGGGGTCCTCCTCATCCCTTCTCTGGGGCACCCCTGAAGCCACCCCCGGCTTGCCCGCCCCGTCACCGAGGGTCCCCCCGCTCCTGAGCCTCTTGTCCATGATATCCAGGGTGGGAGCACTGCAAAGCTCTTCCCCTCTGATCTAAGGATTTGGGGTTGTTCGCTACCCAGCCAGACGCCGAGTTCACCCTCGTGCTGTCTCCGTTCCCTCCCCACCTCTGCCAGGACCACTCGGAGCTGCCCATCGGAGCCGCCGCCACCATGGCTCACGAAATTGGGCACAACTTTGGCATGAGCCACGACAGCGAGGGATGCTGCGTGGAGGCCACCCCGGATAAGGGGGGCTGCGTCATGGCGGCTGCAACCGGGTAAGAGAGGGTGCAACGGGGCAGGAGGGTGGGCAGGGATATCTGGCACCCCCAGGTTTCAGGGGTGCTGCTGCTGACATGGCCCCAGGGAGCAAGACAAGCTGTGATATAGGGGCTGGTGGGAGGTTTGCCCTTATCCTGCTCAGGGACCCGACTTTGTGCGCATCATCCCTGCTCTCCCCTTGAGGACTGAAGGATAATCCTTGACTAGAGGATAGTCATGGAGAGTATTTCACAGGAGCTTTGCCATGACTGAGACCTGGGTTTGCATGGGGAAGGGGCCAGTGCACTTTCCCCTAATACCGGTTTCAGGACATACACAGGTACGCCATCAAGGCAGTGAGCATATGGAAACGGCCGGTCTATCCCCTCCTCCAGTGAAACCAGAGTCAAACTAGTTTTAAGTGGGGCTTGCAGAGAACTGAGGCATTCGCAGACATCATGATTGCCCTGGGAGAAAGCCTTTGTCTCAGGATCGTAGGCGGATGCATCTGCTGTCCTGCTCCAAGTCGCTGCATAAAATGTACTAGGGTTTTTTCCAGCACAGCCTGCTGCATGTCTGTGCGGTTATTGTGGTTCGCTCCAGCCAGGCCGGGTGCTTTCGGTGCCCACCTCCTAGCGGAGACGCCGCCATGCAGCTCGGCAAGGCGACGTGTGTAAGGGCCGTGTCACACGTTACACTTAGTGCGAGTTACATGTTGATTGTAAAAAATGCAAAACTCTAAAACTCTCGGTTCAACTCTTCTTACAAAATGAAGTTCGTGTTTCTATCTATGGGGATGTGTGCCATCTTTAATTTTCCCTAAGCCTGACGAAGAGCGCATGAGCCCGAAAGCTTGCAAAGAATGATAATTTTTTTTTTGCAATTTCATAGCTGGTCTAATAAAAGGTTTAGAGGCTGGCATTTCTTTTTGTCTCAGATGAACACAGCTACCAGATACACCCCTGAAACGTGGAGATTGTAACTAGCATGAATATGGCTCGGAAAGTTTTCTGAGCAGTCTGTGATCTAAATATAGATGGTAGTACCACGCCAGTCTCGAACCGGCTCCAGCGTGATCTGAGGGTGGAGACTGGAAAACAGCTGATTTTTAGCCTCAGCCCTGGGATCCGTTGAAGCTGGTTCAAGGCTCCAGTGTGGCTCCCATGCCATGCTGGCATCGCTCTCAGCCTCCTTATGCACTGGTGCCTTGAAATGGCCAGGCTCCAGTGCAGTGGGCAGTGGCGACAGCCTGATGCATTTGTCAGGCTCCCACCCCGTCCTCCCCGCTGCACCGGAGTCTCCTAATCGTATTACCTTCCCGGAGCAGTTGGATGTTAGCTCAATATGCATTAGGTCATGCAAGCTGGAGATATTCCTTACTGGAAAATGCCTAACGTTATTACACCACAGTGGCACTTAGCATGGACGTGCTTTATTGCTTGAGGAACTCCTGCCCAAACCTCCTGTCCTGCCCTATAGTGGTGGCTCTGGGGTGCTACGTGATTACAGCTAATAACCGGCACGGTCCTGGGGCCAGATCCCCACTGAGCAGGCTGCCAGCAGGAGGGAGTGTAAATACTCCTGCTGCCTTAGTGGTCCCTACAGCATCTGGGTCCTTCCCGGAGTGCACAGCCAGCTGTTGAGCACAGCTGTGTGGAGCATCAGGGGGGCACATGTGGCTGAGCGGAGGCGGCTGCTGTATGCTACCAAGGCATCCACCAGCCGAGCCAGGCACATGCATACTGATGGAGAGAGGTGCCTGGGTCTAGCTTCGGGAAGTTTGCTTCCAGGAACATGGAAAGCAAGGCCAGGGGTTGTAAGTCTTTGATAGCTCCCTGATGACAGCAGTGAGGCAAAGGGGGGAGGCACAGCCTGTCCTGCGTGGTGCAGTCCCTCTGTTGTCTGTGCAGATATTTTAAAGCAAATTGCTGCTTGCTTTGCTCCTCATGCCATTATGTGCATAACAGAGCCCTTAAATTAAGGAAATATAGGTACGCAAGGTATAGGGCTGGAGGCCTCCCAACAGTAGCTGAGCAGCTAGGAACGAGCAAGGGAGGCAGAGACATTGGGAGGAAGTGGGGCGGGATGAAAGGCATGCGGTCCCCAGCCTGCAACTCGAGCAGGCGAGCTCTGGGAGCGGGGCTAATGGATGTCATCTGCTAGAGCCGTTACCGGCTTGTGTTTCTCTCCAGGAACGGCGGTTCATTCCTGCCATTACGAGCCTCGCAGCTTGTCAGGCCGTACGAGGTGCAGACAGGGATGTGTCTCTGTAGGCTGGAGGGCTCCCTAGTTACACCGCAGTTGCAGTGTCTTGCGATTGGCGGGTAAAACAGGTGCATGCGCTGCGAAGACAGAAGCTGTGAAGTGATGCAGGATCTTTCCCTACATGAGTCTGATGCTTCGAGGTGTTGAAATTATTCTTTTTTTTTTTTTGAAAACCGGGAATCCCAGTTTGCAGGTCAGGAGCCTGGCCCCAAACAGCGGATCTGAGAGAAACCAATAGAAATTGCAAATCTCTTCATTTGTACTCCCTAGCTGGGTTGGGTTGACCATTAAACTCAGCTTAGTTTCGCTTCTCAGTTCTAAAAAACCAGCAAATACGATTGTTCCTGAATTCCTGCTACTGCAGGGTGCTAGCATGGGCTAATTTTTTTTTGGAAGACACCTAAAAACCGAAGATGGGCAGGTCATCTGAGATCATCTGAGATCATTTGAAATGCTGTACTGCTCTGGCTGCCCCACTGACCAAACCTGATTGTTTGTTCACATTTATAAGTTAAGGCAGATTGGAAAAGTTTCTGTCTACCCTTGTCTTTGCCTGGCAAATCGGGTTTTCAGTGAAATGAAAGTGTTTGCACGCAGGCAATCTTTCCCATGTGGTTTTTTTCCTCCTCTCCTTTGTGAAGAAGCTGAAGGCTCCAAACTGCACGGTTTTCACTTGGATGTGTTGCTGCGACAGATGGTGGGAACCATAGTTTGGTCATCTCATGGTCCTGTTCTCCTCTGATGGTAGGGTCACAGCGTCCGAGAAAGTAGGCTGTTCCCTAGGGAAGGTCGCATCCCTCTGAGCCAGTTAGTCTGGAAGGTGCCCTGATTTCTGTGGCTCTTGGTAGGTTTCTTAGCCAGACAACATGGCCCAGAATGGACCGCAGCCAGGGACTCCTGCAATGCCTTGACCCCTCTGCAGAAGGGGTATCATAGCTCAGCGATGCTCAACCAGGGTGTTATGATGTTACAGGCTGGGGACCGACTGGCTGGGCAACGTCTCTGCACAAAAGGACCTGGGGGTGACGGGACAGTAAGCTGAATAGGAGCCAGCAGTGTGTCCTTTGTGACCTGAGCTCCCTCCCAGCCCTCATAGTTTATGATGTCTTTTTAAGGGTGCTGTGCAATATCGGCACTGTTAATATTAGCCCTGCAAACACCTACACATGCTTCCCAAGATAAACCCAGAGATTTCCAGCAGGAATCCAATTCTGCCCCGCGGTGGGCTCGCTGAGTTCTTTGCAACACAAGAAACGCTCTAGTATTTGCCCATAGTCAAAAAAACAAATGAAAGCAAAGAGCTGGCATATTCAGCCTTAAGTCTGGTGAAGTTGAGAACCACTGCCATAGCGAATCATGGGAGATTTAATTTGACCAAGGAGACAGGCTTGGGTTTTTTTCAGTCAAAATGTTCACTTTCAGTTTGGTGGAAATTTGAAATTTTCCCCAGTGCAAAAAAAATAAAACAAAATAAAAAACAACAGCAACAAGTTTTGATCTTCTGTTGTTTGCACACTTAGATGTGTGTTGGGGCAGATCTATGTGTTTGAGGATGTATTAAACCATTTATCTCCCATAATGGACTCATCCCTTCCCCTTTCCTGCGACTAAAGAGATGTCTCTGAAATAGAAAAAAAAAATAGTTATCTCAGGGCTATGACCCAAAGTGAGAAGTTTTTATCCCACAGATGGTTTATGAGGAAGTGAAAATAGGTGCTCAGCCTGTAGCTTCCTCTGCTATAATTTTAGAGAGGGATAAGACAACCTCCCCTATGCTGTTGCAAAGCTGAGGAAGATGAGTTCTTGCTACTTTTACAGCAGCATGTGCAGATATCATATATTTTGGTGTCTTCTCTTCAGGATATACCATGAAACCTACCCCGTGTCCTGTCTACTCAGACTATATCTTTGTTTGGCTTTTTGTTTTATTTCACTGGGCAAATCAGAAGGATTCCTCTATGTTGCTTTTAATTTTTTTCAGGGTGGGGAAAAAAGGAGCTGTCTTGCTAACTGCAATATTTAAATTGCCCCAAAGAGGCATTTTCCTGCACCAATTAGTAAGAGCATTCATCCTCAGTGATCGTCATGGATCGGGATGTTGCAGGCTGTATTTTCCTGTATACAACATGCAACCTTCAGTTATCAAACTCCAGCTGATTTTGCGCTATCAAGCCCTGGAATTGTTATTTTTTTCCTAATGGAAAATAGAGCTTTCTTTCCCCTCCAGTATTTGCCAAATTTGTAGCTTCATTAGCTCCAGGGCTGTTGGTTTTGATACAGACTGATCTGTATTCCTGAGCCTGCCCTGCTAGGAGACTGTTGCCTTGAAGGATGAAATGCAGCTGGGTTTTCTGTTCTTGAGGGTTTTTTTGCTCCATTAGTGGTTGATTGTGGGCACGGGGCCTGCCTCGTATCAGCGGTGCGTAGGTGTATGCACAGCAGTAGTGTGCTTGCAAGGTCCTGTGCTAATTATCAGCCATTCCTGCTCTTGTAGCTTGTCCTGTCCCATGTGAACTGGGTGCTCCTATTTCAATGCCTCCCCACCTCTCCCTTTCTCCCCCACAGCCATCCTTTCCCCCGTGTCTTCAGCTCCTGCAGCAAGAGGCAGCTGGACAGTTACTTCCTGAAGGGCGGCGGGATGTGCCTCTTCAATATGCCCGACACCAAGGACCTGGTGGTGGGCAAGAAGTGTGGGAACGGCTTCCTGGAGGATGGGGAGGAGTGCGATTGTGGGGAGCTTGAGGTAGGTCCCCTGGCCCTGCAAGGAGACCTGGGCTCCGTCACCGTGCCCAAGGAGGCACTGGGATTATCTGCTGCAGCAGTGGGGGTTTTGCAAGTCGTTGCAATGGGGGTTTTTGGGCAGGCCTGTTTGGGATAACAAAACCACTGTACAGGACATATCAAGATAATCTTTCTCAGTTTCTTAAACTCATGCTCATGCATGCTCACTGGGGCTCCAGCTCCACATTTTCTTCTGCTTCTTCATTTTCTTCCACGTCTTCCTGCCTGGGGGTGGCTTCATTTGTTCTTTTGCTCCTTTCTTCTGCAAAAGTTGATGCCTAATCATCACTGTTAGTGAACTCTTGGAAGTTGGTGGGACCGTTCATTTCTCCCTGAAGCTCAGGATCGTCTTGCTCACACTCAGCTTCTTTGGCAGCGCTGGTGCCAAAGCCGCCCTTCATGGACCAGTTTGTAATGATTTGGGGTGGACTTTATCCCATGCAATGACAACCTTTCTCACAGCATCGAGGACGTCCCAGTTTTGCAAATCTGTTGCAAAACCTCCCGCAGCAGACACGTGCCAGTTGTGCACCATCTTAACATGGTGTATTATTCCCTGATCAGGGAGCTGCGTGTAGCTCGTGGTGCTTGCCGGGAGAAGGAGCACATGCACATGCTTTGGGCCTAATCCTTCCCAATTGTGGGCTGTTCAATTATCAATTAGCAGAAGCACGTTTCAGTTTTGGCAAGCCATTCTCTGTTGAAATTGGAGCAGCCACTCTTGAAACAACTTAATTATCATCCATGCATTTGTGTTGGCTGTGTACAAGCACAGCAAGTGTTTCATGCCTTTGATATACTGGGGGGTTTTTCAACTTCCCCACCACTAGTAGCTGTAGTTTCCTACTGCCATCTGCATTGCAGCCGACTAGCAAGGTGAAGCCTTTATTTGCTCTTCTTCCCACCACGACACATTTCTCCTTTACATGCCAGTGTCCGCTCAGGCTGCAGGTTTGAAGAAAACATCCTGCCTCCTCCTCACTGAACAAGAACTTCAGCATGTGTTTGTCCAGAATTGGCTTCACACTTTGATGCCAATTTTCTGCAACCACGACATTGATGGAATAGGCTTCACCATGTACAAAAAGCTAAACGATGCTGTGATGATGTTGGGAGTCCCTGGAGCCAAGCATTAAAACACCGAAACACAATTTCTAGCTTCATCACAATTTAATCTGATTCTTCTTTAAGTAGTGGCACAGATATTAGTATATTATTCACCCTCATATCACAAAGCCACTTGAAGCATTTTTTTTTTCTAAATCCAAATGCTTTGCACCTCGGATTCCTTTCTTCGTCCTGGGTTTGTGCCCTTCCCCATTGCCATCTTTATCAAATCCTGATTCTTCAAATAGGTTGAAAGTATAGAAGGACAAATGCCATATAGCGATTTCCATTTGGGATTTTGCTTTCTTATCTACTTGGTATGACACGTTCAACTTCTGTGAAATTGTTAACTCATTCTTCTTCCACTTCGTTGCCTTGATGTTCACCAGCACTGGCCTCGCACACGGCTGGAATTATTGCTGGAACGCGGTGGGGACTGTTGCTGAGCACAGCTTACAAAGCCATGTGCTACAAAAGGTCCCCATCTCTGCAGACTAATCATACAGTCATAGAAAGAAGGACCGGAAGAGACCTGTAAGATCATCAAGTCTGGTCTCCTGCCATGGGCGGGAGGTAATTGGGCTCAAATGAGCTCAACGAGGTATTTGTCCAGCCTCCTCTTAAAGACTGCCAGAGATGGCGACTGCACAGCTCTGCTGGGAGCGTGTTCCGGATCCTAGCTTCCCGTATGGAAAAGAAGTTTTTCCCTATGTCCAGCTGAAACTTTTCCTTGACTAGCTTGTGTCCATTGGCCCGCGTCTAATGTTGCAGTGTTATCTACGCAGTGGGTGCGTCTACACGAGACGTTTACTGCGCATTAGCCTAATAACACTGTGCAGTAGTGCATCACAGCACAAACTGTGCTAATAGCCAACTGCACAGAGTTACTAGGCTAATGCACAGTAAGTGTCATGTAATAACCATGCGCTGGTGCTACTGCACAGTCATTTTAGGTACCGCGCATTCACTTAGTACTTTATTAAGCAAGTACTAAACTAAATGCACAGTATCTAAGGTGTGTTCATGACCATGTAGATGCGCCCAGTGTTACTGTACTTTGAAGCAGACAAACAAGTTTTCATGGGTTTATGGTGCAAAGGACCAAAAAATGGCTTTGAATTTCAGAGTAGCCATATTTTGACTTCTCCAGCTCATAATGCAAACAAAAACGTATCCTTTTGTCTGTGGAGTGATGATAACTTTGAGGTATCCAGCACTTCGAAGGCTCTGATGTCGAACTAATGAGATTTTATTATGCAAGGAAAGATCTTTTTTTCCTCATTCTGCCTTTCAAAAACAAGGTGTGTATTATATTCCAAGGCTTGTTGTATGCGAGACAATACAGTACACTCACGTTTTTTTGATATAGCGCTTCAACATCAAAGCTGGGGAGTGGTCTGGGAGTGCAAAGGGGCAGGTGCTATTCTGACTGGTGGGCTCTTGGTGGGATCCTATGCCACCCTGCCCAAGTCCCAGCAAAACAGTTACCTCCAGGGTGGAACAGACTCACAATTGGGTGCCTAAATGCACTTAAGTGACTAATAGGTGCAGCAGGACCTAGCCCTGCTTGGTGTCCTGTTGGAGGGGAGCGTCTGTAGAAGCCAGCCCCAGAGAGATGAGCTGGGGTAGTCAGAAGAAGCAGCAGCCCCCAGCTGATCCCGGAGCAGGAAGGTGGGCAGCCTGCTAGCCTGGAGTCAGGCAGGAGGCAGGGCAGGGTGGCACCTCCAAGACGAATGCAAGCCCCTGCCCCTCCGCACCTGTTAGCCTCGAAGGTGCTGCCGTG
>NW_017729033.1:2860940-2878512 GCF_001723915.1 Gavialis gangeticus
AGCAGGAAGGTGGGCAGCCTGCTAGCCTGGAGTCAGGCAGGAGGCAGGGCAGGGTGGCACCTCCAAGACGAATGCAAGCCCCTGCCCCTCCGCACCTGTTAGCCTCGAAGGTGCTGCCGTGCCCTGCCATCCAGCTCACCCCCCACATCTGTTCTCTCCATGCAGGAGTGCACCAACCCCTGCTGCAATGCGCACAACTGCACGCTGAAAGCTGGAGCCCAATGTGCCCACGGCGACTGCTGTCAATATTGCAAGGTACCTTCAACCTGGCCTGGCGTGGGGCGGGGAGGGACACGGCTGGGACAGGAGCTGACCCAGAAAACTCCTTCTCAGCCTGTGGTCCGGCTCAAAGGCAGGTGTCTGTAAGCGGAGCCGGGGGAACGTAGCATACCCAGTACTTTGATGGCTGAGTTTGTCCCGAAGTGGAGTAAAACCAACTTCTTATGGGTGTTTCCTGTGATGCTAACAAAAAAAATTAAACCCAGCCCAGCCTGGTCGTTGTAGCTGCTACTGGCCTGGCCGTGCTACCCGACCTCTGCCATTGCTGCTGCCGCCTCTGATGTGAATGTCCAGGTCCTGTCTTGCCAAGGGTTGGTAGAACAAGCCCAAATACACTCTTGCTTTATTTCCTAGTAACATTTTTGTTTAAAAATCATTAGAGGCACCTGCTGCTCACCCAGTTTCTCCATCAAAGCATCTCCTGTTTGCATTATAAATGCTCAAAATAGCTTCTTGGTAACCGGCTGCTCAGTTTTGGCACTGGATCATCCTCACAGTGGTGGGATCCAGTTCCCAGCTCTGGCACTGAGGCCTCTGCTCTACCTTCCTCTCTGCTGGCTCCCAAGGTAGTGGCTATTGAGCAAAAGGACCAGCCACAATCCTGTGAGATTCCCACCAGGCACTTCTGGCTGCTTTTGTCACTGGGTCCCCACCCTAGGAGTCTGGAGACCTGGGCTTTTTGTCCTGGCTCTCTGTGGGCCCCAGGGATGGGGAGATCTGAGTGCTGCCTTGTCCCCTGCAAAAGGTCTTGTGCTGCTGATGAGCCCAAGGTGCAAATGACTCTGTTTCTCCCTTCCTGCCTCTGTTTTGGCAGCTGAAGATGGCCGGGACCATGTGCAGGGAGCAAGCCGGATCCTGTGACCTCCCTGAATACTGCACCGGGGCCTCACCCTACTGCCCAGCCAACGTATACCTGCTAGACGGCTCCATCTGTGCTCGTGGAGAGGCGTACTGCAGTAACGGCATGTGCCTGACACACCAGCAGCAGTGCGTCCAGCTCTGGGGACCAGGTGAGCCCTCCTTCCCTCCGTAGCTGCATGGTGGGGGGCACTGACAGCTTGGGGCTTTTGGAGGCTTTGGCCGCTCAGCTGCCGACCGGGTTGCAGTTTGGTGTTGCTTTCCTGGGTACCCAACACCTCTGGCCATTCCCCTGTGCAGTCAGGGGAATACGAGGCTGGAAATGGCCTTCATGCCACCATCGACTCCAGTCCCCTTGCAGCCGCTACAAGAAACATCGCCTGAAATGCCAGCAGTGCCCTAGTATTTGCTACAGGTAAAAGCAGGGGGGATGATCCCCTGCTGTTGCAGGGGTGAGAAACAAGTTGGTTAATTTAGGTAGAAGATCGTAGGAAAAGGTCCCTGCCCCACACTACAGAGGAAAGCCAAACCCCCACTCAGTCTGTGCCAATCTAACCCCACATTTGCTGGTGGGGCTGACCCTGAGTGGAAGAGCAAGCCCCTCCAGTCAGGACCCTCGGGGTTTGCTAAGTACAAGGAGGAGCCTTAGTGCACCCTGCCAGAAACCCGTGGCCTGAACTATGTCCAGTATCCCAGCGCCTTAGAGGAAGGGAAAAAACCCTCCAAAAAACCAGCAGTGCTAAAGCACGGGTCTGGTAGACACCCCCACCACAAGAGGTTCAGTGAATGGTAGCACTGTGGTTCCCGGCAGGGCTATTCTGGCTGTGTGAGGACACCGAAGTATCTTCTTCCTTCTGCCTCTGTGACCAGGCTCCGGGTGCTTGTCTACACTGAGGCATTGGGAAGCCACTCCAACCGTCGCTGCCCCGGGCTTTCCCAAAAGGAGCTGAGATAGTGACATCCTGGTGCTTCCAGATGTGCTCCAGTGGCCCAGTGTGTGCTCCTCTCACTCTGGGCACCCAGATACATGTACTTACACACAGATGTGACTTTACTCCACCCCCTCACACACACTTAACACAGCACCTCTCTGCGAGCCCAGGTGTACGCAACACATGCAAATGATGCTACACAGGGGGACGAATACCAAATTTTTCTGCATACAACACGCACCCCCCTTCCCAAAAAAAACCCCAAACAAACCCCAACTGCTGGAAATTTTAGTGCGCATTATATGCGAGGAATATGGTAAGAGCCGTTTCTGCTGCTTATGAGCGAAAACAAAAGTCATATCTGCCAGTGGTTTGTGGAGCAGCTCAGCTCCCTCGCTGCTATTACTCAGTTACTTATGGTAGGAAAGATTTTTTTTTTTCTCTTCATTCTGCCTTTCAAAAACTAGGCGTGTATCTTGTTGTGTCAGAAAATACGGTATGCTGGATCCCTGCCCTGCACCGTTGCACCTTTGTGCACAGCCAGCGAGCGGGAGGACTCTGCACGGGCTTAGGGGAGCCTGTCCTGCCGGCTGTGGGTTAGCAAGCAGGAGGACTGGTTTGGGATGATGGAGAGTCTTCCCACTGGTGTGTTGCTAGGGCTATCTGCTGGGCAGGGCTGTGTCCTGCCTTGGGGTATGTGCCTGAGAGCTGGTGAAAGGTGCCGGGATTGGGCCCCTGGAGACTGAATTCCCCTGCAGAGCCGCAGAGCAAAAGCCGCTGCTCAGTCTCCGTCTCTGTCTCCTCTTTGCATCATCGCTCTGTGCCTGCGCCACCAGGCTGCTCTCCTGGCTGTAGCAGCCGCCTGCCTCTCCCCTCCTTATCCGCGCTTCTCGGGACGTCAGCACAGATCTCATCGGGGCATTTATTCCTTTGCCCCGTAGGTGCTTGGCCAGCTCCCGACGCCTGCTTCCAAGACGTCAACATGGCTGGCAACACGTACGGGAACTGCGGGAAGGACAGCCAGGGGCAGTACATGAAGTGTGACAGGAGGTGAGTGCCGTGGGTTTGCACCCGTGCGTGCGACGCACCGGCTTGGTGAGCGTGATGGTGTTGTGTGTGTGTCCCAGCAGCTGGCTCTGGTGATGATGCCAGTCTGCAGGCCCCTCCTTAATTGCTCCAGGCCAGTCTTCCCACTTGGGTGGTGGGGCCACGTGCTGAAGGGCCTGGGTTCAGTCGTCCAGTCCAGGGAGACTTCTGCCAGTCCCTGCTTTCTCTCCCCTCCCTTGGTCAAGCTGGAAGCCAGGCTGGGCCTCTCCTTCTAGCATTGCATATGGGCGCTGGCTGTGTCTGCATGACGTCCCCGGCTTTCCACTGTGGCTAGTGGGAATGTCTGTGTCTGGGAGCCAAGTGGTAATGGCCCAGTAATAATCTGGGATCCTGTTTTTTTGGGATAAAAAATAATCCCCAATTTTCAGATTAAAAAAGTAACCCCAAATCCACATTTTTCCATGATTAAAATGAAACACCAGTATATCTATCTATCTATCTATCTATCTACATTAGTGACATTTCATTTTAATCATGGACCACTATATCCATATCTATGTATTTAGTGGTGTTTCATTTTAATCATGGAGAAATGTGGATGTTGGGTTACATTTTTAAATATGGAAATTGGGGATATTTTTATCAGAAAAAACCAGGATCCTTGGTAATAACATACTGGCATCATGGGATCGGTTTATGCTGAGACACTCAGCTGCAGATGCCTTCTTTATGAAGCCATTTGTGGGTCATCTTGGTCCTGTTCCCTGTAGAGACTAGAGCCATTTGTATGGGGTCAGAGTGTCCCCCTCTTGTAGCACCACGGCAGGGCTGGGGTCGTCATGCCAGGCAGACGGGCGCTGATCTTGGTGCTCAAGGGAGTCTCATGGTGTTGGGGTGAGGGGTGAGGACAGACGATAGCACTCTGGGCTGGGGTAATGGGCGTCAATGGGTCAAAATGGTACGTGGCACATACAAAAGGTCCAGCAGGAAGGAGGTAGTGGACTCCGCCTGCACGACCTTGCACCTGGAGCCCCCCACTTGGCTGCCTTCCTCCTGGTCTTTGCACCTTTCTCTCTAGAGATGCCAAGTGCGGCAAGATCCAGTGCCAGAGCTCTGCCAAGAAGCCCCAAGGCACCAACACGGTCTCCATAGACACCACCATCCGGTTTAATGGGCGGGAGGTGAAATGCAGAGGCACGTTTGTCTACACCACAAAGGACGACGAGGGCGACCTGTCCGACCCGGGGCTGGTGATGACCGGCACCAAGTGTGGGGATGGCATGGTAAGCCAGCCAGGAGAGATGGAGCGCAAGGGGTGTTGCCGAGCAGAGCACGGGACAAGGTCACACCAGGGGTTGAGAGGAGATGGCCTCCGAAGCCCTTAACCTCTGCAGACAGACAGGACTGAGCCAGGCCAGGGGTCCAGAGCCAACAGGGCATGCTTGACCCCATCTCCATCTTATTTAGTCTCCTTGGTGACAGTCAGGAGGGACCTGGGCTCCTTTCACATCCATAGAGACGGTCACTTCAGGTCAGGGCTGCGGTCTGGAGGTGGCAGGTCTCCGTGCCGTTCTCCAGGGTCACCGATAGAGCCGTGCGGTTGCTTGACTTATTTCTGTTTGGCAAATGACCCAGTGAGCACTAGGGAATATTTAGCTTTGTGGCAACAACCAACTTCATTTCTTTGTTTTTATTTTATCTTCTTGCTGCGGTGGAAAAAAAAAACCCCACTGGTCAGTTTGCGGTCAACCCCACACATTTCACGTTCCAGCATGTGTAAGAGGAAGAAAGGGAGGTGGTTAGATCAGTCGAGGACGGGGGGGACCCCAGTTCAAATCCCACTTTCACTGTAGGGGGATGTGAAACTGCCTTTCCAGAGCAAGCTAACATCATCCTGCTGTTGGGTATTCAAGCACAGGGGCACTTATCTTCTCTGATACTTGTAGTATAATTAAACTTTTGCTGCAGGAGGGGCTGGATCCCAGGTGTCCTGTCTCATCAGTGCAGGGTCTAACCTCAAGGGTAGAGGTAGACTCACAGACAAGGAGGGTGGAAGGGAGCTCAGGAGGTCACATCTAGTCCAACTCCCTGCTCAAAGCAAGACCAGCCCCAACTACATCATCCCAGACCTCCAGGGTATTGCAATCATTGAATCGTAGAAAATGAGGGTTGAAGGGACCTCAGGAGGTCACGCGGAGACCTGCCACCTCCAGACCGCAGCCCTGGCTTCAAGTGACCGTCTCTATGGATGTGAAAGGAGCCCGGGTCCAACCCCCTGCTCCAAGCAGGACCAGCCCCAACTACATTGTCCCAGCCAAGGCTTTGTCTACCTGGGTCTTAAACACCTCCAAGGATGGAGACTGCACCACCTCTCTGGGGAGCCTGGTCTAGTGCTTCTGGCTTTCTTCTCCCCAAACTGAGCTGGTTTCAGCCATCACCTTCATGCAAATTTCCACAATCGAGCTAAGAAAGCTATTCCTACTTTCTTACCCTTTATCTTGGGGACTGAGTATTTTGCACAGTGTAGCAGATCTTCCCAGTGATATCAAGCATGTCATACCTGAGAAAACCTCCCAGCCTGACAGACAGGGCACCCTGAGGTGAAGTGAGACACAGACAGAGGAGAGAACTGCATGAATCGTACATCCTGAGCATGTGTTTTAACCCTGGGAGACTGGGTCATCCCTGCCATTGGCATCTCTTTTGGGGATCTTGCCCCCAGAAATACCACCACCCTCCTCTGAGACTAGTTGGAAATCTGGTGCATTTTCTGATGAATTTGCTGTTTGTCAATGGGAAACCTGATCATCGTTGCCATTGCCTAGCTCTTGCACGGGCATTTTTCACCCAAAGGAGTGCGGGAAAGTAGACAAACTGCTGGCAAAGCTGGGAGATTTCCACGGGAATCCTGTCTGGGGGGGGTTGAACGTTGCTTGGACACGGACACATTCATGCCAAACGTGCCTGTTTCCACAAATCAACGCCTTATGACAGATAAATGTCCTGCTGGACCGTTTCAGTCCAACTCTAGCGTGAGGTCTCGCCTTCCTGTCTCGCCTTTCTCCCCTAACTCTCGCTTACCCTTGCCCTCAGGTCTGCAAGGATCGCAGGTGCCAGAACGCTTCCTTCTTTGACCTGGAGAAATGTGTTTCCCGTTGCAATGGCCATGGGGTAAGTCACTGCCCGAGAGCTGCGGGGGGGTCCTGAGATGGGCTTGCATCCTGCAGGAAAACCAGCCATCCTCGGACACAAGCCTCGTGAAGCAGCATCCGCTTGACGTGCTAGCAGCCCGTTCTGGGTCCGATAGACCCGAGTGAGGAGGTTTGCATCTTGACTAGTGTGGAGGATGCAGCCTGGGTCATTATGGACACAACAAGGATCAGCTGCAAGATCTGGATCTGACCTTTTCCTGGGTTTGGAAGTGTTCAGAGCTTCGATCCTATGGCTCTTACAGCTGAGAGCCCATCAGCAACCAGAAATGCAGCGGGGATCATAGAGGAAGCTGGTTCACAGGTTTCATCGCTTTCATGGGGTAGAAGGGATCATTATGATCGCAAGCTGAGAAGCAGCAAAGTTTTGCTGTCTCTGCTCATGGTATATCTAACCCCAGTGTGTATGGCAACATCTTACCAGTCTGCCAACAAGAGCTCGCTCATGAGTTAGGACCTGGGGTTTGGGGGTGGCGTTCTGCACGCCCGAGTCCGTCCACCCTATTCTCATAAAATCCTTGAACCACAGGGATGAAGAGCTTTCCAGAGGTCACATCTAGTCCACCGTCTGCCTGGAGCAGCATCGGCCCTATCCAAACCATCCCCTACAAACCAGTTTTCTAACCTCGTAGCAAACCTGCACCCTGGCACAACGCAAGGCAGAACAGAAGACCTGCGGCCGACGAAGCAGCAGCCAACATCCTTCTGCTGTAAAGTCTGTTAATATATGTTGAAGAGATCCTTACGCTCACGACAGAGGAAGGAAAAGCCCCCACGGTCCTTACCAGTTGACCCTGGCGTAAAGCTCCTGCCCCCAAATCCGGCGGTCGGTCTGACCCTGAGCAGCAGGACCCTCTAGCCAGGACCCTCTGTGTTTAAATCCCAGCAGGAGCATTGGCTCAGCCCCAGCCTTGTCTGCAGCCAGCACCCTGAGATGAGAGGCTTAAAAACACCCGGACACACGTAGCAGAAAGGGGCACGGGACAACCAGCAAAGCCCATAACTCGGGGGAAATACCTATCATAAAGCACAGGCATCGCTGTACCCTAGATCATCCCATGTTTGTCCATCCTCTTCCTGAACACGTCCAGCGATGGAGAGTCCGCACCTTCCCCGGGCATCTATTCCACCGCCTCCCTGCTCGAACGATGAAGATGTTTTTCCAGATGTCCAACCTCAGCTTGCTTTGCTACGATTTCAAGCCACTGGTCTGCATCCTGCTCTCTGCAGCAAGAGAGAAAGGTGTTTTCTTTCTTTATGGCAGCCCTTCAGGTATTTGAAGGCTGCTGTCATGGGGCACGGGCCCAGCACTGTTGCGTCCTTGCACAGGTTGTCTATTGGAGCGGGCTGGCCGGTGTTGGAGCTGGAATAGCTGCTCGAGCTGGTCATCTGGCTGGGAGGAGGAGTGTGATCCTAGCGTGGGAGTGGGTTTCTGGGTGCTGTTGCAGCAGGCCTGACCAGCACACAGAAATGGGCGGCTTTGAGCTCTTCCAGCACCGAAGCAGCAGTGCAGGGGATGGATGCAAAAGGGCTGAGCTGAACCCTGGCAATGCCCATGTTCCCAGCGAGGACCCCCCAGTGCGTTGCCGGTGGGCTCTGCCTCCCCTCGCCTGCGCAGCGCCTGACCCTCCTCCTCTCCCTTCGTCCCCAGGTCTGCAACAGCAACAAGAACTGCCATTGCAATGCAGGCTGGGCTCCCCCGTTCTGCGAGAAGCCAGGCTTGGGGGGCAGCGTGGACAGCGGCCCAGTGCAGTATGACAGTGAGTCCAGAATAGCAGGGGTGGGACAGAGTCCCCTCCTTGGTACGGGGATGGAGACATAGGAATGGCGAAGTTGAGAGAAAGTAGTGATGGGCAGTCTGCAAACAGACTGTCTCCACCTTGATCTCCCTCTGAACCCCCGCGGTGCAAGGGGATCTTGTGCCAGCTCTTAGCGCCTCCGGGGTACCCAAAGGCCTGGCCAATGCCAGGGAGACCTGCATATGCCTGGGACTTGCCCTTGTATCGGCTGTCTGAGCTCGCAGGGTGAGCAGTGAAAGGGAAGCCATCTCTGTTGGTTTGTGGGAGAGCGTGGATGCAGCTCCCACGTTCCCGCAGATGCTGCCTGAATAACAGGAGCCGAGGGAGAGGCCAGCGCAGCCCTTTAACCATTCCTCTGCCTCTCCCGCAGACCATGAGACCATCATAATTGTCCTGCTGGTCTTCCTGCTGTTCCCTCTCATCTTTGCTCTGGTGTTCGGACTTGAATTTTACTACCGCCGGGAGAAGTCGCTCCTCAGCAAGTGGTGGAAGGAGATGATGAAGTGCCTGGAGACCTGCAGGTGAGTGCCGCCGGCGCTGGGCACCGCGGGGGTCTACGCCCAGCGCGACGAGTTGGGGTCGGTTCACTGGAGGAGGCAGGCGTGGCGAGACACGTGGGCCCAAGCCCCACGCCACCTCCCAAGGGGCAAGCAGCACCCGTGCAGCTAACTTCAGCTGAGCGAGGGGCACGTCAGGCCACTTCAATGTGGGTTTTAGGTCCTGCTTCTCTTGGGAAGACTCATCATGCTGTGAAAGCGGGAGAGAGCAGTGGTAGCGTCCCCACGATGTCCCACCAACCCAATGGCTTGGAGGACGGCGATTGCTCTGGGGTCAAGGTCCCCCGCAGCGAGACGGGGGTCCGAACCTGTTTCTTAAGAAAGTGCCCTAACCAGCAGGGAGCACTGCCCAAATCCCGCTCCTTCACCTGCTCCTAGGAGATGGGCAAGATGGGACCAGATGTGAGCTCAGAGGGCAAGACTGCCCTGCAAGGAAGGGGACCCTTGGGTCTGGATCCTGCCCCCAGCACCCCATTGCTTCCTGTTCGGTGTATCCAGTGACTGTTAATGCCAGAGGCTGGATGACCCTTGGGGACATGGGCTCGGCTGCGATTTCCGTGACCTGGGGCTGCTGGGCAGCTGTCCTCCTCTCATAGCAGCTGATAGCCAGGGTTCATCTGTGGTTAACTTTGCTGGGACATGCACGGTTCACTTGCCATGTCCCTTCTAGGGTCCCAGCAGAGTGGGACGGTCCCCACTAATCCCAGGTGCAGCAGGGCAGGGTGTGGGGGGATGTTGCTTAAGGGGGGTACAGGATGTAAAATCGACAGGTTGGTACACTTCCATGTGGGCCACGGGGAGCAGGGCTTGGTGGGAGCCCCATCCTGGACTCCCTCCTGTCTGCTTCACACCATTGTGACTGTAGCAGCATTGTGCAGCGGACACAAGATTTGCCATGTACCGGCTCAGACCCTAGCTCCATCGTGCCCAGTCTCCTGCGTCACACAGAGGCAGAGGTGGATGCTGAAAGGAAGAGCGAACAGGATCTAGCTTCCGGCGTGCAGGGTTTAGGAAGTTTTAACTCGGAGGCCGTGGCCCTCGCCCCCGTGCTCAATAGCTACCGATGCCCCTTTCATCCAAGAATGTGTCCAATCCCTTTTTGAATCTGGCTAAACTCTCAGATTCCTCCACACCTGGTGGCAACGAGTCCCGCACTAGTTGCACGCCGTGTGAAAAAGTTGCACCATTTACAGCCCTGTGGGTATATGGGAAGCCAGATGAAGACTGCCTGGCACCGAGTGATAGCCCGAGGCAGGGGTGGGAAGGGAGCTTAATGCAGCTGTCTTGGAGTTAGCATTTTCCTCTGAGCCGGGAAGGCCTGTTCATCTCAGGTCTGTGCTACAGGGCTGCTGCCTTGGCCTGCTCCTCCACAGCCCTGAAACCACTTTTCATACCTAAGCGTCTGTGAAAGCCTTTCCTGTATTTTATTGTGCATGAAGGCACTCCAGCTGCCCCCCATTTACATCCCTGAGACCCTCCCAATGCAGCCTTGGCAAGGGTAGCTGGAAGCCAGCTCCAGCAGCTGGTCAGTAGGTGCATCAGCAAAAGTGCTGCCTTTCCTGACTTCAATGCGAGACACCACTGGGCTCTCCCAGTGCTGCCTGCACCATCCAGGGGGATGATACCTCCACCCGCTAGCGGTTGCGAAGGCAGTTCTTGCAAAGTACGTGGCCATCTTTCCAGGCCATGTCTCCTGCTTATGTTTCCGGGCAGG
Organism: Gavialis gangeticus; assembly: GCF_001723915.1. NCBI lineage: Eukaryota > Metazoa > Chordata > Crocodylia > Gavialidae > Gavialis > Gavialis gangeticus. The sequence continues at coordinate 2,871,336 of NW_017729033.1, forward strand.
AACAAAACCGCTAGTCAGAAGACAAGCAGGGGCCACTCGAACTCAGCCTTCACCTTGCAGAATATCTACTCCTCGAGCAGCTCTAACAAGGTAAGCAGAGGCGAAAACGCCTTCTGAGATCTGCGTTGCTCCCGTTAGTCTGTTGAGGGTGATGCTGGCTTATTGAGTTGTGGCCGAAAGACTGGCGCCTACCGTTCATTACCCAGCTCTCAATCCAGAGTCACTCCGTGCAAGCTGGGAGGCTTGTCTACATGGGGAGGAACTGCAGTGAGCTGGGGTGTGAACGGACAGCGCCTGAGTTACTCTGCACTGGCCGTGCATGTCGACACACTTGGGTGTGCTCAGAGCTCCTTTGTGAAGAGCGCTCGCTCCCTTTTGAACTGAATGTGCATTCATTTGCACTGAACGTGTACTGGAAGTGTGCTCGGGAGGGATAGCTGTTGCTTTGGGAATTCACACCCATAGTTATGATGCGCTAGCTTCCTCGTGTAGACAAATGCGAAGTCACTCCAAATTTAGGCTCTAGTAAGGGAGCTGTGTCCCACTAATGGCCAGTCCAGGGAGCTAGCACAAGGGGGATATGTCTATACCAAGGATGTCAAACTCAACTCATGCCCACTGCTGGCCATGCCCGGCGGGCTCGATGGAGCATGTCTGCAAGCTGGATCCAGCCTGCGGGCTGTATGTTTGACACACCTGTGGCACACGGCAAGAGCAGGGGGTTATTCCAGCCATGACCAGAGGTCTAATCTGAAGGCAAATGCGACATGATGTTGGGGAAGCTTATCTGAGTTTTGAGTGATGCTCTGTTAATGGCTCATCTCCAGGGGTTTTCACTGCTGTCTCCATGAAAGCAGACGTCTTGGCTGCTTATTGTTCCCGTCTAGCCATTGGGACTCTGCAATCATTACACTAAGCCCTGGTATTGATGGAAAGATTTAAGGGCTTTACTGAGCATGGCCTGGCTGGCATGGAGGAGAGAGCTCTCCTGTCCCACCCCTGAATCCATGGGGTCTGGTGGAAAAGCTGGGGTGGCTTCTTCAGAGGTGGCCACTGCTCCAGATCCGCAGAATTCTTGGCTGGTCACCCCCAGATGCAATCTCCCAGATGCAGTCATACCCCTGTGTTACCCCAGATGCAATCTCCCAGATGCAGTTATACCCCTGTGTTACCCCAGATGCAGTCATACCCCTGTGTTACCCCAGATGCAATCTCCCAGATGCAGTCATACCCCTGTGTTACCCCAGATGCAGTCATACCCCTGTGTTACCCCAGATGCAATCTCCCAGATATAGTCATAGTCCTACATTACCCCAGATGCAATATCTCAAATGCAGTCATAGTCCTACATTACCTCAGATGCAATCATACCCCTGTGTTACCCCAGATGCAATCTCCAAGATGTAGTCATACTCCTATGTTACCCCAGATGCAATCTTCCAGATGCAATCATAGATTAAATCTGGGGTAATGTAGATTACCCCAGATGTAATCTCCCAGATGTAGTCATAGTCCTACGTTACCCCAGATGCAATATCTCAAATGCAGTCATAGTCCTACATTACCCCAGATGCAATATCTCAAATGCAATAAAAGCCCTACTTTACCCCAGATGCAATATCTCAAATGCAATCATAGTCCTACGTTATCTCAGATGCAATCACAGTCCTACTTTACCCCAGATGCAATATCTCAAATGCAATCACAGTCCTATGCTACCCCATTTGCAATATCTCTTGGGCCTTATGTTCTGTGATGTTTGCTCGCAAAATCATGTTCAGCCTTAGTTTAGGGGAAGTAGGAGGATTATGGCACTCCATTTCTGGGGGCTTAGACTGGTATGTAGGGGCTGCAGTGCTGTTCCTATATTACTACTGCAGGCCTTAGAGCCATGCCCAGTATTTTACTGCCTGTGCTTGTTCTGCCTTCCTTGCAGACATCCCGAGGCGCCTTCCCCCAGAAAACCAGTGCTCTGCAGAATGGCTCCCAGCCTGTCAACGTCGTCCGCCCCCTTCGCCCGGCTCCCAGCCCGCTCACGCAGCCCCGCAAAGACCTCAAGCCTTCCCGGCCACCGCCACCCATCAACAAATCCCCCCTCATTCCTGCCAAAGCTGCCGGCACCCAGCCCAAGCTGCTGCCTCCAAAGAAACCTCTTCCCAGCAGCCCCGTGAAGACCCCTGTGGTGAGTCCTGGGTCTGGGCTCCATCCTTTTGATCCGCTGAGCTCGAAGGGCACAGGCACTGCCTAGATTTATACCCTCAGGCATCTCCTCTGCAGTCAGAAGGAGCATATACCCAAGAACCAGCCACAGTTGACACCTCCTTCTACTGCATCCTCATCTAGGTCGTCTTAAAGAACCAGCCTCCACGCCGACCCCTGCCCGGGAGCCCACTTCAGGTCAAAGAGCCTTCCTCCTCACAGACCTTGCTGGTCATGGTCCCTCCAACCAACTTCAAGGCGACAGGCACCAGCTGCACGAGCCACATCACGAAACCACTCAAGTAAGTCATGAGAGACACCGATTGCACGGCCAACTCCCACCCAGGATGCTGGGGGCGTTAAAGCTCGGACCAAAGGTCCCCAGCTTCATCTAGTGGCAGAGGGCAGCATGTCTTGGGCTGGCAAACTCTCACCTTTTCATTCTGGGGGGAGTCTGGGCTGCCGCTGGCGACTGATCTGTCTTGTCTTTTCCTCCCACAGGTCGGTGCCTCCTCAAAGGTAAGTACAGACTTTTGCCCACCTCTCAGAAGGAAGCCCCCACTCCTGTCCCACACCAGCCTATTGATGTTTCATCCCAGTAGGGAAGTGGATGCTTCTAGGAACGATGGTCGTAAACACTGGGACGGGACAGGGTTGCAGGGTGAGGATGGAGCTGGGCCCTTCTCTGTGGGGGCAGATGACAGGATGAGGAGCAATGGGCTCACGTTGCAGCAAGGGAAGTTGAGGTTGGATATTAGGAAACACTATTATATGGAGGGTAGTAAAGCACTGGAACAGGGTACCTAGAGAGGTGGTGCAGTCTCCATCCTCGGAGGTGTTGAAGACCCGGCTAGACAAAGCCTTGGCTGGGATGATGGAGTTGGGGCTGGTCCTGCTTGGAGCAGGGGTTGGACTAGATGTGACCTCCTGAGGTCCCTTCCCACCTGAATTTTCTATGAGTCCATAACTCTGGAAAACATCTCTTTTTGTTTGTTTTATCATTCTACCTTCCACAAAACAAAGTGTGTGTCTTATTTGGGGGTGCGTGGCATGCAAGAAGATACAACACATAGTAATCCTAGTCCTACATTACCCCAGGTGGAAAAGCCTAGCCATCAGGCTTTAGGAAGGGCTTAATAGCTTCAGGCCAGACTATCACAATGGGGAACTTGAGCAGCATGTTTGCAAAACACCTTAACACATGGAGACCTAGAGCGGCTGGTGGGTTTCTGCTGTCTCTAATGCTGTGTTTTCCTCCTCCCTTAGACCAGCCCTGGGGTGCAGAGTCCGAACCACTGCTTTCCCCTTTAAGAAATGACACAGATGTGCGGGGGAAGAAAGAAATGCCAGTGCACTCGCCCTCGGACTGGTTCTCCTGATTTGCACTACTGCCGGCAGCCTGCGTCCTTGGGATGCTAGAGGACTATTTTTATAATACAGGAAGGGTTTTCTGCACAATGGGGAGGGGGATTTTTGGTACTGGGTTTCATAAGGGTGGTGGGGTGGGAAGCTGGTGGGTTGCCTCCCTCTTCTGGAATCGGCTCCCTGCCGGTGAGATCGTCCAGACTCGGCGTCTTCCCGTCTCAGCACCCAAGCTGGGATGGGGCAGCATTTGGGTCTTGCAAGCCTCCAGCGCCAAGGGGCAGCGTCAGTGCTGGCTGCAGCGGTAGCTACCTCCTCCTCCACGACCCCATCCAGATGTGCCTCCAGTGCCAGGAGAGCTCGATGCTGGGTGTTGCAATTGGTGCTAGCGCGTCGTGCGGACAGAGCGATTTCCAGGCCAACCTGTGCCATCTAGCGGCAGGATATCCCCGGAAAATCCCTGATCCCTTGGGCAGCTCAGATCCTCCTGGGCACGGGTCGTGGCGGAATAATTGGCACCAGGTTGGCATTTCATTCACGTGGTGCTGGCAGCGACGGGGCATTTGGGGCAATTCCACGTTCTGGCTCACGCCTGTCACATGATGTGAGCCATGGGGATGTCTTTGTCTGCTGCTAATCCTGTTATTGTACAAGGGGCAGAAGCCCAGTGGTGAAAGCAGAGGGGAGACCATTTTCTGGCTCCGCCACTGGTTTGCTGCGTGGCCTTGGCCAAGTTACTGCACCCCTCTGTGCCTCAGTTTCCTCATCTGTAAAATGGGGGTAATAATACCTACCTCACAGGGGTGTTGTGAGGTTTGACGACCTGGCGTCTCTAAAGGGCTTGTGAGATCTCCAGATGGAAGGTGCTGCTGACCTGTGAAGTGCTGGAGCATCTGTAACATTCGAGTCACTTTGCTACGACACGACACGCAACACGGTCAGTGTCTCAAATGAAAACAAGGGCTTTTTACTGTCTGCTGGTTGCTGTGGCTTCAATGGGGGGGGGGGTCGCAAGGAGCAGGTGTCACGGCTCTTGGCTTTCAGACTACTCTGTGGCAGGAGGGGGGATAAGGAGGTGACAGGAGTGTGTGACACCGTCTGCTGAAGAGCAGCGTAGCTTATACAGATTGGGCTTCTCTTGTCTGACCTCCCAGCTCATCCCGAGCCTGGAGGCTGCCCTGGTGGGAAGTCCTGCTTGCAGTAGTGCAGGCCCTCTAAAAAGATGTCCAGTTTGGCTTCAAACGTAGGGCACGATAGGGAACCTGCTCCAGTCCTTGGTCGGTTGTTTCAGCGGTTAATGCCGCTAGCTGCTAAAACAACCCCTGCTTGGTATTGGTAAGGCTGAATTTGTTTCACTTCATCTTCCAACCTGTGGACCTCGCTATCGGTGTGCCTGCCTAATTCAGGAGCCCTCCACTGTGAGATTTCTGTTCCTCACGTAAAAGGATGGTGCCTTAGGGACGAACTGGGCACATCTACATGAGACACTAACTGTGCAGTAGCCTAATAACACAGTGTTATTATTAGCACCCCCTAATAACACTCAAAAGCCTCTTCCTCAGCTGATGGGTGGCATGCCTGGGTGAGCTCTGCTTTTCTTGCTGATGCTGCACCTCTGTTTTCCATCATGTGTGGGTATAGCTCAATGGGGAAGCCACTTTATGCCATAGAGATGGGGCAGAGGAACTTCAGATGCATCTGCAGTGGAGCATCTCGGGGATAGAAGTGCCCTAAAACCAGTGTGCCGGACACTACTTCCACACACGTTTACGATCCCAGTCACTGAAATGCTTTATTTAATGCAAGCCACGAGGTGGCAGCAGGTGACTGTGAAAGCCCATGCTTGGGTTGCAGCGGGTTTCCCGAATTTCTGCAGAAACCACAGGCCTGCATGCAGCTTTCCCTGCTCTCATCTCTAATGCCACATACGTGTTAGCTGGGTGTGAAGCCCTTGGATCATCTGTGACGAGTTTGCGAGGCTGAAGGAGCTATGGGCTGGAGGGAAGGTCCCATGCTGGCATGCAAGGTGTAGTCACTGAGCATCCACAGACTTACCCTGGACTGTGCAACACGATCGGTTCTGCACCTCCAGCCTTTCTGAATTACCCAAAGGACTCGAGGTTTGACCTCCGGATAGAGGTCGACATCAATTCTCACCATCTGAACCCGCTCCAGTTTCCCAGGGGTGTTGGGGTCTCTTCCAGCTCTGCTCCTAACTCACTGATGCAACCGCGAGCCACCCACATAACCTGTCTCCCTTCCCCGATGAGCCAGCAGTGCCCCAAAGGGTCGTCTGGTTCCCCACTCCATCACTTAGTTTTGATGCTGATGATGGAAACAAGATACAGGGCTAGGTGGACCACTAGTCTAACCTAGTCTGGTACTACATATGCTCTGAAGATGTCCAGGCTCTGGATTCATGCTGTCTCCTTGTGATGCTGGTCCAGAGCTGTATCCCCTTAACCAAGGATTTTTTATCTCCAGCTTGCATCTGCTTTGTCTTGCTGTGTTGTGTTGCCTGTTGACGGATAGGCCATGCAAATAAAGTAGCCACTGAGGCATCGGAGCCAATTGGGAATATAGGAGGATGGCTGGGCACCCTGGGCAAGAGATGCAAGAGGCCTAGGAGGACTGAGGTGGCGAAGATAAGAAGTGCCAAGAACTGGCTGGTTCGGAGATGGCCACGCAGGGCTGAGCAGATTTAGAGCATGGAGCCAGCCACCAATCTGCAGTGGGGCTGTAACATTACAATTTTCATGGGAAAAGGTCAGTTTGGGCTGGAATTATTTTGTCCAATTATCAGTTTGGGGTTTAACAAAAAACCAAACATATTTGAGGTCCCCTGACCCTTTGCTTGCTTGGCTTTCCTGTTCCTAGACTAGCGCTTCTCAGCCTTGGGGTTACAACCCCAAGTGACCATTATACAGTTGGGAGGCTGTTTGCACCCAGCACACAGCAGTAGTGACCGGTGTCCTTGTTTTCTTTTGGAAAACATGATTAAAAAATGGGGTCACAAAGACAGTGTCAACCAATTATGATGAAAATCAGGAAAAAAACAGGAAATGGCAGGTTCTTCTTGCAGGCTGGCAGAGCTCCAGCTTGCAAGGGGCTGCTTGGGGCTGGGGGGAGTGCGATCAAGCAGACGGCTGTGCGTGCACACATGCACGTGACAGCCAGGTAGCGTGGAGAGCAGCTCCTGCAGGTCCCTCCAGGTAAGTCTATGGGGGGAGGGCAAATTGAGGCCCCCATGGTGAGGGAGGGAGTGGGGCAGGGCTGGGATGCTGCCCAGCTGGGCCAGTGCATGGGGTCCGGGGCTGGGGTGGGAATATGGGGCCTGGGTGGGGGAGCAGGATGGAGCCATGGATGGCTCATCCGGGGGCAGCGCAGGGAACGGCCCCCTGCCTCTGTGCACACTCCTGGAGAGGGAGGTATGGGGGGGCATGTGCCCCACATATTTGTGCACAGGGTGGGGGCAGGTGTGGGCTGCCCACCGCGGGCTCAGGGCTTCCTGCCCTGCTGCCCTCCCGCTTGCTGGGCTGAGGAGCCCTGAGCCCACATCCTCCCCACCATGGGCTCCACTCAAGCTGTGCCACCCATTGGGGGTGGGGGGGGGGGG
>NW_017729033.1:2878577-2880162 GCF_001723915.1 Gavialis gangeticus
GTGGGGGGGGGGGGCCTTTTTTGCATCATTTTGGGGTTGCAAAATTTTTTCCAATTTTTAAATGGGGTTATGCTGAGGAAAAGGAGCTGGAAATTATGCTTGCAGAAAGATAAAATAAAAACAGGACAATAAAAGAGCTTTTTTTTTAACGGTTGGAAATGTTAGGAAACAAAAGGCCCCAATACGAGTGAAATGGGGAAAAATGACTTTTTTTTCCTTTTTTTTTTTGCAATGCTGTGTTCAAATTTAGCAAGGGGTATGGGCATCTATTTGCTTGGCTTTTGTGCCTCCCTAAGCATTTTTATGGTGGCAAAAAGGCAATGTCTATCTCCACCCATAGGGAAAGGGATCTGCTTTCCGTGCTTTCTTCCTATCTCCTTTCCTCCTTGCAGAGACCTGCCTTGGTTTGGGATGTGTGTAAAAAGGGTGCTTTTTAAAAAAGGGGCAGGTTTAGCCGAGCTGCCTTGGTATTACCATTAATAGCCAATTCATTACATTGCTGGGGACGTGAATTTGGACTGGAAATTGGTGCTGATATAATTAGCATGTGCCGTGATCCAAACTTCCCGAGAGCGGCGACGGGGATGTTTGCCTCCTTGCAAAGGAAACCAGGACACTGGTCACTACTGCCGCGTGCTGGGTGCAAGCAGCTTTCCAAATGTATAATGGCCTGTATTGGAGACTCACAGAGTTATAGAAGAGATGTTGCCTTGCACCAAAGCAGGACAAAGTCTCCAAGTCCTTCCCGCCAGGCATTTCTCTAACCTGGTCTCCAAACCCTCCAATGACGGAGAAGTCAGAGTCCCCATATGGAGTCTGTCCCAGCAACTAAAACATTTCCTGGATTTCCAACCTGAATCATCTTAGCTACAAATTGAGCTGCTCTCTTGCCCTGTGCCGTGAAGTTCGAGCTGGGATCAAGGTTGTAGGCTGACCACGCGGGAAGAGGAGGTGATACGCAGCAGTGGTTGTGCCCGGCGATGTACTTCTGCTCCTTCCTCCAGTCTGCCTCTTGTGTCTCATCTTCCTGATGATCTTTTCCTGGGACTTTGTGCAGGTCCCATTGCATTGTGTACTTTACAAGCAACACAACAGATAGCATGTGCTGCAGAGAGCTCCCAGTCCAGCCTACCATGTCATCAGCTCAGGTCCCGCTGGGTTTCTGGGCTGTGTCACTCAGAATAATCTCAGCTCTTGCAGGGACTGGAGCGTGTAGATGTGCATGTTTCCAACACACACGATGCATCTTCTTAAAGCCTGTGGGCTCCGTCAAATCTCTAGGTGAGAGCCCATGAACCTCCCTGAGCCAAACCCAGATAAAGGGTGCAACACACAGGCCTTGACTACACCAATGCCCTGATCCCGGCAGACATTCAGACCTGTCCACCATCAAAAGCATGCCTGGTGCCCCAGGGAATGAAGGCAATCAGGACTCATAGTAGAGATGATATCTTTCATTAGACCAAGATTTTTGCAAAAAAAAAATGCTTTAATTGCAAGCTTTTGGGCACAAATGCCCTTCATCGGGCATTGGAGAAAAGATTTTAGAAGTTCTTCTGGGTAGAAGTGAAAGGTCAGATTTCAC
>NW_017729033.1:2885162-2885738 GCF_001723915.1 Gavialis gangeticus
GCTGGTTGCATTTTGGGGAGGAATCATAGCAAATGAGGGTTGGCAGGGACCTCAGGAGGTCACATCTAGTCCACCCCCCTGCTCCAAGCAGGACCACCCCCAGCTACATCATCCCAGCCAAGGCTTTGTCTACCCGGGTCTTCAACACCTCCAAGGATGGAGACTGCACAGCCACCCTGGGTAACCTGTTCCAGTGTTTTACTGTTCTCCTCTTGAGAAACATTTTCCTCATATCTAACCTACACGTCCCTTGCCGCAACCTGAGACCATTGCTCCTTGCACTAGCCTGAGACTCCGGAGATCTGGATTCTACCACCGGCTCCCCACGTCCCTTCAGCTCCCTGTGAGTCCGTCCCCTGTCTGTGATGGCGAGGGGTTGGTGCCTCCATGCTTGGCCCATCTTGTCTATTGAGAGTGTGAGGGATGCAGGCTCCTAGCCCTCTCAGAAACAGTGGCACAAGCTACTTTTTAGATCTGGGCCACTCCCTGGGTGCATCTACATGTGCATGAAAAGTACTGAGAAAATGCACATTAGCTTGACTTAATAGGCTTTAACCAAACAGCACTTTTTTTAGC
>NW_017729033.1:2890738-2898612 GCF_001723915.1 Gavialis gangeticus
TTCCAAGGGAAGTGGTGCTGGCTCCTACCCTGGGGGGCTTTAGAAGAGGCTGGATGCCTACCTGGCTGGACTCATTTGAGTCCAATCTTTTCTCCTGCCCAGGCGGGGGGTCGGACTTGAAGATCTACAAGGTCCATTTGACCCCACTTCTAGGAAGCACATAGAATCATAGGGCATTGCAGCCTTCCTCCGGACATCCCGGAGCTGCAGGAGTTTGAATCCTCTACATACCTCAGTTGATGTGATGGCAGCTATCTTAGCCATCAGCTGAGGGAGCCCCCAAGCCAGAAACAAGATTCCCTTCACTCTCAGCTGAACAGCAGGGCCTAGTGTGAAGGCTGTGGTACGCCGACTAGTTGAGTGCCCTAGCACTGACATACAGAAACCAGGGTGTGAGGACTGAGCTGAGAGCGATATTGGTTGTGCTCAGCAGGACAGGGCTCAGGAGGTCTGTGTGCAGTCAGACAGGGAGGAGGGGGGAGGTAGAAGGAGCTGGTTGCATTTTGGGGAGGAATCATAGCAAATGAGGGTTGGCAGGGACCTCAGGAGGTCACATCTAGTCCACCCCCCTGCTCCAAGCAGGACCACCCCCAGCTACATCATCCCAGCCAAGGCTTTGTCTACCCGGGTCTTCAACACCTCCAAGGATGGAGACTGCACAGCCACCCTGGGTAACCTGTTCCAGTGTTTTACTGTTCTCCTCTTGAGAAACATTTTCCTCATATCTAACCTACACGTCCCTTGCCGCAACCTGAGACCATTGCTCCTTGCACTAGCCTGAGACTCCGGAGATCTGGATTCTACCACCGGCTCCCCACGTCCCTTCAGCTCCCTGTGAGTCCGTCCCCTGTCTGTGATGGCGAGGGGTTGGTGCCTCCATGCTTGGCCCATCTTGTCTATTGAGAGTGTGAGGGATGCAGGCTCCTAGCCCTCTCAGAAACAGTGGCACAAGCTACTTTTTAGATCTGGGCCACTCCCTGGGTGCATCTACATGTGCATGAAAAGTACTGAGAAAATGCACATTAGCTTGACTTAATAGGCTTTAACCAAACAGCACTTTTTTTAGCGATGCTTTAATGCACATTAAAATAGGCTAATGCGCATTAAAGTGCATGTGTAGATGCGCCCACCCTGAGTCTACAATACTGAGCCCTGGAAATGGAAGGGGAGGTGAAAAAAATGGCACCCAAATGTCCAGCAGTCCTGCACAAACCTTGCATGGTGTATGGGGAGCAACCATAGGCAGATCTCTTAAAATCATGTACCGTTCCCCTTCCTACCCTCCATGCACATACCCACCCGGTGCTCCAGGCCTGGAAGGAAACCATAGCCGGTGCACCACGCCGAGCCAAGCTGTAGTGAAGTAGTTAACGGCCAGGACTCTGCCTCCAGGCCCATTGTCACATGCATCCTCTCTTTGCTTCTTTTCTTCCCTTTTGTCTTTGTCTTCCACCTATTCTCAAACGTTGCAGGGCTTGATTGCTCCCAGCGACGTGCCAACGGTGGTCCCAGCACAAATGAAAGTCTAGAGCACAGCTTGATTTTAATTCACTCCATTGGCGTTTCGACGCCTTTCTCCATTTATAATGCGCTATGCAGAGCGCCGGCCCCTCACGAATGCAGCGTGGGGAACCCTGATGAGTGCTGTTGCTGGCGTGTCGCCTCGAGCTCTACTCTTTATCGTGCTAATTTCCAAAATCTTTCAGCGGCAAGAAGTGTCTTTCAAGTCCCGGTGCTAGGAAGTACAAAGTGAGCCCGGGAATGGAGAGCGTGATGCTATTGGTGTGGAAGGCAGAAGCAGGGGAGCACCTTAAATGTGTCACAGGCAATATGTTGAAGGGCCCCCAATACCTGGCATTGATGCCCTTGGCTACCTGATGCAATATGGCAGGCTTATGTTTCAAGCTGTGATCTCACCCAACTGAATGGGATCTTCTAACGTGACAGTGGTGTGTCAACGAGAGCCGCATTGCCGCGGCCACAACTCAATAACGGGACAGGCCGACATCTGGGCGAAGGTGGGAACAGTTGCGTCAAACTGGCTGAAGGTAAATGATGAAGTATTAGTGACCGTGAGAAGCAGCAAAATCAAAGCGCTGCAAAGGCGGTGATGATTTTTGCAGCTTCAGTTGTAAAAGCCACGGATGAGATGTTCCATTTTGGCTCCTTATAGAGCCCGGGCATGTTTTGCAGATGGTAAACGTGGTAGTTAACAGGTCCCTCGGCATCTGAGCCATCATATTCTTCCCTCCTAAATTCCCACTCGTGATTTCTTGTAGGTGGGCGCTCATTTCCTATCTATAATATTGTATGATATTGCAATATGCTTCTTAAGTGGCAGCTATGTCCTGCAGCTGAGGCGCCTGGATTTCATCGGTGGGTGAAAAGGTGTTGGTACGTGCACATGAAGGAGTGTGTGTGTGCCTGTGTAAGAGGGAGAGAGTGATGTTGTAGCCGTGCTGGTCCAGGAGCTATGCAAGAGGCAAGGAAGTCCTTGGGCGATCTCTCTTATGGAGACAACTGCATCATTGGGACAGTTCAGACAGGCTTTTGAATGCAAGGGCTTCTTCCTCAAGCCACCCCAGTGATAGTTAAAAACCAGTTGGAGAAGGGAAAGCTGTTCCCAAGGGTAGCAGACAAGCAATTAGCAGAAGAAAAGTGGCTTGCTGGGAGATTGAAAGAGAGATGCATATTTCTGATCCTGTGAAGTCCACGAACAAAACACAAGGAGCAAAAAAGAAAGAGGGGCCAGAAGAACCAGGTCTCTGAAGAAGACCCATTCAACAGAAGAAGGGTCAGAAAGGGCATTACCTGAGGGTAAAAGTCCCTGCATTGAGAGCCGTGGTCCAGTTAGGGAGATAAGTCCACGGACACGATCCTGTCTCCGACTAGATGCATGATGTCTGTGAGACGCTCTGAACAGCGGCCTTGGAGTCACATCAGCAGAAGGAAAAAGAAAGGTCTGCCACTAAATTGCTTTTTTTCTTTTTTTTTGCAGTCCTTGAGAGCCCGGGGTGCCCCTGGGTCCAGTTCCAAGGAGACCTCGCTGTCCAGGAAGCTGCTGGTTCAATGGGGAAGGCGGCTGCTCGCAGGGTGGGCTGGTGTGAGGTCTGCACCCTGCGTCCGGGAGGCGCAGCAGAGGCAGGAGGGTCGGGGCAGGCCCAGGATTGTGTCCAGTGAGACAGACCCAGGGGAGATGGTGCAGAGCGGCACATGCTTCCAGTAAGAGCTTTGCAGCCATTCTGGGGCTATTCTGTTCATTTATTTGCTAGCTGGAAATGTGCTCAGCACTGGACAGGACAAAACAGAAGACAAAGTCCTCAAAGCTCGCGCTACGGTGTCAACTCCTAGCACGGAGGAATTGGGTGGTATGCTTTTAAATAGTTTGGGAACCCACCCCTGGTGCTCACTGCCTTGCATGGTTCAATAGCCACCAAAGCTGCAGCGGGTGTAGGTAGCCAGGCCTTGTGCCCAGCGTGAGGTCCGAGTAGGCAAGCAAGGCTGGCAGGACCCCACCGTGCCCCCATGGTTCCTTCGTACTCTTGCATGTTGCATAAAAAGCAAAAAGCATCATTGTCTTGAGGTCGCTCATGCCCCAAGCACCATTAAAGGTCCCTCTCCATCCTCCCAAATGAAGAGCTTGGTCTCTTTGCTACTCTGTGTATTCAGTGAACAATGTGCTAGTACAAGGAGCCAGGTTAGTGAAGAGTGTAGGGCTCAGTTATCCTTTGACCAGGTACAGAAAAGACAACATCTCGCTGCTGGTCCCTTGAGTCTCAGTCCTGGCTCTGTCCCAGGCCAGCTCTCTATTCAGAAAGCTCCTTTGCTCTCATGCTTTCCCTGTTTGAAGATGCAAGCTTTCTGGATGCTCCCCCCTCCAAACTCTGGCTGCGAGGCTGGGCAGGATTATCCATCCTCGGGGTCTCAGCATGTCCCTGGGAGGTCTATTTGGCATGAAACAGTACTTGGGAAATGGGAATTGAACAAACGTGGCCAATGCTGTTGCAATAAGTTCACGGTATATGCAACCCTCTTGCCCCTTGCTCTCCAAGGGTGACGTTGGCTCCGAGTGGACTGCATTGGCTTCGCTGAGTTGAGCCGCGCCATCCTGGCCTTGTCTACAGCCGTGCCTGGTCACTTGTGTGGCTTGGCCTGTCCGTGGCAGCTGTCAGATCCATTTTGGCTTCACCAGCAGCATTATCCCTTCAACACCCAAAGGCTCTGGAAAGATGCAAGCCAATAACCAAAGTCCTGAAAAGGCTTTGCATGGCGATGAGGAGAGAAGTCTCTCCCAATGCCACCTGTCTCAATAGCTCCGGCAAGCCCGTCACCAGCTTCCAAGTGAGGTGGTGCAGGCTCCCACCCTGGGGGTTTTTAAGAGGAGGTTGGATGACCACCTTACTGGGGTCGTTTGACCCCAGTGCTCTTTCCTGCCATGGCAGGGGGACGGACTAGATGATCTGCTCAGGTCCCTTCCGACCCTAGAAACTATGAAACTTTGCAGCCTGCCCCCGAGATCTGCAGGGCAAGGGCGGTTTCGGAGAAGAGGAGATGCAAAGCTATTTCAGACCTCGATCCCAGGTGGGGAATGCCTTGCCGCCATCCCCCTCCTCTGTTTCTAGAAATCAAGCAGGATCCAGCTTGAACGCCTCTGCGGATCAGCGCTGTGGCGTGCTATGAGCAGAGAGCCGGTTTCCTGAGCCACAAGATCCCAAGTCATCTAGATCAGCGGTGCTCAGCCTTTTGGCCCTGCAAGCCAGATGAGTGGTGCAGGGCCGGTCTGCAGGCTGGATTGGGCCACGAGTGCCTGGTACCACTGTCTCCCACCCTTCATTTACTGGGATTGGGTCCTGAGGTCCACAACATCGCCCCTGCCTGCCTCCCATGCACTGGGATTGGGTTTCTGGGGCCCAGCACTGCCCCTCCAGCCCGGATCAGGGCTTGGGGACCCTTCCCTCCCCCCCATCCTTGTAGGTCCTGTGCACCTAGCATCACCTCTGCCCAGCCTTGTGTGCTGGGATCAGGTGCTGGATCCAGCATGCAGGGTCTGGCATTCCCTATGCGTCTGGAGATCTGGCAGTCGAGTGGTGGCACTGCTTTTCCACCACCAAAATTTCTGGACCTGTGGGGAGCCCTGCAGGCCAGGTGACATGGTGTCATGGGCTGGTGATTGAGCACCCGTGATCTAGTTCATAACCTACCAGCCCAATACGGGTGCTCCACAAGCCTAGTGGCCCTGCGACCCATTCAAATGAAAGCTGGAGAGAAACCAACTCTAGACTTGTTACACATTTTCAAGCACTAACTGGATAGCTAGCGGGCTCCATTTTAGAGCTGAAGAGTCATTTTTATCAATTTATAATTTTTATCACTTTACAATTACTTTGTGTGGCTCACCAGTTAATTTTGTGATAATTACCTGGTCTAAATATATTGCACGATTAACCAGTTAATTGCATGATGTCTGTAATGTGTAGCAGGGGCCTCAGTGTCTACATGGGGGGAGTCGGTTGCACACCTGGGGTCTGTATCTGGGCAGTGTATGAAGCCAGAGGGGAGGCAAGGGTCCGAGCAATCTGACCATCTGATGGCTCAGCCTGTCCGTGCCTAGCTGTCAGCAGCTGGGTGGTAGCAGAGGAGCAGGATGGAGCCCCAAGCCAGAGACAGAGGCATTGAAAGCCCCATTTCCACGAGCAGCAGAAGAAGTTGGTGGTAAAGAAGGATCAAGCAACGAGCTTGCACCACACTAAGCCTTAGCAGCTCTGCAGCCCACGCAGCGAACGTGCACCTCGCCCGCCTTTGCAATAAGCAGCTGCTGCTTAAAGCCAACAAACTCTTGCTAATCTCCAAGGCGCAGGCATCTCTCCAGGATAAGAACCCAACCCGCAGTGCCATTCTGCTCCTGGCTTTGCTTAATGGATACAAAATGAGCTATAATTTGGGCAAATGGACTAATTTTCTGCTGGCTGCAAGTGTTGCACAAACAGCTTGCTTTTTTTTTTTTCTTCTCCTCGGCCTCACCCCAGAAATAAGCCAGCATTGCAAGATAAAAGCCCAGCCCCTAGGCGAGCTTCATGCATCCTGGCTCTTATGTTCCCTGAGCTGAGGCCCACAAGAGCTTGCATGCATTTGGCCTTTCTATCTCCACCATCCTTGGCATGAACTACTGTCATCCTACAGGTACATTTGTCTGCCTCTCTCTGTGGTGGTGCAGAGCTGGACATGTAGACTCATAGAAAACAAGGGTGGAAGGGCCCTCAGGAGGTCGCATCTAGCTCCAACCCCCTGCTCACAGCAGGACCAGCTCCAACTCCATCATCCCAGCCAAGGCTTTGTCTTAAGCACCTCCAAAGAGGGAGAGTCCACAACTACTTTAAGTAACCTGTTCCAGTGCTTCACCACCCTCCTAGTGAAAATGTTTTCCCTAATATCCAACCTCAACTTCCCTTGCTGCAGCTTGAGCCCATTGCTCCTTGTCCTGTCATGCGCCCCCACTGAGACCAGTCCAGCTCCATCCTCTTTGCAGCCCCCCTGCAGGGAAGTGAAGGCTGCTATTCAATCCCCCTCGGTCTTCTCTTCTGCAAACTCAGTCAGTCCATTTCCCCCAGTCTCTCCTCACCAGTCAAGTCCCGCAACTCCTGAAACATTGATTAGAGCTGGGCTTCTCATTTGGTTTGCACCTAGTTTTTCAGCATGGAGCACGATTCCCTGTGTTGTTCACTTGTAGGGATCTTTGGGAGGGGGGGTCCTCATCTTTTAGAGCAAAGCAGAAGAAAATGGACTGAAACAAGAAGCAGAAAGGTTTCAAACCAACATCTTAATCAATGGAGGTTTGCCAGGGTGCTTCATTTGATGCTGCTCTGGACAATAATGACAGAGAATGAGCAAAGCCGCTCAGTCAAGTCCTGGCATGGAGCAGCTAGCACGGTCACTTAAAAAAAAGCCCCACCAAACAATCAGGCAGGGAAGTTTGTCTCCAGGTGTGGTGTTCTCCACAGCTGGAAATGGCTGCGTTGTCCCTTGCTAAGAACCATAGAGCAGTCGGGCTGGAGGGGACTTCCAGAGGTCTCATCTAGTCCAAACCCCTCTTAAAGCAGGACCAGCCCCATCCAAACCACCCTCTACAAAGCCATTGCCTAACCTCTCAGCAAAACTACGCCGTCAACTCTGACACAACACAAGACAGCACACAAATCTGCCACAGGTAAAGCAGGGGGACCACGGCAGCCAACATCCTGCTGCTGCAAAGTTTGTTAATATGCACTCAAGAAATCCAAGGAAGAGGGCCACCATAGAGGAACACGCCACCGTGATCCCAACCTGACCATCTGACCTTTGCTTTCCCAAATAGTCTTTATCAGGTGTCTGGTCACAGATTAATTTTGGGGGGAAGACTGAGGCAAAGCAGCTGTTTAGTAGCTCCTCTTTCTTTGTATCGTCTGCTAAGACTTTGTCCTTAACCTACAGCTTCCTTGGTCTTTCTTTTCTAGCCGACATCCTTCTACAACCTCTTCTTGCTTGCTTGTCTGTTCTTTATCGGAGAAGTGTCCCCGTAGCGCCACCAACAATGGAGTCACGGTCTTTTCTGGAGTTGGGTTCTGATTTGAGGGCCAGCAGGGGTGGATCGGGGTCCCTGAACCACTCCAGGGCCTGAAGTGCAAATCTGTGCCTAGCACCCAACGGGTCTGCAGGCATGCAAACAGGGGCAGAGGGTCAGTGGAGTGAGTGGTTTGAGATGCTGGTGGGTGCTCACGAAGAAGCTCAAAGCAGGTTACAGTCTTGTGGTCAGAGACTGCTCAGGCTCGGGGTGTGGAGCTCTGAGGCCTGGCTTGTCTGAGTGACCAACTCAGGGTTAGCGAGGATTTAGTTAGGGA
>NW_017729033.1:2898839-2915643 GCF_001723915.1 Gavialis gangeticus
GGCCTGTTACAAACTAGTCAGGGGGGATCAGCAGGCATTGGGGGAGTCCCTGTTCCCCCGAGCACTGCCAGGAGTGACCAGGAATAACGGTCACAAGCTGGCAGAGGGTAGGTTTAAGTTGGACATCAGGAGGCGCGACTTCACAGTCAGGGCGGCTAGGGTCTGGAACCAGCTTCCAAGAGAAGTGGTGCTGGCTCCTACCCTGGGGGTTTTTAAGAGGAGGTTAGATGAACACCTTGCTGGGGTCGTTTGACCCCAGTGCTCTTTCCTGCCATGGCAGGGGGTCAGACTAGATGATCTGCTCAGGTCCCTTCCGACCCTAGAAACTATGAAACTATGAAACTCTCCGCAGCATCGCAGCTGGTTGGACTCTGCAGAGGGCAGGGCTCCTTGTGGTCCAGCTGGATAGAGCCTACAGGTCCATCTGACCCACCCTGAGCTCCATCCCTAGCTACCCAATGGGAACATCTACACAGGATGTGTTAATGTGCATTAATCTAATTTAAAGGACATTATGGGCACGCATCTACATGTGCATGCCCTTGATGCACATTAAAACGGCGAAATTTGGTTAATTGCGCCTAAATTTGAAACCTGCAAATGCAGGTTTCAAATTTAGGTGCAATTAATTAAAGTACATTAATGCTCATGTAAACATGACCCAGCACTAACTTTAGTGCCAGGTCTGCCCACCCACTAGGGGCACATGGCAAGACTGCAGGGACTTGGCACTAACTTTAGTGCCAAGTGTATTAACCAAATGCCAAGTTCACTAACTTTAGTGCCAAGTTTCTGCACCTGTAGATACTGCCAAAAATAGCTTATTGCGCATTAGCTTACTGCACATTAAATTTAATTGTGCTTAAATGCACATGTAGATGCACCCAATGGGGCACTCAGGTTGCTGGGGATGGAGAAAAAGGAAAGTGCTACTTCCCAAAGTGGATTCCCCAAGATGTCAGCACCTGAGTTTGCAAAGCTGTAGCATGCAGCTGAGTCAAGCTTCTCTTTGTTCCACTCAATGGTGAATGGATCTAATGCCCGGATGACTGAGATACCAATGGGTGTTTGGCTGGGCTGGTCCTATCCATGCACGGTTGAGACTGGGGCATTGGTTTAACACTTACTCAGAGGGCAGAGCCTAAGTACTACTCCCGAGGTGTTATGCTACCAGGATGTGAGTGGTCAGACCCAATGGTAAGAGCCAAGGTGTGGAGCTAGGCACACAGCCACGGGAGAAGCTGGGAGCCAGGAAGTCTATTGAACAGGCTACCCACCATTGCCCCAAGGAGGTTTTGGGAGGGGTCTGGCTGCCCCTTCCAGCCAAACAGGAGGGACATGGGCATGGTGAGCACTGGGTAGTGGCCAATCAACCTTGATGGGCTCCTGTGACGGGTCCTGACATCAGGAGATCTTTCACAACCCCTTTCTAAGCATTACATCTCCTAACATCTACCGGTTCCACATCCCACTGATCTTGTAGCTCCACCACTTGTGGCTGGTGCTTTTAGACTCACAGACCCCAGGCATCATCTTCGCAGCCAACACACCTGGGGCCATCATCAAGCAAGCACTCACTTGCTCTGATGCCACTTAGCTGCGAGATCTGTCACCGTCCCAGCACAAGATCTTCTTCTCCCTGCAAGGCTCCAAAAGCCAACTGGGTCACAAGCCCGATGGACTTGACGTCTAGCTCCAACTCATTCCAGTCCTGACCATCTTCCTGGGGTGACCGTTACCTGCCTGGTGCTAGCCAGGAGGAATTATTTCCTAGCAATAGTCGAGCGTGTTTGCTTGTTCTTCCTCTGGACATCCCCTCCCAGAGGCCAGCTCTCCCATGCACAAGAGCCTAAGCCAACGCCTGGCTGATTCCACCCTCTCTCTTTGACGTCCAGCAAAATGCCGTCGGGAGCGAAAGCAAGAGAGCCGCGATTTTCAGCAGAATACCAGTTTCGATGATTATATGCTGTGCCGACAGGACATCAGAATAATGGGGGGCAGCTGATGGGTTTGGTATCACTTGGCGCTTAACACGCTGTCTTATTTCTCTCCTGTCATCCCTGGTGTTAATGGCTTCTTTGCGATTGGCTAGATTGCATGACCTCAAGGACACCGCGCTTCAAATTTTTTTGCCTTTAATGGAAGGCTTTGTTTTAATAGAATCGAAATGACACCTCTCTGGTTCTGCCAGAGTTCAGAAAAGCAGATATGAGGGGAGAGAAGCTGTGTATGCCTGAGAAATATTTTCATCACTCCCTAGATAGGAGGGTGACCTGTTCCTGGTTGGAGTGGCGCTGCCTCGGCGCCTGGGGTGCTATTAGAGCGATGCCTCCAGAAATGAAGCTGGGACGTTGGGGGTTATTGATTCGAAGGCAGCCGGACAGTGGAGATTGCTGCACGTTAGCTGAAATGGTTCTGTGCATCGGCCAGAAATTATAGGTATTTTTGTGACGAGAATGGATGGGTCCCAGGTTGCTGAGCGGTGCAGTGTTACTGCGTCGGGTCCCCGTTTGTGAGACCGACCTTCTCAGATCAGGCAGAAGAAAGACCCTAAAGTCTTCTGAACTTCTTCATGCCTACTCTTTCAGGCTTGTATCCCAATCGAGTTTCGGTTCTTTTTTATCCATGTAAAGACCGTGGAATTGGGGATCTTCACTGTATAAGTCGCCCTCAACTACCCCCAGCCATGTAAGCCATCTTTGCCTACCTACTTGCTGGGGTAGCAAGCGTGAAGCCCAGAAGGAAAAAGTGGGTAGACCGATTCCTAAAAGAACGGGACACCCCCCCCCCCTTTCTGGGCATCGCGTCCACCACTTGCTTCTCCTTTTGTGCTTCAATTTAAGGACAGGTGATAGGGATGGGAGGTGGCGTGCAAAGGGTGAGCGATAGCCCTTCCACGCTGCACCATGCAGGGTCTCGGTACCTACTAAACACACTGGAGGAGCAAGACTGGGGGAAGCCCGGCATTTTTCCTGTGATGATCTCAAACAACTAACGATCACAACAGGTGGAGATCGCTGAGCTGCAGGGTATGAATTAATGGGCTGACCACTGCTTGGAAACAGTAGCATTGAGGCCTAGGTGTAGACACTGGCAAGGACAGGCGGGATCACAGGACACCTGTGAGAAATATATTTTCAAGACAGGTTAAATAATAGATTGGCCCTACATATTTAAAATTCAATACTACATTAACACAGCTGTCTCCTCAATAACACAGCTCCCCTTAATTTCTGCTGCACACGTGCTGCAGTTAACTTACTCCGTGATAATCCTGCACTGCCAGCGCATTGGGACATATTCCACCTGCCAAGACATGCAACATGGTTCACCCTTTCAAAACCCTTTGCCTTTTCCTTACTTCCTTGATGGCACAAAGGATGGCCAGCACAAGCACCAGTCAATCACCACATCATCTCTGACCCTGCCGTCAACCAGGGTTTAACTGGCCATACCATTACTGGGCACTTCTCAACTGCTTTCAAACTGGACAGGGTCACTGTGCCTCAGAACTATACCAATGGGGTCTTTGCAATGACAACAAATGCCTTTGTGGACAAATTCAAACCAAGTCCCACGTTGAAGACTTGTGTCTGTTTACTATGCTACCTGGTGGCCTTGCATAGTTCTTGGGCTTCTTATAGACCTTCTGATGGCAGGTCTGCTGCTTACAAATTTGGCATTTTTGTTATCTGGATTTTGGAGGGTGAAGCCCTTGGCATGGACAGCATGCTACCCTAATTTCTATGTGGGTGGAGAGGATGCTGGCAATGACGGTGAGGTCCTTGTCTCATGCAGCCAGATGATGCCATCAGGAGACATGAAGTGGTAGGAAATTGTGTATGGAAAGCCATCAAGGTGTCTCTCAAATACTTGAAGGCTGCTTATTGAGAGGATGGTGATGGCCTTTTTTCCATGACCATAGGGGATACGCCTCCAGCTGCAGCATAGGACATTTAGGTTGGATATTAGGGGGACCTTTCTGACTATCAGGGTGGTCAAGTATTGGAGCAGGCCATCTAGAGAAGTTGTGGAGCCTCCATCCTTGGAAATTTTCAAGAGCCAGTTGGCCAAACACTTGGTTGGGATGGTTTAGTCAAGGATGATCCTGACTGGGCAGGAGTCTGGACTAGATGACCTCAGGAGGTCCCTTCCTGCCCAACTTTCCTATGATCCTGTGAATGTAGATGTTGAATAGTGAAGGAGCTGATAAGGATCTCAGTTTAACCACCTCAAAACTTTGCACGGCAATACGTTTCCACAACTTTTCAGCAAGGATATTGGCTTCTTCTGTCCCTATCCTCTACTTTTCAAATAGAAACTGCTTCTCTGGGCTATCTACCCCCGGTCTGAGGTGTTATATCTGTTAAAGACTTATTGAGATGCCGTGGTGATGGAGGACAGAGAATAAAAGTTTCTTGAAGCAAATCCCACACTTGCTGGATTCCCCAGTGCATGGACTGCTTTTTGCCTGGAGATGGATGTAACACTGGCCTGTCCAAGCCACTGTCACATAAAAGTGGCCCTGAGGACCATGCTTGTGCTGAACTCCATGGTACTTTTGCCTGTTGGATTAAGCCCCCCAAGAGACTTGAATGCCACCTTGCTTTGCTTTTGAATCGCAACAGAGCCGAGGCAGGCACTGGGCCTGGGTGACCGAATTGGGCAGGAAGCAGCCTAAGTTTAGGCCTTTAAGAAACTTTCAGGAACAAAACGTAGCTTATAAGTTTTGCAGCTTGGTTGCTTATCTGACTTTCAGCACCTAAGGTCCACCCAAGTCCAAGACTAAGACATCTCTCTGGATCTTGTCCTAAGTGCTTCGCTAAATTGAGTGCTAGTGACATTTGCATTTATCGATGACCCGACTAGCAATAAGGCAAAATAACATTTCCTGCCCTGCTTGCTGCCCTCAGTCCTCTGCCCAGACCTGAAGAAACCCTCTAGATGTGAGACAGGGGTTGGGTCATTGCCTGTGGCCTATTCAAAGCCTTGGTCACTCAACTGAGCTGAGCTCTGATGCACCCTTTGGCTGGTAACCAGGAGGGTGGTTCTCCAAATCGGCTGTTGAGGGTCACATCCCTAGCCGGTGCAAATCACTGCAGCTGCACTGAAGTCTTAAGAGGCAAGATTTTTTTTTTTTATCCCAAGGTCTCCAGCTCTGGTTTAGCAGGGAAACAATATACATATAATTTTCCACTGTGAAAAACTTCAACAAAAATGTCACATTTTTTACAAGTTTTACAATGAATATTTCTCATCTGTGTTACAAAGCGGTACCTATTTTCACTATTGGCAGGGAAAGGGTGGGTATTGCAAAGATAGAGACCAGCTGGGCAGCATTTAAAGAACTATGGAGGTGGAAGCTAGAAGTATTAATAGATGTATTAATATGGAAGGGGATGAAGATGTAGCCAAGGAGCAATGTAATGAGCTGGACTGATGAGGAAGATGAGGTTAGCAGCTCTGTCCTGGGTGGCCTGAAGGTGGCATTGAATGTGTTTTGGAGGAGGATTTGCAGCAGTTTAGTGTTGCTGCTTTGTTTGCTAACATATCTTATGCACTCACAGGAAAGCAAAGTGCCTGATAACTGTGGTGAGAAAAATCCCAGTTTGTTGGCAATGCCATATTGTTATTTATATGGCAGTGATGGGCACACTGTCTCTGTGTCAGCTTCCTTTCTGCTCTCCCCCCTATCAAATATGTGTACTGGGCTTTTTGAAGCAGGTCAGAGAGAAACTCCAGGCTGTAGCATCACCGACAATAAAGTTTTCCTCTAGGATGTTACTATTTGAGCCTCATCTAGATGTGACTAGGGTGAAAATCCTCATTTCACCCAAATCTCTCCTCTAGGACTATATTGCCTTGAAAGCAATAACTGAGAGTTGCCAGAGCAGCGATTCTCAACCAGGGGGAATGCAGCACCCTGGGGTGCCATTGGATCTGTTTTAGAGTGCCATGTAATATTAGGACTGTTAGGTATGCAAACATGATGATTCACAGGCTAAACCCAGGTATTTCAAATAGGAAGTCATAGTGTTAAAAATGTCCTCCGCTCTTGTAACGTTTCTGAGCTCTTTGCAACAGAAGAATTGCTCTATTATTTTTTTGTAGCGACCGAATGAGTGAAAGCAAAGAGCTGGCATTTTCTAGGAGGCACCTTGAACCTACCAAGGCAGGTCTTGAGTTTGCAAGAATCTGGATGGAGCTTAAAGAGAGCAGCGGGATCTTCCTGAAATTTCAGCACTGCCGTATTAAACTCTGCTCATTTGTTTTGACAAGCACAGGTTAGTTGTGATAATGGATAGCAGTGTTTCAGACTGTGCCAGTGCATGCCTGGTAGATCACTTTTCAACTACAAAAAAGAAAGATTAGGAAGTCTATGTAGAGAGGCGGGTTTGACCAGGATCCCTTACTATGGTTATCTGTATAACCACATCCTGGTTGTACACTGGTTATACACAAGCCACCTTGTAGTGGAAACCTAATGATTTTATAGCTGGTTTTCTCCAGTGGATGGCTGGAGTGTCCCCTCATTGCTTCATCTCCTGAAAGATGCTCTTCTGTCCTGGTGTAGCAGGCTGCCAGAGGCTCGCTCCCACTCCCACTCCATTTCTGTTCACCCATCTTCCCATCCCTGGGAGCCTTTTAACTTCCTGTGACTGTTAATTATCTCCCTCAGCTGGCCCAGTCCTCCTGAGCAGCCTGCACTTGGCATTACCACTCACAGCTGGGGAGTGGGAGTGGGAGTGGGAGTGGGAGTGGCCTTAGCCTTAGCCTTAGCCTTAGCCTTAGCCAGGCTGGAGGCTGCAATACCAGACCACAGACTCTGCATCTGGAAAGAAATCCAGGTTTCACAGAAGTTTACAGATTCACAGAAGTTTAGGGCTGGAAGAGACCTCGTGAGAGCTTCGGGTCCAGCCCCTGCACTCTAGGCAGGAAAGACTGCGGGGGGTCAAATAACCCCAGGTACTGTGAAACTGGGAAAAGCAGCAGCATGGCAGGGAGCTGAGCTGAAGGCACCTTCCCAGGGGCTGAAGAGGACTCAGACCTGTAAGTTAACCTCTTATGGACTGTTGTTATGTTGGTGTTGGAGGATTGACTGATGTGGGAGGAAGCCTGTCCGACAGGCGTGCTGCGAGAGCAAAAGACGATATTGTGTTTAAAGACTGTGAGCTGCAATAACCCCAAACCTGCTACACCTGGATATCATTTATAATTCTGCAGAATGCTTTCCAGACTCCTGCAATTCAAACAATAGCAACAGCTTTACTGTTAAACCGTCTGTGGGCGCAACAGGTGAGCTGGGCTTTGCTTTTTCTCCCCCAGCTTCTTTTGTCTTCAACTTGCAGATTCCACTTAAGCTTCCAAGCCGAAAGATCCCGTTTCCGTGTCCTTATCTACAAGGTGAAAGGAGAGAGAAATTCTTTTCTGTCTTTCAGAAGATAAGTCACGCTGGGTTCTTCCTTTTTAGAAAGCTCTCTAATGCCATTTATCAATTAATTACTGGATTGCGTCTCTGCTTATTAATTCCCACTGCTGCCTTTTCTTTTGTAAAGGTCTGTGTTGCTTAGTATCTAATGGGCCCGTTCTTGTGTTTCTTTCTTCTTACGTTTTTAAGTGAGGAGCATAGTCTTCTACAGCTGCATTTGTCTTTTGCTGCAGATTTCCTTGAACGAATGGATCCTACATAGTCTTGCCCAGGATGATTTTCCTTGGCCTGGGGATGGATGATTCTCCACTCCTGATCCTGGGGAGAGCTGGCTGAGCTTTTACAGTTCAAATGTTTCTCCCTGAAAAATGCAGCTTTGCACAAAAACAGTGGGGGGCCAGTCTTTTTGGCAGGCGTGCCACAAATTAGCCTCACACCCTCCCCGAGTGCCATTCTGATCCCATTTTCTTGCCCGATTTGCTGCTCCGCTTTTGTGCCCTGTGCTTCTGCCCTGATCCGCTGCATACCCGCACACACAGGTTGCCACTTGTGATTGGCTACCCTGAGATGAACAACTTGGGAATTAATAGGCAGATTATTTCGGTTGCGGGGGGGAAAAAAGTTTCTGAAATGGTTTATTTTGACCGTTTCCAAACACAAACATTTTGGTTTTTTTAAAAAAAAAAATTCAAAACCAGTCTTTCCATTCTGAATTTTAATGAACTTTTATTCAAAGCATTTCTTTTTAAAGTCAGAAAAGCTCAGAAATGCAACAAAAAGGGACCGTTTTATTTCACTGGATGATTCACTGGGGGGAAAAATGTTCATTTGGGGCCGATTCAAAAGAAATGAAGATTTTTGCAATGGGTTGAGCCAACAAATGGAGAAACTTCTGAAGGTGAGGAGTAGCACTCCTGCATTTTTGCAGGGGCTTGGTCTAGATGATTCTTGAGGATCTCTTTCAGTCCTATGAATCTACAGTTGTGGGAGTTAGTTATTCACCCAGCTCTACCCAGCACTAGCAGCTCCGTGTGACAGGAAGCTGCTATCATTTACCATCTCTATTGGGGTAGTTTCTAGAGAGAATAAGGTCAGACCTTCCTGCGGTCTTGTGCTACATATGCATACAATCAGTGACAGTCCCCACCTAAGAGCAATTAGAGGAAGGGTGTGCAAGGTGTGCAAATTCACAATTTGTGGATTTTGGAGAACAAAACCTCTGTGGATCTTATTTCTTAGCAGCTTTGGAAGAAGCCTCCATCATAAAGGAAATAAAAAGGGGAAACTTTTTTTAATTTTTTTTTTAAACCACCCATAGCCCCTTTTCAGCATTGGGTTTTAGTTCAGACTAGCAGCTGAAACTCATGCTGTCACATGTCTCTGGGAGCTGGAGCTTTAAGGAAAGGCTTCAAACATTGCAAGAGTTGGCAGCACTGTGCTCTGCCTTCAGGCACACTTATATGGCTGCAGTGAGACATCTATCCAGGGGAGTGCAAAGCTCTGGTGGCCTTTCACATGGACCAGCAAATACACTGGGGACCAACCTTTCAGCCAGGTGTGCCACAAGGTGAGACCCGCACCCTTCCTGAGTGTCACTTTCCTCTGCCCAATCGGTTGCTCTGCTTTCTGCTCCAGGCCCTGTTCTCCCTGCCTGATCTATTGCTCTGCTTTCTACACCCTGCCTTATCTGCTGCCCTGGTCTCTGTCCCACCCCCCAATCAGCCAGATGACTTGCACAGGGGCTTCCCATGCATCTTTTGCGTGCATGCTGTAGGTCAGCCACCCGTGAACTGGGTTTTTATGATGCAGTGTGGATCAATACCTGTGCACTGTAATGCCCCATGGTGGTTTCAGCTGTGGTTAAACGGAAGCCGTTTGCTCTGTATAAATGATGAACACTCAATGTCAGTCTCTCCGGAAGATTTTTCTTTCTGCAGCGGTTTCCCTTCCCAACGAGGGACCATGCTGCTGGTTTTCAAAAAAATTGCTTTGATTTATTGATATTTTGTTAGGTTCCATGGAGGCCGCTAGGCCCACGGCACCCCATACATAATGACCTATTATTATTATTTATTAGTTGGAGGCAGGTACAGGAAGAGGAACGAGCTGATGCGGAAGCTGCTTCAAGCCGCCGCGCCTTATTGCTGAGTGACGGACTGCCTTTCGGGTTTGCTTTGACAATCTTTTTATTGAGTCCCTAGCAAATCAGATAGCGCGTAACTTGGTGGAGCACCGCAGATGGCTGCAATTCAGAGTTTCTGAGAGAAAGGGAAGAGGCGCAAGGGACGTACGAGCCGGAAAGCATCTGCTCCTGCCGTACAGATGCGATGTTGCTCATGGAGACGCAGATCTACCCACAGCCTGAGCACACAAACTCCATCCCTGCAGAAAGAAAGGGTTGGTTTCTGTGCCTTGAAAGAGTTGGTTGGAAATGGGTCTGGGGTCGTCGGGGTAGAGTTGCACCTTTTTATAGACATAAATTTTCACCTAAAGCAGCTTGGGAGATTCAAGGGATGGGAGGAGGGTGGCAAACAGATTGGCAGCAGATCTTCTTGAATTTGCTGAGTTCTCCAAACCTCCCTCCAGCCTATACCCTATATTTATAGACAGTTGGTGCTAATATCCTAATAAATAACCTCTGATTGGTTTTATTTACCTGTCTTTGTTTCACTGGAACTGGACTGAACCAGCTCTCTTGTGGACTTGGCAGGCGTCAACGGGATGGATACCCTGAAGACAGTAAAATGGAAGGTGTCTCCTTTCCTTTCTCATTGTGGGATGCTGTTCAACACCAGCCTGTTTCTTTTTTTTATGTTGAGGTGTATGGTCTTCTCTGATGATGCTGTTTTGCTTTTACAACTTATTTAAGCATCTTAAGAATATATCTAGGGTGCATCTACACGTGATGCTGCATTGCCGCTGCAGTGATGTCATGTCCATGGGTGTCCGTATGTGACCAACAGCTCCTTCACCGTAGCAGCACGCTCCCCTGTTATAGCGCACTGCTACGGCAAAGCAGCTGCTAAAAATAACTGTGTGCCGCAAGTACAGTGCGGTACGGGAGTTACTGCACCAGGCTTTAGTACTTGTGGAAATACTAAAGCATGGTGCAGGAACAAGGTTGCCATAGGGCAACGTGTAGACGTGCCCCTGTTATAGCAAAATAGCATGCAATACATTTGGTTACATTAGTACTTTAAGATTAAGCTATGATATAGTCTATTTGGATTGTGTAGTGTATGGTCTTCCCTTATAATGTCTCCTTTCAAGCCTTGTGCTTTGTTTAATTGTATCTTGTATCTCATTACTAGTTTAGTTAAGCATGTTGATGACTCCTTTTACTTTGCTGACCAAGCTAGTTGTCACTTCTGCAAAGGTTCATGCTACAGTCACTCAGAAACAGCCGTTGGGGCCTTCTGCTTAGCCACACTTCTGCAGCCTAGTCTAGACCCCTTGAAAATGGCCAATACTAATTAATGGCAAAACTAATTAAATCAGAGATGCATAAGCTTTCATAAACCATAGAAAATGAGTGTTGGGAGGGACCTCAGGAGGTCACATCTAGTCCATCCCCTGCTCCAAGCAGGACCAGCCCCAACTACATCACCCCAGCCACGGCTCTGTCTTGAACATCTCCAAGGATGGAGACTGCACCACCTCCCTGGGGAGCCTGGTCCAGTGTTTTACTACCTTCCCAGTGAGAATTTTTCCTATCCTCAACTTCCCTTGCTGCAGCCTGAGCCCGTTGCTCCTTGTCCTGTTATCCACCACTGAAGACAGCCCAGCTCCATCCTCTTTGCAGCCCCCCTGCAGGGAGGTGAAGGCTGCTATTCAACCCCCTCGCTCTTCTCTACTAAATCAGCCCAGTTCCCTCAGCCTCTCCTCACCAGTCCTGTCCCACAGCCCCCAACCATTTTCATTGCCCTCTGCTGGACTCTCTCCAATGAGTCCACATCCTTTCTGCAGTGGGCGTCCCACAACTGGACACGGGGCTCCAGATGTGGCCTCGCCTGTGCTGAACAGAGGGGATGAATCACTGCCCTCGCTCTGCTCCTACCAATGCAGCCCAGGATGTGATTAACCTTTTTGGCATCAAGGGCACACTGCTGGCTCATATCCAGCTTATTGCCCACTCTCACCCCCAGGCCCTTCCCTGCAGCGCTGCTGCCCAGCCAGTCGACAGCTTGCTTATGAAAGCGTATGCATCTCTGATTTAGCTGGTCTCTAAAGTGCAACGCAACCCTGCCTTCTGCCTGACTTCAGACTAATACGGCTAAGTACCTTTCTCTGTTGTCAGCCAAGCTAAGGGCTAAGATTTGCTGAAGGACAAGTGTGTAGCTCTTGCTTAAAGGGACTGCAGGAGGAGATGTGCTATTGCCTATGTATGCTCAAAGGCTGTGCATGCCAAGGAGAGGAACTGATTAGTTGGGTCAAAGGGGAGAATAGGATGAAAAGAAGAAGCTGGTTTGGACTGAAGAGTCAGTTGTTATCTTTTTGAACGGGATGTGATCATTGGGAGTCTGCAGGCATGGCAGGATCTCGTACGTCTCCTTCCAGTCCTTGTATCTGTAGAAAGCTACGGGTCCACGACAAGCGGGGAAAAGTAGCAGGCTGAAGAATAATCATCCCGGCAGGCAGGGCCAGGAGCCCCCCTTGTTTGCAACGTATGATGGCAATGGGCAAAACCCCGGAGAAGGTGTCGCAGGGAATGGTCTTGCTTTGGCTGGAAGGACGGTCTGTCTCTGAAGTGCTGGAGTATGGTAGAGAGAAGAGCCTGCAGGAACTGAGAGATTAAATGAGATGGATAGTGGGTTGTATGATCTCCCAGGAGAGTCCAGGCCTTTTTAAGGGCTGGGAACGAGCTTGGGTAGAAAAAGACAACCGAGGAGCATGCCGAGAGAGGAATAAAGTATTGACCTTCCAAAAATTAACATCTCTTGTTGTTGCTTGCTGAGCTTACAAGCAGGGAGAGCTTTTTCTGAGCTGGACCCCGGGGGGCAGGGGAAGATGAGGCCAAGCACGCAGCCCCCTTCCCTAGCAGAGGGAGGAGAGCTCACGTAAGCCTGTCTGCTGGCAGGAAGCAGGTGGGAAAGAGCCTCGCCTTCCCCCCAGAGATTCATGACCTGTGAAGTGCACCCGGCTGACGGGCGAGCGCTGTTTGCGCGGTCGGCTCAAGTGGCTCTCCATCCAACGGGGCCGAGAGCTGCTACCTGCCAGCTGGCCGGGAGTGCCGGAGATGTCCCTTTTGGAGGCATCGATCTTCCTGCGGGAAGGCCGGGGCCTCTGTGCAAACGAGCAGAGTGGCACCGGGTTATTTGTCTCTTCCTGTGCTGCATCGAGATGGCAGGCTGCTTTCCTGCTTGCCCAGCCCTGCAGCTGCCCATTCGTGGCTCTGTTATTGCCCCCGGGCCGGGCTGTGCGTTGGGTCCAGACTCCTGCTCGGCCTGTTATCTGCACAGGGCCAGCTGCGGGCATGGCACTGGGACCCGTCCCGAGCGAATGGGTCCCAGCTGTGCAAAGGGAGCCCGGGGGCGGCAAAAGGATGCAAGGGGAGGAATCTCTTACCCACTCCCTTTGCCTTGGGGACGGTGGCTACCGGTAGCTCCAAGTGCCTGCTGGACCCCCCCGCTCCCGGGGGCGACACTCAGCCCCACTCCTGTCTCGCAGCTGCAGGTGGGGAGGTCTGAGAGCCCCATCCATCTTCCTCCCTGGCTGTCTGCAATGCCAGCTGTTGCCTGACTCCCTGCAGAAACCTCCACTTGCTTTTCAGGGTCCTCGGCTGTTCCTGAGCCAGAAGCCGGAGAGCGAGCACTTGACTCGAGTGCGGTTGTCACTAATGCCCTGTCCAGGGGCAGCCGGGATGTGCCCAACTTGGTATCCCTCCGTAGGTTTGGGGACCCCTTTGCTTTGGGCTCAGGCCTGTCTACCGAAACCACCTCTGTGCAACGTGCACTCAGGACTGCTCTCAGGATCCAGCATATGCGGCGCGGGGAGTTGGGTGGTTTTGTTGCTGTGTTGGCTTTCTTGGCCGTTCCTAGTGCTGAAGTGTTAAGAACTGCAGCATTAAATAAGTTGCAGCCAGGAAATTAGAACAATTTTGTTTAAAAAAAAACAACCACAGGCTTATTTCACTGGCAAAAATATAGCTCGGTTTATTGTCTACAAGCACAGCCCTAACACGTCCTGGCCTAACCAGCGCATCAAACCAGAAGCGAAGGCAGGTGTACCTGCAAGCAGGTAGTCAGCACAACCCCAGCCCACGACGAAGTTTTGCGGCTTTTTAAATGGTCTTGTATACAAAAAGCAAAACCAGTGGTGTTCTGTGTGTTAGTTGTATCTTAAATATTTTAAACTGTTCTGTACCAGGGGCTTGTTTTACATTTTAACCCGGGCGTTTCCATTTCAGCCTTATTTTGCTGGTACTGAATTATCCTAAACCTTGGATTGCCTTCTCCCCCTCCTGCCTTCTGGTGAAAATGCACTTTGGGGCCTCATGCCAAGTAAAAAGTTTATGCACTAGTTAGGCTTGCTGCTTAAGCCTTCTTTGGCCAATGCTGCGTGGGTGGGACTGATCCTCTTGAGAAATGGGACAGATCTGGTGCTGGACTCGGCCCAGGCAGCTCCCCGATTGCCTGCCTGCCCCAAGCAGCTCAGAGGTTGCTCTTACTTGTGACAGTCCCCAAGACAGCAGCTGGGGGCCCGTATGGCCTCGTACCCCTCGGCCAGTCGTTAGCAATAGGGTCTTGAGCAGCGCAAGCCGAGCCGTGCTGTACAGGCGCAGATTGGGATGTGGCACATTCCCTGTCCAGAAGAAATCATCATCATCCAGGTCGACTCGCAGCTTTTTCCTCCCTCTCCGGTGAATGATATTCATTTGCATTTAATATCGGTCTTAAATCCCTGACGGGGTGGCTCCCTCATTTCTATATTCCTGCATAAATGGGGGGGAAGCGTTGGACGTGTAATTGGACGTAATCTCGCCCACCCCCATCCTCAAGGAAACAACACGCCGCGTCTCTCCCTCTGTTTAGGCTGAACACAGCATCATCATTGCTCTACTGCTCAGGAACAATAAAGATG
Source organism: Gavialis gangeticus (assembly GCF_001723915.1). Lineage (NCBI taxonomy): Eukaryota > Metazoa > Chordata > Crocodylia > Gavialidae > Gavialis > Gavialis gangeticus. Next base: position 2,913,349 of record NW_017729033.1, read on the forward strand.
CAAATAATGTCGATGTTGCACTGGCTTTGCAAGGCCGGTTACCGGGGAGAATATTATTGCGTGCTGATTGCTTCGCACAGAGTCTGCTATCGGCAGCCGTCCGCGGCTCTGCTTCTCAAAGGGGCTGGGCGAAATTGGATCGAAAATCATAGCTGTCGTCCCTGCCTCTTGCCTTCCTGCTCCAGATTCCTCATTATCCGCCACTGCTGGGCCGGTTTTGCTAAGGGTGCCTCCAAGTATTCTTGTAATCTGGCTTTGGTGCACCACTGGCCGGCTGGGTGACCATGGGCAAATCACTTCCCCTCCCCGTGCCTCAGTTTCCCCATCCCTGAAAAGAAGATGCTGATGCCAACCTGCTGTGACTTTTTGTCCCTGGTACCCATGTTGTCACTTTTGTTTCTGACCCCCCCGGACCATTTCTGAGCCCTGTCCCTCTGCTCCTCACCCGGGTGTGATCTGCGGCTCCTGACCCTGCCCCAACTCATGGTTTCCTTCTGTCTTCTTGACTTTCTGGCTTGCTCCTCACCACATCTTCAACATCAGCCTCCAGGCTCTCGCTGCCGGTGCTGGATCCTGGACCTACACACTAGGCATCGCTACCCACATCCTCAACACGGACAAGCGCAAAGTCCTGCACTTAGGGCAGGCACAGAGAGAGGACTTAGTCTCCAATAGTGGGACATGGTGCCTGAATCCCAAATTGCAGTTGTGAACTTCTCTGGCCAGGGGCTGCCTCACTCTGGAGGCATTTCGACTCCATGGGCATGATGGTTTTTCACCTTAAAGTCACCTGAATGGCTAAAGATGGCAGGGCAGAGCACTTTAGCATCTGAGTCCAAGGAGAAGCCAGATACCAGGTCTTTGGTACTCTCCCTGCAGAAGGGCTCGGTCTGGTGGGTGGGTTTCAGACCAGGCTCCACACCACACACAGGGGGATAGCCACCCCCTCTGTCAGGACCAGGATCACAGAAACACAGACAAGGAGGGTGGGAGGGGACCTCAGGGGGGCACATCTAGTCCAACCCCCTGCTTCAAGCAGGACCAGCCCCAACTACAACATCCCAGCCACGGCTTTGTCTACCTGGGTCTTCAACATCTCCAAGGATGGAGACTGCACCGCCTCTCTGGGGACCCTGGTCCGGTGCTTCACCACCGGGGTGATGGGCTGGGCAGGACCTGTGCAGAAAAGGACCTGGGGGTGACAGCAGACAAAAAGCTGAAGATGAGCTGCCAGTGTGCTACTGGCATCCTGGGCTGCATGGGTAGGAGCGCTGCCGGTAGGTTGAGGGTAGTGATTATTCCCCTCTGTTTAGCACTGGGGAGGTCACATCTGGAGTCCTGTGTCCAGTTGTGGGACCCCCCCACTGCAGAAAGGATGTGGACACATTGGAGAGAGTGCTGTGGAGGGGAATGAAAATGGTTGGGGGCTGGGGGACAGGACTGGTGAGGAGAGGCCAAGGGAACTGGGCTGATTTAGTCTGCAGAAGAGAAGACCGAGGGGGATTGAATAGCAGCCTTCACCTCCCTACAGCTGCCCGGCCAAGAACACCTACCTTAACCTCTCTCAGTGGGGGCAGATGACAGGACAAGGAGCAATGGGCTCAAGCTGCAGCAAGGAAAGTTGAGGTTGGATATTAGGGAAAACTCTCTCATGAAGAGGGTAGTGAAGCACTGGAGCAGGAGAAAAACGGGGCTCAGATGATCCCAGCTAGATAGGCATCAAGCCTTTTCTTAAAGCCCCCCAGGGTAGGAGCCAGCACCACTTCTCTTGGAAGTTGGTTCCAGATCCTAGCCGCCCTGACCGTGAAGTAGTTCTTGCGGACGTCTAATCTAAACCTCCTCTCCAACAACTTGTGGCCATTATTCCTTGTTATGCCGGGGGCACTCGGGGAAACAAGGTCTCTCCCAAGCCCTTCTGGTCCCCCCTAGTGAGTTTATAGATGGTCACCAGGTCCCCCCTCAGCCTTCTCTTGTGGAAGCTGAATAGGTTCAGGTCCCGCAGTCTTTCAATGTAGGGTCTGCCCTGTAGTCCCCGGATCATGCAAGTGGCCTCCTCTGGACCCTCTCCATGTTGTCCACATCCCTCCTGAAGTGCGGTGCCCAGAACTGGATGCAGTACTCCAGCTGCGGCCTGACCAGTGCCGCATAGAGGTGGAGGATCACCTCCCTGGACCTGCTCGAGATGCATCTGTGGATGCACGACAAAATCCGGCTAGCCCTGCCAACCGTGACCTCACATTGTCTGCCCATGTTCATCTTGGAGTCAATAATGACTCCAAGATCCCTTTCTGCCTC
>NW_017729033.1:2915653-2916690 GCF_001723915.1 Gavialis gangeticus
TCATCTGGCACCTGGCCCGAGCACCACGAGCGCTTGTAAAGCCGTGCCAAGGGCCCTGCAATAACCCCTGCTAGCTCCCTCAACATCCTGGGGTGGAGAGCATCTGGACCCGCTGATTTGAACACGTCCAGCTCCTCCAGAAGCTCTCTAACCCCGTCCTCCACAACCTGAGGTCTGGAGGCGTTCCCCTCGAGTCCGTCTGGCATCACAGCGGGGAAATTTTGGATTGTTTTTGTTAATCAGGGAAACCCAGGATCCCTGGTGATCAGCTGGGGTAAAGCTGCATGGACCTAGCAGATCCACACCTGCCTTTCATTCAGGACAGGTACCCAAAGTAGATGAGCTCCTTTGGGGCACCGAGACCTGAAACAACTGCAGCCCTCGCCCAAACCCAGGGGAGCCCCCAGCCTGGAGGAGGACTTGGCCTTGCTGCAGGAGGTGGGAGGGTTTCTGTGTGATCTGATCAGCCCCCGGCGGGGCAGGGGTCCGGCAGATCGGTGGGTCCGTGTGTGGGTCAGGGGAAGTTCCCTAGAAACAGGAGGAGGAGACAGCTCAGGACATAGCAAACCTGAGAAGGATTGGGAGTGCTTTTGGAGCTGAGTGCTGGCTGAAAGAGGCTTGAAATCAGAAGCAAAGGCACTTGCCTTGTTGCATGATTGCTGCTTAAACCCTGTGCCCTTCGTACGAATGTGGCATTGGCCCCCAGATCAAGGTCTGCTCCTTGTGGAACGAGTCCTGATTCAGGTCGATCAGGGAAAATGTGTCCTTCTGCTCCGAGGGCGTTTGGCAGCTGTACCTCGCTCGTGCCAGGACGGGCCCTGTCAAGCTCTCCTCTCCACAATGAATTGGCTACCAGTTGCTAACAGACACACACCATTCATCACAGGCAATGCTGAAGGGTGCATCATACGTCTTTAATTACAGCGGATGGGAGGCAGCAATGGAGATTTTTATCTAACAAGAAGTCAGAGTCCAGGGATGAAATATTAGGAGGAGATGTGCATGGTATGCCTGTGAGTGAGAGTCTGGGAAAGGCA
>NW_017729033.1:2921690-2924701 GCF_001723915.1 Gavialis gangeticus
AGAGTTTTTGATTTTGCCTCCTGTCTAAAACTTGGCTGTGACAACTTACATATGACTGCAGACTTTGCCTTTTGCTTTAATACTCAGCCTTGATGCATTCCCTTGCATGCTGTGGGTGATAGAGTCACCCTTGTGTGAGAGCACTTATATACCCTAGTAATAGCCAGTGCTTTCTTTCAAGACAGTTCTAGGAGCACCATGTCTCATAACTGGTAAGACAGAAGAACCGCTGAGGAAAAATGTACTTTATTCTGAATGGCTGATATATAATGTTGATGCTAATGGTAGCTTAATAGAGTTTTGTCTGGGAAAGGCAGAAGGAGGTAAAGGATCATAAGACCGGTGTGGAAATAGGTATACTGTGTTGAAGGAGTTACAAGGATTTCTAGAATCATAGACAAGTAAAGCCCTAATATGTGACGAATAACTCAGACCCTTGCTCCCAATTTGCATTTATGCAAATCAAGCTATCTTTGTTACCTCCCTGTCGATCCTTTTTAGCCTGTGAATCTGTTGTGGGGAAGATCTAATGGGCAGCCAAAGGGAGAGGCCAGGAGGGGCCCCTGCTTTCACCGAGGGAGCGTGCCAAGTGCCAGGCAGATGAAAAGCAGAACATAGGACTGGAAAGGACCTTCTGGGCCATCAAGTCCAGCGTCCTGCTCTTTCAGCAATTGCATCCCGTCATGGAGCATGGAAACTGGCTATTGTGTCCCAGAGGCTGGGCAGCAAATGTGGAAATCAACCCAGCAGGCTGAATGCTAGATCCCCCCTTGCACGCTGTGCACCTGAGGGCTGGTGAGGCTGCTTATCCTCTGGTGGGCGGCGGACACTTGCTTCTTCAACACTTTTTGGCAGAAGATCTCCCAAGTGCTTTACAAACCTTACTGCGCCCTGGGGAGGTAGGTGCTCTTACCCTCCCATTAACGTTTACGGTGAAGCGACATAGTTTGGGAAGTGCACCCAGGTGTCCCAATCTCTAGTCTGCTAACCCAACCATTCCCTACCTAACTCTTCCCTAGATGAAAAGTACTATATGAATCTCCCTTAATGCCATACAAAGAAAGCCTCCTTCTCCCTGCTTTACAGATGGGCAGGCAGAGGAGCTGAAAATCCGACAGGAGACTAATGGAGAAGATGGTATAGAGCCTAAATCTCCTGAATATTAACCCAGGGCTTTAACAGCAGCATACCCATAAGACTAGGGTCTGGATTACCCTGTATGGTTTCCCTAAAATAGTTAAGGGGACTATGAGCCAATGTAATGAAGCCAAGATAGTGGGGGAAGACAGCACCCTCCTGCCAGCGGCGTATTGCCATCTCTCCACTCAAGGGCTCCCATTGACCCAGCCATGCCACCATTATGGCCACGGCTCTTTTCTGTACCCAGGACCGAAGCCACTGACCTTCCTGTTGTGCTGCTCTTTTCTGACCAGTCTGGGTGTGTTCACATGCCGACTCCATGGAGGAGTCCCTTATAAAGAGTTAATAAATAATTGATAGAGGCTTTAATTCACAATTAATCAATTGCTGTAGAGCCTAGGGGGATTGACCCATCTAACTGACCATGATCCTATTGGTGGAAATGCCCATCGCTAGCCACAAGGCATTATTGTAGTATCGGTGACGGGTGTATGACAGCTGTTGACCATTTATTAGCCCTTTATTATCTATCCATTGACCCTCACTACCCTGTGCCTGCTCCATTCACCGAGGGGTTAAGCTTCCCATTCAGCATCCCGGGCACGATCCTGTTACCTGCCGCTTTCACTCGGTCCTCTCTAATGGAAGCCATTAGGACCCTCACAGCGCTCGCAAGCTGTAATGGACCGCGGCAATATAAGCGGTCCGTTTCCCTGGGTAAATGTTTAGCATTCCCCATCTGCTCCTTTAAAATAATGTAATTTAGCTTAATTTTTTGTGTCAAGGACTGTTAAGGCGCTGGGTGGAGGGAATTATATTCTGTCATGCGGGTGTCAGCCTCATCGCGGCGTTAATAAATCGATGACAGCCCAACGCAAGGCAATAAATGAGTTCCTCCTGCCTTTGCCCACCTCGGCTCGCCCTCCTGGCTGGATTCCTGCTCCCCTGCTGTCCTGGAGTAAACGCTTGGTGACAGTCCTGGCAGGGAATGGAAATGCTTTCTGACTAAGAATCAGCTGCTGCCTGGACGGGAACCACAGGGCAGTGACAGCTGGCCCTGCTCGAAACAGCGCCTTGGGAACCCAGCTGAGTGGCTGGGTCAGGCTGGATAGTTTTGTTTTTTTTAATGCTTTCATGGAGGAAAAAGTTGGAGGGGATTTTGGATGCGATGCTGAGGAAGGGAAGGAGAAGGAAGAGTGGCTGAATGCAGAGCTGAGTTAGAAAAGGGCAAGGGTAATAAGTTATTAGCTGCGTGGCTCTGAAAGGTCTACACACGCCCATGAGATGACTTGTTTGAGGGGGAGGCAGGGGTGAAATGCAGGAATGGAAAATACAGACTGAGCCTCAGGAAGTGTTGGAGATGAGGGGATGTTTTGGGGCATGGACTGTTCTCCCAAGCTGCATGGAGACTCATCAGTTGATTGCATGAATCCTGGTAGGGGATAGTCCTGTTTGGGCAAGCCTGGATTTCAGTTCCCCTGAGTCCACACTGCAGTTATCTCCACTGAAATCCCTTTGTGGAGGGAGATGCTGCTATTCGGGACTGGGGAGCGGAGATCTGGTCCCGGCTGTCAAACTGAAGGTGTCCTTGGGCTTTCAGACGTTGTTTCCTAAGTCTGAGTCTATGTGGTGGTGGCTGGGTCCCAGTGTAAGCCAAGACCTCCTGTGGCACTGAGTTCAGTCTCCAGCACATACTAGGACTGAAATCCTCACTGTCCTACCCCTTGTGCCATCACTGTCCTACCCCTTGTTCAGCGCCAAATGCTGCCAATGTTGCATGGACAGGCAAAACTCATGACATAGATGACCCTGTGTGTGTTAAGGTGCAGCAGGCTGAAAACTGCAGGGGTGGTGGCCCCTGCTCAGGCCAC
>NW_017729033.1:2934828-2935199 GCF_001723915.1 Gavialis gangeticus
CACCTCAAGCTGCCGACAAGCAAAACTCGTGACATGGGTGATGCTGTGTGTTAAGGCGCAGCGGGGTGACAGCTGCAGGTGGCTCCTGCTGAGGCCATGACGCCTGTCAGCTGTTGAGGAGATTGGTGTGGGGGGTTCTGGGGCCCTGTACCCCTAGCTGCTGACAGGCAAAACTCGTGTCATGGGTGCTTGAGCAACTGTGTCTGTCTTGGGGCAGTTGGTTGCCTATAGTGATTATTTCCTCTCCTTAGTCTGTGGTTTTGTAGGTGTTAATCACTGATAATTAACTAATTATCTAGTAGCTATTAGTAGCTAGCTACTGTGTATTGAGCTGGTCCCTGAGTGAATCATGATTGATTAGTAACTGGTAA
>NW_017729033.1:2935379-2951533 GCF_001723915.1 Gavialis gangeticus
TAGTTTTTTTCACTCCCCTGCACCCTAAGAGAGACACAGTTGAACAAGCACCCGTGTCACAAGTTTTGGCTTTTAACAGCCAGAGGTGCTGGGCCCCAGAACCCTCCTGCACCTATCTCCTTGACAGCTGGCAGGCTTTGTGGCCACAGCAGGGCCTAGCAGCGAGGCCTCCAGTGGTTTTCCCCCCGCCCCGTGCCCCAAGACAGACACAGTTGCATAAGCACCCATGTCACGAGTCGTGTCTGTCAGTAGCTAGGGATGCAGGGCCCCAGAAGCCCTGCACCAATCTCCTTGACAGCTGGAGGCTTAGTGACCGCAGCAGGGGCCACCATCCCTGCAGCTTTCACCCCCCTGTGGTGTAACACATACACGTGACATGAGTTTTGCTTTCAAGAATTTGGGGTGCAGTTCCTTCCAAACCCCTGCAGGCTTCATGCTCCCAGCAGGGGCCACCACCCCTGCAGGTTTCATCCAAATCAGACAAAAAACAACAAAGTTATTGATATTTCATCGATTCCCCATTACACCCTATGGCCGGATCTCCGAGGTGGCTCTGAAGCTTCAGAGCTGCTTCGGCTGGATTGAAGCAGGAAACCGATTCAGAGCTCTGGATTGGATCTCTGGCATCTGAAGCGGCTGCATCCGAAGCTGGATTGAATAGCTGCCTACTCGCACAGGCCTAACGGATGCTCCTGTTCTCTCTTCCCTGCTTTGCACGGGTGTAAATGGCTAATGGGCCATGCAGGGCAATAGGAGAGCCCACCTCTTCCATCATACAACATGTTGCAAGGGCACTGCCCTGGTCCACTTGGGATCTGGGACACTTAGGATCCACCCCCCACTCCTATTCTCAGGCTCCAAACTCAGAAATGCACTGGGAAGCCTGCCCCACGCCACCCCTCTGCAGTGGCTCTGGAGACCTCTATCCCCAATCTGCTTGTGGGATTCCTGAGCATGATTTTGGAGCAGCCTGCACATGAGGCCCACACAGCCTCTCAGCAACTTGACCTTTAGGATTTCCAGCCCCCCAGCTCCTGGGATGGGCTCCTGGAAACCCTAGGAGATGCATCTTCCAAGCTCAGAGGTTTCCAGCTTCTCTGACGTCCAAGTTTCCGAGGGACACAGCTGCAGCCTCCTAAGACTTCTAGGGTCCACGGCTTCATGATAATGCCCCATGTGGACTGTCCTGGTCTCCAGGCTCCCAGAAGTTGCCACTTTAGTGCTGCCCATCACATTGACTTTCTCAGTCTTTGGGCTTTTCAGCTTTGGGGTGGTCTTACCCAGGGTTTAAAGGTTCTCGAACTCAGGGTCTTCCTACCAGACTTAGGAGCCTCCAGTCCTAGGCTGTCCTCCAGGGCTCTCACTTCTGCTTCTAGGCAATATTTTGCCATTGGGAAATTTGGGGATTTAATTTCCGTTCCATTGCAGAATGAGCCCGTTGAGGAAATGTCTGAAATTTCAGGTGAACCCAATGTTCCTGCTTCTCCTTGACCCCTGAGTCATCCACTCTCCTCTTTAGCCCCGGGACTTTGGAGGCAAGGCTCCTTCATCGGGTTTCTGGGCAACCCCCTGAGACCTAGACTAGCAGAGGATGATGGTGGTAAACAGGATTTCAGAAGAGGCACAGGATTGAGTCCAAGAGACGCTGCAGGAAGTTACTCCAAGTCTCTTCCTTTTCTTCCTGATGACTATTTTACTACGTGCGCCCTGAGGAAAGGCAGAATAAAGCATATGCATGTTGCAGGGGCTTGTCGTACTGCTGGTGCTTAAGCTTGTTCAATTAACTGGAAAATTCAGGATTCACATGCAATTTTGCCATTGAGGGGGAAAAAAATCCCTACCAAGAGAGCAATATTGGCTTAATACTCGGATCTAAAACAAGCCTGGTAAACAAACAGATGAGACTGCTGCTGCATGCGGGGGGTGTTTATTAGAAGGGGGGACGCCTGCCCTTTGAAAAAAGCAAGCGACAGAGCAGCTGCTGGGAAGATGCAGATGAAGCAGCGAAGTTCATTTCTTTTCAGTGAGACCTGAAGTGTCTAGACCCCAGAACCAGCCCCCAGATATGGAAATCTACAGTCGAACAGGATCCATAGAGCAACTTTGCAACCATCTTCTTTAATTCTGTAAGTCGGAAAGTCAGTCCTGGCTGTTGGGGCACCCTTCATGTAGCAATGACTTTGCTCCGTTCTTTCCGGTCTTTTGCAATCCTTGTCCAATCAGTCGGTTTTAATCCTGTCCATTCTTTGATGTTGGTGGTCCAGCTTGTCCTAGGTCTTCCTCCTCGTCTTTGTTTGTCCACAGCACCACACAGGGTGGTGTTGGCAAGGGTGCTGGGCCTTCTTATTACGTGTCCAAACCACTCTTCCTTCTTATTGTGGCGGACTTACCCCTACAGCCCAGCATGCCCGAGCTTGGAGGAGCTTCATTGCAATTGGTGGAGCGTATCCACCAATCAGGTAATTTCTGGGCGGGGCTTGCTGGGTGGGAAGGAGTCCCGGACCTGGTTGTAGCCTGCACTTTGCAGGTCCAATAGCACTCGGGGGGTGGAGCCTCTGGAGTGAATAAAAGGAACAGTGTGCTCAGCACACAGCAGATGCATCGGGGGACCAGAAGAGGATCCGGGTAAAGGAAGGGCTGGCAAGAGCTGTTGCCCCAAAGTGCCCAAAGACCCTCCTTGCTGGATGGGAGCAGCGAGTGGCTGCGCCCCACAGTCCTGTCGCTGAGCATCACAGCGTTGGTGCACAGACTTACCCTGGGTTAGAAACAGGCCAGTGAACTCTGAGCGAGCCCAAGGGTGGAGCAGGGGTTTAGAGCCGCAACCCCTGGGAGCTGCCTGTGTTGCTGACCCTCTGCCACTGACTGCCCCAGAGGGGACTCAGTCCTGTCCCTTATTCTGCAGCCGATTGTAATTGAATGGAGTCCCTGAGCTTTGTGCTTGGGTCAGGACGATTGCTGCAGGAGCCTACTTGGTCACTTGTTGCTTGCTTTTTTGGTTGGCACGGAGGGTCGCCCTTCAGCTTCTTTGTGCGGTTTGATACAATTTGATTGCTGCAGACCAGAAGAGCTGAACCTGGTGCAGTCTGTCGCTTTTTGGGAAGCCTGTTGGAGCTGCTGGAAGCAAGCACCCTGCTTCCTTGTGGTAGCACCTCAGCAGTGGTTGAACCTGCAAGAGATCACCAGTTTCCATCTCCAGCACATGTGCCTTGCTGCTGTTGGAGAAGCGAGTACACCCGGGCTACATTATGATTCATGTTTGCCAACTTTTTGTCTGATCTGGTCTTTCACAGATTCATTTGTTCTGTGTGAAAAGTAGGGAATGCATAGAAGACTTTGAAGTCTTATTCCATGAGATCTGCACCAAATCGCCAGTGACCCACACTTTGGATCTGCAGACGCTGCTTGTGGCTAGTGGAGCAATCTCCACCCACGGACCATCAGCAGAGTAGGCATCCAGTGCCCCTGACCTCTGCACTGTGAACACAATGCCCAGCCTGGGCAGTCAGGTTTTACCTTGCTATGGACCAGGCAGTTGAGGGAAACATAGAGCACACTTTAGTCATGTGCTATATCTGGATGCAAGCATTGGTGTGGATCTCCATCCTGAACCCAATTCAGACTTCAATCTGAAACCTCTTCAGAGGTTAAAAGGTGTGTATGGGGGGAAATCTGGTTAACTCCTTCTATTCTCACATGCATCTCTTCCCTTCCTTGGTTCTGGACAGGACCAAAAATGACGAATCGGTATGAAATACAAAAAGCTGATCCCAGCTGGAAGTAGGGACATACAAGTCCTGTTGGTGCAACATCTCCTGTTGTGTCAAGCATGCTCAAAGGGCTTTTGGTTGGATTTAAATCTTTTTTTTTAAAAGCATTTAATGACTTTGGTTATGGTTAACAATGGCCATCTTCATCCTCAAGCCATCCATGAGGGTCCCACTGGGGACAAAACATCCCAACGCATATTGGGTGATTTTTCAGAAGAGCACAGCCATTGCTGTACAAGCTCAGGCTCCGTATAAAGAGAAACAGCTGCATGATGCTGGAAATGATGGCCTGCTCCTCAATTCTGGCCATGGATGTTGCAAAAGAGGCACTTTTTATAGCTGCTCAGAGGTCCCACTCCACCTCCTGTTAGATGTCCAGCATACAGCCTTGTTTTATGAAACTTGGAGCAAGTAAGGAGTTCTGGATGAGCTCTCGCACTGGTGGAAATGAAGAAGAAAGGGGGAAGAAGTAAGGGCGATTAAGAGATCGATGGATCATCAGGTCTGCAATAGCAGGGACTGTCACTTTGGTGTGGTCTGCACACAAGGCTGCACTGTGTTGGATGAAGGTGTTTCCAGACCCCCCCTTGCACTCAGCACTGTACGTGGACTTGCTCTGACCAAATTGCTGCGCATGTTTGTGTCTGAGCAGAGGCTTTTCCTCTGTAATCCATCGGGCTTCTTAACCTAAGCACCATCCACCAGAGCTGGTAAGAGGCCGGCATCTCCGAGCTGTGGAAAATTACAAGATGCCAGGAAATAAATTTGGAATAACAGGCAGAAATGACGACATTTCTCACGGGGGGGGGGAAATAAAATCTAAGAATTCATTTGGAAACCATTCAAATATTTCAAAATGGGATTGATCTTTGGAGCCCACACACAAAGGTTCCCAGCTCAACCAGCACTTCTGCGGCTTCTGGGCCTCCGAGTTGAGAGCCTAGGAGATTTGGGAGCCTGGAAGTCCTTGGGGGTCCCAAGCAAGCACCTACAGACTCTGTTTAGCTGGAAATTCATTCATGTGACATGTATCCATGAAACACTTTGATGTCAGTATATTTTGAGACAAGTGCTTTGCTGAAAAATCCCCACCCACTTCACTTTTGAACTTCAATGGTCTCCACTACAGTCTTGGGTTTAGTCATTCAGTATGTGTGAATCCAGAATAATGCCGTTGACTTCAGTGGATTGACACCCACTCAAAGAAAAGCAGCCCCAGGCCTTTTCCAGTACTTTCCCGGTATAATGTACCCTGATCTGCTGTGCCTTAAGGCTCCTTCACTTCTCGTGGGGTGTCTACACCCGAGTCAACTGGGGAGTCCTTCCCTGTTTCTACCCCTGTGTCTGGCGGGGTTGTGAGGACTGCTGGTTTTGGGGCTGTGAGTGACTGGGACAAGAGGCAGAGCAATGACAACATCTGCATTTGCTCATGCCAGCACACTGTGGTCATTTCCACTTCGTTGCAAGGGAAGCCCCCCTGGAGCACGCCCAAGGTTATCACTAGCCTCTGCGGCATCAGAAGGTCTCACTGCTGTAGCTACCTTTTCTCTAAGTCTTGATGACATGGAGGGCCCTTGAGGAAAGTCTTTGGCACTCGGGACATATTTTAAACACCTCTGTCTAGGTTGTGTCCTTGCCCTACTGCCCAGTGGTGCACAAACGGGTGGCAGTTACCCTGACCCACTCACTCCAGGCATATGAACTATAGGGATGTCAACCTTTTGGCTTACGGGAAGGGTAACGCTATTTCATTCACCCAGCCTGTTCACACTAGCATGGTATGGGACCTACATAAAAATAGGACCTAGTTCATTCAGTCTCTTCCTCTAGTGCCGGGGTGCTCAACTCCCAGCCCACAGACCAAATCCAGGCCATGGATCTGTGTCACCCAGCCCGGGAATTGGTGGTGGTGGTAATTTCTGCATGTGTGGAGAGCCCCATGGGCTGGATAACATAGCTCTGTCTACTAGATTGACATGTTGGGGGTATATGGCTGGATTGGGGAATGTGGGTTTGGACTGGCATGGTGGATCATCCCCATATGGGATCCAGCCAGTGGACTGACCCTGTACCACTGACCACACGGTTGGGTGCCATTGCTTTAGCTCACTAGTAGATGACAGTGGTGATCTCCCTTCCTTCTCTGGTGTCAGAATCTGCAGTAATTGCTTTACTTGTAGTTTCTAGTTCAATAACTAGATGTCCCTGGGTGCTGTACAGTGTGAGAGACAAGATTAGGTCTTGGTTAACAAAGGAGACCAAACTGGCACTCAAGCTGGGCATTTTTATTGCATCAGGGAAGCTTTTCTTTACTATACACCTCATGTTTGAGAGATGCTATGATTTCTTTCCTCCTTCTATCATTGCATTGTTGTAGCAGTGGGGTTTGAACCCATTCCTCTGTCCTGGCTGTTGGACTAATGGACTTTATCCTCATGGCCCATACCTGAATACTACTTGATAGAGGCCTGTTGTGTTGTTTCTGTGCAAACCAGGAAGCAAAGAGAAGACACTCAAATTTCTGGCTTAGTAAATACATCTTCCCTCAGCAGGAAAATTAGCCCTGCACACAGAACAGAGGTCTACTCTAATAATCCATTGCTAATTCATTAGCACATTTGACTTCTGTAAGAACAATCAGCAGATTCTGGAAAGGAGTTTATTAGGGAATCAGTCCCAGTGATTACATTTATCTTCCGAGCACACATGCACATCCAAGCAAAAAGGCTCTTTCAGCCCCTGCTGATAACAAATGGAAACGAGTTTAGAGGAAAGATTATCTCAGATGTTCCCACCACAAAGATGTGATTGGGGTAGTGAGCTTGGCCAGGCGGGTGGAGAAGAATGACATATAACCTTTAGCAGACTGGTTGCTGCTTTTACGCCTGTCATTCCTGGCAGGATTCAAAGTAGGGGCATTAGTGTGTAGTTCATCTCTCACAATGGTATTGTGTGGTTGCATCTGAGCATGCATTTAATACAGCAAGGCACCAGATGGAACTGCTGAGGCACCTTACTGTGCTGACAAAAAACTAGATGTGCAATGGCTAGAGTCTCTGTGTTTTGGCTTATCTGCCTCTGGACCATGAGATTCCCAGCTCACCATGCATCTGGTTGGCCATCTTAAAAAAACCATGCCTTGTGTTGTGGCCTAAATCTTATGTGGGTGATCTCAATCTTTCATTTTTGTTTCCCCTGGAGTACTATTATGTGTTCATCTCCTCTTCCTTTTAGAGGCTGTTGTGCTACATAGCATCATTGTGCATTATCAGAATAGCAGCAGGATGGATTTCCCTGGCTGATACGGCATGGCAGGGGGCTGGTAGCGCTGTGTATCTTTCTTTAAACTGCTTTGGGCACCTTTTGAATGATGAGAGGGGTATAAATATGCATGTGACATACTGGCCAGGTCTGTTTGTGCTTCCCTCGATGACCGTTACACAGAGAAGAGGACGATGAAAGCATGGGACCTTGTTTTCTGGCAAAGATCTCCTGAATGCACATTTTTCTAGCAGAGGTTCCTACAGAGAAAATTTGCTATGCTGGAAAAATCTGGTCTCCTGCGGTTTATTATTTTCATGTGTCTCTGTCTGAACAAGAGAAAAGAAGCCAAAGACAGAGCTGGAGAAACAAACAGAAATGAAGAGAGAAGCCAATAGTCAGATTCTCAACAGATGTAACTTCATGTCATTCCTCCGAGGTTAATTGAACTACATTGACTCACACTAGACAGGAAAGAGCAAGAAAAACAAACTGGAATGACAGCCATGGTTTCAAAAGTTTACACGGACAGCAGGTGCGAGCACCGTTGCATGTGTATGGATAGGTATGAGCAAGAGAGGCAGTCGATAATTACCTGGTAGGGATGCTTTTCCAAGGAAGGAAAATGCCTTTTTTCCCCCCTCTAAACCAGAAATTCCTATACATCAGGTGCATTTTCAATGATTTTTGCTGATTGCAAGCGAAACACCGAGAACTTTGGAATAGAAACATTTTTCAACCCTAAAAACTCCCAAAGAAAATGGAAATTAAGACACGATATTTTTATGGTAAGAAAATGGTAGTGTAAGAGTAATGTTGTAGTCATAATGATCTAAAAATTATGTGAGGCAAGGCTTTCTTAGGATGATTTTTTTTTATTGGACCAACCCTAGAATAGCTTTTATTTTATGATTGGAATAGAGTTGGAGTGCAAGAAAACCTGTTTTCCAAACTGCCCAAATCAATGTTATGCTTCCAATATAGTTGCTGTGCTGCTCTGGTGGTAGAGGGGATGTCAGCTAACTGGAAGAGGTTAGAAGAAGACAAATGAGGAAGAAAGAGGCCTCTCCATGAGGATGAACATGGGGAATTTTATCTTAAACTCTGGCTAAGAGTCCATAACTCCAATGGCTTCACCGTGATTCACATCACTCTCGTGACTCCAGTCCTAGAGAGCAAAGCAAAGATCTGACTCAGAGTCTTGCACATGAGTGTTAACATCATATTTATTTTTATTGTCCATCCTTATCCGGCCCTTCACAGAGACATAACAATACATAACCGAGACATAACGAGAGGAGGGTTAGTCTAGACGCCAAAATGATGTGATTCTGTCCTGAAGGAGTGTTGTAGTATAGGTCTGGACATCCAAAAATATGCAAACCGGGTAAAATCCAGAGCTTTCATGTAAGTGAGTCTCAGCTGTTGTAACCCTCAGTATTTTGACTACTGCCCATCACCAGTGTCCTTCCGCGGGCTGGGGACTTCTCAGAAAAGTGTACCTTGCACCTTGCGCATGCCCTTATCATGGCATAAGCAACTTACTTTTCGGCGAAAGAAGGATGAGCTAACGTGGTTTAGCTGCTATCACTCTGGGGTAAGTGCATACATATGGGCAATTACTGTGGAGTGGCTGATGTGGGATAAAAACCTGCCCCCTTTTGCCCTCTGGTTGTCTGTATGTCCACACCAGTACTGACCAATATAACTCGGTCAAAGCACTGGAAAAGGTTACCCAGAGAGGTGGTGAAGTTTCCATCCTTGGAGGTTTTGAAGAGCCAGGTAGACAAAGCCTTGGCTGGGATGATGTAGCTGGGGCTGGTCCTGCTTGGAGCAGGGGTTGGACTAGATGTGACCTGTTGAGTTTGCTTCCAGCCTCATTTCGTATGATTCAATGAACTCAATGGATTCACTCTGGACTGACACTACTTCAGCTGAAGTCAGAACCCCCCTGATCGGGGATCCTTATACCTCTTTCTGGTGTGGAATTGACACCAATTTGGCTCCTGGATTTTTTTTTTCCACTTAGATAAAACCCACAGTGCATGTCTTTGAGGGCAGCAGCAGGGGAAAAACTGTGCTGGATTTAAAAAAAAATATATATATATAAGTGTACCAACCACTGCCCTTTGCAATCTGGCTGCTTCACGGTTTGGGGAACGGGCTGAATGTATAATCTGTGCAGTTATATTGCCAAGGAAATGTCACATAAAAACAGAAGAATCATAGCTGAGATGGGGGGAGATAAAAAAGGACAATGCCACCTAATCAGATGTGACAGATGCAGCCCATACAACATAACAGCCAGAGCCGGGGGGGATCTCTGCTCAGACTAGGCCCCTGTCCCCACCTCCCCCCCCATCCCCTGCTGAGAATTATGCTTGCCTGAAAAATGTTCTTAAAGGAAAAAGAAACCATTTCTAAGGACACGAGAGGAAGGAGGTGGTCGGCTGGGAGCTGAGCACGGATCCTGGGGACCTCTGGCTCTCCAGGCAGGTGTTGCTTGTCCTGAAGTCACTGCTTGGTGGGTGAGATGGTCAATCGGACTGTCTGGGTGTAGCCAGAGTGAAGGGGTTGTCACAAATGGGTGGGTTGCTGACCGCGTCCCAGGGTACAGCGTGCTCATCAATCCCCTTCCTTGTCTGCGGTTCTGAATCGGCGCCCAGGACCCAAATGGGCTTGGAGAAAGAGCCCTAGAAATGAAGGCTCATCTCTCTGCACCACAGATGGGTCACTACTCTCCGATGGTGACTTCACATGGGTGAGACCTTCAGTCTAGGCACATCCAGGAAGGGGCTTGCCTTAGTGATGGGTCTGCAGCCTCCTCCCAGCTCGCGCCATCGGGGAGGTACTTGGTCCAGTCCTCCTGCCTGGTACCGGGATAAAGTTGTGACCCCCTTGCACATGTGTGTGCTCAGCCTGGCATCAGCAGCAGCACGGGGCTGGATCTCTTTATATAGACCCACACAGAAAGCAGAGCTTATTCAGAGCAGATTAACCCATTGAGGTCTGGGCTGAGCCCCGTGCAAGACCTGGCATGGCCAATCCAGCCAGGTGAGGGAGGGCAAAGCAGGCTTGATGCCAGGGCAAACTGGATGTAACAAAGAGCATTAGCAGTGTGCTCCCCTGGCCAGCTCCCCTGCCTATCCTACAACCTGGGACCTTATATTAGGTCCTTATGTTAGCTCCTTATATTAGCCACTTACATTAGGCCTATGCTGCCTCTACTATAGGAAGGTATCCAGGTTGTAGCCGTACTGGTCTAGAGGCAAAAGCAATCAGGACTCGTGGTAGAGGTGGTATATTTTAGTAGATCACCTAGATTTTTGCATATTAAATATATTTTTTTTTTTGCAAAAATCTAGGTGGTCTAATAAAAGATATCACCTCTACCACAGGTCTCGATTGCTTCTTCCATAGGAATACATTTCCTTGCTGGAGCAGCAGCCACAGGAGTGGGACAGGGGCCTGGACTCCGGTGCACACAGACACAAGCACATATACACACATATGTACACACACATGTATACACACACACACGGTTATATACACGTACACACATATATTATCTTTGTGTATGATTTATATATATATGCATATGCTATTTTATCCTAGGATATGGTTTTTCTCTCTCAACCACTTCTCCCCCTTTTGCTCCTGGGAAAGGTGCCTTTGCAGCACTGAAGTCAGCAAGAGGAGAGGCAGCTTCTGCTGAGACTTGGGGACCAGACGGATGTTTTATTTTATTTATTTCTCTCTCTCCTTTTTCAGTTTGGGCTAATTAAATACCCTAAACTTCTCCAGAGATGATTGTCACCTATTAAATGGCTCATTGGCTTTAGGGGCTGCATTACTTTCTTCCTCTCTCTTTCCCCCCCACCCCCCTTTAACTGTACATTTTCATCACAATTGTTATAGGCCTGTCTCGCCATAAACATCCGGAGAATATGCTCTGCTGATGAAAGAGCAGCTGGGTCTTATTCAGTGCGTGCCTGTGCCTCCTGGCTTGCTTCCTTGGTATCCCCTGCTCTGCATGCTTGCACTGCCTTTGCTAGCGGTGACCCACAGCTCACTTGAAGACCCCCCAGGGAGTCTTTTGGCTTCTCCTCCCATCCATCAGTCGAGAGAGGGCACCATGGGAGCACCCTTCCCCTGCTCCACGGCACATCGCTGGCATGTTGCTGTCATATTGGGATGGCTGGATCGATGGCAGGTGTCCCACGACAGGTGACGTTCCTGGGGTTGAGCACTAGAGGTAGAAAGAGCAAGGCGCAGTCCTAAGACAGCCTCTCCCATGGCAGAGCTTGCAACTGCCCAGAGGAGAGTTGCAATCTCTGCGTGGCTCCGCACCTTACGCAGGCTGGGCTTCGCTTAAAAGCCCAGGCCCTTCATTGGGGTTGCTCACGTGTCAGGCTTCCTGCTCAGCACCGCGCCATTTGCAGCGGTTGTACCTGTTCCCTCGCAGCCAGGCTCCTGCCTGCGTCTCTGCTCCTGATGACCCTTTTCTGTAGTCTGGATTCCCTGGACACAGCCGGGGTCATGGACGTGGATATTGCTCACCGACTACATCTTGGACTTGGACTCTGGTTCTGACCCTCTCGGGCCACCTTGGCCTCTGATCTGGATCCTTCTCCAGCTCAAGGGCTTGTCCATGCCTGCGCTTCTCGAGACAGCCTACGACCCTGTCCTCGCAGCAGCTGCCTCTATGACAGCCAGGTAGGCCCCTTGTACCCGCTCTGCCCAGGTCAAATCCCAGGAGAAAGACAATGCTGGCACCTTGACGCAGGGCTGAGCACGGGCTATAAGTATGCCTGCAACAAGGCACCTGAGAGCAGGGGTGGAAACAGGAGGGGACACCTTAAAGTGGATGTGTGTCCTCAGTTTTGGAGCAGGGGGGAGAGGGAAGGGCAGGCATCATCAAGGCACAGTGGTGGAGCCAATAATTTTTGAGAAACCACTATGGCTTCACCTTCTCCCAAATGATAAGGCCAGTTGAGACTTCTGGCTTAAAATCTGGGGAGCAAACAGCTCTGAGAAAGAAAGGAAGACGTAGACCTGGAGTATGTTCAGCTTGTGGAAAAAGGTGCTTAAGAGGGGGCATGACAGCGATCTTCAAATGCTTGAGGGGCTGCCGTAAAGAGGATGGAAAGCGCCTGCTCTCTCTTGCTGTAGAGAGGAGGGCTCAGACCCATGGTTTGAAGTTGCAGCAAAGTCGGTTTAGTTTGCAGATGAGGGCGAGTGGGATGGATGCCTCTGCTCAGGGTCAGACCGATACGATATTTATGGTCAGGAAGGAATTTTACCCCAAGGTCAGATGGATATGGACCATAGGGGTTTTGCCTTCCTCCGTATTGGCAGCTGCTGCCCTCTGCCAGCATCTATTGACCACATTTCATCGAAACAGGACATTGGCTGCTGTGGTTTTCCTGCTTTACCTGTTAGGTCTGTGTTGTGTCAGAGTTGATGGCCTCTTACGTTGAGTTTAGATGATGGATTGTATGGGATGGTTTGGACAGGGCTGATCCTGCTTCAGGCAGGTTTTGGACTAGATGTGACCTCTGGAGGTCCTTTCCAGCCCCACTTCTCTAGGATCTATGAAGTCTGTTGTGTGATGCTGGAGTAATTGTCTTGTCTTGTTTGGATTCACCGGGATTGAATCCGAGTGCTTGGGGGGGTGAAGGCAGAGGTTGGAAATGAACCTCATAGCAGGTTGTATTGGGGAGCGGTGTTGCAGAACCAGACCATTATTGCATATCCAAGGCTTACTGAAGTGACTTGGTTTTTGGCTGCCTTATGGAGACAACGTGGCCTACGCTGCTTGCAGGTGCTGGCACTGGGGGACAGTTGCTAGCTCTGAAAAGAGGCCTTTGGTGTCTCAAGCTGGGCACCACCAGTAGGCCCATCTACTTCAAGCCAGGTGAAACCATTTCGATTTGGCCAGTGATCCCCAACCTGTGAATCCTGCAGGATGCCTGTGCTTCAAGTGACCTAAAAGAGGAAAAGGAGATCTCAGCATGGCAGCCAAGGAAAGGAGGGGGATGTCATGGACAGGGGTAGAGCCAGGTTTGGGCAAAGGGGGTGTGGGACTGGCCACCCACACTGCAGGGGTGGCTGCACCCTTGCTCCCAGCCTCCTAGCCCCCACCCAGCGGTGTGGGCAGACCCTGATCTGGGAGCCTGTGGGCACTTTCTAAAGACCCCAAAGCAGATGAGCATCCCTGCCTTTCCCTCTCCTCCTCTTCAGTCCCTGCAGAAGAGAAGACCGAGGGGGATTTGATAGCAGCCGTCAACTCCCTGCAGGGGGGCTGCAAAGAGGATGGAGCTGGGCTGTTCTTGGTGGGGGCAGATGATGAACAAGGAGCAATGGGCTCAAGCTGCAGCAAGGGAAGTTGAGGTTGGATATTAGGGAAATCTTTTTCACTAGGAGGGTGGTAAAGCACTGGGACAGGCTCCCCAGAGAGGTGGTGCAGTCTCTATCCTTGGAGGTTTTGAAGACCCAGCTTGACAAAGCCTTGGCTGGGATGATGTAGCTGGGGCTGGTCCTGCTTGGAGCAGGGGGTTGGATTAGATGTGACCTCCTGAGGTCCCTCCTAACCCTCATTTGCTATGATTTTATGATTCTGGAGCAACCACTCTGAGCAGACCGGTGGTGAGGAATGGAGATCTTGGTCTTCACTCACTCAATCCCTTGGGAGGGTTTTTTAACATTTCATGGGACTTCTGGGTAAGACCCCCCTCATCACATCTGCTGTGATATCCACCATGTTTTATGGAAGAGTGAAGGATGAGGCTGTAGGGGACTTGCCTTTGCAAAACAAGTCTTGTCCCTGTGCCCATGCCTTCAAGTGGTTTGGTGAACAAAGCTCGACTGGGCCAGATGTGGCCTCTCCGTGTCCTCCCAATGCTGTTGCTGGTCTATGAATGGGACCTGTTTGTTTTGGTTGCAATGAGAAAGGTGACTGCATGAGAGGGAGTCAACCATGAAGCCACTTGAGACATCTTCACCACCAGGCCAAAGGCCAAATTCTGCCTGGAGATGCTTGTGAGCATGAGCTGCCTGTGGGAATCCAGATCACCCACCATTTTGAGGCCAAAAAGTGGAAGCTGAGTATAGTCTTGCCTCCGGGCAGTCCAGTCCTGGGACTTTTACAGGTCATTCATGGGGATCGGCTCTATGGTTTGAGAGCGGAGGGAGGAAAAGGAGAGGAATCCCAGCCTGCAGCCTACTTTCCTCTGCAGAAAGACCTGCAACTTCTGTGGGCGGATCTGCAGCTCATGGACCGGGCTCTTAAATCACATCACGATTCATCAGTGGACCATGGTAGAGCTCATCCTTGAGTAAAGAGATTACCCAATGACACAACCACTCTACTCATCGTGACACGGGGACAGGATCACCACCTAAGGGCTTCTCAGACAAACTGACCCTACATCACCCATGTATGTCCCATGAGCCTATATCAGTCCACTCGGGTTGTTCAGTCCCACCTGTTCTCTAGGGAAAGAAGGTTGGTGATGACGCCCCCAAAACCGTCTATGGCGTTTGATTCTGTAGCACCAGGGAAAACCCTTCAATGGCCACCTTCTCACATGCATTTAATTCGTGCCACATTCATTTTACAATCGTTCTAGTTTCTTGGTCAAAATGTGGTGTGATAGCAAGTTAAATGCCTTGCAGAAGTGGGTTGAATCAATAGCACTGCCTTGACCAACCTGCTTGGTCACCTCATTCGAGGATCTATTTCCTGTAAGTCCCTGTTGCCTGGCATTAATTTTAGCGCAGATTAACTGTGTGCAGAATTGGTAGTTAGCAGTGGCCATAATGATCCAAGAACAAACATTAAAGTCTGCAGCCCTGGTTCTTTCTCGCAGGGTCTGACACACACACAGAGCAGAATAATATCCACAAACAGCTGCCAAAAGAAGGCATCTCAGCCAGGTGGTTTTAATTGGCTTAAATATCCCTTGCAAACCTCCCGCTTGAAAGATTCCCAGAGCCCATCATGCAGCACGGCCTCTCTGGGTTCTTTATCACATGCAATTACCAAAACAAGGACGTTATCTCAAGCAAAGCCTTCCCTATGGAAAACACCCCTCTCTTCCCGCAGCAGGAAATGCCCATGGGCTTCACACATGGAGGAACAATACTCGAGCATGAGTCGGAAATGACACCAAGCAAGCTAAAGCACCTGAGAGGAGAGAAGAGAGATTAGCAGGCGTCACGGAGGGGTGAAAAAAAAAAAATCACATGCATTAAACCAACACCTGGAAACTCAAGGGAGGCAAAGGACAGACCTTGCCTTCAGCAAAGGAGCTGGTGGTCACCGGTGTCTGATGAAATGGTTCTAGGGGAGCCTGAAATTGCTCCTCCGTCCCTCTCCACCCTCCTGGCATCTGTCAAAGTCACTTCCCATCAGTCAAGTGGAGCAGTTATGAGCAATGATAGTGCTGGAATCCATTGCAGGACTCAAGAGTGACAGGCGTGAAATGGATAACCCTGAAAATTTGTCCAAAACAGCCCACGATTAAGAGAGGTCGGTGGCAGGGAAGGGATGAGGCAAGCCCCTTTACTACCCTGCCTTCGGCACAAGGTATTGTTGGTGGGTTCCTTTCCTCTTCCCACCTCTCCTCTCCTTCTCCCAGGTCAGCCTCAGGGCTGCTTAGCACTTGCTGAAAGCATTTGATGCATTATTTGCACCTTTCACCTTGCTTGGGTTTTGCTTTTCTCCTTCTTCCATGAGAATGGAAAATGCCTCTTCTGCTGATCTACCCTCATTATTGCCAGCTTTGTGCATGGGTGTGCACAGGGGTGCAAATACTATTGGCCCCGGGTGGGTGCAAAAGGAGTTGCCGGTATTGGTGCCAGCCTGGGGAGCTCTCTTGGGACACTTACCCCAGAAGAGCTGGCACGGGGAATTTCCCAGTGTGGCCAGCCCCTCAGGCTCCTCAAGGGCACCTACGCCAAGACAGTACCCTCCTAACCCCCTGCTCCACAGCCACTAACATCCAACTGCCTGACATGGCTCCAAGCATGCTCAGGAGAGATCCAGAAAGGCATCTGTCTTCTGTCAGGATCCCATGCTGCCCTGGGAAGTGTCTCAATCCCAAAGGTACAGCTAGGGGCCTG
>NW_017729033.1:2956533-2993932 GCF_001723915.1 Gavialis gangeticus
AGATCCAGAAAGGCATCTGTCTTCTGTCAGGATCCCATGCTGCCCTGGGAAGTGTCTCAATCCCAAAGGTACAGCTAGGGGCCTGATTTGTGTTGCAATGATGACTGTGCCAGTGGAGGATACGGCTTTGAGCATATTGCATTAGAGTTGTTCCACACACGTCTCTGCATTGCTTTACGTACAGCAAGTGGGGCAGCAGTTTAGGCAGTGCAAGGTCTGACTTCTCCACCACGGATGCAGTTCTGCTGGCCTGAAGCTATTGACCTGGCATTGCTTATTTCCATGAGCGTATCTTTGCCATGCTATTCCTGCACACGCAGGTGTAGCTCATCTCAGGGTAAATTAAGACCCAACAGCATCTTCTTAGGTAGGTACTCGACTAGAGAGCCCTCTTTATCACTTTTGGGTGGAAAAACGGATTTGCCCACAGTCAGGTAGCAGAGCAGCAGTAGAGCTGGGAATTGGTCCCCTGAATCCCAGCCCGGTGCACGGTGGAGAAGAGCACACTGCCTCCATCCCTGCACTCAGCGTGACCAGACGGGTTGAAACCACGCGAGCTGGACTAAGTCTCGGCAGAAAGGATGTGGTTTTAAAAAGACTCCAAACCAAACAAATCAGAAAGTTGCAGCACGTGGCGTGACTGCAAGGCCCAGAGATGCCCCCTCGCCCCACAGGATAATAAGAGCAGGTGCTAAGCTCTTAAGTACACTTCACAAAGTCCAGTGGGGCCCCAGCACAAATGCAGCCTTTTGAGGCCCAGTGTGAAAGCTGCTTAAACCTTTTATATAACCCCCCCCCCACCAACACCATTCAATCCGCACTGGCCCTTTGTCAGCTCCCGCCGGCAGGAAAATGCCTAAAAATGTCACAGGAAATCAGCTCTGGGCCTGAAAGAGGCAAGGGAAAAATAATGACGAAGACCTTTGAGCCAGTGCTAAGAAGGCTATAGGGATAGATGTTGAGCCACCTGCCCTTAGCCAGAAGACACCCCCCCCCCAAAATCAATGCCCCTCTAACTGCTCTATTAAAATAAGTGCCACTGATGGCTAATTAATGACTTTTGGGGGTCGGGGAGCATCCTCCTCCTCTGTGCCATTTCTGCCTTCCTCAAAGGCATGGGGGGCTGCTGCAGATGGGGACTGAGCTGTGCCAATGCTCCTGCTGAGGCTAACGCCTGCCGGTTCCTTGCTACAGGGTCTTGGCCCTCTGCTCCGGGTCAGACTGATGCCAGATTTGGGGTCAGGAAGGCATTTTACCCCATGGTCACATTGGTATGGGAGACGTGTTGCCTTCCTCTGTAGTGGGCGGTGTAGCCCTCATCCTGGGATCTCCAGCATATATTAACAACCCATATATTTACACCTTCAAGAGCAAATAACACCTTCAAGAGCAAATTGGATGCTTATTTTGTTGGGATCCTGTGACCCCCGCTGACTTCCTGCCCTTTGGGCGGGGGGCTGGACTCGATGATCTTCCGAGGTCCCTTCCAGCCCAAATGTCTATGAAATCTATGAAACCCTCGCAGCAAGAGGACGTTGGCCATGGCACTTCTTTGCTTTACCTGTGACAAGTCAGGGTGTCGTGTCTTGAGGCCCGGGGCCCTCTTGTCCTGGTTGTTGCACAAATTCAGAACAGGGAGATGGTCGTTGCCCCGGAGCATTTACACTATAAGGATGAGACGAGAGAGAGCAGATGGGTACGGACAGCACAACGGGAGCGTGAGGAGATGGTGAGACTGATTAACAGGACTGGCAGTCATCTCAGCACGGCAGCAGCCCAACCATTGCCAGGTATGCTGTTGGCATCATGATGGAGACTCATTTTGGCCTTGGTTTGGTCAGTCCAGTGGGCAGCCTGTTAGCACCAGCTGTACGATGGGAGGAGGACAAGCAAAGGGATCTTTGATACAACACACTACCCAGCAACCCTGGCCTGGAAACCGGATAGTCATCTACTTATCCCTAATAGAGAGGGCATGCCAGGCATTGCCCTGGAGGAGCCTTGAATGTCTGCTGGGCCAGCAAGGCCAAGCTAAGAAGTGCTTTATTTAAAGCAGTGGTTCTCAATCAGGGTGCCGGGGCACCCTGGGGTGCCTTGAGATCCTTTCTCAAACTGCTAGGTATCATGCACAAGATAAACCCTGATATATCAATTAGAAGCCTGTAGTATCAAAAACACGCTTCTTTGAAGGGGTCTTTCTGAGTTCTTTGCAACTGAAAAATCACTCTAGGATTTTTCTGTAGTGAAAACTAAGAGCTGGCATTTTCTGAGACGTGCCTCGAGTCTAAAAAGGTTGAGGACCATTGGGTTAAAGTGCAGCTAATTTACAGGGAGCAAAATATGCAGCCTGGAAATAAATGGCAGTGGGTGAGTTTCAGACACCCGTGTGATTGCACAGTTTGCAAAGGCTGGCCCTGAGCTGGACTCTGCCTGACACTGATCCAAGACTAATTTGTGCTGAGAGTCAGATGTCCCATGGACAGAAGTCCTTAGGGCCGCGATGCTCATCCAGGGTGCTGCAGCACTTTGGGGTGCCATGAGGTCCTTTTCAGGGTGCATACTGTTAGGTGTGCAAACACCTACTCATGATTCATCAGATAAACCTGGACATTTCACATGGAGGTCCAAAGTGTCCAAAGCATCGTGGTCTTTCTGAATTCTTTGCAACAGAAGCATTGCTATAATATTTTCCCATAGTCAAAAAAAAATAAAAGCAAAGAGCTGGCATTTTCCCCGGGGGACCTTAAGGTCGAGGGCCAGAGCCTTAAGGACACACCGATATAGCCCTGCAGTTCTGCATTGTCCCAAACCAACCGTCCTGGACGGTTTAAGTGGCATGGTCTATGCCCCTGCACTTAGGGCATGGGAGAGCTTTCTCTTCCCTGCACCCAAGTGTGTGAATGGTCTCTGGGACCCAGCAGATGTTACAGTTGCCAAGATGCAGGGAGACCCTAGCGAGGTCTGGTGTGTCCAAAGCAGCAGATGAATTTCACACCATAAGATGGGGTGCGAAGGTCTCGGAGCACCTCCCTGCCCGCTGTCTGGAGCCAGTGCTTAAGTACAGCCTTCGCTTTCCATACACTATGTTCTCTCGCTGTCTAAGTGAGGTGTCGGGGAACATGTGTTAGCTTTGATCACACCAGGCGAGGCTCGTGCAGACGGCTTGTTTTGTCTGCTCTGCTGTGCCAGACAAAATAGTGCAGGGGAAAACACAAAGCTCTCATTTCCAGTCAGCCGACAGCCGGCAAAACTGAGACAAAAAGGAGGGGAAAGCGCTGGTGGCGATGGGCTGGGTTGGACATACTGATGGCACGTGAGGCCTTTTATATCCCCCGGCTCTATGTGGGGTGTTGGGTCCCATCCAGATCTGACCCAGCCTCATTCCCAGTATGCCTTCTCAGCTTAGTATTAGGGGCTGGGTGCAGATAGAGGGAACCACTGGAGTACGAGGTCATGATCCTTACCCTTGCGGTGCTCCAACATCTGAGCTTGTAGTAGCTAAAAGAGCCTAAATCTTTGCTGGGGTGGAGAAAAAGGTCAGAAACATCTATTCCTTGGCACAAACGAGCCCTCTATCCTGCGGGGGAAGTGGGGCTGTGCAGGCAGCAGCACCTGTTTGGGGGACTGGAGCAGGAAACAAACTCCCTGGCGAAGCAGTGTCCATCTACACCCTGCCCATCTTCCAGTCCCGGTCATTTGACCCCAGTGCTCTTCCTGCCATGGCAGGGGGTCGGACTAGATGATCTACTCAGGTCCCTTCCGACCCTAGAAACTATGAAACTATAAGGGGCCACGTCTCCTGCTTGTCCTCACTGGTAGGAGCAAGGGGTAGCATCTCTGCTTTGAAGCAAAACCAACCCCACTGATGCAAAATGCACATGCAGTCCTCTTCCCGCAAAGCGGATGGGGGCAAACCACATGGGATGGATCACAGAGACGGTCCACATCAGTTTTACGCTGCTTTGGAGGCAGCTGCTAAAAAACTGGGGAGCCTCCTACCTCTGCTGTCAAGACGCAGAGAACAGCGAGGGGATGCCCTGGGGCATCTCCACAGCCATGTTTCTGGGTGTGGAGCATGCAGAGCAGGTGAGCAGGGGTATGGGCAGATCTAGGATTTGGAAAAGAGTGGTGCAGGTGGTGAGGTGCATCATCCATAGTTTCATAGTTTATAGTTTCATAGTTTCTAGGGTCGGAAGGGACCTGAGCAGATCATCGAGTCTGACCCCCTGCCATGGCAGGAAAGCGTACTGGGGTCAAACGACCCCAGTAAGGTGTACATCTAATGTACATGACCCCATAAAGGTGTACATCCCATGTAGCATGGCACATATTTTTCTCCAGGGGAAAAGAAACTAGAAGCTTTATTAATACGTTAGGGGCCAAGGGCTGCATTATTTAGTTTACAACTGAAGCAAAAACAAATGGTACTTCATTGGAAGGAATTAAAATCGGTTTGCAGGGTTGTGAAACAAGAGCTACCAGGAGCTGTGAACAGACAGCAGAGCTGCAGATGAAAGGGTAGCTTGATTAGAGGAGCATCCAGACCTATAAAACAGAGAGAGGGTCGTTAACACCCGTGTAATGAAGAGTTTAGAAGGATTTAGGTAGATTTTTATGAGCCCTGAATTTAATGGATGCTGTCACTGCTACTCGAATGGAAATGCTGCTGTCACAGCTAGGTAGTTGGTTTTAAATTTTGGATGCAGCAGAAATCAAAGAGGGGTGCAACTGCACCAGTGCACCACCCTCCCCCCCCCGGATCCATGTCTGGACGGGGTAGATTATTTAGTAACAGCCTCAAAAGCAGCATAACTGACCCTTGTCCTTGCTGTGTGGTGCCGGACAGGAACCATGGTGCGGAGGATCCTAGACGCATGTGCGGAGGACAGGTTAGCAGCTAAAGTTTTTGTATCTGAAGCCTGGGTCACAGAGGTGCAGGATGCTGCCTTTCATGCAGAGGTTGGCCTCCTTTAACCTGGGTGGCAAGGAGCATCTCTGAGATCACACAGGACGACCACTTGCTTTCGGTCTGACCAGTTGCTCTGCGATCCAAGTCATTCCCCAGAGCAGAGACGGGGAGGGGAAAGCTGGATCCCGCCAGTGCTGAATGCTGTTGTCGTGCCGTGCAGGGTCTGTAAAAAGCCACCGACTTGGACAACCTGAGGAACCATGGCGAGAAATCACTTGCACGTGCATCGCGGCCCTTAGGGGCAGGATCATCTGACCCAGGAGCAAGGGACCACAGGGTGTTGCAGTCTACAGCGAGCAGAGCAAAGGGGGGAACCGCATGCAACACACAGCTGAGGTGGATGAATGCACAAGACAAAGGGTGAATCGGGCCCTCGACCTCTCCATCTCTTGCTGTTCTCATGCATTAACAATCCTCCAGCTGCTGCAGCTCCAGCCCTTGCCCAGTTCTCAGAGAGCTGCTAACTCATGCTGACAACCACCGTCAGTTCTTATTAAGATTGAGATAAGGGCTTTATCAGGGAAAGCACTGCCCTAATGTTATTCTAAGTGACTCTGTCTCTAGTGCAGAGGTATTTATGGCAGGTACGGACTCCAGGGCCGAAGCCAAGCCGCTGGGGCTCCAGGCTCCCGGCCGCTAATCCGGCTCTCGCAGAGAGGAGTCTCGCTGCCCATTAGGATCATATTGCACTTCTCTGCGGTGTGCACAATTACTGTATTTCCTCCCAGCCCTCAGCCCGCTTCGGCCCTTATTCAAGTGCCGTTTCTCGCAGCAGGGCCCCGTGCTGTTCTGTCGCAACCACACTGCTCTCCCTGCCCTGGTGAGAGCCACTCTCTGATCAACAGCAACACGGTCTTCTCCACTGAGTTGTAAAGGCAGTCGAGCTGGATCACCAGCTGGCACAAATCAGTGTAGTGGCACTGACGGCGACAGAGCTGTTCTGGCTTACGCCAGCCGGGGATCTGGCCTGCACGCTTCTCTTACTCTGTCTGGTCTGTACCTTTAAGTCATTCGTGCCATACAGGGACTGTGCAGTATTTTAAACTCTTTGGGCTGTTTATATACACATGCGCACACACACACACACACACACACACACACACACAAGTGCGCGTGCACACACACACACATATACATACACATATACATATATACACACACATACATACATACATATATATATATATATATACACACACACACACACACACTTTATATATATATTCTTTTCTCTTTTCATAGAGGCTTCACAGGTAAATGAAAGGGGAAATTAGGTGTATTATAGGATGTATATTGCTGCCTTCTGGAGAGAATCAGAAATTTTGGACTGTGTGTCAGGGGCTGTATACTGCTGACAGCTCAGGGAGATTCTCTGGTTGATCTGGTGGTTGGGAATAGGGGAGCTGTACCTGTGGAGCAAGAGGATCTGAGCTCTGTGCCCCACCAGGTGTGGCAGTCTGAATGATGCTGGCCCATAGGCTTTAGAGCAGGGGGTTGGACTAGATGGGACCTCATGAGGTCCCTTCCAGCCCTCATTGCCTGTGATTTTGTGACCACTTGGCAGCAGGAGACTGGTGATAGGAGATAGGGCCTATTATCTAGTCTGGTTCCCCATTCCAGCATTATTTCCTTGGTCACACCTGCAGTCTTTGGTAGGTTTGCCTCTAGGGAAGGAGGTTCAGATGGCTCAGGCTGTGATGCAAACAGCTCCCTTCTTTAAACTCCTGTTCAAATTTGCTGATGACACTAAGATGTGGGGGGATATGGGCACGCTAGAAGGGAGGAATAGGCTGCAATTGGACCTAGACAGGTTATAGGGGTGGGCGGAGGAGAATAGGATGGGATTCAACACCGACAAGTGCAAGGTGCTGCACCTGGGGAGGAAGAACCGGCACCACACATACAGGCTGGGGAGCTCCCTTCTCATCAGGACAGAGGCAGAAAAGGATCTTGGAGTCATCATTGACTCCAAGATGAACATGGGCCGGCAGTGTGGGGACGCGGTCAGGAAGACCAAGCGCACCTTGTCGTGCATCCACAGATGCATCTCGAGCAGGTCCAGGGAGGTGATCCTCCCCCTCTATGCGGCACTGGTCAGGCCGCAGCTGGAGTCCTGCGTCCAGTTCTGGGCACCGCACTGCAGGAGGGACGTGGACAGCATGGAGAGGGTCCAGAGGAGGCCACTCGCATGGTCAGGGGGCAGCAGGGCAGGCCCTATGAGGAGAGGCGATGGGACCTGAACCTGTTCAGCCTCCACAAGAGAAGGCCGAGGGGGGACCTAGTGGCCTGTTACAAACTAGTCAGAGGGGACCAGCAGGCACTGGGGGAGTCCCTGTCCCCCCGAGCACCGCCAGGAGTGATCAGGAATAACGGTCACAAGGTGGCAGAGGGGAGATTCAGACTAGACATCAGGAGGCGCGACTTCACGGTCAGGGCGGCTAGGATCTGGGACCCACTTCCAAGAGAAGTGGTGCTGGATCCTACCCTGGGGGGCTTTAGGAGGAGGTTGGATGAACACCTTGCTGGGGTCGTTTGACCCCCGTACTCTTTCCTGCCATGGTGGGGGGGTGGACTTGATGATCTGCTCAGGTCCCTTCAGACCCTAGAGATAGGGGCAGGTGAGAGCCGAGGGGGACAGAGCCTGCACCTTGAGAAAGAGAGCGGTACACCTAAGAAGACATTGGGACTGAGAAGTCAGGCCACAGCAAGTGGGCTTCGGCATTCACAGCTAGAGCAACCAGGGGCTAAAGTCAAGAGGGTCAAAATGTGGTGTCTGGATCAAGAATAACACCTGTGAGGCATGGGTATGGCTACAGGGGAGGATGAAAACTGCCCATAAGGCAACTGGTACGTTGAGGCACTAATAGAGCCAGGAGGGCCACCATTTAGTGCCCAAGGACTGAAGCTGAAGTGAACTGGGGGCTCGCTCTGGGACCCTGGGGCAGCCCCCTGAACACTATAAAGGCCCCATCAAGGCTGGCAGGTGAGGTAAAAAGGGAGTGGGTCAGGAGTCACGTAGCCATCAGGGGAATCACGGCCACTCCTGAGACCTGGTCCTCGTACAGTACCCACTTGTCCCCATCTGCTCCTCTAGTCCCGATCGCTCACTTTATTCCCAGTTCTTCCAAGGCCCCTCAGTCCTCAATTGCAACATCCCATTTATTTCTAGCCCTCCCCTTCTCCCAGAGACACCAACTTTAATAGCCACTGAGCATCCCTGGCCTGGTCACACTGCGGGATAACACTGAGATGTTTGCATCATGCGGCGAGGGTGTTTTCTGCAAAGCCCATGGTGCACTAAGTGTGGGACAACCAGCCCCAGCTCTTGCTCCAAGGACTGGAAGGTTTAAACAGGCAATGTGGAATCAGTGGGGATGGGGAACAGGGTGCAACCTCATGAGTTCATGACTTGTGCCGTTCTCTTGTGACCCAGAATCGTAGATAAGCCAGGCTGGAAGGGACCATCAGGCCTCAGGCTGGTCATCTAGTCCAACTCTATGCCTGAGGCCAGATCATCCTTATCCAAACCATCCCAGACAAAACCATCATCTAACCTTGTAGCAAAAGTACACAAGACAACATCCAAGCATGCTACAGGTAAAGGGGGGGGACTGCGGCAGCCAACCTCCTGCTGCTTGAGACATGCAAAGAAGAGGACTATGCCCCTTGCTATGGAGCAAGGCAACCCCCACCACAGCCCATACCAATCTGACCAGGAAGTAAAATTCCTTCTTGACCCCCAATATGGCATCAGTCTGACCCTGAGCAGTGGGACAAGACCCTCTAGCCAGGAACCTCCAGCTTTGGTCCTAGCAGGAGCACTGGCAACGCCCAGCCAAACTCCCCAGCGTTGGCTGCAGCCAACACCCAATACCTCTAAAGAAGGTGAAACCCCCCGCACATGTAGCAGCAGGATGGGAAAAAAATCCTTTCTGTCTCCACATGGCAACCAGCAAAGAAGCCTGGGAAATGTGCACAGTATGTGCCCAGAAGCCTGGGAAATGTGCACAGTAGAGCACAGGCATAGCCATGCCTAGATCATCCCTGACCATGGGGGTCCAACCTCTTCTTGAACACCTCTTTCCTCTTGCTTTTGGGTTGGATGGAGCAGAGCCAGGCAGGTCAAGGCAGTAGCTTCACTTGCATGTAGGTATTGGTACTAGAATGGGAGGAGGAAGTGACAGCGGAGGTGAGGTACGCAGCCCAGCCACCTGAGCCAGTTTTGTGATGAAGCTAAACCAGGGTTTGTGCTCAGATACTGGTTCTTCCGTAGCCTTTCCTGGCTGGTCCCTCCATGCCTTGCATCAGGTTATTTTTAAAATATTGCAAGAAAATACTTTGCTTCCTCAGCTGAACAAAGGTTATTTGTACCCAAAAGCTTTCAAAGAAGACTTTTTCCAACTATTTGAGTTGGTCTAATAAAAGATATCAGATTTACCCAAAGAACCTTGTCTTCCTATGCCCTTAGACCAAACACAGCTACAACTTATACCCTTGAAGGAAATATGTTAGCATTTTCAAGCTTTTTTGCCCCTTCATTTTCCTTTCGGTCCAAACAATTCCTTGAATTTGACATAACTAGGGGCGGAGGAAGAGAGAAGCAAGGCATGACCACTAGCTGCTGACTTAGGTGGGACACAAGATTGGCAGCCACTGCTGCTGCTACTAGCCTGTCTACAGCTGCTATTGCTACTGCCACCAGCTGATCGCCAGAGCCTGGGAATAAAAACAGCTTATTATACCCATGTCAACTTGAATCCATTAATAGTTTGAGCTGGCTCCAAAGCTGCCTTTTTTGATGAATAAAATGTTTTGTAAGAGGGAATTAATCCAGGCCTGGCGAGGTTTTCTGAGGTGAAATTCTAGCCGACTTAGCCCTCAAAACTCTGCAGCAGTAGAGCCCTTCTGCTGTGGGGCTCTCATAGCCAACAATGCACACAGTGCCCGTCTACTCTCCACGCTTGCATGAGAACTAGGCAATCCCTAGTGGTTTTTGTGATACAGTAGCTCTTCAGGAGTGGCTGTGAAACCCCTGAAGTCCCTTCAGCCCTCACTTTCTGGAGCAATCACCTCTTCAGTTGCCCACCATGCCTTGATTGCTTTTGCTTTTTATATGAAGGAGGCTGTCCCAGGGCTTCCCTAATTGCTTTTCTCAAATGACCACCAGGTGCATATGGTCACTGCCTTATGCACTGATTGCATGGCTCCCTTCCTACCCTACACCATGTCCCATGCCTCACAAATGGCATCCTCATTGACGTTCTCTTCTACTTAGCCCCTCCTCTGAGGTTCCTGGACCATCTCTGGCCCCACACTCTTGGCCTCTCAATAGGCTCCTGGACCCTCTCTGGCTCCAGACCCCTCCCTGCATCCTTAGGAACCTCCTGCTCTTCCTCCTCTTACTTCCTCTCCAAGTCTCCAGACTGCTCCATCTTGACCTTCTGGAGCTGCAGCCACCCTGCTGAGGTGCTGCTCTCTCAGTAGGCTCCAAGATGTTACTTCTGGCTCATCTCAGGTCTAGGTTTATATCCTACTGAAGCCCAGCCTTCCTCCAGGGTCAGTTGACTCCATCATTAACCCTGGCCACACTTGCAGGCTGCCCCAGCACTAGCATATGACAAGGGCAAGACTTCATGCCTGGTGCAAGCACCGGCCTGCCCCTGGCTATAGGTCAGCCA
This sequence comes from Gavialis gangeticus, assembly GCF_001723915.1. Classification (NCBI taxonomy): domain Eukaryota; kingdom Metazoa; phylum Chordata; order Crocodylia; family Gavialidae; genus Gavialis; species Gavialis gangeticus. The sequence continues at coordinate 2,967,181 of NW_017729033.1, forward strand.
CCCACCTCACTCTTCTGCCATGCCTTGATGTAATAATATTGATTAATAATTAGGAGGGAGGCTGCATTATACACCCTGATATTGGGGGGGCGGTATCCACAGCTCTGTCCCACCCCTACACTGTGGCTCAAGCCTTACAGATGGCATCTCAGGCAGTCAACTCAACCATCTCTGTCTCCTGTTTGCTGTGGCCCCTTCCCTGGGAACTTCTGCTTCCTTCTAAGCCCTGGCCCTATCTCAGGCCAGTCGGTGCCCCGAGCTTCTCTGCTGTATGTGGGCATCCCTCATGGTGGGCCCCTGGCCCTTTTGATTCCTATCTGGGTCCTGGCCCCAGCATTGACCAGTTGGGTCCCTCAGGTTAGGTCTGCACTCAGTGATCAGGGTTCCCCATTCCCAGCTCAGGTGCTTTACAAAGCGTGCCTGGCCCTGAGGGGTCACTCACTCCAGCAGGCTCAGGTGCTACAAGAAGCTTACCTGGCCTTCCCTGGATTAGATGGATCATATGACCCACCCAAAGGTGAGGGCTGGGGTTTAAAGGTGTCCCTACCCACCTTTCACTGGGGTGGTAAGTGGCCTAGCATTTCCAGGGTTCCCGCACCCCTGGGAGCCCCACCAGACCACCCACTCCCAGCAGCGTGCAGTTTTAGGTCACGCCCAGGATCAGAGCCTCCTCCTCCTCCCTGCAAGGTGTTCCCATGCAGCAGCTCAGCCAGGTGATGTTTCTTGCCTGCCTCCCAGCAGCAAACTGCTCTTGTTTATATAGGTGGCCAGAGACATCACTGGTGCCCTGCCACATAGCACCAAGCCTCCTGCCACAGTATCGGTTCAGCTAGCAGCTCTTCACACGGTGAAGTAAGACAGGAGGCCTGTTACTGCAGAGGGTGTATTGCAATTTATGCATCATCAACAAGTCGGGGCTGGATCTGATGATCTTGCGAGGTCTCTTCCAGCCCCTTACAAGCTATGAATCTATGAAAGTCCAGGCCAGTCACCTCTGTGGAGGTCTCATGCCGGACTCCCACTCTGCTCCTGAGACCTTTGACCAGGCCAAGCTGTTGGGAACAGGCAGACAGATTGCTTCTGACAGAAGCAGTTTTTGTCGTGGTTCCAGCCATGAGTTCTTGGCACGGGGCCACCTGGGAATGTTTTCTTTTCCATCATGGTGAATACCGAATGTTATACCACCTCCAGAGGGGAAAACGGGGATGTCGAGCAGCATGGCACTGGAAATCTTCCTGCAAGTCGATGAGAGTGTTTATTTGTGCTGAAATCTCTCCTCCCTCTTATCTTGGCAACACGCTGTAACTAGGAAGGGATGAAGGAGGCTTTAGGAGCGAGCTTTGTGGAAAGGAGCTACAAAATGCTTGGGATGAGGCACCGAACGTATGTTACGGTGGCCATGAAAATGGTTTAGGGGCTGGAGCACATAACTTAAGAAAAGCTGGAGGAACTGAGCTTATTTAGTCTGGAGGAGAGAAGACTGAGAGGGATTGAATAGCAGCCTTCAACTACCTAAAGCGGGTTTACAAGAGGGTGGAACTGGACTGTTCTCAGTGGGGGCAGATGACAGGACAAGGAGCAATGGGCTCAAGTTGCAGCAAGGGAAGATGAGGTTGGAGATTAGGAAAAACTTTCTCACTTGGAAGGTAGTAAAACACTGGGAGAGGTTACCCAGAGAGGTGGTGCAGTCTCCATCCTTGGAGGTTTTGTAGACCTGGCTAGACAAAGCCTTGGCTGGGATGATGTAGTTGGGGCTGGTCCTGCTTGGAGCAGGGGGGTGGACTAGATGTGACCTCCTGAGGTCTCTTCCAACCCTCACTGTCTATGATTCAATGCAATGCAGAACAGACGTTGCTTGGAGCACTCTTTGCGCTGCTAAATGCCCTTTGATATCAACCTGCATGAAGAAACAACTGGAAACTGAAGCCACCTTGCAGTGCATATCCCCTGCTTTTCTGTCATTAAAGCACAAGCCACACAACATGAATCTACTGATGGAATGGGACTTCTCCACAAAGCACCAGTTCCTCCAAACCCAAATGTTTTGAGGAAAATGCAGGTGTGAATCCTGATGGAGCCCAGCCCGGGGTCCCACTTGGCTGGCTGCATGGGAAACTCCAGCATCTGCACTTCTGTGGTAGTAGTCCCATGGCCAACGCCTACCTCAGAGCCAAAAGTCTGGAAGGTCTGGGGGCATCCACAACTCCCAAACTTCTTGACAGCACATCTGGGAGCCCAGAGACCCTTGATTCAAGCCTGACACAGACCTGTACCACTGAAAATCTTGGATAGGCCTATAGCATGTGTGGCATCAAGGCACTTTCTTGCAGTGAACTACCCCCAAGCCAGGGTCCCCACTCCCCAGGGCTTCCACAGGCCTTGTCTCTAGGGCTGTCCCACTATATGAGTTGCCAGAGACAACTTCCAGGTGCTGCAACTCTCCAGCAGCTCTGCTCTGTGGACTGTATCAGGGTGAGGGATGCTCCCTGGGCTTCTAGACTTCCAGGCCAGCAGGCTCCCTGGGATGCCAGCCTCCCACACAAGTGAGATTCAGCTAAACCCCACGCACTCACACAAAGTCATCTGGGTGGAATGGCATCTTAGAGAAACCCCAAGCGAAGAACCTGCTCCATGCAACCCAGACTTTGCCAAGCTTTTTTGGGTCTTCACAAATGCCTCAGTCATAAGGCTGATGCAGATGGATGGCAAGGGACATAGCCAGCCAAGGACACAGGTGAGCAAAAAATGACCCTGCATGCCAGGAAAAAAAAAATAAAGCAGTGCAACTATTGAACAAGCATAGCCTGCAATTGTGAGGGCTCTTAAGTAGCTGAAACTATTTGCATTTTTAGGATGTTTACTATTATCTATTAAGCACTCAATCAAAATTTGGCTGCCTCAAAGGAAGAGAAGGGATGCCAAGAAACAACTCCAAGATTTTGACATGGAAACAATTCATGTTAAGGGGAAGATAAACATAAGGTTGGTTGCACTGGCCTGAAGGCAGATGGCTGAACTTTCCTAGATCACTGGTAGTGTCGTTCAGCTCCATTTGCTCTTGAAGGAAGGAGACATATAGAGAATGAGGGAAATTTCTTCATTATTTTTAGCAACAAAAATATTTGTGACTTAATTTACCTATTCACTGTTACATGATGGCCTGTTTGGATGGAAGGTGCTGATTTCTTCTCTGGACTGAGGCCTGAGAAGGGGGTCACCATGTCGTTTAAGAATATAACACCAGCCATTTATGGGGACGGACCATAGATCCATCTTGCTCAGTCTCCTGTGTCATGCATGGGTAGAGAGTGGATGCTGAAACAAGATCATGAGAAGAGTGGATGCTGAAACAAGATCATGAGAAGAGTGGATGCTGAAACCGTACAAGATCATCAGGTCCAGTCTCACTTTGCTGGGGTCATCTGACCCCAGAAGTCTTTCCTGCTCACATGCAGGGGGGCCGGACCTGATGATCTTGCAAGGTCCCTTCCAGCTCCTAACATCTATGAAATTATGAAGTCTATGGAAGAAAGGGAGAGTGAACAGGGCACGACCAGGGTGTTTCCCTTGTTCCTCTCCCATTTGCAGCCTCCGGCATTTAAGGTCTAGGAAGTTCTGGTTAGAGACTGTGCCCCTAACTCCCACGTTCAGTAGCTACTGATGCCCCTTTCCTCCAGGAATGTGTCCAATCCCTTTTCAATATGCACAGTGCTGGTATGTCCCTGGCAGCCCTTGGTAGCAGACTATGTGGAACCAACAAAGAACAAGGCATCAGGACACGATGATAAGACCTGGCTGCTCGTTGGAGCGGGAGAGATTTAATCCTGGACATTGCTGGGCAGAGGGAGGTAAGCAGTGCTGCCAATGTTGATCTGCACCGAAGCTTTGCTTTTCTGTTCTCACCTATGGACCTTAAAATACTGTATTGCAGATGAATAATGCATGCTGGCTGGGCTTGAAAAGGCTGTCTCGTGTTGCTGAAAAAACATCTGCTGGCTGTGCAGCTCTCAGGATGGGGAAGGTCTCCAGCAGGGTTCATACTCTTTGAACCCAGCTGGAGGAGGACACATAAGTGCTGGCACCAGAGACCCAGTCGCAGGGCTGTGGAGGTCTCCTTCACAATATATGGAGGCCTAAACCCAAGCATGAAAGGGATAAATTATTAGAAGGACTGTATAAAGGTTGGAGGCACAGCATGGCCTGTGGAGCTATGACAAATGGTTATAAGCATATCCAGGAGACAGGAACATCCAACCAATTGTATTAGAAGGGCATTAAGGTTGTACAAAGTCTAGCCCTCAGCAGTTAAGAAATGCCAGATGAAAGGTTGCTCAAATAACCTGAATTCTCCCCGTTACATGTATAGTCTTTAATTGCACGGTCGCATGCTATTCTTTCCCATTTATCTGCTGTTTCAAAGCAAGGAGGTGCTAGAGCTTCCAAAAAGGATCTTACAGCTCATTCATTAATGCTGGCAGATTGATGCACATTCCCCCAGTGTTGTTCCCAGCTCCACTGAGCAATGTTTGCGGAAATGTACTGAATCAAGTCAGCCTAAGACAAGCACCCGGCATGGAAAAGTGCAACCCGCCTTGTTACAGATGGCCAAAAGGATGGGGTTATAATGAGAAGTGTTGGGTAACTGGACATGATGGTTCTTGCACCGCTGTAAAAAGTGATGACCCAGATCCAACTCTCTCTTTAAGTGACTGAGGGCTTCTTAGCCATCCAAGTCTAGATGTGCAAATGGCATTTGCCCCACCCCCTCCCCTCTCATGGATAATAGACCAATTACTGCAGATCTTAGTCCCCTAAAAAACTTGACCTGTCCTGGGCACGTCCATAAGTAGTCTCAAGTCAAGTCAGTGCTGAGGCCACTGGGGAACCTTAGGTGCTGTAACAACTCTCCTCCACTTTGACCAATCCAGTATGAGGTTAGTTGATTTTTTTGCATCATTGCTGGTTCTTCGGGCAGAGTGACCTGGTGGTGCCCATCTCCTCTCCAGGTATGGATGGCTGTTGGCTCACAGGGAGCTCATCCGCCCTTTGACAGGCCTTGTTTTTAGTTCTGCTGGGTGTCCACACACCCTCCTCGCCCAGGCTAGCCCAGGTGGGGGCACCGGTTTAGTCGCCGACAACCCAACCATGGACCAGGTTGTACTGGTTTACATGGTACCAGATAGCAGACCAAGAGAGGCCTGGCCTGGCAGAATAAGCAGCCTGCTACAACTATTTATGCTCTGTTTTGATTGTAGCCCATCTGTGAAGCCGCATAACTCTGTGTGAATCCTTGGAGGCATAGCTAGAGAAACATCACAGCTCAGAGAGTGAGAGAGGGACACATGCAGAAGGTGAGAGACCCTGGCTCTTGGTCCCTGGCCCTAATGGGGTTAAATCTGGATCTCCCACTTCCCAATCAAGTACTCCATCCATCAGCCCATGGGCTAGGCATTGCTCAGAGTATCCTCCATCTCTCCTGTCTAAGTGGAGTCCACGTGGGATGGATATGTGGGGTCAGAGGGGGTCTGCCTCTGTGGCTCAGCAAGAGGGCTGCTGCTCTAGATGGCTTTGTGCTTTGGCATTTTGCCTTTCTTCCTGCGCCCAGTGGTGGGATTTTGGACTGGATGAAATGGGTAGACTGCATGGAACGATTTGGTTTTGGGTACAAATCGACAAGCCGACCCCTGACCCGTTAGACTCTGTGATCATTAAATAACAGCTGTACTAAAACATCTATCAAACATTTTCATAGCAATTTATAAATAGAGCCTGGATATAAAGCAGCGCCCAGTTTTGACTGAACTTCGTCAAACCTAAACAGATTTTAATTACAGCACTTCAAGATTTTTTTTTTTTTTGGACTGAAAGTTATTTCTAGGTCGGTTGTTAATGCTCTTCTTCCATGCACTGCAGGGGGGAGGGATAGCTGGATACACTACACTACAGGAATTTTTCATGATGGGGAAGGTGTATTTTTTGATCATGCCCTTTGTTTTCAAACATTACAAGATCCATCTTGCCTTTCAAAAGAAAAGAGAGAGAGAAAAAAGTCTACCTTCAAATGGAGAGCAGGCCTGGAAAGCTTCAGTCTAAAGGCTTAAAAAACATCAGAGCATTTTGAGCAATGGAAGATGAGGTTGGATTGGAAATTGTGATGAGCTCTTAACTCAGAGCTGACTGCTGCTCCTACAGTAATAACATAGGTCAGGCCAAAATGCATGCTGTCCTTCCAACAGGAGCTTTAACGCATTACCAATTATGTATATTTTGGTACCTTACACAGCTATAGCCAGTCTCCACATATGCAAAGACCTTATAGGAGAAGGGCCTGACTCAGTGCAAGCAATTGAAGGCTCCCACTGACTTCAGATGCCTTTGAAAACCAGGCCCTAGCAGTACAAAAAGCATGGGAAAAGGATAAAAGCTGAAGCCCAGTCCCCTCAGTGGAATCAGTAAGCACCCCCACATTTATGTGCATGCACTTAACACTTGCAATCCTCTTCCACATGGACGTGCAAACCTCCACTCGGCTACTGAGTGAATGTAGGCTAAGCGCTGGCTGGGCAGGTACATGGCTACATACACACGTATGTATGTATCAGTCATAAAAGTCTACCCATGACTAGTGGGTGTCAGAAGCTGGAGAAGGACCATGACCCCGTCATATATCAACTCATTAACGTACCTGTCCAAAAGGTTACAAGATGCTAGCCTTGGACGTGGGTGGTGAGGCATAGGCACAACTCAGTATTGCTGATATCCCCAAGGCCTAATAGAAGTTTCAAAGGTTTCAGGCCCTCTCTTAGACATGAAACCAGCATTTCTCTTTCTATCAGGCACTTATGTGATGAACAGCAACACCTCTAGCTCATCCTCCAACATTTTGTTATCAGCAGGTGTGTTCTTGGCACCAGCCTAAACAAGTCATCTTAACAAGCAACTTCAACACTGTTGTCTGCCAAGTTGATTCCCATAGGCACCTTAGTGGTGTGAGGTCAGCCTTTGGTGAGACCTGCTTTGATTCATCCTCTTAGCAAAGCCTTTATACGAGTTCACAGAATCACTCGAGAAGTAGGAGCTGGAAGTGACCTCCTGAGGTCATCTGGTCCATCCCCTGCCTGAGGCAGGATCAGCCTTACCTAAACCATCCCATACAAACCATAATCTAAACTCTACCACGTTAGGGTTAATGTGTGCAACTAAGGGTTAATGTGTGCAACTAATGCCTTTAAAAGACTAACTAATCCTCATCCATTCATTGCCTTCATCTGCTTAAAGCTCTACTCTGACATGGGAAGATCAGGCAGAGTCAGGAAGACAACCCAAGGGCTAAGCATGAACTACCCAGACATTAGTATGAAATGAGACTTGTCCTATGCCAATGACAAGGAGTGGTGCTTTAGTTGTCTATGCATTGATTAGTGCTTATATTACTCATTCATCTGGTGAGGCCTACAGTTAGGGTCCAGGAAGCAGAAGACGGAGATCTAGGCCCATCTCAGTAGAGTGGGCTTGACACTATATCTCCCTGATGTTGCTCCAACCACCACGTTACAGCTCTGGAAATATTGCTTGCTTTTCCATCCCTCCCTTTAAAGCTGGCACCTTGGGCAACCAATACAAGGAAATGTGTGGAGCCAGGAGGAAAAGCACAAGCTGGAGGGTGTGTGGCTTAGTGAGATATCAGCTGCTGTGGAAGGGAGCAGGTCCTGGGTCCTAGCTTTGGACCCAATGGGGCAGAAATTTTCCCACTGTTTTCAATGCAATGAATATCAAGTGCAAAGGACAGTGGCTCAGCATCAAGGGAAAGGCTGGAGATGTGTCTAAGTCATGTCTTATCTGTGTATTAGTGGTTTCAACATGGTGCCAGGTAAGCAGGAAGACCCAAGTTCAAGCCCTTTCTGGGTGAGGTGGCCAAGAAGCTGTAGAAGTGCTTTTAATCACTAGGCTATTGATCTAAACTATGGGAGGGGTCCACTTCTCCTTGGAAAGTCATGGGTTTCTGCTCCACTAAAAGGTTACGTGTACAGAGTTGTGTAATGGCCTAGCTAGGATGTAGCCTACTGGGAACACTCAATAGCCACAGGGATGCTCAGGCATCCACACCGTGTGTGGCATAGGATCACAAACTATGCTAAGCATAAAAAATGGTGGTTATGTGGCAGGGAAAGTGTTATTTAGCTGCACAAGGTTTAATAGGAGTTTTCTCAGTGTATTTCAATATAGCCAAATGCAAGGTCATGCATCTAGGAGCAAAGGATATGGGTCATACTTATAGGATGGGTAGGGTGGGGAAAATTCAGGCAAGCAATGTCTGCAACAGATTCTGGGAAGATGGATAATCAACTGAACATGAGTTTCCAAGGTGATGCTAGGGTGAAAGGTGCTCGGATATGCAAGCAGGGGATTTTGAGTAGGAGTCGAGAGATTATGTCACTCTGGAGCCACCTCTGAAATGCTGTGTCCAGGTCTGCTGTCCCCAGCTTCAAAGGGATATTGGAAAATCCGATAGTATTAAGAAAAGAGACTTTAGAAGGATTAAAAGACTGAAAAGCTTGCCCAATAATGAGAGACTCCAGGAGTTCAATCTATTTAGCCCATCAAAGGGAAGATTAAGGGCTGCCAACAAGGGAAATGGAAATTGGATCAGAGAGGTCTCTTCAGTCCAGCAGACAAAGGTATAACAAGATCCACTGGCTGGAAGTTGAAGCCAGACAAATTCGGGTGAGAAATACAACACTTTTTTTTTTTAACATCCAAAGTGATTAGCCGTTGGAAGAGCTTACAAAGGGCAGTGGTGGGTTTTTCACTAATAGCAATTTTTAAGAAAGGCTGAAAGACCTGGGATTACTTGGTCTGGAGAAGACAAGACTGAGGGGGGATTTATAAGAGTCTTCACATCCCTGAAGGGTGGTGATATGAAGGATGAAGATGGGATATTTTCTGAGGCTGGAAGGGACAGGACAAGGAGCATTGGTCTTAAATTGAAGCAGAGCAAATTTAGGCTGGAGATTATGAAGACATTTCTCGCTGTGAAGGTGGTTCAGCATTGGAGTAGGCTTCCAAGAGAGGTTGGGACACTCAGTCTTTTGAAATTTTTAAAAGATGGTTAGGAAGACAGTAACAGGGCCCCGACTGAGACCCTGTTACTAGAGACACATGGACAGCTGAAGACAATTACAACTTGGGGAGAAGGGGGACCCCGCTCACGGAGAGCCAATGAGGCCTGGACCCGAAGGATAAGAGGGAGAGAAGGCAAAAGGGAAATTGCCTTCGGGCACTACAATCTACAGAGACCCCATGGAGGACGTGGCTATGAAGGATCCCGAGGGAGGATCCTAAATGTGAGAGTCCCTACGAGGAGGACAAAGGGGTACTGGAACTACCTACCTCCACTCTACATACCTGGAGTCCACGCAGGCAACGCTGAGTTGGAGAGAAGCGGAGCCGTACCGCAGGAGAAGCCATGGCTCCGGGCTAGGATGAAGCGCAGGTACTCAGGAGAAAAGGGGAGTGGGGAATGTCTGACCTGGCCCTGAGGAGGCAGGGATCCGGCACCCCTTACCTGAAGAGAAGGGGGTCGGGATGAGAGACCCCTAGCACATGGTGAGCCCCACCCCAGAGAAAGATGCAGCACAGGAATGTTAAAGGCGCCGCTAAAAGCCGCTGATGGGCTAATTAGCCTCTGATGGGATAATTAGCAACAGTTACTGGGACTCTGCGTGGTCCCAGTTACTGGGACTGCTTCCTTCTCCAAAGGGGGTTCCTGTAAATAATAGAAAGAAAAGAGCTGAATAAAAGCACCTGCATTATACCCAATCCAGCACAGACACACTGACAAAGTGGTGCATTGGCCAGGAATCAAACCCAGGCCTCCCGCGTGGCAGGCAAGAATTCTACCACTGAATCACCAATGCCCCTCCTAAGTGAGGAGAGGCTATACGAAGGGAGGGACGCACAGGGGGCTACTCCAAAGTGAGATGTTACCAGTGTGGGGAGAAAGGCCACATTTCCCTGTTTTGTCCTAGGGCAGTCCGTGATCTCAGTCCTAGGATGGACAGTCATGACGAGAAAATGGATTGCAGTTTTGGCTGGCATCGAGGCCCTGATCCAAAGAGCAAGCCAGTAGTGGAGGTCTGAGTAGGTAACACGATTATACCAGCTGTAGTAGATACAGGATGCTCCCAATCTATGGTTCACAGTGATTTGTTGCCTCCACATCTAGGGAGCCCCAGAACCCCAGTCTCCGTGATATGTATGCATGGTGCGGTTTACACCTACCGGCAAAGAAGCCTGGAGCTCTCAGTACTAGGACGGATGGAAGAGATCTGGGTTGGGATAGCCAAAACCTTGCCCTGTCCAATGCTGCTGGGGTTGGATTGGCCGCACCTCGGGGAGGTAGTTCACCAGCAGATGTCGGACGTGTCTGCGGAGGGTGAAGGGAGACCCCAGACCCTCTGCTTCTGGGATGCGGAAGAAAGTTTGAACATTGCTTGGATGATGGAAGAAGGAAGCTTTCACCAAGAGCAATGACAAGAGCCCTTGTTCCAGAACTTATGGAAATTCCAGCGTGGAGAACTGGAGGGAGAGACTGGGACTGCCCTGAGACCCCCTCAAACCCCGAGTTATGAGGTAAGAAGGGGTCTACTTTACCGGGTAGAAGACCTGGAAGAGGGAGGAGAGAGAGCCCAGATCCTGGTGCCCCAGAGATACTGGGAGGGCTTGTTACAGGTCGCCCATACCCTGCCTATGGGAGGACACCTGGGGCACGATAAGATGGAGGCCAGACTCAAACGCAAAGTCTTTTGGCCTGGCATATATAAAATGACAGAAAAATTCTGTGCAGAATGTCTGGAAAGCCAGAAGACGGGGGGGTAAAACCAGAGAGAGTCCCTTTAGTACCCATGCCCCTGATCGGACGTCCCTTTGACCGTATCGCCTTGGACATAGCTGAGCCCTTCACACGTAGCAGGGCAGGATACCAGTTTATCCTGGTGATTATAGATTATGCCACTCGGTTCCCCGAGGCCATGCCATTGAGATCAGTGACAGCCCCAGCGATAGTTACCGCATTACTGCGATGGATTGCCTGGGTGGGGATACCCTGAGAGATTTTAACCGACCAGGGAAAAAAATTTATGTCCAAAATTCTAAAAGGAGTTTGCCAAGTGCTGAAGATAAAGCAGTTACGCACCTCAGTATATCATCCCCAGATGGATGGGCTGGTAGAGAAGTTTAACTGTACCCTTAAGGGGATGCTCAGGGCAGGTATACAAGGCGATCCCCAGGAGTGGGATGCCCTGTTGGCCCCATTGCTCTTTGCTATAAGAGAAGCCCCACAAGCCTCAACGGGATTTGCCCCGTTTGAATTAATTTATGGTCACAGCCCGCAAGGGTTGCTAGACCTCATATGCGACGAATCGGATGCAAGCCCCGAGTTGTGGGGGAATTTCGAGAACGATTACAGAAGGCTCAGGAGATAGCGCAGAGACACCTCAGCCAGAGCCAAGAGAGGCAGAGACAACAGTATGACTCTCGAGCTGTTGAGAGAGAGCTGCAGGTAGGGGACTGGGTGGTGGTGTTACTCCCAGATAATACCCACAAGCTGATGGCCCAGTGGCAAGGGCCCTTTTGTGTGACACGCCGTACAAGACCAGTGAATTATGAAGTCTTACGGATGACACCGATGCTGCAAAGACAAATTTTTCACATCAACCTCCTGAGGAAATGGCACCAGGGAGATGGGTGGCTGGGAGAACTGGAGGATGAGATGGAAGAATGGAACAAAATGGTGGTGTGAGACTTAACCAGAGCCCAAGAGATGCCCCAGGTGGACGGCCAATTAGAGCCTAGCCGGCAAGCTGAAATAAAAACCCTGATAGCCGAGTTCTAAGATGTGTTCAAAGAAATACCGGGGGAAGCTAGGGGAGTTCACCATCACATTGTAACTCCACCTGGACAAGTGGTTAGGGATCACTGGAGGAGGTTACCATGACATTTATGGCCGGTCATCTAGCAAGAAATCTACCAGATGAAGAAGCGAGGGATTATTGAAGAGTCCAGAAGTCCCTGGAGGAGCCCATAGTGGTGGTGCTGAAACCGGACGGATCTATCCAGTTCTGTGTTGATTACCAGAAGCTCAATGAGATCGCTAGATTTGATGCTTTCCCAATGCCTCCGATCGATGACATGCTGGAGAAGATAGGCCAGGCCTAATTTATATCTACCCTAGACCTTACAAAGGGGTACTGGCAAATCCCAATAGTAAAAGAGGACAAGGCAAAGACGGCTTTTGGGACCCCATGGGGGCTTTTCCAGTTCAAGAGAATGCCGTTTGGGCTACACGGGGCAGCGGCCTCCTTCCAGAGGTTAATGGAACAAGTACTTGCTCCACATCAAGACTACGTGGAGGCCTATATAGACGACATTATCATTTTTCCCCCCAGCTGGAATACCCATTGTAAACATCTATGACAGGTACTGGGGAGCCTCCGACGAGCAGGGCTCACAACAAACCCGAGAAAATGCGCCCTGGGGAAGAAGGAAACACAATACTTAGGGTTTGTGGTAGGGCAAGGGATCATCAAGCCCATATCGGATAAGGTGGCGGCATAAGGCAACATCCCCTACCGAAAACCTTGAAAAAACTCCGGTCATTTCTGGGTTTCACCAATTATTATTGCCGGTTCATCTCTAACTTTTCAGAAAAGGCAGCCCCGCCGACAGAATTGACAAAGGGACACCGCAACCCAATCTCCTGGAACTCAGAAGCCCTACAGGCCTTCGGTCAGCTGAAGGATGCATTATGTCAACACCCAGTCCTGTATACGCCAGACTTTCAGAAACCCTTTTTCCTACAAACCAATGCGTCAGCAGTTGCACTAGGTGCCATATTATTTCAAAAGGAACAGGGGGCCGAAAGACCAGTGGCGTTCGCTAGTAGAAAACTTAAACCCACCGAGGCCCATTACTCTACCATAGAAGAAGAATGTCTAGCGATACGGTGGGGCGTAGAACTCTTTCAATACTACCTATTAGGCAGGAAGTTCCTGCTTATCACGGACCATGCACCCCTGCGGTGGCTAAGTACAGCAAAATTAAATAATGCTAGGCTTATGAGATGGTCCCTAGTGTTACAACCTTTCTGTTTTGCAGTGGAACATCGAGCGGGATGGAGAAATGGAAATGTAGATTTCTTACCCCGCCTGGGAGACATCCCCATCCAAGGCACAATATCCAGAAAAAGGGATACACCAGAAAGTTAAGGATCTCCACATGTGAGCAAGAACAGTCAAGGAGAAATTCTGGCCCTTTCTTTTTTTTTCCCCTTCTTTCTTGCTTTCTTTTTTTTCCCCCCCGGGGGATAGGGCTAAGTACCTGGAGAGGGAGGTGTGTAACAAGGCCCCGACTGAGACCCTGTTACTAGAGACACGTGGACAGCTGAAGACAATTACAACTCGGGGGAAAAGAGGGACCCCGCTTATGGAGAACCAATGAGGCCCGGACCCAAAGAATAAGAGGGAGAGAAGGCAAAGGAGAAATTGCCTTTGGGCACTACAATCTATGGAAACGCCTTGGAGGACGCGGCTATGAAGGATCCTGAGGGAGGATCCTAAACGTGAGAGTCCCTACGAGGATGACGAAGGGGTACTGGGACAGGCTACCTCCTCTCTACATACCAGGAGTCCACACAGGCAATGGTGAATTGGAGAAAAGCGGAGCCGCGCTGCAGGAGAAGCCGTGGCTCTGGGCTAGGACGGGATGAATGTACTTGGGAGAAAAGGGGAGCGGAGAACGCCTGACTCGGCCCTGAGGAGGCAGGGATCCAGCACCCCACACCTGAAGAGAAGGGGGTCAGGACAAGAGACCCTTAGCACATGGCGAGCCCCACTCTGGTGAAAGACGCGGCAGAGGAATGTTAAAGGCACCGCTAACAAGCCGCTGATGGGATAATTAGTGACAATTACCGGGACTCTGCGTGGTACTTACCTGTTGTATAAGTAGACAGGGAGGCCTAGGGGGTCCCCAGATGGGTCTGTCGGATTGCTTCCTCCTCCAAAGGGGGTTTCTGTAAATAATAGAAAGAAAAGAGCTGAATAAAAGCACCTGCATTATACCCGATCCAGCATGGACACGCTGACAAAGACACTTGACTGGGATGATTTAGCTGGAGATGGTCCTGTCTTGAGCAGAGGGTGATCTGGAAGACCTCCTGAGGGCCTTTCCAGCCTGATGTTTCTATGATTCTAAGTCAAGGATTGATTTCTAAGGGATATTTTCTAGTCCGGCCATGGCTATCAGGCTGGCAATGGCCATTGGGGTTTTTCTTGCCTTCTCTTGTATGAGGCACAGCTGCTTGCATAGGATCCTCTTGAGCATAGAATCAGAAGGACTGGACGTGTTCAAATCAGCTGGTCCAGATGATCTCCACCCCCGAGTGCTGAGGGGATTAGCTGAGGTCATTGTGGGACCCCTGGCACGGCTTTACGAGCACCCATGGTGCTCTGGTGTGGTGCCAGAGGATGGGAAAAGGGCCAACGTGGTTCCCATCTTCAAAAAAGGGAGGAAGGAGGACCCAGGAAACTACAGGCCAGTCCATCTTACCTTGGCCCTGGGGAAACTTTTCGAGAGAGTTATCCTGGCCCATGTCCACGAGGGGCCAGCAGGAGAGATTATGCTCAGGGGCAACCAACACGGGTTCATTCAAGGCAGGTCCTGTCAGACCAACCTGGTGGCCTTCTACGACCAGGTCACTAAATCCTTGGATGCAGGTGTCATGGTGGCCGTAGTTTTTCTGGACTTTCGGAAGGCCTTCGACACTGTCTCTCACCCTGTTCTCATTAAGAAACTAGGAGACTGTGGTGTCAACACCCACACACTCAGATAGGTCACAAATTGGCTGGGGGCCACACCCAGAGAGTGGTGCTGGATGGGTCCTATTTGACCTGGAGGGATGTGGGCAGTGGGATCCCCCAGGGCTCAGTCCTCAGGCCCGCACTGTTCAACATCTTCATCGGCAACTTGGACGAGGGGGTAAAAAGCACCTGTCCAAATTCACAGATGACACTAAGATGTGGGGGAACATGGGCACGCTAGACTGGAGGAATAGACTGCAATCGGGCCTAGACAGGTTACAGGGGTGGGCGGATGAGAATAGGATGTATTTCAACACTGACAAGTGCAAGGTGCTGCACCTGGGGAGGAAGAACCAGCACCATACCTACAGGCTGGGGAACTCCCTTCTCATCAGGGCAGAGGCAGAAAAGGATCTTGGAGTCATCACTGATGCCAAGATGAACATGGGTCGGCAGTGTGGGGACATGGTCAGGAAGGCCAAGCGCACCTTGTCGTGCATCCACAGATGCATCTCAAGCAGGTCCAGGGAGGTGATCCTCCCCCTCTATGCAGCACTGGTCAGGCCGCAGCTGGAGTACTGCGTCCAGTTCTGGGCAGGAAGGATGTGGACAACATGGAGAGGGTCCAGAGGAGGCCACTCGCATGATCAGGGGGCAGCAGGGCAGGCCCTACGAGGAGAGGCTACAGGACCTGAACCTGTTCAGTCTCCACAAGAGAAGGCTGAGGGGGATCTAGTGGCCTGTTACAAACTAGTCAGGGGGGACCAGCAGGCAGTGGGGGAGTCCCTGTCCCCCCAAGCACTGCCGGAAGTGACCAGGAATAACGGTCACAAGGTGGCAGAGGGGAGATTCAGACTAGACATCAGGAGGCGCGACTTCACGGTCAGGGCGGCTAGGATCTGGAACCAGCTTCCAAGAGAAGTGGTGCTGGCTCCTACCCTGGGGGTCTTTAAGAGGAGGCTGGATGTATACCTTGCTGGGGTCATTTGACCCCAGTACTCTTTCCTGCCATGGCAGGGGGTCGGACTTGATGATCTGCCCAGGTCCCTTCTGACCCGACCAGCTATGAAACAGAATCACAGAAAACGAGGGTTGAAGGGAGCTCAGGGGGTCACATCTAGTCCAGGCCCGTGCTCAGAGCAGGACCAGCCCCAACAACATCATCCCAGCCAAGGCTTTGTCTACCCAGGTCTTCAAAACATGCAAGGATGGAGACTCCACCACCTCTCTGGGAAACTTGTTCCAGTGTTTTACTACCCTCCTAGTAAGAACATTCTTCCTCATATCTAACATCAACTCCCTTTGCTGCAACTTGAGCCAATTTCTTTTTGTTCTGTCATCTGTCACCAGAGTCTAGCACCATCCTCTTCCAAGCCACCCTTCAAGTAGTTGAAGGTTGCTATTAAATCCCATCTCAGTCTTCTCTTCTCTAGATGAAATTATCCCAGTTCCCTCAGCCTCTCCTCACAAATCATGTCCCCCAGCTCCCAAACCATTTTTGTTGCTCTCCGCTGGACTTTCTCCAATTTGTTCACATCCTTTCTATAGTGAGCGACTCACACCTGGACATATTACTCCATATGTGGCCTCACCAGTGCTGAATAGAGGGGAATAATCATTTCCCTTGACCTATTAGCAACACACCTACCAATGCAGCCCAGGATGCTGTTAGCCTTCTTGGCAACAAGGGCACACTGCTGGCTCATATCCAGTTTATTGTCCACTGTCACCCCCAGGTCCTTTTCTGCAGAGCTGCTGCCCAGCCAGTCACCCCCCTGCACCGGTGCATGGGATTGCTCCCTCCTAAGTGCAGGACTTTACACTTGTCCTCATTGAACTGCATGAGATTTCTTTTGGCCCAATCCTCCAATTTGCCTTGGTCACTCTGAATCTTAGCCCGACCCTCCAGCATATCTACTGCTTCTCCTCCCAGCTTGGTGTCATCTGCAAACTTGCTGAGGGTGCACTCTGTGCCATCTTCCAGGTTGTTGATGGAGACTTTGAACAAAACTGGTCCTAGGACCAACCCCTGGGGAACTCCATTTGATACCAGCTGCCAGCTAGACATCAAGCCATTGATTACTGCCCTTTGAGCCCAATACTCCAGGGTGTTTTCTTTCCACCTTACTGTCCATTCATCCAGCCCATACTTCCTTAGCTTGCCTGCGAGAACATTTTGGGAAGTACATTAACTTTGCAGTGGCAAAACAACATTAGTGCCTTATAAGCCTTCCTCTTGCCTGTGTTAGACTGTAGGGTCTATGTGTAAGGTGATTCAGAGATGTGATGTGCAAGAGGAACCTGAATAGGAACCATTAGTACAAAGGTTTTCCTGGGAACGCAATTCAACTCGGGGGAGACTTCCCTGGGATGGTTGTGTCCAGCGTTGATTTTCACACCTCAAGAATGACATGGGCAGGTTGCAAAGAGTCCACCAGAGAACAACAAACATGATTCGAGGTGTGGGAAGCAAAACTTGTGAGAAAATGGTTGCTTAGTCTGGAGAAGAGAAGACTAAAGTGGGATTTAATAACAAATATTCAAATATCTGAAGGGTAGTTACAGAGAGGACAGAGATGGGATTTTCTCCATGACCATAAGGGACAGGACTAGGAGCAATGGCCTCAAGCCTCAGCAGCAGAAAAGTAGGTTGGGGACGAGGAGGGACTTTCTGACTCTGAGAGTGGCCAAGTATTGGAACAGGCACGTAGAGAAGCTGTGCAATCTCCATCCCTGGAAATGTTCAAGAGCAGGTTGGACAGACACTTAGCTGTGATGGTTTAGTCAGGGCTGATCCTTTTGTGAGCAGGGGGATGGACTAGATGTGACCTGGTGAGGTCCCTTCCAGCTCTACTTTCCTATGACCCTATGATCTTAAAAACTTAGGGGACAGGACTCAATATCCCAAAAGACCCCTTTGGGTTTGATGCTCCTATGACCTGGAGTAGGAATAAATGCCTGGATAGCATTAAGCCGAGGTATCTAGGAATTCAAACTAGATATTCATGGTGTCCCTTCTGGCCCTAAAATACATGAATACAGTGTTTACTGGGGGAAAAGACATGAAAAAAGACTCAAGTCAGTGTTAAGGTATTACAGATGCTGCAACAGCAAAGTAAATCAAAACAGAACTGCTTTATGTCACGAGGAAAGCTGACTGAGGTGTGCTCATATAAATCCACCCCATTTATTAGGCTGAGAAACCCAAGCAGTCAATGTCCACAGCAGATATCAGTCAAAAAGTACTTAGTCGATTGCATTCCCACATGGGAATGTACTTCATTTCATAGTCAATTGAAGCCACATCTCTGAATGTTACCATGGGAGAATGCTGGCTTTATGGAGTATAGAATCACTCCTTAATCACACGCAGATTTGTGGCTGGTCTACGCGGGTGAAGCTCTTCTGAGTTCAATTCAGTTATGCTGGTTTGCAATAGCTAATGAGCTCAGAGGTGCCAAGGATATCCTAAAGAAGGACTTTATTACTCAAGAGCCTTGGAGGAGACACCTACTGATAGGAAGGCGCTGGCTAGGCACATCCTGTTAAGTGTAATTCTCCATTGCAGATGGTAAGTCCTGGGAGATTGCATCAGTGTCACTAAGGGTGGGTTTGCTGGTGCCCAAATGGCCTTCCCCAGTGGGAAATTATTCTTCAGTGCTTATGAAAGGTGCCTGATTGATTAATTTAGAGACTGCTGTCCTCTCTTTACCCACAGATGTATTCATAATAGTCAATGAACGTGCAGGCTTCAGAAGGCAGCTTAGATATGTCCCTCTATCTATCTATCTATCTATCTATCTATCTATCTATCTATCTATCTATCTATCTATCTATCTATCATTTAGTTAATAGATAAATAGATAGATATAGAGTACAGTATATATTATAGATATATACTCTACAGGTTTCTTTCATGTGTGTATATAAACACGCACACACACACACACACACACACACATACAGATATACCCATGCACATACTCTATACTATATTATGATTGGATCTATACTGTATGTGACTAACAGCAATATATAAAGTATAAAAGGAGCCCTGTAGAGTATATATCTGTTATTATATCTTCTATACTACCACTATTATACAAAGTACTATATATTATGGTGCTATAGTACTTTATTGTATGTATGCATATGTGTGTGCATACGCATGCATGGGTGTGGCACGGATCTTCGAGAACTCGTGGTGCTCAGGCGAAGTGACCGAAGATTGGAAGAAGGCCAAAGTAATGCCTATCCTTAAGAAAGGGAGGAAAGTAGATCCGGGGAACTACAGGCACATCAGCCTGACCTCTATCCTGGGGAAGGTCTTGGAAAAGATTATCAAAGAGACCACTCTTGACAAACTGGCTGACGGCAACATCCTGAGGGATAGCCAGCATGGGTTTGTTGCAGGTAGGTCTTGCCTGACCAATTTCATTTCCTTCTACGACCAGGTGACCTATCACCTGGACAAAGGAGAAAAGATTTATGTCATATATCTTGATTTTAAAAAAAGCCTTTGATCTGGTGTCCCATGATCTCCTCATGGGAAAATTAGCCAACTGCGGCCTCGGCTACATCACAGTCTGATGGCTGGGGAATTGGCTCCAAGGTTGGACCCAGAGAGTGGTAGGCGATGGAAGTAAATCATTGCCATGACCAGTGGGGTCCCCCAAGGCTCTGTCCTTGGGCCCATACTCTTTAACATCTTTATTAATTATGTGGACATTGGTATCAAAAGCGGACTGTCCTAGTTCACTGATGACACCAAACTTTGGGGCAGAGTGTCCACACCTGAGGACAGAATGGTGATCCAGGCCAACCTTGACAGGCTACACTTGCTAGCACCATGGCCAAAATGGGTTGGGGGTCATGACTGACCACAAAATGAATATGAGCCACCAATGTGATGTCACAGCTGGTAAAGCAAACAAAACTCTGGCTTCCATCCATAGATGCTGCTCAAGCAAAACCCAGGATGTCGTCCTCCCATTGTACTTGGCCTTGGTGAAGCTGCAGCTGGAGTACTGCGTCCAGTTTTGGGCTCTGCAGTTCAGGAAGGATGTGGAGAAGCTTGAGAGAGTCCAGAGGAGAGCCACACACATGATCAGAGGGCAAGAGAATAGGCCTTATGATGAGAGGCTGAGAGCCATGGGGCTCTTTGAGCCTGCACTTTTCCAGGCTGGTGGGGACCTGGTAGCTGCCTATAAGTACATAAGGCAGGGTGGTGCATCAGGATCTGGGGGAACGTCTGTTCACCAGAGCGCCCCATGGGATGACAAGATCAAATGGTCACAAACTCCTCCAAGACCATTTCAGGCTGGACATAAGGAGGAACTTCTTTACTGTCCAAGCCCCCAAGACCTGGAACAGACTGCCGCTGGAGGTGGTGCAAGCTCCTACTTTGGAGTCCTTTAAGAGACATTTGGATGTTTACCTTTGACACCAGCTGACTTCCTGCCCCTGGGGCAGGGGGCTGGACTTGATGATCTCCCGAGGTTCTTCCCAGCCCTAATCTCTATGAAATCTATGAATGATGCCAGGGTAATTTACTGCAGTTAAACACACGTGTAGAAGCTGATTGCGGGTGTAAATTGCTCCCTCTCAGCCCAGCTAGCTGGGAGCCAGACCCCTGCCTGCTGCCTAACCACATGGCTCCACACTTTTAACACACTTGGGCTTTTATACACGTGCTCTGGGAGTGAAGGGAGCTCTAAGAGCAGCTCTAATTAAAGTGGCTTGAGTGTCTCATGTATCAGTACTCTGTACTGAAAAATGGTGTGGGGGTGCTTTAACTAAAGCTCTTTGAACAAGCTTTGGTTAAAGTGCCCTCACCACCATTTTTTAGATCAGGGATAATGATACATAAGATACTGGAATCTGTTGGAATGTGCTAATTACTGCGCTCCAGCAGACTCGTTTAATTGAATCTGCTCTGACGTGCTATAATTACAGTGCGCGTATGGGTACTCCTTGCACCACAGCCAGCCCCTCTGCCACCCGATGCCACTACCTGGAGCCCAGGACTGAGCAGCTCTGGTATGAACTGCTCTGACCTGGCTCAAATTGCTGCTGTCTTGGGTGCACATGTAGATGCTGTGCCAGGGAGTAGTTTACTTCAGCTCAAACTGCTCCGGAGTTTTTTTTGCTTTAAATAGATTGTGCGTGTAGATGTACCCAGTAATACTGCTAGTGTCATTCCCCAAAAGGGAAACCCCGGTGCAGGGAGATGACTTGAGTTGCCCAGGGTCTCAGCAGAGCCAAGAAATGAGCCTTGACACCTCCCTCCACCACCACCACAGCCCAAATCACTACAGAGAGCACTCACTATAGGACCGTGTCCCTCTTCCATCTCTGTCTTCATCAACTGGCTCCTCATCTCGGTGCAGATGTCTCATTCTCTCAGTTGTTGCCCTGTCACGGCTCATCTTTCACCGGCTTTTTAAGTTAAGTTGCAAAGGGCTTGAAATGAGATGATTCATTCCCCCCTCAGAAATTTCAGCGATTCTTATCTGCAGTTTGACACAAGCCAGGAGGTGAAAAAAGAAAAATCAATACGGCTTTTGTATGATTTTCTACAGATCACCTGTTTTCCTCTGCCCTCTCTTCACGCTGCATCAGGGCTGGGAAAGATAAGGTAATTTACTCAGTGGTGACACTCTTCCTCTTTCAATCTATAAAGGACTTCCCTCATTAGCAAGAGCACAGCTCCAGCAAACGATAGCCCAGGAACAGATCTTTATTATTTAGCATAGTCTGGGGCACTTTTTAAATGGCATCCTATTAAATGAACTGCCCCACTCCTTTTCTTTGTCAAAAGGAACCAATTAAACAGTAATGTCATCTGGAAAAAAAGTTAACCCCCATTAGTAAAGAGAGAACCAGTTGCATCATCCACGATCTATGTATTGCAGACAAAAGTTACCACCTCTCTTCTGCAGCCACATCTTAGCCAAGCCACCTACTACTTCAGACATGGGACGGTCACTAAATCTGCTTCACCTTGGTATGGGTTATTGCTTCTTTTAAACCATCGTGACTGTCATCCTGTGGAAGTTTTAATTTGCTGCAGATAAAGAATATATGAAATGCTGGATCAAAAGGGATTAACAGTGTTAAAAGGCCTGACCTTGACAACTCTTTCGCAGGTGAGCTGCCTGATTGAAATTCATGAAGGCCAAATTTCTAGCTGAAGTTAATGGATCCATGCTGATTTTCCACCAGTTAGGAGGACGAGCCTCTTGCTTAGTCCACCTTTGTGCTCCCCTGACTTCTGGTGTACTGGATTTGGCTGTGGAATATATAAAGTCTTCTTGGTTGCATGTTATGGTGAGGCTTGCCTTTTTTAGTTGGCACCAGGAGATTAAGTAGGATACTCCAGAATTAAAAACACAGGTGTTTATAGATGGCTTTAAAACCAAGTATCTGGAGCTGCCACGACAGACACGTGCACCACGGGTCAGAGATAGACACACAGCGCAACACACTGAGCAGGGCATTATGCCACATCCATATACAATCCTGATGGTGGCAATTGTTGCCCTTCTCCTATATCCCCATATTAAAACCATAGCTTATAACATTCAGCTGCTGCCTTCTTAGGGTGGGAGCAGGGTTTTGCCGGTTCACCCAATACCAGACTCAATATTAATGAATAATAGCCATTTTTAAAGGCCAGGGGCAGGGGGTCATAAGAACATAAAAACATAAGACGGTATCATTATGCCCTTTTATAAGTATCCACATCTTGAATACTGCATCTGGTTCTGGTACCCACACTTCAAAAAGGTTGTAGAAGAACTAGTAAAGGTCTGGAGATGGGCAACACAGATGACGGTGGCATGGAGGACCTTTCATATGAGGAGAGACTCAATATAATAAACCACCCCTAAGAGGAAGGCCATGAAAGACATAACAACTGATTCCTCAGGGCAAAGAAAAACGTAACAGGGACAAAACGAGTGCACCCGACAGTGCCCACTGGCCCTCAGATGAGTCCAAGGAGCTGGTGGACACGGCCCAGTGAAGCTCTGTTCAGAGACGTGGGTGGATGAGGGACAGGAAAGTGGCCCTGCAGTCCTTGGGGGTCCTCCTGGCCAGAGCCTCCTTCAGGGCAAGATGGACCTATGGGCTGACCCAGTAAATAGCAATTCTTATTTTCTCATAAAAAATAGCAATTTTAAAGGCCTGGGGCAGAGCAGGTAAGGTGTCTTCCTATGACTCCAAGGTCAGGAGTTCAGACTTTGCTCCAGCTATGTGCCATAGGCTGTCCCTGGTGACCCAGCTATAAACAGGCCTTACAATTTTGTCATTCTGGTGCTTTTGGGAGGGGGTTTCCTAGCAACCAGACTGCTGCATTAAGTATCCTGTATTGATTTACCAGGTGTTACACTTGGTAAGTCATCTAGAGACAGTACTGATGACTTTGGAAGGCTTCCCTAGCAATAGCTGATCACGTTTTGAAGTTCGGGCTGGTGAGTCTCTGCTTGCAGGAGTTGGCGACACTGCTCTGTCAGGCTGTGGGGCACAATGCCACTTTGCTCCCTTGTGCACCCTTTGTTTAGAAACTAGCAGGCCTTAAGCAGCTCAGCCTGTTGGGTTGTTGAGCTTGGATAAATCTTTGACTTTGATGTCTTTTAAGTAGGCCGCTCTGTTGCATGTCCGTGCGTGGCTGGAACCACATCTCACTCCACCCTGCCCCTGCCTGTCACTCCCAGCCATTGTGTTTGATGATGGCGAACCATGTGGATGCCAAATCCTGAGCCGTGTACCTGAGAGGACCTTGTACAACCACTTAGTCTAAACTGCCCCTAGTTCCAGCCTCTTTGGTCCAGGCCCTGCCCTGTGCGGTGCCAATTGAGGCTGCAAGTCCCAGGCTGCGCTGTGTTGCTTGGTGTCCACCCACCCCAGTGTTTGCTGGGGTGCTGGTGGCTCTGTTGCTGCATGTAGTCCAAGCTGTTGGCCTTAGATTCAGGCTGTATTTAGGCCTCTTGTGCTGCAAACTAGGTACTGACTCTGGAGAACGTTGAGTATTTCCTGTGCCACGGAAACCATCTCTTGCAGAAGGCGAACATTGATGAAGAAATCCAACATCGCCTCAGATGTGCAAGTGCAGCCTTCAGATGCCTCAGAAAATGGGTGTTCGAAGATCATGACACAAGATCCAAAACCAAGCTCATGGTTTATCAACCAGTCGTGATACCCACCTTGCTGTATGGAGCTGAGACATGGACATCGTGCAGGAGACACCTCAAGTTGCTGGAGAAGTACCACCAACACTTCCTGCCGAAGATCCTTCAAATCCAGTGGGAAGACAGATGCATCAATGTTAGTGTCCTCTTGCAAGCAAACACCATGAGCATTGAAGCAATGATCATCCAATGTCAACTTTGTTGGGCTGGCCATGTCATCCAGATGTCCGACTCCAGACTCCTAAAGCAAGGTGTATTCTTCCAGCCCAGTCGAGGTGCATGCTCATGAGGAGGGCAGAGAAGGCGCTTCAAGGATGTCCTTAAAGCCAACATGAAAAAAATGCAACATGGACATCAACTCATGGGAGACGATAGCCCGGGACCTCCCCAAATGGAGAAAGAATCTGATGCAAGGATCTCACTACTTTGAAACCTCATGATGACAGCAGGAGACAGAAAAGCGGGAGCGGCAGAAACAGCGTGTCGCGGACTGGATCAAGAACCCACCCACCTTGCACGGAAACAGGTACCCGAGCTGCAACAGAGGCGGTCAATCCCAGATTGGCCTCGTCAGCCATCTTCAGACCACAGGTAAGATATTCATGGAAGACAATTGTCCTCAACTGCAAGGGGTTGCTGAAAAAAGAAGAACTGCATCTCCTCCCTCCAGCCCTGGTAGTACATCACCCACCCCCCCTGCCCCACAGGAGACGAGCTGAGCTCTGCCAGTGAGGAGGCAAGATGACACCAAGGTGTCAGGAGGCATCAAACCAGTCAGGCCCATGTGTTGCACCATGATGCTGGTCCTAGGTCCACCAGAAACTACTACCTCCCCTCAATGGCAGGGCCACTGAGTGTGTAACAGGCCACTAAATGTGTAACAACACATTTCTTGGGACAACAAATGACAAAACAGGAATAGGGAAGAAGGTCACAGATTCATAGCCAGGGTGCCAAGGGAGACGCTGAGCAAAGAGCTGCAGCCAGCACCCGCTGCCCCTTGAAGGCATTTAAAGAGCCCCTGGGTGCAATGCAATGAAACTCTTCTTGGAGATGTGCATCAAAAAGGGAAAGAAAGACAGGGTCATGGTTGCCTGGGGTCCCCCCTTCCAGCTTCTTCTTCCCGGTCTGGTAGATGGGGAGCTTGTCCTGAGCCAGGGGGAGCTTGATCAGATGGTGCTGGGATTTTGTGGTGTTACAGATGTGGTATGCTCAGGCCAGCCAGGAAGCTGATCCCAGCTCCCCTGTCCATCTCCCCTTAACTCCACAGGGCCTGTGAAGTTGTGACTTGCTCTTTTTCAAGTATATCCATATGCTTGTGAAGGAGCTCCTCAATACAGTATAAACTTCATACAGCTCTGGGTGGCCTAAAACCGAATAT
Source organism: Gavialis gangeticus (assembly GCF_001723915.1). Taxonomy (NCBI): domain Eukaryota; kingdom Metazoa; phylum Chordata; order Crocodylia; family Gavialidae; genus Gavialis; species Gavialis gangeticus. The sequence continues at coordinate 2,992,608 of NW_017729033.1, forward strand.
CTACTTACCAGCTACATCTCCACTTAGCAAGAGTCAGTTTGGCGATAGAAACCCGCGGGTTTGCTAGCAATCAGAGAAACAACACATGCTAACAACCTATTCCCAAGATTTGGCTGCAAAATATGGCTCAGAGAAGTGGCCTTTTAAAGGTCAGAGGGAAGCAAAAGCCCTCGCTCTAACTCGTTAGTCCTTCACCTAAGCGGCCCCGGGGCCTCCGGCGGTGGGAACCGGGCTGTTCCCTGCATCAGCTCTGACAGGAACCAGACTCCTCTGCTCCTATGGTGTTTTGCAGGTGCCATTTTCCATTAAGCTCGGCAACCCCACCGGCGACTCCTCCTCTGCAAGTGCCCCCTTGCATTTATCACGCCATGCAGCTGCTGGCCTCGCTGTGGTGGCTAGGGGGAGAAGGGGATGTGGAAGCAGGCAGCAGGAAATGGAGTGTGAACGCGTTAATCCGAGCAAGGTGACATGCATTTCCTCGGCTCCTTTGTGCCAGAGATGTTAAGCATTGTCAAAAAGGATTTAATTCGTGAATGGATCCCCTGAAGCTGGACCTGCCGTTTGGAGAGTGAGCAAAGAGGGCTGCATGGTTATCCTGTGCAGTGGGGCTCAGGACATGGGGGGGGGGATCCAGGGTTTTGTAAAGGGTGGGGGGTGAAGGGACAGTGCCTGGTGCTGCAGCGATGGCTACAAAACTGCTCGTGGCTTTTCCTCGCCCTCCCCACCCTGGGACAGGCAGATGGCATTATGGGGACACTTTTTAAAGTCCCTGAATCAGGTAAAAATATTCCCTGCTCCTTCCTGCTCTCGGCATCCCTTCCCCTCCTCTCTGGGCTCAGCAGCATGTCATCTTCCCATCCCTTCCCTTCCTCCCTGCCCACCCTGTGGCTGCCCCTGTGGGCAAGGGGAGCTCCAGAGCCCTTCAGCCTTGCTCCAGCCAGGCTGCGCAGAAAGCCGGGCTCAGCTGGGGACAGCAGCAGTGGTGGTGACAGCTTCAGGGGGTGGCAGGGAAAGGGACGTACTGCTGAGCATGGAGGAGGAGGAAGGGAAGGTGCAAGGTGCCAGGAGAGGTGGGATTCTTACCTGATTTTAGGATTTAAAAAAAAGAAAAAAAAATGTCCCCAGCTGCTGTTCCTGTTGTGTGGTCTGAAAGTGGGGTGCAACTGTGCCATTGCATCCCCACTAGATCCACCCCTGCTTCAGGACAGCTGGATGCTGCTGTACATTTATAGTTTCATAGTTTCTAGGGTCAGAAGGGACCTGAGCAGATCATCTAGTCTGACCCCCTGCCATGGCAGGAAAGAGTACTGGGGTCAAACGACCCC
>NW_017729033.1:2994781-2996983 GCF_001723915.1 Gavialis gangeticus
GAGGAAGACAGAGGCAAAGAAGTTATTAAATATGTTGGCTTTGTCGTCTGGCGTGACAACCAGATTCCCCGTCTTGTCCTGCAAGGGCCCCACATTTCCTGGGGCCTTCTTTCTACTCCCTATGTACTTAAAAAAGGACTTCTTGTTGTCCTTAATCCGGGAAGCCAGCCCCTGTTCCATCTCTGCCTTGGCCTTCCTAACCATCCCCCTACATCCCCGAGCAACTGTTTACCACGTGCCTTCTTGTTGCAAGGTGTGACTACTAATTGAATCCCCCCATTCTTCTTCTTCAAGGGCAGGTTTTTTCATCCCTGTCCACAAAGCAATGATTCCTCCACTCCCTAAAGCCTCCAAATCTCACCCCTGCTGGGGACAGGATAACGTACCATACGGGCCACGGCTGTAATCCGGAAAGACCGTTCCTTTGTGACCTTCCAATTTCTTCCTGCTTATTGCCTCTGTAAAACTTGGGGTGAATTTTACTGATGGTTTTCTTTATTATTATAATTAAAAAGCGGGGGAAAAAAACGAGGGAGAGAGAAAGCCTCTGTGGGTTTTTTTGATTGCGAGCAGCTCACCACCGTCCCCTGCTGCTTTTATAACTTTATTAGCTGGGATCGTGCATAAAAGACCCAGCATTTCCTTTGCGTGGAAGGCTGGCTTGGAATGAACCCTGAATATTAAGGCACTCAACTCATTTTGGAGAGATGGGTTCAGAGACCCGCCGTGCATTTGTTCTGTTCAAACAGCCCTGTTGACTGTGGTGGATAGAGAAGCCTTGCCCCTTCGGGGATCCAGCGGAGAAATATTTAAAGCTGAGAGGATCACAGAAAAAATTGGGCTGGAAGGGACTTCGGGAGGTTATCTAGTCCAGCCCCTTGCTCAAGGCAGAGTCATCGCTCTCTGAACCAGCCCAGCCAAATGTTTGTCCAACGTGCTCTTAAAAACTTTCAAGGATGGAAAAGTCGGGATGAGAGTTCGTGCATTTAATCCGAGGTGCTACCGGCTCTACCTTCTGCCTCTCTTGAGATTAACACGGCTAACCTTGCAAGAGGCAAGGCTAGTGAGATGGTTTCTATTGCCAGTGCCTGTGCTTTACCTGGCCTTTGGATAACCCTGGACTTCAACCTCTGGCCAGAGCATAAAATAAGAACCAGTGCTCGTCTAAGAGCCCCGTCCAAATCCCATCACCGGGAATAGGAAGGCTCTGCTTGCATGAAGGGTTTCGACAGAGACTCTGTACTGGACCTCTGGCTGTAGAGGTTTTTCGACATTGCACGGTGCTGTGCACTCGATAGCAGTGGTGCCTGGGCTTCCTAAACCTTCTAGATACAAGCCAAACTTCACCTGGGCAAGAGCCACGGGGGACACAGCTTCAGAGACGCTCCGGTGCCTGATCAGTGCCCTGCGCCCAGCTCAACTAATCATTGTTCAGTAAATGACTTCCTGCAAAAGCCACATCTGAACCATTCGGGAGGCACTTGCAGCTTGCAAACTGCAGTTAGAGGGTACTTAGGCACCCTGCTGTATAACTGGCCTAATAAAAGATGTCACATCTATGCAAAAAACCTTGCCTGCCCTTTTACATAGGGTACTTGCATCATGTAATGTACAGTATTGACAGTATTGCCCAACACTGCCTCAATACTTTCTCTCTCTCATGCACACATGCACCGCACACCCATGCATGCACATGCACACACATATGCATACATACAAGTAGGTACTATAGCACCATAACATATAATACTTTGTATAATACTGGTACTATAGAAGGTATAATAACAGATATATACTCTACGGGGCTCCTTTTATACTTTATATATTGCTGTTAGTCACATACAGTATAGATCCGATCATAATACAGTATAGAGCATGTGCATGGGTATATCTGTATGTGTGTGTGTATCTGTTTATATACACACATGAAAGAAACCTATAGAGTATATATCTATAATATATACTGCACTCTCTCTCTCTCTCTCTCTCTCTCTCTCTCTATCGTAAGAACCCCATAGAGTACATAACTATATATGTAGTGTGTATATATTATTTACTAGACAGATCATAGTAAAAGTAATATAGATATAGGTACCATATCTAAAGAGTTCTTATATAGTAAGTATCCCGTAGAGTTGGTGACTCTCTCTTTCTCCCTCCCCACTGTCCTTTGCACGTATGAACCCCATCCCCCTCTCCCCC
>NW_017729033.1:2997194-2997480 GCF_001723915.1 Gavialis gangeticus
CGTATGAACCCCGTCCCCCTCTCCCCCTCCAAGCATCCCCCCACCCCAGGCTCAGCCCTGTGCGGCTCCTTCCCAGATGCTGCAGGGCGGTTCTCTGCCCAGAAGCCAGCGCTGATCCTGCTGGCGACAAGGTGGTGCAGGAGAAGGCCCCCGCATCCAAGAGCCCCCAATCACCAGCGGTGTTACTGTGCCCAGCAATATTCACGGTAGGTGTGTGGGCTCCGCCTGAGATGGCCACGGTGGACCGCCCAGCCAGCGTGTTTGCATTTCAGCTTTGAACCCCCAA
>NW_017729033.1:2997566-2999896 GCF_001723915.1 Gavialis gangeticus
CAGCTTTGAACCCCCAAGAGCTCCCGCACCCTCCGGTGCCCGTGCTGCCCCATCTTGGCTGGGAAATGTCAGGTTCAGTGGCTGCGTTTCGCTGGCAGACGATCAACCTGATTATTTTCCCCCCCTTCGCAGTTCCAGTCCATTGGTTTCATTAAGTTAATCCAAGCATCAATAAATGCAGCTGCTGGAAGGAGTTTGTAAAGAGATCAGCTTAACCCCTCTGGTGCTGGGACCCGCAGTACTTGGAGAGCATTTCTTTCTATATAGGCCAAAGAGGCTAGAAAGATCGGGGTGGGGGGAGTTTCTCCACCCGGGAGAAACTCAGGAGCTGGGATCCTGAGCCCAAGAGCCTGGGCATCTGTGACCTCTTCTCAGCCAAAGTCCAGATCCAGTACCCCATCCTCCTTCTCCCTGACCTCCTCCACCTCTCACCATGCTCTTCATCTTGAGATTGGCTTCTGGGGCATCACCCTCTCCTGCCTTTCCTCTTGCCTCCTTAACCCTTCCTATAACATGGCACTGAGATGACCCTCTCCATCCCAGATCCAGCTTCATGTAGGTCCTGACAGCGGTCTGGGCTTTGTCTCCTTTCTCTTTCCCGGTCTCCTTTCTCTTTCCCCCACTCCATCCCTAAGCCTTCTCATCTTCAGACACAAATCTACCTGTTACCTCTATGCTGGTGACTCGCACATCTACCCCTCTACCCCAGCCCCTTGTATCATCACTCTTTCTCACATCTTCTTGTAGGTGAATAGTGACCTCAAGCTCCATATTGCTAGCGCACGGCTTGTAGTCTTCCCCCACTAACTGCAAACCCTCCCAAACCTCCTTTCTTGCTCATGCCAGATGCCATTGACACTGGTAGTTTTGTTGCTTCATCTTCCCAGGGGCACTGGTGCTGTGTGGAGATCCCTGCCCTGAATGCTGTTTGACCACCTCTGTTCCAGGACTGGCACCTGTATATCGTTATGCTTCGTCTTGTCATCCCTGATTTCCCCTTCAAAGACAAGCCAGTTTGAAGAATTGTATGGCCTCTCAGCAGATGGGTGACGCTGGTGCAAGAAGTCAGATGAGGAGCATAAATATTGACAGGTGTGAAAGCAGGGTCAGGCCTGAATCAAACCCTTGGGTAGAAACATCCCCAGTGCCTGGGGAGGATATCCATGCGCTGCTCCCAAGGACTCATCTGCACATTTCTTCTGGGAATAGCAGAGTCCCAGCTCAATATTGGGGCACCTTGCATCCACTCAATCCTGACACAACACAAACCTAACACCCGAACCTGCCACGGGTAAAGCAAGAGGACCACGTCAGCCCTTCTTTTATATCAATGAATATATATTATATGCTCAAGAGGTCCTGGATAGAGGGTCATAGCCCCCATTACAGAGGAATACAACCCCCCCCCCATAGCCCATACCCCAATGTAGGGGTAAAAATCCTTCCTGGAGTAAAATGTAGCGGTAAAATTCCTTCCTGACCCCAAATATAGGGATCAGTTTGACCCTGAGTGGAAGGGCAAGACCCTCTAGCCAGAAACCTTCAACTCTGGTCCTAGCAGGAGCTTTGGCACAGACCAGAGTCCCCAGCTAACACCTAATGACTCTGAGGAAGGCTTAAAATCATCCTGACACATGGGACAGAAAAGGAGGCAGGGGGCTAGCAGAAAAACCCACAAAAATGGGAAATCCCCATCGAAGAGCACAGGCATCGCTAGGCCTAGGTCATCCCCTGCCAGTGGCTGCCCAACCTCTTCTTGAACAGCTCCAGTGATGGAGAGTCCGTGCCTTCCCTAGGCATCTATCCTATGCTCTAAGAGTGAAGAAGTTTTGTTTTTTTGGGGGAAATCCAGTCTAAACTTACAACGTAGGTGAAGTCATAGTATCATAGTGCTTAGGGTCAGAAGGGACCTAAACAGATCATCAGGTCCGATCCCTTGCCCCGGGCAGTAACGGGTGCTGGGGTCATATAACCCCAGCCAAATATCTGTCCAGCCTCCTCTTGAAGACAAATCAAAGTCCTTCTATATGGGGATGAATGGGGCTCTGGAGGGCCAGCAGAGATCAATGAGGATTTTACAGCGGGTGGAAATACTGCACTGGGCAGACGATGGAAGATGTGCTGCGTAACAAGCCCGCGAAAGGGCGCCAGAGATGCCAGGCAGACACGACAGTCACAGCCCTAGCCGATCCCTTGGTATACTGCATCACAGCAGCGATGGAGTAGCAGTGCAAGCAGGGGGCTGGCTTTCCTCCCACCCTCTTGCAGTTGAGGAAATAAATGGAGGAGAATAAATTATGCAACATGGAGATCCTGCACCCCCCCCCCCC
>NW_017729033.1:3000133-3002780 GCF_001723915.1 Gavialis gangeticus
TGGCTTTCCCCCCCCCCCCTTGCAGTTGAGGAAAAAAATGGAGGAGAATAAATTATGCAACATGGAGGTCCTGCCCCCCCCCCCCCCCACAATGCCCTTGTTTACCAGGGGAATTGCTATGACTGATTTGCAATAGGAGGCAGGGGCTATTCAAATAGGCAACATCTGGCACTGGCTGCAAGGGGAAGCCAGGGGAGAAAGCAGCCACCTGGTTGAGCTGAAATAGGCAGCTTGGAGATGCTGCAGGGGAACAGAGTCTGCATGGGGACGCGCCAGAGGTCTGACATCTGGCCAACAGAAGTGTGCATTAGCTCTCAGGGCTGCCTCCAGTCCCTGCGTCAGCTGGGCTGTGGGCTATCTCAGGAGTCATTACAGTGCTGCCACAAAGCCAAGAGCATACAAGAACAGCGTCCTTGTCCACGGCGGCTTAGCATAATGGAAGGGACTCACATCTCTGCCTGTGACCTAGGGTAGACCATTTAATAACTCAGTGCCTCGGTCTCCCCACCTGTGAAATGGGGGAGTGGTAATGCTAGCACAGATCTCTCCTATGGCATCATTCATGGGCAGGTCTCAGAGGACAGGGAGTGATATGTTCAAAGTCCCTGCTAAGAGTAGTTGTGCCTGTGGTCTACTATGGGTATTCCCCATGCTTCTGGGCTTTGCTGTTTGCTGCGTGGGGTCAGGAAGGAATTTTTCCCCCTTCCTGTTGGGTCGGATGAATGCAGGTGGTGGGAGTTTTGCCCTCCCCCATAGCAAGGATTGTGGACCTTTTCCTTGGATGTCTGGAGAGTATTTTAGCCACCCTTGCAGCAGGACATTGGTCACTGTTGTCCCCCTGCTTGACCAGCGGCAGGTGATATGACACCTGGTTGTCTGGCAGGGTTGTCTGCGTGGTTTTAGGAGCAGGTTAGATGAGGATTTGTCTGGGATGCTTTGGATAGGGCTGGCTGGTGGTTGGATTAGAAGATCTTCTGAAGTCCCTTCCAGCCCGACTGCTTTATGACTCTATGACCCGAGCTGCAATGCTGTACCCACATGAATACTTGTAACCTTTATCTTCAAGGATGTCCTTTACTGCCTTTGCCTAGTTACTTCTGAGACCCCAGGGCTGCTGGTGGCTCAGGCACAGACCTAGGTGCTGCTCTGACACCACTCACCTGGGTGACCTTGGGCATCTCCCTTGACCTCTGCTTTCCTCCTGCTTCAAGTGCAATCACGGGTACGTCTGCCCAGACACGGGCCATGAACAGTGTCCAAAACCTATATGGCTTCCAACTAGGCACCTTGGCCTCTTGTTGCCTAGACTCATGTCTCCCAGGGCCAAACCTCCTTCCAGCAGTGGCATCACTGCAGATTTGTTTGACGTCTTCTGCGTTGTGTGAGGATGCGTCGGGGAATGCAGCTGAGATCCTGCACGCATGCCCTCTCCTTCAGCACGCCTCAGGCTGCCTTCGACCGGACCGACAGCCCTTGTTGGGTCTCCATATGGCATCGCAGCATGCTGCTGCAACAGCACCGCCGGGCAAGATCCCAGCATACAGGATACCCATGCCCTGTCTGACATTGTTTGGAACAAATCATGCTGGCCTGTTGCAAGGTTTATCAATAGCTTTTAGCCCTAGCTCATTATTTCTGCCATTAGCCAACGAGTCCAGGCATCAGAGCCCAGCAAGAGCATCAGTCTGTCCATCTATCTGCACTCACAGGCAGAGATGCTCCATGTCACACACTCGTCATGAAACCCCTGGGCTTGATTTCAGCTTTGCAAGCATTGTCAAGCAGATGGATTTTGCATAGGCTTTAAAATACATTCAGTTGGGGCCCTGTTTCCCCCCCTGCACAGCTTCACCCTGCACTTTCAAGGAGATCGAGATATAAAGACTATTTTTAGAAGCAAGTGGAAACCGAAGGCTGTGCTAGTCATCATTAAAGATCCCTTGTCTGTTGTCACAAGACGTGGGTCAAGAAGTCAGGTCTCCTGAAGACACTTCCGGGGGGGTGAAGTTCACGATGAGAGAGATGGACAAGGAGAGAAGCGGACGTCTGTGCCAGGGATCCCAGACGGGCCTGGGCAGCAGCAGGGCGCTGTGTTAGTCATCGATGCTCCTTTCCCGCCAAGACTGGCTTTTCCATTAAAGCGAGCCTTTTTGCACAGAGGTTCCTATTTTTGCAGAATAAAAATTTGGCTTTCTGTAGCAAAGCCAAACTTTATTTTGTTTTTGGCGCGGGGGAGAAAAAGCAGGGAGCGGGGGTGACAGCATTTAGTTTGGGCTCTTTTGAGGATAAACTGAAGCATTCTTTTTAAAAGAATATGCCAGGGGACTGGAAGAGGGCCAACGTGGTTGCCATCTTCAAAAAGGGGAGGAAGGAGGACCTGGGAACTATAGGCCAGTCAGTCTTCCCTCGATCCTGGGCAAGCTTTTGGAGAGAATTATCCTGGCGCATGTCCACGCGGGGCCAGCAGGGGTGTGCATGCTCAGGGGCAACCAACATGGGTTCATTCGAGGCAGGTCCTGTCAGACCAACCTGGTGGCCTTCTACGACCAGGTCACCAAATCCTTAGACGCAGGGGTAGCAGTGGACATCGTCTTCCTGGACTTTCGGAAGGCCTTTGACACTGTCTCTCACCCCGTTCTCATTAAGA
>NW_017729033.1:3003146-3011485 GCF_001723915.1 Gavialis gangeticus
TCCCTGTTCCCCCGAGCACTGCCAGGAGTGACCAGGAATAATCGTCACAAGCTGGTAGAGGGGAGATTTAGGCTAGATATCAGGAGGCGCGACTTCACGGTCAGGGCGGCTAAGGTCTGGGACCAACTTCCAAGAGAAGTGGTGCTGGCTCCTACCCTGGGGGTCTTTAAGAGGAGGTTGGATGACCACCTTACTGGGGTCATTTGACCCCCGTACTCTTTCCTGCCATGGCAGGGGGTCGGACTTGATCTGCTCAGGTCCCTTCAGACCCTAGAAACTATGAAACTATAAAAAATAATGAAAAATCTCTTTCTTCACATATTTCTTATTCAGCTCTCTTTATGCTTCTCCCAGATCCCTCTCTCTCTTTCTCTCTCTTACACACACACACACACACACTTTTTGGAAGCCATTATCGAACACCTGGACATTTTCCCCCCCGGGGTAGATGGAAGAAAAGCCCTATTAGATCATGACTGCAGCCATGGAAGGATTATTCCCTAATGTATATTTCCTAGTATTTTGTTCCATCTAGCTTTAAATGTGCTAAGTGATGGGGCTTTGACCTTGGGCAGGCTGTTCAACAGCCTCTCTGTCTCTCACACACACTCACTTTGTAAAACCACTCAACATAACCCACACTGAGTGCAGGTCAGGAAGGAGCTGAGCTGACACCTGTGCTTTAAAATATGCTTTAAAACACTGTGCTATCCAACATGCTTTAAAACGCCAGCAAAGCAGAGCTGAGGCTGAAGCCTATTCTCTCTGCTAGGTCCTTGCCTGGCTTTTTTGTCCCCTGACTGCCTTTGACTTTATTTCCATGCTGTTCCTGTGACCGAGGGCATTTCTAGTCACGTCATTATAGAACGAGATTAAGTGACTTGGCCGCAGTGCAGGAGGCAGTCTGTGTCAGAGCAGGGCATCACATACAGGTCTCTAACCACTGAACCATCCTTCCCTGAGCTGGAGGTCATCCAGAACATGTCAGCTACCCAACAAAAATGAAAAGGTCAGTGAGGGCCCTTGAAGACACCAGCACGAAGCTCCCCGGTGCAGACAAGCAGCAGAAGCCACCCTGGCTTCAAGAAGCATCAGAAATCCTCTTTGGAAAGGGGAAGTTTCTACATGGGCAGCTGAATCCTCACTCGTGGGTCTAGCTTGGTGGGGATAATGTGTCGTCAGCGGTGCATGCGGGGCAAGATTTAGGTCTCAGATACCCTGGCGTGATCCTCCAGTAGTCTGGTGGGCATCAGTGGACTTGCACCTGAATTACATTGTGATCGAGAGCAGCTTCCAGCCTGCGGAGCCTAGGCACGGTTCGACACGGGGCAGCTGTTGTGGCTAAAGAAGGCAATGTTCAGGATCAGTCCCAGCCATGGTGACAGGAGCATGGGAGGACTGAGGGGTGGTGGAGGGCAGCTCAATTGCTCTCCTGGCTTTGGACTACCACCCCCCAAAGTGATGGCAGAGTCACTCCTGTCATTCAACTTCAGGCCCAAGGCAAGGGGGTCGGATGGTCCATTCTCCTGGCTCCACTCGCTTTCCCAGAGCTCAGGGTGGGTAGAAACCTCAGCAAGATTTTCACATGGAGTGCCCCAGGGGTCAGTCCTGGAGCCTGTCTTGTTCGATATCTCCATGAACAGCCTGGAAGATGGCCCAGAGCACACCCCCAGCAAGTGTGCAGATGACACCAAGCTCTGGGGAGAAGTGGATACACTGGAGGGTAGGGCTGGGATTCAGAGGGCAAGTCTACATGTGCGCATTTACTGTGCAGTAACCCAAATTACTGTGCAGTATGGGTGCATGTTTCCATGGCGCAGTAAATATGGCAATTTACGCCAACTTGAGCATAAATTTGATACTTGCACCATGCAGGCTTCACATTTATGCCCAGTTAGTTACTGTGCAGTAATGCATGTGTAGATGCCTTACTGCGCAGTAACACTGGCTGTGTGGGCTGACTTGGGACTAACTAACAGTCCACTCACAGTGTTAATGCGCTTTAACACCTGCAAATGTAGATGCCGGCCTATTCCCGCTTACTGTGCAGTAATTTACTGTGTGGTAAATTTAACCCAGTGTAAATGCACATGTAGACATGCCCAGAGAGACCTCAACAAATTGGAAGATGGGGCTAAAGAAATCTCAGGAGATTCAATAAATAGTGCAAAGTCCAGCACTTAGGATGAAACAGTCCCACGCACCAGGACAGGCTGGGAGCTGACTGCCTGGGCAGCGGAGAAGGACCTGGGGGTGACAGTGGGCAAGAAGCTGAACAGGAGCCAGCAGTGTGCCCTTGGTGCCAGGAAGGCTACCGGCATCCTGGGCTGCATGGGTAGGAGCGTTGCCAGCAGACGGAGGCCAGTGATTCTTCCCCTGTATTCAGCACTGGGGAGGCCACATCTGGAGTCCTGTGTCCAGCTGTGGGCCCCCCACTACAGAAAGGATGTGGAAAAATTAGAGAGTGCTGTGGAGGGCAAAAAAAAAGGTTGTGGGGCTGTGGGACAGGACAGCTAGACACAGCCTTGGCTGGGATGATGTAGTTGGGGCTGGTCCTGCTTTGACCAGGGGGTTGGACTAGATGTGACCTCCTGAGCTCCCTTCCACCCTCGTTTTCTATAAGTCTGCAATTCTAAGGTTTCACCATCTCTCCAGCTACCAGCTGCAGAGGAAACCTTTTAGAGCAGGTGGTAAAGGCATGTGCCTTCCAAACACAAGGTCAAGGGTCCCCTCCCTGCTGCCTGGGCATGCCTGATATACATGGTGCCCGTATCTGACAGCTGCTGGAGACCAATTTGTTCCACTGTGACATGAAGCCAGCTGCCATGAGCTGCTGACTGCTTCCATCAGCACATCCAAGCAAAGCAATGGCTTCTTTGCAATTCGCTACCAAGGGGCAGGGTCTCAACCGGAGCTGGGCTAGGCCCAGGACAGAGAAAACAGTAAGTGCATGTGTGCACTGAATTGGCAGAGGGTCCTCAGTTACCTGTGACCCCACTCAGATTTCTCCCTAGGAACAAAGGTCCACCCTCTCCCCCGCTGCATGCTGCAGAGGTGGAACCGGAGCAGATGTGACCGTGGATGTATCTGGTCCGTATCCCATCGTCTCAAGGAGCCAGAACCGGCTGCTTCAGAGGAAGGTGCAAATACTGCTTTGCTACCCCATGAAGGGCAGCTATGGTGAGTGCTGTGGTGTGGCACCAGGAGGCCCAGCCTCTGAGACCACAGCCCATTGCCCCAGGTGGGTTTCGGTGGGGGTCCTGCTGCTCTTCTCAGCTAATCAGGAGGCATTTAGATGCCGTCCACCTCAACCTTGGTGGGGCTGCCTGCAGAGACAATGCCCCTGGAGAAAGTCTCTCTCCAGGTATTACCAAGGGGAAATTAGTTTCTGTCTCTGATGGAGGTGGCTGAAGGTTTCTTCCATGTTCTTCAATCCCCCATCAGATGTCATTGTGGCTATGGGTGCTGCTGCCATGTTGTAGAGATGATGTTGCCATGATGGTCCAAGGAAGAGGTGAGAAGCAAGGTGCATTTGGTTATCTTATTACACCAGCTGTATAGCTAGCAGAGAGGTCAGGCAAGCTTTTGGGCACAAAGTGCCCCTGCTGTGGTATAGAAAAGAAGCAGCTGCATCTAAACACCAAGGAAAACAAGGACCAGTTTAGCACCATGAAGTATATAAAAATCATAGAAAAGTAGGGTTGGGAGGGACCTCAGTGGGTCACATCTAGTCCAACCCCTACTCAAAGCAGGACCAGCCCCAACTATATCATCCCAACCAAGACTTTATCGAGCTGGGTCTTACACACCTCCAAGGATGGAGACTGCACCACCTCTCTGGGGAGCCTGCTCCAGTGCTTCACCGCATGGCTTGCCTGGCAGATGAAGCTTAGCTGACAACACTCGCTCACTCGGAGGCAGAGAGGGAGCACCAGCATGAAGGAGCAAGCCGTGCATACCCCAGGGAGCTTCCACTGCACAGAAGGGGTGATTAGCTCTGGCCTGGAGGACCGATCCAGCCCATCGTCTAGCTCACAGGGCTCTCCATGGGTCCAAAAATGTGGGACCCATTAATAAGCACTCCTCTGCTACCCAATTTCCAGACCTGTGGGGTCCCAGTGGGCTCGATAGCATTGGATGTCACGAGGTAGGATCTAGGTGCGTGGGGCTTGATCCAGGTAGCTGTGCCTGATCCGGATGGTGTGAATAGGGAGCTGATTGCATGGGACCTAATTCAGCCCTGACCCTGTGAATCCAGCCCTGCACCACACATCTGGCCCGCAGAGCCAAGAGGTGGAGCACTGCAGCTCTAAATAAATGAGGTGGACAGCACGGCAGCTGGGCAGCAAGGAGGTGAAGGGACTCGGCCATGGTGACACAGGCAGTCAGTGGCAGGGCTGAGGCGAGACTGCTGTCATCTCTAAGATCATAAGCTGTCTTGCTGAGGATGCCTTAGCTGGACTGGAAGAGGAGGCCCTGAATGCTAGTGCCCTGGCTGGGTGCGTCTGGAGAGCAGCCCTGGGTCTGCTGGCACAGCTGGGGGCAGGTGAAGCCTGTGCCCCTTTAGTGCAAAAGGGCATCATGGTCCGGCCCAGACACAACAACAGTCTGTCCCCACGAGGGATGGGTAGCACAGGCCATGTCTCTGAGCGGCTGAAGCCTGGCTGGACTCAGTCCCTGCGCACCTGGCCATGCACCGGGCAGAGCCCTGCCTGCTCTTTGCATCACACACATCCATGCTGACAACAACGGGGGGCCAGTTTCGGCTGCCCTCCCTTTGAGATGCACTGCCTGTGACAGGTAACATCACAGCGTGCCTCCGTGTGCCGCTTTCGATTAGTGCCACATCGCCTCGGAGGTTACCGTGTCTCCCAGCAGCTCATTACGATCGGCCCGGCACTGGCCCTGGCCTGGGCCATCACCTGCCACTGCTGTCATTGCTAGAGACAAGCAGCGATGGGGAGTAATGCGGTGTTTAATTAGCCCTCCGGAGCATCTGCCACGCTGCGGGCAGACCGCGAGCTACAGCCCTGTATGCCATGCTGTTCCCAGGCTGGAGCGGCGCTGGCACCCGGCAGAGCTTGGCTCACAGCGACCCGGATGGGCCCTCGGACGTGATGCATGATCCCGTCGCCTGCTTTACAGGGGTGCAGCTCCACCGATGGCAAGGGACTTCTCCCAGATGAATGTGGCACTCGGCTCGATGTGTTTATATGGCTTGGGGGTCCCTTCACATCCCAGCTGCCTGGTACATTGCATCGGGGAAAGCGGCTGGATTTCCAGGCCGGCAGGTCCTTTTCAGGCTCATTCCCCAGTATGAAAGAGCCAGGAGCGCACTCTCTGACCAGGCCCTTCAGGACCATCACCCTCTCTCTCGTGCTGAGCAATGCACAGAGATGCTGCACTTAGCAATGATGCTTTAATGAATAGCAAATATACTCAGGGGGCCGAGCGCACCGGCGTCTGGCTCATTCCTTATGCTGGCGTTTCACTCCATGCTTCGCACGGTCCCCAGGGCCTTCTCCATCATCCTGCAACCTCGGCAGCTAATTGGAGGCAGCGATATTATGGATTCCAGCAGGCCAGGGGTCAACTGGCTTCATTTGGTAAATCTAAACACACAGCTGCTCCCCAGAGCTGGGGGGAAGCAGGGGTGCAGCTGTCTGAGGGTCTACACCACCCCGGGGGTTTTGCTTCACTAGAAACCGATAGCGATTGTCTGGTATGATAGGGAAACCCAGCTCTGGCATGGTGGTGTGCTCAGTAGAGATCAAAAAAGGCTTTGCAAAGGAGGATGGTGTTATCCACCCCGCCCCAGCTCCCTGAAATCTGCAGCTGAGAAAACTGCGGCACAAAGCGATACATCAGGGACTAGATCGAAGGGTCCTGGCCTGTTTTTGGCTTACTGGACCACCCTGCCCCTCCAGCACTGCTGTTGTTTCTGGGTCTCCGCTGCAAGCTGCGGGCAGGGGCCCTAGTTGTGCTTGGGCTCTGCCGCTGAGCTGTATTGAGATCCTGTGCAAATCGCCTAACCTTCCTGGGGCCACCTTTGTCTCTGCTGGGCCGATGCTCACCTAGCGCAAAGTGATGCTGTGAGAATCAGCTGACGGGCATGTGGTCCTTAGGAGGAAGATGGTGAGTGCTACGTGCTATCAATGGGGCTTTTATACTACCGTCGTTCTTAAATGCACCCATCCTAGCTGCATCTATGAACCGATGTCCCGGCTGCTCTCCATCCCCATCCATCACCAACAACAGAGTTGAACGAAATGCTCAGTCTAAGACAAGCTGGCCAGAGACAGGCAGATCACTAGCAGCCCGGGGAGAGAGGGGAGCAGATTCAGTTCAGCCCCATGAGCATCAGAAAAGTCTTATTACTAAGGTATCTGATTTTCAGTAAAGGGTTTTAATGGTAATTCATGGTACATTTCCCCACTTTTGATGTAGCTAGGGAGGGGTTATACCCCCCACACCCTCTGGGTGCTGTAACCTTGTACCTGCTACATCTCAGATCTACTGCAGAGAGTTTCCGAAGATATTTCTTCTCCCTCCTCGGGGGCCATTTGAATAGTTAATAGGAAGTCAGATGAGACCCGGGCGCAGCGTCTCTTCCATGCTAAGCAGAGGGATGTTTAACAGAGGTACCAATTCCAAGGCAGCGCTTTCTCCCAAGCAAATCTTTAATTACATTGCGATTTCACTGCAGTCATTATCATTATCCTGTTTAATTGATTTTGGGTTGCGGGCGTGCGTCTCTTTTGCGGCCCGGGGACGAGCCGTGGTTGCCAGCTGCTGAGGCAGTGACCAGACATAGTGGGTATTCACCCCTCTCCGGAGGGTGAGAACAAGGGTCGTGTAGCATGTCTGTCTTCTCCATGGGGCTCAAGGAGGATGCAGGGGTGCTTTCTACACTGCTACCTGATTGTACTAGGAGCCCTCACAAAGTATGAGACACCCGCCTTGCATGTGCTACACCCTGAGATGGGTGAACTGCAGCTGTCCTACAGCAGTGCTCACACAAGGCAATAGGGTCATGGGGTAGATGCCCTCCAAAATCAGAGGACCACAGACAATGAGGGTGGGAAGGGACCTCAGGAGGTCGCATCTAGTCTGACCCCCTGCTCCAAGCAGGACTATGGCTGCTTTGAGTCCATCAGGGTCCATCAGGACTATGCCTTCATCGTCTCTGCTTTTGGGCTGACCACGTGGAGCAGACAGATAGCACTTCATTTGTGGTATCCAAAGGTGCCGTGGCCATCTCTCTGGGGTGCACAGATGACAGTGGGAAGGCCCTATGGGGTGGGGGCATTTCCCTATAGGTCCATTGGCTTTGTGGGAAGGCCTCATTACCACCACGCCAGATACGTCAGACATCCCGTGGGATCCTAAATCTCCTTCGTGAGTGCTGGCTTTTGTGACGTGCTCAGATCCCCGCCCTGGCAGTCTGCTTGAAACTTGACTCCATTTCAGACCCCACTCAACAAAGCAAAGTCATAGCAGGGTCATGTGTTTTTTTACTTTACAAAAGCCACCCTGCTCAAAGCAGAGGCATGCAACCTTTGAACAGAGACGTGCTGGTTCAATGGGATGAAGATGGAGCTCTGGGATGTGCTACCACAGAGGGGACAGTTTCTGGGGGTGTTGTATGGGATGGGCCCATTCACAGACCCCAGCAGGGATTTTGCCTTTTCAGCCTTTGACATTCATAGCAACTGGGTCTCTTACCAGCAAAAAGGGCCTGATCTGCTGTCCTCAAGAGGTCTGGCTTGAGGTCTTTGTGCTTCTTCAGCCCAAGTGCCTCCTTTGGGAATTTGCTTTAGCGTGCCTTTATACATCACTATCTCTGGAAAGACACAGTTCTGCAATGCAGTCATTCATCCCCATTCTCCTTTATGGATGTGAAACATGGGTAAACTACCCTCATCATCTCAAGAGCCTGGAGAGGCATCACCAATGGAAAATCCTCCACATCAGATGGGAAGACAAATGCCTACACCTTTGCTAAATGCCACACAAAGGCCAACATCTTTGCTGAAGCTAATATTACCCGCATTGAGGTGATGATCCTCAAGCATCAGCTTCACTGGACCAGGCATTATGTCAGATGCTTGATTAGACTCCTAAAACAAGTGCTCTACTCCCATCTTAGTAATGGCCTGAGATCCCACGGTGGCCAGAGGAAACATTACAAGGACACCTTGAAGGCAGACCTCAAGAAGACAGATGCTGACATCATGAGCAGGGAGGAGCTGGCTGCCAACAACTCTAATGGTGCCGCCTTTGGTGCCTGCCACTTTAAGGGCCTGAGCAGGCAGCAGAGTAGCCTGCAGGTGACTGCG
>NW_017729033.1:3011513-3013077 GCF_001723915.1 Gavialis gangeticus
AACTCTAATGGTGCCACCTTTGGTGCCTGCCACTTTAAGGGCCTGAGCAGGCAGCAGAGCAGCCTGCAGGTGACTGCGGTGCCAATCAGGAGAGTCATATGGCCAGCAGGAGGCCACCTGATTGGAGGAGGGCCTAACTGCTAGCGAATAAGAGCAGGCCCTGAGCAGTAGAGCCAGCACTTGTTGCAGGGAGCTGGAGAGACAACACCGCCTGTCTGGCATAAGCAGCCCTAGTGAGGGGGTGGATTAGTGGCCCCAGTGAGGGGGCAGAGTAGTGACTGGCAGCCATGTAGAGTAGGGCCTTATGGGGCCTGAACGACTGCACATAGGCTGGCCGGAGTAGCTGGAGTGGAGGCCCTAGTGAAGGGTGCGTGAGTTGAGGCCCCAGTGAGAGGGGAGGAGGCCCAGGCACATCTGAGGACACCTGAGGCCAAATTGGGCCAGAGTCCGAGTGCGGCCCAGTGAAGGGGTTGGGGGAGTAATAGTGGACTTGAATGTCATCTGTGAGGCAAGGGACACAGTAAAGGGGAGGTTTGGAGCCGTGTATAATGCCCTAGGCATTGGGGCATAAAATGGGCAGCCTCCTGCAATTTTCCATCTTCTTTTATGCATTAAGGCACGGCAGGTAAGACAGGACAGACTGCCCTAGAAAGGCGGGCAGGCCAACATTGCGACCAGCCTCGAGGTAGTCCCCTGTCAGAGCAACAATCTCAACTGAGCAGCATATTTTCCTCGAAGCAGAGAAGAGAGAGCAGAGGAAGGAAAAGGAGAGAAATCCCAGCCTACAGCCTATTCACCCTTGAGGAAAGACCGGCAACTTCTGCGGACAGATCTATGGCTCATGGATTGCACTCTTAAGTCACCTCAAGACCCATCAATGAGCCGCGGTAGAGATTATCCTTGAATCAAGGGATTGCCAACATCGACTACTTTAGTCCTGCCTAAGCCATTCAACATCAGGTGTGAAGGGGGTGTCATAAGGCTGCTTCAGCAGTGCAGGTACGAATTGCACCCTCAGTGCATCCCAGAGAACAGCGACCCAGAAGGTACCTCCAGGGTCACCTAGTCTTGCCCCCAGTTCCTGAAGGCAACAACATGATCTTCGCCATGCATCCACCAAGGGAGATAATTCTGTGCTCCTTTATGGAGGGAAAGAAGGGTTTTTCTTTTACATTGCTAGTCTAGAAGACTTTCAGAAGGGTTCAGTTAACTGAAAGGCTCAAAGGTCGTAAGCAGGGACAAGTAGTCCAGCCTGGAAAGCACGAGAGCCTTAGAGATCCATTCTACCACCTAAAAGTGCCAAGGGAAGATGCACATGAGACCATAGGAAGCTCCTGAAAGGGATTGTGAGACCTGGATGCCTGCAGTAGCACGAGTGCCTGGGCTTGAGGAGCTCCATTCCTGTGCCAGAACTGTGAATTGCAGGCTGTGAGCTCGTCTGGAAAAGAGATTGCTTTTATTAGAGGTGCAGCACCTTGCACATTCGAGTCCTGATCCCTGCTCAGGGCCCAGCAGCAATAGCAATACCCTGGTACCAATCAGCTCAACCTGATGGAATGTGTTA
>NW_017729033.1:3018077-3020400 GCF_001723915.1 Gavialis gangeticus
GGATGCCTGCAGTAGCACGAGTGCCTGGGCTTGAGGAGCTCCATTCCTGTGCCAGAACTGTGAATTGCAGGCTGTGAGCTCGTCTGGAAAAGAGATTGCTTTTATTAGAGGTGCAGCACCTTGCACATTCGAGTCCTGATCCCTGCTCAGGGCCCAGCAGCAATAGCAATACCCTGGTACCAATCAGCTCAACCTGATGGCATGTGTTAATACAAGCTCATTTCCAGCCCAGCCTGCGGTTGGTGCAGAAGCTGGTGGTTTCTGTGCTCTGCTGGAGACGAGACTAGATATCTTAACAGTCCCTTTGTGACTGGAAGATGAAAAGCCCCCCAGTGCCTGACACAGGTAAAATCCCTCCGGCAGGATTTCCAGCATACCCCTGATTTGCATGTTTAATGTCCCAATAAAAAACATCTCCCAATTATAAAACCTGCTCGCCAAGGCAGATGACATCGCAGCTCCCTGCCCATCCCCAATTTTAGACTCTTTGTCACTTCGACTCCTTCCAGCTGCCAGTTATGCAAGTGAAGCAACAACTTCACAATTAGAAACTTGCAGCTCCCTCGCTCCCACCGAGCCACCTGCAACTCACGCTGCACTTGGGGTTGTGTTTCCTCTGCTTGGGGAACAGCTCTGGAGCCCAGATGTGGTCATCAGCCCTTCCAGCATGGTTGGTATTGCAAGTCCAGGGGTGTGATTCCTTTCCGGACAGTCCGTGGGGAGGTTTGCAGCTAGCCAATGGGAAGATCTGGTGAACATCTTTGCAGAACTATTCTCCCTATTGCATACTTATATGGACTCAGGCACCTAAATGTGACCCTTTTCCACCCTGCTTGAGGCCCTGAAAGGTGCCATTGAGCTGTCTACTTCTGTTACACACCTTCACCTTAGTTTTAAGACCAAGCCATGGGAAGCAACAAGAGGGAGGAGGAACTCCTTCCACCCGCCTACCTTTCATATTAATATTTAAATGGGCCAAAACAGGATGGCACTTAACCAGCTAAGTCCACTTAGGTACCTAACTGGGGGACTGGATGCTGCCCTTTAGATGTTAAACACTTGGATTGTAATTTCTTGGTGGAAATAAGCATTTTTTACTACTGGCATGTACAGAGGCTGGCACAGTGGGGTCCTCCATTCACGGGGACCTCTCAGAGATACTATCTGCCAACCAGCAGGGAAGTCAGGGGCTGGCGTGGCTCTCACCACCAAACAGCCGTCTCAAGGCTGCTCTAATCTACGCCAGTTTGTAAGCACCCCCCAAAATTATTACAGCAGCAGGGGGTTGCTGGGGTGCGGCCTGCTCTTGGCATGCCCCATTTTTATTGCTTTTTAGCTGTGCTGTGGTTGTACCTGGAAGCCCCATTTCTGGACCAAGATCTGTCTTTTCTGAGTATGGCTTAACCTGGCCTTATCCTTGCTTGATGCACCTTCAAGCGCCTCACTTAGTCCAAGGTTCATAACGTGTGAACCACAATTATCATTACTAGCAACAGATGGAATAAGATGGAAGGGGTAAGCACTGGAAAATGAGGGACAATGGGATTTTCAAGCTGAAAGCAGAAGTGGTGAGGGGCCCGATCCTTTTTTTTTTCCGGAGGAGCCAGCCCACCTCTCCCACAGCCAGAGAGCAAGCTGCCAGTGGGCCAAATGCCCCCTGAGCTGTGGGGGACCCAGTCCTTCTTTCAGTGGCTGTGGTGCCCCCTGTGACTGGGAGGGTGGGCTGCTAATGGGCTGGGTGCTGCAGATCCAACTCTTCCCCAAGCCTGCTGGGCTTCCAGTGCCCCATGCACCATCTCTGCCACCTTCCCACTGCCTGGGAACACCTGGGAATGGGTTGGATTGCCCCTGGGGTGGTGCAGGGAGGTGGCAGGAGGGTAGTTGGTTGTGCCAGGGGCTGGAGAAGGCAGTGTGGACATGCACAGGGCGCTGAAAGCCCGGATAGGCTTGGCGAAGCTCAGGCTTGGTGGGCTTACATTACAAAAAAAAAAAAGGATTGGTCCCCTTGCCTCTTCTGCCATCAGTTGGTGCCTGCTACACCCTACTATCCCCCCACCAGGCCAGCTACTTCCAGTGAAGCCAGACCACTGAATCGCCAAGAATGCAAGTTGGTGCTCATTGAAGGCAAAAGCAATGAGGGGCCTGATCCTTTTTTTCTGCGGCACCTGCCTGCCTCTTCCGCGGCTGGGGGATGAGCTGACAGCTGCATCATTGCAATTGGCAACCTTGCAAACTAAACAATGTGCATTTAAAACTCCCCAAACTGGTGCACGTGTAATGTGTGTGATGGACTGGCTGGCAGTGACCTAGCTCAGGGGTTTTC
>NW_017729033.1:3020510-3021592 GCF_001723915.1 Gavialis gangeticus
CCCTCCATGTCCCCTGATTGGCCTCTTGGGTCACCTGGAGGGGGGGGGATAAAAGGGGCAGCATGGGCTGACTCAGGGGAGACCAGTGAGGGACCACAAGGAAGGAGCTTCACAGAGCTGGCAAGAGCTGAGCCAGCAGGGTGGGAGCAGTGCCCCGCAAGAGCCTGAAAGAGCAGGACTTGCAGGCAGCAGTAGGACCCTCAGCAGTGCGGTGTGTGGCCGGCAGGAGAGGCTCCCCATTGGGCTCCAGGATCCCCAAGGAGAGGCTGCAGCCAGCAGGAGAGGTTCCCCCACTCCAGGAAGGATCTGAGCGGTGACCTGAGAGGTTCCCAGTTTTGTTTCCAGCTCCTCCAATCAGAGGCCAGGCAGCTCCACGTGAGGCTGGGCTCCGGAAAGGTCAAAGCCCCTCACCAGCTAGAGCAGTGCCACCACTGGTGAATATGTGGCAGTGTTCCTACCTACCATGTGGAAGATCTGGGTTCAAGTCCCAGGTGGGGTGAGTGAGCTAACAAGAAGCAAATCTACTTGCAGTAGAAAGGGGCTGTTGTGTTTTACCCCTTTTCTCCCCCTCCAAGTACCAAGGCCCTATATTTCCTTGTCATTTGACATTTTGCATTTTGTGCCTTTTTATATTTCACCAACCCATATTGTTTGTTCTGCTGTTTGTGTTTTATATTTTGTTAACCCTGTTTTTTGTCGATGATCGTAAGTGTCTAACCTTGGTTGAATCCTGCCCCCTTGGGGCATTGTAGTGTCCACTATACCCTCTGATGTATGCCTGTTATGTTCCCGGTATTAAAAGGTATATGGTTAAGTCCCCATTGGTGGTCTGGCTCTGCTCTATAGGGGAGGAGAGTCCCTACACCTCCCACAATGCTTGTGCACCTGCTTTGATCCCTTCAATTGGAGAGGTGTGGCAGAAACCACCTTGGTTTCTCCCCAAAATCTCTTCCCTGTGACAATGTGATTTAAATCTCTGTGCTGTGACCAATTGATTAGGATGGGCCCAGCAGAGGAGACCACACCCTCAGCCTGTCTCTTTAGGTAACTTGAGCTGGCTGCATTCCTGAGGGAGGGGGGAA
>NW_017729033.1:3021856-3025016 GCF_001723915.1 Gavialis gangeticus
GAGGGGTGGGTCTAAATTATGCCTATGAGACCCCTTAGGTCTGCGGACTAAGGGAGATTATACCTTTTTGCCCCCGGACTTGGGGAAGTGCCCCAAGTGCCTGTACTGGGTCGAGTACCCATAGGACTTTAGGCCTGTGTTAGCCCGAGGACACAGGGCTGAGAGACAGTCCATTCTTGGGGTGGTGGCGGTGACGTTACCCCCAGGCTAGCGAGTGTGCTCCAGGAGTGGGGTCAGCTGGACATAAGGCACCCCTAGGGAGGCATTCAGAGCCTGGAAGGTGGTCGGGCGCAGGGAGGTGGGCGGCTTGACACAGGAGCGCCCCCTACTGGCCTGCCACAGGGGGTACCTCTTGGACTACCGCCCGGGTTACATGTGTGATGAAAATTACATTTTCATCACGTGTACATCCTGACAGCCATCACGTGTACAAGCGCTCCAGAATGCTAGAAATACTTTGCCCTCTGAGTTTTTTGCAACAGTACGGTTGCTCTATTTTTTCATAGTGAAAAAAAAACGAATGAAAACTGAGAACTGGCATTTTCCAAACAGGGGCCTTGAGTTTAAAAGGGCAGATGGTTGAGAACCATTGGTCTAAGACAACAGACCAGTAAGGAGTGTTAACTCTGAGACAGCTCCTGATCAGGAGCCCGATGCGTGCAACTCTGCACCCGATGCTGAGCTGAAAGTGTTTGTGGCAGGAGGGGACATGCTTTTTTCTGGAGGGTTTGGTTACAGCTCCCACGTTCTTCTGCCATTGGGTCATAAACACAGGGTCTGGTTTCTTGCTCACATCTCTGAACCCCACCTACCCAAGCAAACTGCCTAGCAAGCAGCCAGAATGCCTGGGAGATCATTCATGTCAGGGCTGCCTTAATGTGGCCTTCTGAAAAGTTATCACTTCATTTACCTTGTGAAAGTCTTGTGGGGCTTGGCTGTGAGGAAACGCACACACACACCAGTGACCTCTACTATCCAAAATCAGAACTTTTTGGCTATGTGTCATAGCCCCTTAACTGCTAATAGAGATTCTCCCTTTCTTCAGTTGTGCTTTAGAAACATGAGGAAGTCAGACCATTTAATAGAGGTACTGATGTGCCTTCCATAATTAGTCTACAGCTGTTTATGACACCCTTCTCCCTCTCATTGAGTGTCGGGATAGGCTGAAGATTTATCCCCGAGGGAGGGGAGATGCCCAGAATGCCCTGCTCTCTAATGACCCCAGTTAATCAACTCCATAGGGGTTGCTGCAACCCAGAATGGCTAAGAGGTCACTTGAAGTCAAAGGCCAAAGGGCACTGGTGGAGGGCCCGCTGTCCCCATGCTCTGTGCTAAGCACGGCACGCCTGGTCTCAAAGAGAAGGGGAAACAGAAACAGGTTAAATGTTATTAACAATCTATTAACTGCCTTTGTCTGGCTGCAGAAGAGGGTGCTGAAATAAAATGAGTTTGTAGATTGGGGTAGGGAATTTTGGGCTGGTCATAAGAGGAGATGTGTGGATATAGCTTAGGAGCGAAGATCAGTTTAGCAGTCTCAACTTTTAGCTGGAGCGCCTACTACAAACAACTCCCCCCCCCCCTCCTTCCATGCTGTAACCCAGTGGTTTTCAATCTGTGATCTACAGACCCCTGGGGTCCACAAACTATATCTAAGGGGTCTGTGAAAGATTGCTATGATCAATCAAAAGTATGTGAATACCCACACTCACAATTCGAAGGGGTCTGCATCTCTGTTTGAAATTTCGAAAGGGGTCTGCACCTCCATTCAAACTTTTTTAGGGGTCTGCAAATGAAAAAAAGGTTGAAACTCACTGCTATAACCCTTTCTCTGCATCTATGCTTGCAGTGGCTTCACTCAGTAAATGATAGTTTTGTCTTGAGCCCTGTACCGGAAAAATAGAAATTTTCTTAGTAATAACAGACTCGGCATGGTAATTCCATTGATTTATTAAAGAGAAGGCAGGCTCATTATGCTAACGGGCCATCCCAGGCCAATTCCCGCTGCTATTGTTCCCTGTAGTCAGCCAGATCAAATTCCAGCCAGCCGTGTAGCATCTCCAGCCTGGCTGCATTATCATATGTATGCAGTCTCCAGACAGATTGCCCCATCTGGGAGGAAGCAATGATCGCCATGAGTGGAGTCACAGCGGAGATTTAACAATGGATTAAACAAAACAAACTTCGGCACAATGGAAAACACCAGGGGGGAAGGAAGCTGGCTGGAGATCAGACCTGGGCCCCTTCCAGGGGCTGCTCTGACCAGGGAGTCAGATCTCAAGGCCAGAAGCATCATCATGGTCATTCATCCTGACTTCTTCAGGGTTTGACATGATGACTCCTTGAGGAGGTGGTTGCCTGCAAACTCAGATGATTGGACTTGGTGCCTCAAGGGGCCCTTTCCAGTGCTCTGTTCCTATAACAGAGGCCTGACATTTTACCCACTAACTGGGGCTTGAGCTACATCTCTTTAGAAGGCAAGCCCTCTCCAGGGGCTGGAAAACCCATCGCTCCCCTAGGTAAGATGTTCCCTGTGGGGTCAGTGCAGGCTGTGGGAGATGGACAGCCCAGTGTCCAGCACCGCATTGAGGAAGCAAAGCCAGGAACAAGGCCACTAGCTTCTAATTATGGGCAAATGTTCCACATTCACAAAAAAGCCCATAGTCCTCCCCCAAAATGCCCCATAAGCTTACAAAATGCCCCTGCCAAATGCTCATGGAGCTTTCAAATGCAAGCTGATAGCCAGTGGGGAAGATGCTCCATGCCAAACCCCCTACCCATTACTCATGTGACAAACACCTACAGTGGATGGAACAAAATGTGTGTGTGTGTGGAGAGGAGCAGAGAGAACTAGATGATTTCTCAAGGTCCCTTCCTACTTAATTATGGGTGCATCTACATGAGACGCATTAATGTGCATTAGCCTAATTTAATGCACAATATGGGTGTACGTCTACATGTTTGCATCCTTAATGCACATTAAAAATGTTGAAATTAGGTAGAATACACCTAAATTTGGTATTTGGCAAATGCAGGTATCAAATTTAGGCGTGATTAGTTAAAGCACATTAATGCATGTATCAATGCGATCCTGCCCTAACTTTAGTACTGGGTCATAGAATCATAGAATCATAGAAGTCGGGTTGAAGGCACCTTGTAGATC
>NW_017729033.1:3030016-3032736 GCF_001723915.1 Gavialis gangeticus
TCTGAGTACAACCCTTCAGCCAATCTGCAGTCCATCTGACTGTGTAGGCATCAATGCCACAGTTGCCTAGTTTTTTAATGAGGATGGGGTGGGAGACAGTGTCAAAGGCCTTGCTGAAGTCTAGAAAGACTATGTCCACGGTGACACCTGCATCCATTACCTTTGTGACCTGATCATAAAAGGTAACCAGGTTGGTCTGACATGACCTGCCCCTAATGAAACCGTGCTGGTTGCCCTTGAGCATCATCCCTGAAGCCGGCCCATCACAGATGTGCTCCTTGAGGATCTTCTCAAAGAGTTTCCCTAGGATAGAGGTAGGACTGACGGGCCTATAGTTGCTCGGGTCCTCTCTCCTCCTTTTTTTGAAGATGGGGACCACGTTAGCTATCTTCCAGTCATCTGGCACCTGGCCCGAGCACCACGAGCGCTTGTAAAGCCATGCCAAGGGCACTGCAATAACCCCAGGTAGCTCCCTCAACACCCTGAGGTGGAGATCATCTGGACCCGCTGACTTGAACACGTGCAGCCCCTCCAGAAGCTCTCTAACCCGGTCCTCCCGAACCTGAGGTCTGGAGGCGTTCCCCTCTAGTCCATCTGGCATCACAGCGGGGAAGTCCCGGTCCCTGCACAAGAAAACGGAGGTGAAGAATTGGTTAAAGAGTTCTTTAACCAGTGGCTGGGTCTGCCCAGCCACTAGGGGCACATGGCAGGGCTGCGGGGAGTTGACACTAACTTTAGTGTTGAGTGTGCTAGCTTTAGTGCCAAGTGGAATAACTTTAGTGCCAAGTGTCTGCACATGTAGACACCTGCCAAAAATTGCTTAATGCACTTTAGTTTAATGCGCATTAAATTCAGTCACACTTAAATGCACATGTAGACGTGCCCTGCGCTTCTAACGCTGACATGGCTAATGAGCCAACTCTCATGAAGTTTTCTCCCCCCCTTGGGATATCTGCACCTCAGGAATAACTGAACCCTGGGAACTGTGATCTCGATTGCATCTCCTCTCAAATGCCTGTTGCGGTAGTTAGTGCTCAGCTTCTGCATAGCAGCCTATGGGTTAGATAACTTACCTGGGATGTGGCAGATCTAGATTATACGCCTGAGGAGAGTCAAGTTCCCATTTCCTAGGGGCTACGCTACTACTCCCCCACCAGGCCAGTTCCTTTCCAGTGAAGTCAGACCGCTGGACAGCCAAGAATGCAAGTCAAGGGGTAAGAGAGAAAGCAAGAAGGGGAGTGGCTCTGTCGGCTACTGGATAGGGCACTTGAGTGGGAAAGGAGAAGCCTGGGCTCTGGTCTCTATTTTCTGGGCTGTTTACATGCCTCTGACAGCTCACATTTCTCATGAGGGTACCCTAGGAAGCCCCCAAGGAGGGAATCTGGGGGCATAGCCCACTTTCCTTGAGTTTCCCTCCTGAATGGACCTTACAGAGCCCACCTAGATTTGGCCCGACACCTGTACAGTTAGACCAGAATAACTCGTCACACAGACGTTGCAGTTTGACATACAAGTGAGTGTGGGTTTTTTTTTTTATAGCTCATGCCCCTTTCGAAGTGACATAAGCCAAATTGAACAGGATTCTCCCATACCAGCATCAAAATGCCCTTAGTGCAGGTTATATCAGCATAACTACAGAAGTTTAAATTTATATCTTTTCTCATACCCTTCTTGTGTAGACAGCAATGCAGAAATGGCACCAGGACACACTTCTCATGATCAGGATTTAACCTCCAGCAATACTCCCAGGGGCTACAGCTCAACAGGACTTGACTCCTGGGGTTTGGACAATCATAGAAACCTGCAAAAGCTGTTTCTATGCATATGACAGAAGGAGACTATACTGCTCATATGTAAAACCTGGGTTTTCCCAAGAACAGCTTTATGCCTTTATCTGACTTCCAGCCACAGCAGCCTCCCAAAAGCATGGCCTTCCAGCTGTATAAGCAAATAACATTCTCTACATTAATAACCATCAAAAGTGGAGGCAGGAGGAAAAAAAAAAGAAGAAAAGAGCACACTACAAAGACTCTCCCTACTCCGCGCAAAGAATACACATTAAAATGTTATTAAGTTGCTTGAATTTCATTTGCACAGCTGTATACGTGCCCGGTTTAACCAGAGAGCCGGCGATAAGATCAAACTGAAATAAAGGACACTCACTTCAAAGCTTGCCATTCAGGAGTGCAGAAGTGCTGTATCTAGCCAGGATAAATGCAGTGCTGTATCTCACAGAACTAAATGATAGATTTCCTTTCCCTCTTTTCAACAGACATATAAATAAACAGAGCTGATAATCAGCAACATACCTGTGGAGCTGGCAGGAACATGGGGAAGAGGGCTGGAGGATCTGTAGATGGATAGTGAGGGCGCTGTGCTTACAATTTTAGCCAAGATCAGATAATGTTTCAGCTGTCATCTGGCTTCCAGGGACACATCTGTCTGGGCCCCGTGTCTGTTTTCAGGCCCAGGCAACCCAAAGAGAGGAGTGCTCCTTTCTGCAGGCCATTGAAAATGGCTCCAGGCCTGTCCAGGATGGCTTAGATGTGTCTCAAGCAGGGGGGTGGAGTAGATGTAACCGGAGGGCACTGCCAGCTCAATTTTTCCACGATTCGATGAGTCCACGATTTCCCTGCAAAGGCTTCATTTTCCATTGCGCGTGTGTGGAAAATCCTTGGCATACAGTGGGAGGATCGTCAAAGAAATGCCAGTGTCTTCAC
>NW_017729033.1:3037736-3042543 GCF_001723915.1 Gavialis gangeticus
CCAGCGTCTTCACCGACGCTAACACCACCAGTATGGAAGCGTTCATTATTCGACATCAGCTGCGGTGGACGCGGCATTGTGCGCGTGCCTGATGTACGGGTCCCAAAACAGCTGCTGCACTCCCAACTTCGCCAAGGAGAAAGGACACGTGGGGCAGAGGAAATGCTCTAAGGACATCCCCAAGGTGAACTAAGAAATGTGGCGTTGATACCAGAAATTGGGGAAAACTAGCCTGAGACAGGGCTACGTGGTGATGCCTTGTGTGAGAAGGTACATCTTACTTTGAGCAAAAAGGTCTCGCCTCGGAGGCAGAAAAATGACAGATGTGGAAGGAAAGGAAACAAGGCTGAGACATCCACGGTCTGACCCTCCTTTTTATCCTGTGGCATCTGCCAGAGAGTCTGCGGCTCTATGATCGGCCTTCTTAGACCTCCATGGACTCATCTACAAGCCTTTACTTGAGTTGTGGGAGCGATCCTCCTCGACCATTATGGATCGCCAACGGCGTGTGGAAAAACAAGGGGCCAAATTCTGCAGTTAAGGGGCCGCTTCTCTAGAGCAGACCCCCTCAGTGTCGAGTGAGGCTGATTAGGGACGGACATAGCGATACGACCCTGGAGGTCTTAGAGTTGAAGGGACTCTTCATCACAAGGGATCTATGGGTGGACTGCAGCGATCTCGTCTCTATGCAAAAGGATGAGGACTTTTTCTGAAGCCGCTGGTTATCCCAACTTGCACCCTGTCAAAGAAGCAATGCTAGCGCTGATGGGGTACTCCTTGGAGCCTTTACAGTAGTCCCCATGTGCTCAAGTTCGGTTGGTGGGAGGGTTTACCAAATCATATACAGTCATAGATCATAGAAAATGAGGTTTGGAAAGGACCTCAGGAGGTCACATCTAGTCCAACCCCCTGCTCCAAGCAGGACCAGCCCCAACTCCATCATCCCAGCCAAGGCTTTGTCTACCTGGTCTTAACAACTTCCAAGGGTGGAGAGTCCACCACCTCTCTGGGGAGCCTGGTCCACTGCTTCACCACCCTCCTCATGAGAGTTTTTCCTAATATCCAACCTCAACTTGCCTAGTTGCAGCTTGAGCCCATTGCTCCTGGTTGTGTCAAAACATAGGGTTGGGTCCTATTCTAAACTAAAATAGGTTCACGTTTAGGAGCCTAACCTAAGCCCTATTAGACACCTGAGACCTGGAGTAGGACCAGGCCCAGAGTGTGAATTCTCTGCCCTGACTGCATGCCCTGACCCCAGACTTTCCAAACCCATTTATTGACCAAGCTACATGGCTACCAAATGCAGCTGAGCCTCAGAGCAGGCCTCCCTCGGTTAATGCTAAAAAGTCCGTGCACTGAGGCAGGTCTCCAAAAGAGCCCTTGCCTCGTGCAGTGAAACACGGGCCTTTCCTCAGTGAGTGCCTATGGGAGGACTATTGCATCGTGAACGGAGCTCAGGGGAAAAGTCCATACGTCCTCATTCCTCCTAAAAACAGACCAGGAACCTCCACACT
Organism: Gavialis gangeticus; assembly: GCF_001723915.1. Taxonomy (NCBI): domain Eukaryota; kingdom Metazoa; phylum Chordata; order Crocodylia; family Gavialidae; genus Gavialis; species Gavialis gangeticus. The sequence goes on from NW_017729033.1 coordinate 3,039,251, forward strand.
CCAGCTTGCAACGGGATTCATTCCTAATGGCAACTGGCTATTCAGCCTCGGAAATCTCGCCCTAAGTTTGCCTCTGGAAACACTCAGCGGTCCATCCATGCCGAAGGCGCAGACGCTATGATGCGGTCTTTATTTCAAAGATACTGTGCACCTTTTCACCCACAGAGCCTCTCTGCGCTGCTCAGTGCAAGCTGTGGATAGCCCGCAGCGAAGGCAGGAGCTGCTCCATGTTTGCTTCTTTCCTCGCTGACCCTCTGCCTTCTGCACCGCACCCGTCTGCAGTCCAGAGGGCAGCCCTTTGATGCCAATCCTTGTGCCATCCCTGATGGACACGGGTGCAAAGGAGAGGAGATTGCAGCCTGTTCCCCTGATGCATCTGGGCCGAGGGGCAGCATGATGGCTGCGTGCGCCTGTATGTAACACGCCCTGGCTTTGCTTCCCACAGGGCAGGTCCCTTCGGTGTACTGGACACACACACACGTGTAAAGGGGCCGTGATCTGGATTGGAGCAGATACCCATTGACTGTAATAGGAGCATTCATGCCCCTAAACTGAACCACCTGCTCTTCCAGGACTGGGCGAGCCAAGTGTCTATGGCTGTCTCTATTCATTGCACCAGCCTCTGGTTTCCTTTCTGTTCCCCGTCACCATTAAAATGCTGAATAGTGCCATTTTTCATGGTCTCCTCTGCTCTCGTTCCTTGAATGCCTTCTGTGTCCTGCCAGTCACCTGGAGTTTAACCCTCTCCCCACCAGAGCCAGGGTCACCTTGGGACATGCGGCCTGACGCCCTTGAAACAAGGGCTCCGAATGGCCCAGCTGCGTGCCTCCCATTGCCGAGAAGGGCGCATATGCTCACGGTTGAGTGCCGTCCCCCCCCCAGTATAATGAGGCTGCCATTCATCTGCGAGTTTCTCCTCCCTCTCAGGCTGACCCTATGGCATGGGCTGAATAACAATGGAGGTGGCTGCTCTGCACACTGCACACATGCACACTCGTGGCAGGGCACGCTTGGCTGTTTGTGGCAGCTGGTTCTACCCTGCTCACGCCAAATAGCTCCAGCATCTCCCCTTTCCCTTCTTCAATGACTTCAAGCCAACAGAAGGCCATGGACATGATTTGTCCAGGGGGAAAGAGAAGCGACTTGTGTGTTTTTCTGGGCAATGGGAGGCCCTCGGATGACTCCTGCTGAGACCTCCCTCTTTGGGACCGCGGCGTAGGGAGCAGAGCTTGTTCCCTTTGATGGTGGCAAGTGCCTTCAAACCCAGGCTCCCCTCAGCCCCCCTTACAAGTCTGGGTTAGGGTTAGGGTTGCGCTGTAGGCAGATGATGGGCTGTTTGACATCATGATGGAATGGAGTTGGGAAAGGCACAGATCTGCAGTGCCTCATTGCTAGAGAGGCTCAACAAACCCATAGTGCTGTGGGCTAGGATAACTTGGAGGTCTGTGCCACCTCTGTGCTGGGACCAGGGCATCTGTCATGATGCCTGCTTGTGCCAGCTCCTGGAAACAAGGTGACACTGCCCTCTTAGCGTGGCCTTGAGCATGCTTCCATGCTGCATGTCCTCTGGCATGTATTTAGGGCCCCATGAAGGCAGCCTTGCTGCCTCAAGTCTGGAGCTGGAGTATAAAGTGAAGGAAGAGGGGACAAGGCAGGGCTCAGGGTGGGGTGGCCCAGAGGCAGTGTAGACCTGCTCTTTCCCTGTGGCAGCCTTTGTGGAGCTGGGCATGATGCTACACCCTCATGAAATCAAATGAAAATGCCAGCTTGGGAAGGAGGAGTTGAACCCAGGCCCAAGCTGGACTGCTGGGGAACACGCTTGGACCTGGCTGGTTGCGGTGACTTGGGCCCAACGCAAGCAGACACTGGCTGGGCTTGGATCAGTGACCATAAAACAGAGGGCATGTCTACATGTGTATTTACGTGCACCTAAACTTAATGCACCTTTGCTTAAGGCACATTAAGGTGATTTAGGCACACATCTACACATGTAGAGCGCATTAAGGCATATTAAATTTAGGCATGAATAGCTAAGTCTCATTAGCGCACGTGGAGACATGCTAATGCGCATTAACGTGGTGTGTATTCATTGATGCACACCATTTGAATGAGTATTAGTACATCTGCACGCGCGCTAATGCAACTTAGCTATTCACGCCTAAGTTTGATGCCTGCTTTATGTGGGTATCAAATTTAGACGCACATAGCCTTAAATTGCCATTTTTAAGGCTCATTAAGGGCATGCACGTGTAGACATGTGCCCTTAATGTGCCTTAAAAATGGCTATTCTAGGCTAAGCCTGCTTAAAAGAGGCATGTGTACAGCGTTCCCTGGCAGCATGGCATGAGTGTGCCTGCGCGGATGTGCATGCCGCACAACTTAGAGGGAACGCTGCATGTGTAGACGCACCCAGAGAGAGAGAGATTGCGAGGCATGAAGAACCCACTCCAAAACTGGGCCGTGCTGCCTATGGGACAAGGGAAAAAACACTTCCCTCTTCACCAACTTTGCCCAAGGCCTGAAAGCAGGGGTCAGGCCTCCAAAGAGGAAGGGAAAATAATACAACTGACCTTGAAATTCTGAGGTTTAAACAAAATATATAAAATGGGCTCTCTTTGTCTTTGGGTGGCATAATTGTTAGGGGTGCCCTTTGTCAAGCTCTTCTCTGCCACTGAAAGGGCTGGAAATGGGCTTGGAATATGCAAACACACATACATACATATGCATAAATGCACATATATACACCCATGCATATGTATATAACTTATGCGCACACACACAAACATACTGTATATGCATAAATATTTATGTGTATATATTCATGCACCCACACTTAGATGCATAAATGCATATGCACCAAACTATGCAAGCTAGGCACACACATATTGCATTTATCCCTGGATAAGTTGTGCCTGAACAAAAATATCCCAGGATTGGCATGTACACACATCACCCTACTAATCAGCATTTAGTGAGCAGCTGCAGGTGGCACTGCTTTTCTTCCATTGATTCATAGATTCATAGATTCATAGATTAAGGGTTGGAAGGGACCTAGTAGATCTTCTAGCCCAACCCCCCGCCAGGGTGGGAGAACAACAAAAAAACCCCAAGAAGAGAAACGGGACTCAAATGAGTCCAGCCAGGTAGGCATCCAGCCTCTTCTTAAAGACCCCCAGGGTAGGGGCCAGCACCACTTCCCTTGGAAGTTGGTTCCAGCTCCTAGCCGCCCTAACTGTGAAGTAGTTCTTGCGGATGTCCAATCTATACCTCCTCTCCATCAACTTGTGCCCATT
>NW_017729033.1:3042858-3055087 GCF_001723915.1 Gavialis gangeticus
GAGCTCTATGTCCGCCTTGGCCTTCCTAACAGCTCGCCTACAGGCCCGAGCAGAGGAGGTATACTCCTCTTTGGCGATTTCACCCCCCTTCCACCAGGTGTACGCCGCCTTTTTGGCAAGCAGGCATTCCCGGATGCCCTTGGTGAGCCAGGGGGGCTTTCGGACACTCCTGCCCCCCTTGCTTCTTGTCGGGATGGACACCCCTTGGGCCCTGAGTATCATTTCCTTAAGGAATGACCACTCGTCCTGGACACTGAGTTCCTCTGCCCTCAAGGACCCCAGTGCCTCTCCCACTAACCTCCTCATCTCAACGAAGTTGGCCCTCCTGAAGTCTAGGGCTACCGCCTTGCTGCGGGCCCTTGACACCCTACGCTGGATGGTGAATTCCAGCAATTCAATGATATAATAATAGGACAGACATACTTTGCAATATTCTGGGACAGTTTTGCTACCTCTTACGTGGGACTTTTTTTTTAGGATTTAACCCAGGACAATGGACATGGGTGTCTGTAAGATTTCCCTTTGTCTCAGAATTAAATGGTTTATCCTGGGAAAAAGGGATCTCCTGTTTGCCATCAAACATATATATACATGGATAGTTTCCCATCATTACATGACTCCAGGAGTTAGAATCATAGAAAATGGGGGCTGGAAGGGATCTCAGGAAGTCATGTCTAGTCCAACCCCTTGCTCCAAGCAGGACCAGCCCCAACTACATCATCCCAGCCAAGGCTTTGTCTACCCAGGTCTTAAAAACCTCCAAGGATGGAGACTGCACCACCTCCCCGGGTAACCTGTTCCAGTGCTTTACCACCCTCCGAGTGAGAAAGTTTTTCCTAATATCTAACCTCAACTTCCCTTGCTGCAGCTTGAGCCCATTGCACCTTGTCCTGTTAGATTTTGAGTTCTGTCTTTAAAAGCATCAGTGAGCTGGGAAAGCTGGCAACGTTGCAAAATGCCTGAGACCAGTTCAGGCAGGATCATGAAAGGATTTGTGTGTCAGGGGAAATAAAAGAGCATCTGACACTGGGAGAAAGCAGGGAGCTGGCATAAATGGTGCTGCACCACTCAGACACTTCCTTTTGGATGGGGAATGGGCAATGGTGATGAATGGCCCCAGGGGTAGAGGGCCCTAACAGTGTGTAACAGCATTAACTTACCCTTTGGCAATGCTGGCGTAGTCCGTCATGCTGGGGGGATGTCTCGAACCAAACTGACAAGGCGTGACAGATGAGCATGTGTGTATGTGTGTGTACATCACAGAAATATAACTGGATGGAGGAGGTTGTGCTGGTATGTGAGAAAATACATGTATAAGCATGCATGTGATACATGAACGCATGGGCTTGGGCATCTGCAGGTGAACTTGTGCAAATGTGCATGTGCATACAGGTGTCATTGCACGCATGAGCATTGGGTGTGCAGGGGTATGTATGTCCAAATGTGTGGGCATAACCTGTGACTATCTGCACGCATGCACAGGCATGTAACTTTATATGCACAAGTATGTGTGAATCCATGCAAAAGCAAGTGTGCAGAGAGGACAAGCGCACATTGGGCCTTGTGGGCTGCTGTGGTCCCCCTGCTTTACCCGTAGCAGGGTTGGGTGCTATATCTTGTGTTGTGTCAGGGTTGACTGTAGTTTTGCCGAGGCGTTAGACAGTGGATTTGTCTGGGATGGTTCGGACAGGGCTGATCCTGCCTTAGGAAGGGGGTTGGACTGGAGGTGACCCCTGAAAGTCCCTTCCACCCTGAATTTTCTTTGCTTCTATGTTTCTATGAGTGGTGCAGTCATCAGGAGAAGCAAACCCCAGGGGTCTGCTGGTTGGCTTGGGCTCTTGAGCCCAGGCAGGAGGGGCCAGAAGGAGACCCCTGCAGCTGCATGTGTCCTTGCCTGATAGCGTGGGGTTGAGGAAAGGAGGTTATTGCCCTTCAGCGGCTTGAGGCCATCTCCTCACTGGCCTCTGCTTCAAAGAGGAGCTGCTATGCTTCATAACATGGGCCATAATTCATGCCACATTATGCTGGGATCCCTAGGAAATTGCCCATTACATTGCAACGAGGGAGTGCAGCATGATTAATGTTACGGCAGCACTGAGTCAGGGCTTGGTGCAAATGTCATCAAAGCTGCGGCTTACAGCTCCCGGCTTGAGGGAGATGGACCCCGCAGGCCACGGCCTGCTCCCTTCCCACCGTCTCTGCACAGCCCTGTCCATCTAATGCAGCCCCCACTAAGAGGCTCCCAACTTTGTTTTATGCTTGGCCCCCTTCTCCAGCCCCTCTGCCCTGCGGCTGGGCCTCTGAAAGGGAGGAGGGAGCTATGGGAGATGGCTATCGCTTCTTTGATCCATGCATTTAATTGCCCCTTTGCAATCCACACCTACCCCAAGCAAGCGGCCTGACCCCAACACCCGACTCCTACAGCATCCTCCAGCCGAAGACCACTCTCAGTGTGATAGCCAGAGCAGGAAGAGTCAGAACTTGTGGCGGAGGTGATATCTTTTATTAAACCAATTGACTTTTCCAAGAAAAAGAAAAAAATCTTTAATTGCAAGCTTTCGGGCACTAGCACCCTTCTTCAGGCACAGGAGAAAAGATCGTACAAGTTCTCCTGGATAGAAATGAAAGTTCATATTTCATAGGAGAGCTGAAGGTGTGGTAAAATCTCCAGTGATTCTCAAGTGGGATGTCACCGAGCCCTGGGGTGCCTTGAGATCCCTCCCAGGGTGCCACGGGGTGCCGCGCACTGTTAGGCAGGCAACCACGATGCACGTGATAAACCCTGAGATCTCAAATAGGAGTCCATAGTGGTAAAATGCTCCACCCTGCTGTCGTCCTCCTGAATTCTTTGCAAAAATTTGCCGTAATATCTTTCTGTAGCCAAAAAATCCTGTGAAAAGGTGGAGATGGCATTTTCCGAGGCGTGCCTCTAGCTTCAAAAGGTTGAAAGCCACTTCTCCAGTGGATGGGAAACCTGGTAATCTTTGCCTTGCTCCTTCGGAAGAGCTCTCCTAGCACAGTGAGATGGGCCCTTCGTTTCTACTCCCAGCCTGGAGCAGCTAAGCCGACTGTGACGGCGAGCTCTCCTGCTACATCCCTGCCGTTGTGGGGGGCAGGATATGCTCTCCGTGATGTATTGTAGACCTCTTACATTGGAGGCCTAACGTGGAAGGAGTTTGCACCTGCCCCTGGCCAGCCCTTGGGGACAAAGCCCCTTCTCTGCTGCACAGCATCTGCCGCTCCCAGGGAAAACCTCCAGGCAGGACCGAAAGCAGGTGTCCCGTCTCTCCCGATTTATTAAGGCACGAGGCGCAGAGTGAGGAATCAGTGCCGGGAGTAAATCACATCAACATGCACCATGGTGCTGCCTTTGCCGCTGACAATTTGAGGGCCTCTCATAAATTTGCATATTTAATGACATGCCACGAGCAAGCTGGTTTTTGTTTTTTTTCCCCCATGAGACGCCGTGAGCTCATTGCAAAGCTCTGGTGATCCCTCTTTGTGCGCGAGGCCAGAGAGCGCTCCCTCGATGCTCTGGAAAGCAAGGGAGGAACTGCATTTCCAGGGCTTTGCATTGGGGTTTTTTTTAATGAAGGAGCCTGCAAGGAGCTCCTGAAATAAATACAGGGGAAGCTCCCATCATCCTGCCCATCCCTTGGGGACCTCTGAAAACGGGGGGGAAGAAAAACAGAAGAGATAAAAGGAGGATGGTGGAAGGGGGGGAGCACCAAAGGCCTGGGAGATAGCTTCTTGCTTGACACCTCATCTGGTTCAAAATTCACCTCTGGGCTGATGGAAGGACTACAGATCTCATAATAATGGGGGGTCCCGAGCAAAAAGGCCCCACTCCTCTGCATAGTCCCTTTATCGGGAAATTAGGATTCAAGCCTGACTACGACGCTGTTTTAGAGGAACAGACGTCACATGGAGGAGAGACGCGACCCCATCTGCATCGTGCCCTTGTCAGGAAGGCAAACTGCACGTAACTATTGCATTTGAAAAACCCGCTGGACTATTGTATAAATCGGATTCAACATTTCATATCGATTTTCATGGCTGCCCATCACTGAGCTCCTGGTGACTCTCAGCAGTCTCCTGAAGGTTTACATCTAATTCCTGGAGACCCCAGGGCAATCCTGAAGGGTTGGTGACCCTACTCCTGCTGTGACCTTTCCCTTTCCTCATTGCTTGGAAAAATCCAGGTCTCCTGAAGGAAGAAGGTGCACTGCGGTGCCATCACATCCCTTGCACGAGGCCTGTCTCTTTAGAGAGAGCGCGGCCCCTACAATTGTCATGGGGCAAGGCATTCTCCTTTAGCTCAATGGGTACAGTCCTTGCTTCCCAGCAGTTGGCATGGCATTATACTAGGGGCCAGGGGATCTGGGCTCTCTGCCACTGCCTTGCTGAGAGACCTTAGTCACATCACTTCCTCGCTCTGGTTCCTTTCTCCACTCTTTCCGGCTTAGGTTTTGAGCTGTGTGGGGCAGGACTGGTCTTTTGCTGTTTGCATTCGTGGCATCATAGAAAGGTGGGGCTGGAAGGGCCCTCGAGAGGTCATCTAGCCCAACCCTCTGCCTTGAGGCGGGATCAGCCCCGTCCCAACCATCCCAGACAAATCCATTTGCTAATCGTTTTTAGTAAAACAACAGGGTTAACCCTGACGCAAGACATGACAGCTGAACCTGCCACAGGTAAAGCAGTTGAACCCCGGTGGTCAACGTCCTGCTTCTGTCAAGACGCTCAAGAGATCCCCCAAAAAGGGCAGTGCCCCCAACTACAGAGGAAGGCAAAACCCTGCAGGGGGTCCAATTCCTTCCTAGCCCCAAATCTGGCATCAGTCTGATCCTGAGCAGAGGGGTAAGACCCAGGACCCAGCAGGAGCATTGGCACAGCCCAGTTACAATCCCCAGCCTTGGCTGCAAAACCCTGACACACGGAGCAGCAGATGGGGACGGGGACAGAAATTCCCTCCAGCCCCACACCGCACCCCGTAAAGCCCAGCAGCATGGGAAATAGCCATCATGCAACACCGCATAGCGTCGCCTAGATCATCTTCTCGAACGCCTCCAGCCATGAAGAGAGTCCATAATTTCCCCAGGCATCTATTCCATTGCCTCATTTTTCTAATTGGATTTTTTTCCCGATATCCAATCTAAACTTTGCCACAACTTCAAGCCGTTGGTCCGTGTCCTATTCTCCGCAGCAAGAGAGAGAAGGTCTTCTCCCTCTTCTCTGTGGCAGCCCTTCAGGTATCAGAAGATCGCTCTCATGTCCCCTTTGAAGTGCCTTTTCCACAAACTGAACATGCCCAGCTCCTTCAGCCTCTCCTTGTGTGCTGGATTTGCCTTCCAAGCCCCGTATCAATCGTTCCCTACTGAGCACAAAGGGATTTCAGCTCAGGCTGGACCTCCAGGTGCTTCTGGCCTGCCAGTAATACTAAATAAGAGCGAGAGGTGAGCCCTAGTTTTAGCTGCATGTATACAGCTTGCATAGGAGTTATGCTGGGAGCAAATAGATTTGACTGCAGCTGGATTCTTCTCCCTCTTCTGCCTTTCCCCCAAATCTTTGTCTTGTTGTTTTTTCCCCTTTGACATCTCAAGTGCTTGATTCCCTCTGCTTGTTGCAGCATCTCGCAGACTAAAGCTTTTGAAACAAATGATTAATGATGGTGTGATGGTGGGTGAAACGGTACCTGAAGTCGGCTGAGAAATCCCACTCCAACCCCTGCCTCGGCAGGAAAGTTTGCAAACTGCAATTTTCTTCCAAAATTTCCCGTAAAAAAACTTCAGTATTTTGTCCAAAAAAAAAAAAAATAGGTTTTGCAATTCATTCTGAGTAAAAATTGCTTCATTTTACTCAATTTGAATAAAATTTGGTCCAATCAAAAGATTGGACCATTTTATCAAAGATTTTCCTTCATAAGTGTCACTTGGGCTGAAAACCCAGATTTTATTGTGGGGGAGTGCATGATGGGAAAAAAAAAATGTTGAACAGCAGGAGATGACCTGGCTAGTGAGTCTACTCCCCTGGGTTCACAGGCATTGATTAACTCAAGGAATCTCCAAAAAAGCTGCTCAAACCATACCCATAACTAAGTCACAAAACACCAAGAACACCTTATAACACCCAGCAGGTAAAATAAGTGGGGCGAGGATGCTATCCTCTCTGAGTGGCACTGATCTGCTGCTCTGCTTGCTGCTCCCAGCCCTGTGCTCCCTGCACAAGCTGCTGCTTTGCTTTCTGCTTCCTTCTCGATGGGTTGGACACCCCTGAGAAACCGTGTCATGCCCTAAGTTTCCTTTTGCTTGGGTCGTGCTGTGATTTAAAGACTTTCCTAATGCCTCTGTGTATGGGACACACTGAGGTAGAGAGACAGACATGCAGGGGAGTTGCTTGTTGCAGGAAAATGAAATGGGGGATAGCAGAAGCAGGGAAAAACTGAGGGTCAGTGACTGCACGCTGGGTCTCCTTTCCACCAAGTTTCTGCCTAACTTGGTTCTCAGTAGGGATGTGAAAAGAAAGCCATGAAAGCCAGGAAGTTGCTTGGGGACTTTCATAGAAAATATTTGCATTGGGACCTAAATAGCCAAATCAGCCAAGCCAGGCAGCAAAGTGCTGGTCAGATCTACAGACCGAGATGCGTTGGAACAGCAAGTGAATGTGATACAGGGCACGCAGGCACTTCTCAGAGATTTGCCACGAGAAGGCAGCTCTGGTGCATTATGGGCATGACTCCCTTTGACTTCTGTGGCATTTGGACCGGGCCATATTCACTTAGATTGAGCATCTTGGTGTGTCCTGGACTCGCAGAGCTATCAACTTTAGAGGAGAAGGAGGTTTATAGGATTACAGCCCCAACCCCATGCGCATCGGATCGGGCCCACTGCCCCAGCCCTGCATGTTCCTGTTCAGGTCCATCATGTCAGCCCTGACCCCACGCACTCTGGATTGGGCCCACTGGCCAGGCCCCGGCTGCATGTGGCTATGTTTGGAAATTAATTGCCACTGCTCCCCTCCTGCCAAATGTCTAGTGGGAAGCCCTGCAGGCCAAATGACACAGCTCCCCAGGCCACATCTGGCGAGCAGGCTGGAGGCTGAGCACCGCTGTATTAGCTGAACCAGCTCCCAGCAGGAGGGTCCGCCTGGTTTTGAAATCCCGAGACTTCCCTTAAAAAGTGGGGAGCCTGATACCCAGCCTCACTTTTCCTCTTCTGTGTCAGTGAGGTGGCGGGTACCGTTATCCCTAGATACATCCTGATCCTCTATGAAACCTCCCCGGAAGATGTCTCTTGTCCTGCCTTTGCGGTGGGATTTTCCCATGTACTCAGCGTGGAACAAATGCTCCTTCCCATGAAACATCTCTAAAAACACCATCCTTGTCCCTCCACCAAGCTCACGTAGGCTTCTGCATAATCTTTCTACTTCTACCAGCAGCCCAATCTACTCAGCGGTTAATGCAACCCCGCCGTTATTTTTATCACCCTGCCTCTGAACTCTTCATCTGCCTTGCTTCAAAGTCAGCAGCGTCTCCGCTTGCTCAACAGAATCACTTGGCAAAGGACATGAGGATGGCGACCCAGGTCAGCTTCCCAGCTTAGGGTGCAGGCACATGACGTAGTTACCCCGGAGTAATTTAACATGGGTTTTGCTCTGCAGTAGATTTACTCTGAAGTGACAAGTGGACACAGGACCTTTCTGCAAGGGTGTGGTTACATCACCTGGTCCCGAGGTGAAGGCAAATCCAGTTTTCATCAAACGAATGGCTATTCTGGCATAAATGACCTCGGCGAATGGACGCATTACTAGTAGAGCGGTGAAACTTATACTGACGGGTAAGTACACCTCATTTTTTGAGCGGCAACTTTATCCTGGAATGGAGTGACAGCTAACATCATATGTGCACTTCACTTTACCACAGAATAAAGTCAATTTACCCCCCGCCCTGGGATCCAAGTTGGGACCTCTTCAGCGGTGGTGTGCTGGATGATCTACACAGGAAAGCAGGGCCAGGCAAACTCTCTCTACTTCACCCGTTTGGGCAATTTCACCCTTCTGATCCCAATCTGTGTGCACGTCTGCTTCCTGATATCACCCCAAACCAATTCCAACTGCGGGAGGCTGAATGAGTAATTTCATCGTATTACTATTAGCGGGGATGGATTCTGGGCCATCTGCCGTGGCATATGCTCTTTACACAATGCGCCGACTGTATTGATGAGAGAATGAAATTAGATCCATGGGTAGACAAGCTCCATTAACGAACTGCCACCAGACCCCGTGGGATCCTGGGGACTCATGGCCACACTCATCCTCCTCTGCCGGCATTTGGGAGAAGGTGGAGAGGACTCTTGGACAGTCACTTGGAGGCACACACGGGTTGCATCGAAGGTGACATTTCACAGAACAAACCTCAAATGCAGCCCACGTTGGAAAGCAGCGATGGGGAAATGCTCCAGAGTCTGAAACTCTGCAGCAATGAGAATGGAGCTCGCTTTAGAGGAAGCGTGCTCCATTGTGCACGCCGGCAGAAAAGGATAAATACTTATGGCTTTATCTGCTCTATCTTTTTGCTCCCAACACAAGCAACCCATGGCTATCGCTTGTTGGCAGACTCAACGGTATCCTGAATCACTTCTGTGCATCTGTAATTCTTCTGCTCGGGATGGTGGCGAGGAGGCAGAATGGGAGAAATTAGAGCTACGCTTCTGCAGAGTCCTGAATACTGTGAGTTCTCTTTCTTTGGCTTAATTCTCTTCTTCTTTGCATCCACTGCGGGAGAGGTCTTCTTGGTACTCAGGCACAGCAGGCCTAGGCCCACCAGGCAACAACAAGCCTCCCTCAATAGTTAAAGAGAGGCCACTTAGTGTATAACAGCTGAGTTCTTGGGACAAATAATGGAAAAAACGGGGGCAGGAGTGCGGGTTATAAGTTGCTAACTAGGATCCCAAGCAGGGACAATAAGCAGAGAACACCAGCCCCTTGAATATATTCAATATATATTCGATACATCTAATATATATATACTGTAGAAAAAGCCCAGTAAAACCATGCCTGGAGATGTGCATGGATGAGCATGAGGAAGACAGTCTCACAGTTGCCTGTGTTTCCCCCAGCCAGATCCTCTTTCCTGGTCTTGGAAGAGGGAGAGCTTGGCCATGGCCAGGAGGAGGTTGACCAGAGGGTCCAAGGACTTAACGGGGCTATGTATGGGGTGTGCATACTGGGAGAGATGGGACTGGGTTGGATGGGTTTGTGGTTTATGTCCGTATGACTTCTCTAATGTTCTTACTGATGGTTTGGGGAACAGCCCGTGTGAATCAGCGGCGTGGTTTGGGGCACTGCTGATGGTCACAGCACCTTTGCACTGCACGCCTAGCGTGAGAAGACGATAGAGAAGATGATGCCTGAACTCATGGAGAACAGAGGGGCTGGGAGGGAATCTGTTCAGTTATGGAAGTGGTAGGAGGCATGTACCTTGGACAGACAGAGGTGCATGGAAGACAGGGAAGGAAAGAGAAAGTCAGGAAGGAAGGGAGTCGGAGAGGAGTTGGCCAAGGCCACTAGGACATTTTCACCTAACGTGGAGCTGTGGGATGCCAACTGGGATGCCCCACAATTTTGGTGAGATGCCAGAGGTCAGATTTGAGTTGGCTAAAACCGTTTTTGGTCAAATATCGTATTCACCAAAGAGGCAGACTCAGGTAGGCTGAAACCATGAATTCCTGACAGATTCATCAAATTATTTTGGCTAAGGATGAAAAAAAGAAGAAAAAATTGAAAAAGTTAAAATGGTCCATTGGGACATTTTGAAATAATACGCTTCTATTTCTATTTTAGGCGATGTTTTGGTCAAAACCTATAGCTAACTGCAACTAACTTTTTAAAGGCAAAAATGCAAATCCAAATGAATTTTTCTTAATTTTTTTTTTAACTTTCCCAAGAATTGAATATACTTTTATGTGAAGCTTTCTTGAAAGGAGTGATACTTAATTAAATTAATTGTGTTATTCTAAATGAATTTAGGTTTGGAGAGGGGACTGCCAGTCCAACCACATAAGACAAACCTTGATGTGGGAAAGCAGAATGAAGGAGGGGAAAGAAGATTTGCCCTTTTTACCAAACTGTTCAACGTAGGACTCTGCCAGTGTTGTTCTGGGGTTAGGTGTTACCGGCCATGTCAGACTCTGTCAGTGGGGGTGGATGGTTACCGTTAGGATATCATCTGTATTGCATATTATTCCAAGAAAGAGACCACATGAGCTTCGGTTCATACAGTTTGGCCAGGTTTATTGTCTAGAAATGAGTCGAGATGCTAACTAATGCCCATGACCAGCCAATCCACGGTGCTCTCTAGGTCATTTGTGGGCATGGTACAGACATGAACCTAACCCCTAAGCCCAGTACAGAGAATTAAAGGCTTCCAGGCCCCCATTTTTATACACTGATCAAAAAAAAAAATCCTATTTACAGAACACATCCTAGTTCTCACCAGTCACCACATCATCTTTAGGTCATATCTTCTACCTCTGGCTTCTCAATTAGTGCAGCCTATCCACCAGATCGGGACATCTGGTTGCCATCGGTGTTTCGGTGTTGTGTAACAGTCTCATCAATCCAGTCTCTATCTGTTGGCCTTGGAGGCACCGCTAAAGCTAATGAGCTACTTCCCCAACATGTCTATGCAAGTTTTGTATTCACTGGCGCCTACTTGGGTTCACGCTGCTAGCAGAGCCTCGGGATGATTTGTGTATGCACTGACTAATGGTTGTATTCACCCATGCTCCAGCAAGGCAGACCATGGAACAAGGAGCAATGGCCTCAAGTTGCAGCAAGGGAAGTTTGGGCTAGATATTAGGAAACACTTTCTCATGAGGAGGGTGGTGAAGCGCTGGACCAGGCTCCCCAGAGAGGTGGTGGACTCTCCATCCTTGGAGGTTTTGAAGACCCAGGTAGACAAAGCCTTGGCTGGGATGATGTAGCTGGGGCTGGTCCTGCTTGAAGCAGGGGGTTGGACTAGATGTGACTTCATGCGGTCCCTCTCAATCCTCATTTTCTATGATTCAAAGGTCTATATTCAGAACCAGTTTCCTCATTAAAGACTCAACCCAATTGTCATTTTTGGGAAAAAGGTGAGGATGGTACATGCCTCAATACGGTACTCTCCCATCCATAGGTTAGCTTAGATAACCTCTTCTCACTCAACGGAGCGATAAATGCACAGAAAGCCTCACCCCTTCTGACCCTACCAACTATGAAACAACTATGAAACCCCAGAGAAGCACAAACCGGAGATAGGAAGCAGGTTGCTCGTCAAAGCTTCTCCGAGATACAGCCCGTGCACACAGCATGGCGCTGGCTCATGGTTATCTGTGCTAACAGACAAGCGAGCACTCGGGCGAGTCACAGCAGGAGGGAAAAGCAGCAGAGCCCTCGTGCCCCTGCCGTCCAAGTGGAGGGGCAACCCCGCAAGCGGAGAATGGGAGCGCACGGCTCAGTGGAAAAATATGCGCCCATTAGGGGAGCGACGCGGTGGTGAGAAGCTTCTGCCGCTGCTCATTTGCAAGCGGTTTTTGGCGGGGATGCTTTTTACACTGCACACAAGCACACCAGGGAGCACACGGCTCTCGGAGTGAGGATTAGCCAACAGCTATTATTTCCAGAGCTCTGCACTGAGAGGAGAGCTCTCTGAAAGGTTTGTACCCAAACCGGAACCAAGCGAATGCTGGAGCACGTTCCAACAAAAAGTAGAGGATTAAAAGTTGGTCTCAAGTAGTACCGTGAAAAATAAGATATAAAGTGGGGTTTTTTTTTTTTTTGGTTTTTCTTCCCTTTTCAGTTGGAATACAGAAATGTCTCCATGCCCCTTTCTATCCCAGCAGGAGGATGCAGTCCACAGGCAGGTTAGAACAGCCCAGAAAGTTGCTGTAGCCTGTGCCCAAGGTTATCTAGGTTTCTGGTCCACCCGTCATATTCGTTACAGCCTGATCTTGTCTCTTCTGCACCGGGAAGGACATTCAACACATTCTCCACCCCAGTCAGGGATGGAGAATGGGAGGAAGGAGGACCCAGGGAATTATAGGCCTATAAGTCTTACCTCGGTCCTGGGGAAACTCTGAGAAAATTATCCAGGAGCACATCTGCAAGGGGCTGGGGGGGAGATCATGCTTAGGGGCAACCAACACGGGTTCATTCGAGGCAGGTCCTGTCAGACCAACCTGGTGGCCTTCTA
>NW_017729033.1:3055763-3057971 GCF_001723915.1 Gavialis gangeticus
ACCAACTTCCCAGAGAAGTGGTGCAGGCTTCTACCCTGGGGGTCTTTAAGAGGAGGCTGGATGTATACCTTGCTGGGGTCGTTTGACCCCCGTACTCTTTCCTGCCCATGGCAGGGGGTTGGACTTGATGATCTGCTCAGGTCCCTTCTGACCCGACCAGCTGTGAAACTATGATCATAGTTTTGTTCATCAGAGCAAATGAAAGGTGCTTGGCTGCAGCTGGATCTGAAGTGGCCATCGGGGTGAATCAGCTTGCACTGAGCCCTGTGTCACCCTGGCGAGCCGGCACCTAACAAGCTGGTTGAATGCCTGCCAGTCTACATTATACTGCATCTGTCTTAGGTCCTTACCTGGCCCCCATTACTGAGCACCTCAAAGTCTCTGAAGCAATCAGGGCTCATGGTAGAGGTGATGTCTGTTATTAGACCGACACGATTTTTGCAAAAAAGAATTCTTTAATTTTGCAACAAGATTTTTTGCAAAATTAAAGAGTTTTTTTTTGCAAAAATCGTGTCGGTCTAATAACAGACATCACCTCTACTATGAGCCCCGGTTGCTTTTTGCTCTCGACCAATAAGGCTACAACCTGGTTCCCTGACTCAAAGTCTCGGGTGCATTTGTCCTGAGAACGCCCTTGGGTTTAACTTCTCCTTGTGATGGAGAGAGATGCCCTGAACCCCATGGCACCGATGACCAACCAAGGCACGGGAAAGGAATTAGCTGCCCATGGCAGGGCCCAAGGTACTCAAGACTGAAGCTGGGCTGCAACATAACCCTTGTGCAGGTGCTCCCTGCTCTGTATTTCTGCTTTCTGGTTTTCCAAGAGTATATCCACGCTGACTCCCTGCCGTGAAGCAGCCCTGCTCCTCCAATGGTGCCGACTCCCAGAAATGAAGCAATGCCAGGACCCTGGGCAACATGGCAGGCTGGAGACAGAGGGCCTGAGAGCAATAGTGACTTGGTCAAGGTCATGCAGGAAGACGTTGAATTGCAAGGACCTGAATTGAATTGCAGACTCCCAGAGCCCAGCTTAGCACCCTAGTCTGAAGCTCTGCTCTCCCCCACTCCTCTCTGCAAGGGACTGTGCCTCCCTTTCAAGTTTGCCCCCTCTCTCCTGTCCTAGCCCAGCTTTTCCCCGCTCAGCAATGAACAGCCCATCGCCTGGGCATTTGCACAGTGTTAATTTTGATGGATAGCTGCCTTCCAGCCTCAGGAAAAACAGATGCTGCGTGTGCTGCGCCAGCTTCCTGCAGCTTCAGCATCGAGCCACATGCGCGCTGCTATCCAGGGCAGCAAGGATAGCCCACAGCCAGGTAGGGCTGCTGCGCCACTCCTGGCACACGGATCCAGGCCAGAGTTTAAATTCCTGGTAGATCTGCCCCAGCCCAAAGGCTGTGCGGGATAGAGGGAAACAGGCTGGGCAGCCCCATTGAGCTGGAAAGCCTGGATGTGGGTGCTGCTCTGGTTTCCAGACTCTGTGAAGGCTGGGGGGGGGCGGCGGTCAGACCTGTGTCAATTCAGTGCAGAGCTTGGGGCCCAAGCTGGCTTTCCCTATTCTATAAAAGCAGGCAGGGGATCAGTTCAAACCAGTCTCTAATGACAAGCACAACACTGAATTGCTCAGGAGCAGCCTTATTGCAGAAGGGATGGATTTGAATGCACACATGCAGTCTCAGCCATGTGTCCTAGCACCTATACTGCTGCCAGCTAATGGAGAGTTTCCATGAGCTCAGGCCTGCCAAGTTCCTCTGAGCATCTCTGGATGGCATGAAATCCCTTGCTGGCCCTGCTACTCCAGCAGGTCCTCCCCTGGTACCCGAGACGTCCCCCTCGTTGAGCCACGGGTCTTGCTGCAGTGGGAACGGCACAGCAAGAAGCCAGGCTTGCCCCAGAGGGGATTTCATCTAAACAGGCAGAGGGGGAAGGAGATGGACTCCAAGGACTGGAGCAATCATAGAAAATAAAGGTTGGAAGGGATCTCAGAAGGTCACATCTAGTCCAACTAGCAGGACCAGCCCCAGCCCCAGCCCCAGCTACATCATCCCAGCCAAGGGTTTGTCTAGCCCAGTCTTAAACACCTCCAAGGATGGAGACTGCACCACCTCTCTGGCTAACCTGCTCCAGTGCTTCACTGCCCTCCTCGTGAGAAAGTTTTTCCAAATATCCAACCTCAACTTCCCTTGCTGCAACTTGAGCCCATTGCCCCTT
>NW_017729033.1:3062971-3066933 GCF_001723915.1 Gavialis gangeticus
CTCTTTGCAGCCCCCCTACAGGGAGGTGAAGGCTGCTATTCAATCCCCCTCGGTCGTCTCTTCTGCAGACTAAATCAGCCCAGTTCCCTCGGCCGCTCCTCACCAGTCACGTGGCAAGGCTGGACACAGAACCAGGGTGGCATCTACATCACGTCTCAGGCAGTCCCTGATGCAGGCCACCCTCGAGCCACCTTTCCCTTTTGGGCATATGCCAGCTGGCTCAGGTAAGTGAGGCTTACCCCTTTCTCATAGGATGTGCAAGTCTCCAGGCTTATAGCCCAGCACCTGGCTCACAGGATAGGATCACTTCTGTGCTACCAGCCGCAGAGACCCCCCCCCCAGTGCACCCCCAGACCTGTTTATATTTTGTTTGCAGGACACAAACCAGGAGTGAGCACTTGGAAGGGGCAATGCCCTGCCCGCCCTGCCTTCCAGGAGGTGTGTGCAGGGGAGGCAGGGGAGGCTGGGGTGGGGGCACATCATTCAGCACTCCTGCCTTGCCCTCACACATCCTCTGCTCTACTGATCTCCGCCTCGCTCCTCTGCCCTGCTGCGGTCCTTGTCCTCTCATCTCAGCATTGTCCCCTGACGGAGAGCAAAGCAGGGGTGTGACATGCAGCGACTCCTTCCCCAGCTCTCCTGGCTGTCCCTTGAGGGTATCAGGTCTCTACAAGGGACATGGGTTGGTAGAAAGAGATGGCAGGATCAGGCAAAGATCGGTCAGTGGCAGGGTGAAAAGCCAGTTGCTGCTGAAACAAGGGTGGATGAGGCCAAGCAGGGCTAACTGATTATGGAAATTGCACGGGCCATCTGGAAGTCAGGGAAGCTGAAAGCCAGGACATCCGTGAGCTTGGAGCACCCCGGTCTGGGCTTAGTGAACAACAACAAAGGAAACAATCGGCCCAGAAATCCCCTTCGTTATCTCATTCCTAAATGCTCTGGATTAGGGCTCGGATTAGGGAGGGAGTCCATGCCGCTTGCGCTGCTGCCTCAATGCACGGCACTGTCTCCTACCTTGACTCTCTTTGGTAGGAGGACAGGGGCCCGGGGCTCCCTGCAGATGGAGCAGGGAGGACCGCTTCATCCCCTGTCCCCTTCCTTCCTCGCGTGACAGGGTATTGAGCAGAATCCACAGGTTTTGTTGGAATTTGACAGGCCGTGCCCTGGAGCAAGAACTGCCCAAGACAGGGTAAATCAGCCCAGGCCGGTACCGAAGGAGCTGGTCAAATGCCAGCCAGTCTACATTACACTGCAGTCACTGCCACTATTGCCCAAAAAAAAAGTGAGTTCACTCCTTTGACTCTGCCTTTCCCATGGCTCTGACCCAGAGCTGCAAACTCATGTCCCTGGGGCTGTGTTGCAATTTGGGTGAGCTTGTACATACCAATCGCATTGCTTCCATGAATTACAGAGCACGGGAGCCAGAGGCTGTGGCAGGCTTCTGCCCGTGCCACCCACCATCCTGCCCATCACGATGGGGACAACCCTGGGTCTGCAGCATCTGCTCCGCGCAGCAGCCCCTTCACACACACATCCCAGGTGCCCGCAAAGGGACCCACCAGCAGACATCCTGCAGCAGAAAACAAGCCGGAGATTGGTCATTTACATACATTTTCATATTTTTGCACATATTCCGGTGCGACTCATTAGAGGCGCATTGAATTCGGGTGAGAAAAATCAGGAAGGAACTTCCTTTTTTAACGCTTGAGGGCCGAGGGCATCTCTTAACAAACCCAACTCCCCTAGTGCTTGGGTTCACATGAAACTCCTCCTCCCTGGCCAGGGGTTTGGGATCCCAAGCACAAAGGACCCAGATGCAATATTCTCTGCTGGGGAATGGAGGGAAATATTGCTCTGAGCAAACCCACCCCATTCTTCACATGCAGTAAGATCTGCCTTGCATTCAGAGTGCTGCTGCTTCCTTGGTGCTCCTCAGACCCCTGCGGACAAGCCCACTCGGTCCGCCTACTCCTGCTCTGCATAAACATGCCTGGAGATGAGACAGGCTGCCCTCTAGGCACCTCTTCCCCTACCACCCGGCCTCTCTTGAGCACACCGGTGATGGACAGCTCCAGACTAGCAGCTTGGATTATCCCTAGGGTGTGTGAGCTGCCTCATGCTGGCATCTGGCATGTGCGGGTGAGAGTGGAAATGGCTGGGCAGGACACAGTGCTTGGGGATGCTCTCAGGACTGCTGTAGGAAGGTGCTGGATGGTGCATGTCTCGGGACTGCTTAGGAAGGTGCTGGATGGTGCATGGATGGATGCTCTCAGGACTGCTGTAGGAAGGTGCTGGATGGTGCACGGATGGATGCGTTCAGGACTGCTTAGGAAGGTGCTGGATGGTGCATGGATGGATGCATTCAGGACTGCTTAGGAAGGTGCTGGATGGTGCACGGATGCTCTCAGGACTGCTGTAGGAAGGTGCTGGATGGTGCATGGATGGATGCTCTCAGGACTGCTGTAGGAAGGTGCTGGATGGTGCACGGATGGATGCGTTCAGGACTGCTTAGGAAGGTGCTGGATGGTGCATGGATGGATGCATTCAGGACTGCTTAGGAAGGTGCTGGATGGTGCACGGATGCTCTCAGGACTGCTGTAGGAAGGTGCTGGATGGTGCATGGATGGATGCTCTCAGGACTGCTGTAGGAAGGTGCTGGATGGTGCACGGATGGATGCGTTCAGGACTGCTTAGGAAGGTGCTGGATGGTGCATGGATGGATGCATTCAGGACTGCTTAGGAAGGTGCTGGATGGTGCACGGATGCTCTCAGGACTGCTGTAGGAAGGTGCTGGATGGTGCATGGATGGATGCTCTCAGGACTGCTGTAGGAAGGTGCTGGATGGTGCACGGATGGATGCGTTCAGGACTGCTTAGGAAGGTGCTGGATGGTGCATGGATGGATGCATTCAGGACTGCTTAGGAAGGTGCTGGATGGTGCACGGATGCTCTCAGGACTGCTGTAGGAAGGTGCTGGATGGTGCATGGATGGATGCTCTCAGGACTGCTGTAGGAAGGTGCTGGATGGTGCACGGATGGATGCGTTCAGGACTGCTTAGGAAGGTGCTGGATGGTGCATGGATGGATGCATTCAGGACTGCTTAGGAAGGTGCTGGATGGTGCACGGATGCTCTCAGGACTGCTTAGGAAAGTGCTGGATAGTGCATGGATGGATGCGTTCAGGACTGCTTAGGACGGCGCTGGATGGTGCATGCATGGATACTCTTAGGTTTGCTCAGGGACATGGGCTGAGTGGAACGGGATTACATTCCTTCAGCAATCTTGGACAAAGCAACTAGCCCCAGGTCATGCCATGAATCTAGGTGGAGCTGGGAAGTGCCCCTCAGTCTCCTTTGTCCCAGGCTGGTCCCCTCAGCACTTGGTTATCCTTCCTCTCTTGATCTGAATACCAGCCTGTTGCAGAAAGGGGTCAAAGGTGCTCTCGAGACCACCACAGCCTCCAAGGGGAGTGCTCACAGCAACGGCCTCCTTCATCAGCTGCAAGGACAAAGTGAGTGGACATGGGAGGCTGTGAGGCCAGGACTGAAACGTATATATGAGTCTCGGTGTCTTCACGTGCTTTTTGCACTTGGGAAGAGGGATTCAATACACACACACACACGCACACACGCATGCACGTACTGAGGCAGATAACAGGAGCTTTCTCTCAATCAGCTAATTCTAGGCAACACTACCAACGCACCTTCAAAGCTGCTTTGTTACCCTGGGATTTTACAACAGGACAATTATTTTATGCTATGGATTGGGGAGTAAATAACCCCCCAAACCCCATAAAGCTTTTTCTTAGTGCAGACAAGCTGCTAAGAGGACAATGCAAAGCAGTTTTCCTGTTACTATGATACTATGATAATTGCGCCTGCCTTTCTTTTCCCTGGCTCAGGGACAGAGAGGTACATGCGTTTCTCTTTTGGAGTCTGAAGATGCTGGCTGGCAATGAACAGG
>NW_017729033.1:3071933-3078862 GCF_001723915.1 Gavialis gangeticus
CACACACGCATGCACGTACTGAGGCAGATAACAGGAGCTTTCTCTCAATCAGCTAATTCTAGGCAACACTACCAACGCACCTTCAAAGCTGCTTTGTTACCCTGGGATTTTACAACAGGACAATTATTTTATGCTATGGATTGGGGAGTAAATAACCCCCCAAACCCCATAAAGCTTTTTCTTAGTGCAGACAAGCTGCTAAGAGGACAATGCAAAGCAGTTTTCCTGTTACTATGATACTATGATAATTGCGCCTGCCTTTCTTTTCCCTGGCTCAGGGACAGAGAGGTACATGCATTTCTCTTTTGGAGTCTGAAGATGCTGGCTGGCAATGAACAGGACACAAATACTGAGACCGACACATCAGAGAGGGGGACAGATGGGTGGGTGCATGGTTTAGCGGTGGGGTATAGGTTAATGGACCCTGTCGGGGGGAAAAAAAGTATGTCGGAGAATTTAACAATTCAAACAGAGGCAAAACCAGCCTCCAGCAGACTCCCTCCTCCTGCGGTTGTGGGGGAGCCCTGCGCAGAAGGCGATGGACGGACATTCATAGCATCCTAGGAAAGTCAGGCTGGAAGGGACCTCACGAGGTGACATGTAGTCCAGCCCATGCTCAAGGCAGCATCAGCCCTGTCTCAACCATCCCAGCCAAGTCCCTGTGCAGCCTGCTCTGGAAAATGTCTGGGGCGGGAGATCCCACAACTTTTCTAGGTGCCTGTGCCAATGCATAGTCAGAAAGTTCCCCCTAATCTCCCACCTGCATTTCCCCTGCTGCAGCTCGAGGCCGTTGCTCCTAGTCCCATCCCTTACGACCACAGGGAAAAGCCCACCGCCATCCTCTCTAGACTCACCCTTCAGGTACCTGAAGACCGTTATCAATTAGATATTGGGTTTATCACGGCCCCTTTTCTCTTCCCCTAATGAAACACCCCTAGCTGTTTCAGCCTTTCCTTGCATGTTATGCTTCCCAGCCTTGTTGCTGGAAAGGAATCCCATCCTCTCCCTGCTTTCTCCTTGCTGTGGTAGCCAAGCCATTTGCTGGTGGCCTTTTCCATTAACCCTGCCTCCCATTATATGCTGGCTGGTGGGTTGTGGGGCTGGGTTTACATCTGATTCACAGTCCATTTTTTCTGCCAGCTCCGGAGCGCAGAAGCGGCCACATCCTGGGGCTCACCCGCTCACGCACCTGCTCCCAACACCTTGGTGGTTGCACTAGGCTAACGGGGGAGCCTCATTTCCTTTTATATTCCCCGGGGGGACGTCCTGACCAAGAGACAGTCCAGCCAGGAGCAGGGAGCATAGACATTTTGCACCCAGCAACAACCCCCTGCCCCGAGATGCCTCCGCGGGCCAGGCCGGCAGCATCCTCAAGCTGGCAAGGACAGTGAAAAACAAATCCCCTCCAACACGTGGCTAGAATCAGCACTTAAGCAGAAAATAGCAGGGAGTTGTAAATGCTGCCTGGGAGGGAAAAGGAGCTTATTTTTATTTGCAAAGCGAAGGCTTGCAAATTTATACGTCTGGGCCGACGGCAGCAAAATTAGCAGTGACAAGCCCCTGGCCGGCAGCAACGAAAGCCCTTCATTGCACCGGCTCAGTCCAGAGTTTACCCACCTCTTCGTGCAAGATGCTGAATCCTCCCTCTCAAAGGCGGGGGCATGGGGGGTTGCATTTTGGTTTTCAACCCCCACTTTGAGTTGTCCCTGCAACTGCCCCACCACCACCGCACTGAGTTTTTCCCCGTGAGCCGGGGTAGGGGCTCGTGATCTGATCCAGGCCCCGAATCTGTGCCACCAGCTCACTGCCCGCAGCTGCCAGAGCCATCAAAGCCCATCCTCTGGGCTGCCCCCACGATGCGGGCGCTAGCACGTTCGTCCATAAAGCAAGGAAAGCGCCGTACGTTTCCCCCTCGCAACTCATTTGGGCCTCCTACGAGGTGCTCTTAATCCTTCCCCCGTGATGGGGAAGCGATAACCTGACCAAGGTGTACAGCCGTGTTTTGTCACCACTGCAGGCAAAAAAACCAAAAAAATAAAAAATCAAAAAATCAAAGCGAGCTGGATATAAACACTCTCAATCAGCCCATTATAACCTCGGCATCGCCGGGGCCAGCTGTAAAGCTGCTTTCAAGAGGAATATCTCCTGACATATTAGCAGTTGATTTAAATACTAATGGTCTGGTAACTGCATTTGAGCAGAATAATGCCCATAATAATAGAAGCCATAAAAAAGAGCAGCATCCAGATATACTTGGCAATTTTTTTTTTTTTTAGGCTTACTCTCACCTGTGTGTTAACCCTATTAGTAACTCTCTTAGCAAGGAAAGCTTGCCGGTGAAAAAACAGGCTGCCTAGACACGTTCTAAGATAAGATTATGCACGGGTAGGAGCGCTGCCAGCAGGTCGAGGGCAGTGACTCTTCCCCTCTATCCAGCACTGGGGAGGCCACATCTGGAGTCCTGTGTCCAGCTGTGGGCCCCCCACTGCAGAAAGGATGTGGACACATTGGAGAGAGTCCAGGGGAGGGCAGTGTAAATGGTTGGGGGCTGGGGGAGAGGACTGGTGAGGAGAGGCCGAGGGAACTGGGCTGATTTAGTTTGCAGAAGGGAAGACCGAGAGGGTTGAATAGCAGCTTTCACCTCCCTGCAGGGGCTGCAAAGAGGATGGAGCTGGGCTGTTGTCAGTGGGGGCAGATGGCAGGACAAGGGAAGTTGAGGTTGGATGTTAGGAAAAACTTTCTCACTAGGAGGGTGGTGAAGCACCAGAACAAGATACCTAGAGAAGTGGTGGGATTGCCCTCTTTGGAGGCTTTTAAGGCCTGGTTCAACAAAGTCTTGTCTGGGATGATGTAGTTGGGGCTGGTCCTGCTTTGAGCAGGGGGTCGGACTAGATGTGACCTCCTGAGGTCCCTTCCCACCCTCACGTCCTATGATACTAAGATACGTAAAGGGTCGATAACACTTGCCTTTATTATTACTACTATCACCACCGCCAGAGTGTCAGGAACCCTGATCCACCTTCTTCAGGTCCAAAACTCCTCTTGGCATCAGCTGCGATCAACAACTGTTGAAATTAGGAGCAAAGGGATGTAGAAAGAGAAGGGGATTCCTGGCTTGTATTGTACTGTCTGTTGTTGTGGCCAGCAAGCATGTATATAATCCTGGATGCCATGGGAATCTAATCCCACTCATAAATTTGTTAAACTCCATCCTGAAATGAGTTTGAGTGCTTTTGCCTGCACCGATCATAGCAGGTCACTGGAAGCTGTGGCTCCTAGTCATGTCCCCAAGAGCCACAGAGAATAGCTCATCTCTACCTTCTCTATAATTACCCTTCAGGAATTTGAAGACCATTTTAGTCTGTTATCAGACCCCCTGCCCCCCCCAAATATTTTCTTCTCCAGACTACGGCATAGAATTGTGCTCCTCTGACGGCTTGGAGATTCCAGACTCAGTTTATCCGCAGCCAGTTTGTACCCATTTGTTCCTATGCCCACGTAGGAGGAGCGATCCTTGGGGCCACGGAGTCCAGCCCCCTGCTATTGCAGAAACGGTACAGAGCCCCTGCTATAAACACATCTGGCTCCATCTTAAAAGTTGCCAGGTGTTTACCCCCTTCTTCCATTGGAAGGCTCTTCAGGAATTGTATTTCTCCAATAGCCGGAGACCTCATTTCAAGCCAGAGGGCCCAACACAGAAGACCTGTTAGGTTAGCTAGCTCCCTGCCCTGGTGTATTTATAAACAACAGTTCGAGCCTCCTCTCCACCTTCAGTTTTCTAGCTGAAATCAGGCAAGCACTGCCAATCTCTTCTCAGAAGAGCCATCCCCCCGATCATCCCAGTAGCTCTTCTTGCTTGACCATGGGTTCAGCTTGCTTGACCATGGGTGACCAGCAAGGCATGCAGGATTGCAGCTGAGGCTTCCCAATGCCTACACAATGGTGCTAATAACTTAGTTTCTACTGAAGTGCTCATCTGATGGATTTTAGACTGCATTCGCCTTTTCCAAGGTCTCGTGACATCCCTGGCTTATGGCCTCCAGGCCATTAACTAATGTACTGTAGTTTTTCTCCTTCCTCTCTTGTTTCTGACCAAGAATGGCAAGAATGACAAGGACTCGGAAGGCGATATTCAGAGGACAGCAAAGTTTCCAGTTCCTGTTGATTTTCAACATGAGCCGGGCACTTTTCCGCCTCTCGTGCTCATGAAAATCCACCCAAGTGTACCGTGGCTATGGTTTCCCTATGTTACCCACTTAAGTTATACTACATTTCAAGCCAGTGGTAGTATAGACATACCCTTAAATGAGCTAGCTCAGGGACCACAAGCAGTATAGCCCTGGCAGCAACACATCATTTGTCCCACTGAGAAGGGCAGAGAGTGAAAAGTCATCAAGTAGTTGCGTTCAACAGCCTTGCAGTGAACCTCCAGTGGGCCTCGGGACCTAGCTGGTGCCAAGGCCATGTTCATCACACATGGAGGTGATATCAGTCCCAAGGTCTCTCCAGCATTTACTGCTGAGGTGCTGCTTGCACCCTCATTACAGTCGTGTTTGAGCACCTCATGGTCCTTAATGGATTTGCACTATAGCTCTGTGAAGCAGGGCAGGGCGCTGATTGCAGTTGTACAGGTGGGGACCTGAGATATGGCTCCTCAAAGATAAGCCATGAGACTTGGGTATCTAAATCCCTTGGATGAGCTCCATTTCTACAACTTGCCTAGCGTCACCCAGGACTTCTGCGCCGCAGCCAGGAGTTGAGCATCGGCCTCTCGAACCACCTTAGACCTTAGTTTGTCCCTTCAAGGCTCCTCTGACCAGGATCAGGGAGGACTGAACCCTCCAGCCACGAGTTCTTGACATCCAGAAGCATGTTAAATTTTACAAACCACTGTGCTCAGATATGACATGCCATAAATGTTTATGACTAACGAGCATTCATAATTAATTAATGACCACACATCGCGATCGCTGCCTTCACCCCTAGATTGTCTTTTCCTTTCTACTTCCATAAAGATTTTTATTTTTCTTCTCAGGCCTATGAAACCCAGTTACGAGCAGGAGAATGGAAATGAAAATTCACTCTTGGGTAACATCAGAGTGGCAGCGCAGTAAATGAATTTGAAATGAAGTGTAGCAATAAAATGAATTATTCAAAAAACACACCTATTCCTGTGTTGTTTGATCAATTAGTGCTACTATATTAAGGCTATAATTTATTGCAAGGGAAGAAGAGAATTAAAAGTGAAACCAACAGAAGGGTAAGAATTAATTGTGAGAGAGATAAAAACAAGGACAAATAAGTGAGATGTTAAAAGGAAAAAAGCTATCGGCCAACGTGAATGGATGTTTCTGTCCCCTGGGTCTTCTCACCTTGGCTCATCAAGGTCTAATGTAGATTTGCAGAGCTGGCTACACATTGGAAGACAAATGTGTATTCGTGGATGAAGCACTGGCCTTAGCCTTGGGGCCCTGGGTTCAATTTCTCCCTCCTTCCCTGAGTAAATCACTTAAAATCTGGCTGCCACATGAAGATAGTGCTTCCTTCCCTACTTTGAGAGAGAGGCGGGCTCCTCCATGCTTGAGCTACATCATTATTACCATGCAATTGCACTCAGGCTTAAAAGCTACTGCCCAAATCACAGCTCATATTGTGTTAGGTGCTGGACAGACACATGGTTAGAAAGAGACAGGTAGGGAGAGGAGCTGATGAAGAGGCTTTCCCAAGGCTACACAATGAGTCAGCTTGGACAAGACTGGGGTTGTCTTCGTTCCCAAACCAAGGCTCTAGTAAGGAGGCCAGAGCGGTTCCTTGATCTCTCTTTAGACATGCTAGTGAGGATGTAGGATGCACAAAGACTTAGGGTACTGTTACAGGTGACTTTTAAAACATTTTAAAATCAGTAGACTGTTATACCCTTATAAATTTAGAACAGCTTCAGAGCAGTTCCTGGGGAAGACTTAATGCCATCTCAGACCCATACAGGTGTGACTGGGGAGCAGGAGCATGGGCAGGAACCAGGAACCTATCCCTCCTCTGGGGTGGAAGAGGAGGTGGAAGGGCTAAAGCAGAGAAACCATCCTGGGGGCTGTGGCTTCCCCCCTCCTCAGCCGTCAGGAGCCAGCCGGCGCCACGGGTGGGAGGAGAAAAGTCTTGGGGGCCGACAAAAAAACCAACCTGTTGGAAGTAAATGGGCAAAGGGGAGAAGTAAACAGAAGATTGGAAAAGAATAAAAGTCAATAAAGGACCAAAAAAATCTTGCACGCGTTTCACTAAATTGGGATTGGGTCAGTGGCGTTGGGCCAATACCCACACCAGGGCAGAGCGGAGACCCCTTGCCGGCTTGCTTCATGACACATCAGGGCGGAAGTTGGGTTAATACCTACACCAGGGAAGAGCTGAGACCCAGCAGGCTCACTGCACGCAGGCCACACCAAGGCAGAGCTAAGACCCAGCTAAGAATGCAAAGAGAAGGAGCCAGAGAGAGGTAGGATTGCTGTTGCTTTTTGGACACGGGTCAAGAGCATGCAGCAAAGGGGTGAGCTGCACCTGGGTGCTCAGAGTGGTCGGGGTGTGCTTGGCTCAGAGCCCACGGGTGTCGGCTTCGGGCCAGAATGACCCCTGGGCAGAAGAGTTCAGGAGGGTTGAAAGTTTGCCCAAAGAGCTAGGAGGAAGAAGGCTTGGGAATGGTGCATCCTGGGATGCTGGAGGAACGAAAAGAGAGTATTTTATCTCTCCGGAGCAGATTAACAATACCGGCATTAGTGGCTGCTTTGTGGCCATGGTAGGGGGTGAGGGGTGTTCTAGTTCAGTGTTTCTCAACCGGTGGGATGGGATGCTACAGTTGTGTAGGTGTAGGTGGGACTTTTAGTGTCCTTAAAAATTTCCATTAACGATTAATATAATACTAAAATGCATGTACCTGTAAA
>NW_017729033.1:3083862-3095535 GCF_001723915.1 Gavialis gangeticus
TTGAAAGTTTGCCCAAAGAGCTAGGAGGAAGAAGGCTTGGGAATGGTGCATCCTGGGATGCTGGAGGAACGAAAAGAGAGTATTTTATCTCTCCGGAGCAGATTAACAATACCGGCATTAGTGGCTGCTTTGTGGCCATGGTAGGGGGTGAGGGGTGTTCTAGTTCAGTGTTTCTCAACCGGTGGGATGGGATGCTACAGTTGTGTAGGTGTAGGTGGGACTTTTAGTGTCCTTAAAAATTTCCATTAATGATTAATATAATACTAAAATGCATGTACCTGTAAAAAAATACACTTCTTGGAAAACGTGGGGTTTTGCTTTTATCATGGTGGGACCAGGGTTTTTTGACAAAACGGTTGGTGAGACGCAAGGTGGAAAAGGTTGAGGACTGCTGGTCCAGTGGACACACCTCTACTGCATGGCGGCCTGCCGTGACAAGGGCTGGACTCTGATCTGGCTAATTGTATATTCCTACTTGTTTCTCATACGTGAGCCCAAGAGCAGTTTCTATGCACATATAGGGCATGTGTGCACACAAAGGAAGATGGCCACCGATGGACATGAAAACAAAGTCCAGAAGGACCGTGGCCAGACTCAGCTAACAAGTTTATTGTGCAGCAAGAAAGATTCAGAGCCCCATTAAAACATAGACCCAGGCACTCCCAACATTGGGAGAGGAAAGGCTTTCCATAGTAACTGCCCTAGCACTATCCTCCTCTGCTTCGCTTGCTGAGGGTGCATTGGAGCTGTAGGATACTCTGACACAAATGCAAGCAGCTGGTAGTTTAGGGAGAGCACTCAGATTCTGTTTTAAGACACCGAGATCACTGTATTTGCTCTGGCTCAGGTCAAGACACCCTACAAATGAGCAGAAACACAAATGTGTTGGATTTAATGTGGGTTGCTTGAGGGCTGGTATCTGCAGCCAGAAGCTCTTCCTCTGTTGGAAGTCACAGCAAGAAGGTCAAGGGCTACCTGGCCCCAGAGCAAGAACAGCCCTGTCGCAGAGGAGTGGTGGATCTTTTGGGTGTAGCCTGAGGCCTGATGGGACAGTGCGAAGAGGTCCCGCTCCCCTTGGAGTTACTGGAGGACTTAATTTTCCAGAGCTGTCCCTGTTGCATCTTGTAGTATCCCCAGATCCACTGGAATTAAAGGATTTGAGGTGCCCAAGGGCTGGTGCAACACTGCAGCCCAGGTCAATGAAAGGGAAGCCCAGGAAGGGCCCCATGGTGCAGAGACGTTTTTGAAGGACACAGACTATGGAGCAAGCCTTCTGGAGGTCCGCCAGCATCTCCTTTAGGATATGGAGGAGGAGGATAGATGGGCTGAATGCACTGGAGGCTACTCTGACAGCCCTCAGTCATTGTAAAATTCAATGCAAGTCAGCAAGGGGGTTCCCATTGGCTCCTGGCCAGCAACAGCAATGACCAAGAAGAGGGTGGTCTTCCTGAAATAAGAAAAGTTCCTTTCATGGAGATCCAGGAAAGTCTTAAGTTTTGTTGGGAGATAGCTTTGCTGGGAGAAGGAAGGATTTGCAGGCAGCAACACACTCGAGAGTCTACTTTTCACTGGCAAAGGGTAAGTCAGTGGGCTCTCGTGCCATTATCAGCTTGTCTGATAATACTGAGGCAGATGTCTCAGCAAGTAGAGGCCCACGTCTTCAGTTGGGAAGGGGAGGAGATGGCTCGGTAGTGACAAGTGTTTGGAGCAACAGTGATGAGGAAGTTGAGACCTCACCTGCCAACACAAACAGTCCTTCATGACTCTTTATGCCACACCTCAGCCATGTCTCCTGCCTGCCCATCCCAAATCATGCGTGCCTAAGCCCAGGGGTCAGAAGGAGGTATAAGAAGGGTTAGCGACTCTTCTGGCAAGGGCCCAAGAAGATAGAGGGGTATGGGAGAGGTAAGGGCAGGGAAATCTAGGGCCCTGCCCCCTCCTAACAAGCCTTTTGGCCCAAGACAAAACCCAATGGTCCTTGAGATAGGTTGAATGAAAGACCTTGGCTATCTTTTGGGCTGGTAAAGGATGCATCCCATTCATCTTTGCCCCCCACCTAAGTTTGGCTGGATGAAGAAGGACTCCTTTCCCAACACAACCAAGCCTACCACCATGGAGTCAGGGGGTCCAAAAATACCTTGATGATCAATGGCATTGATAAGGACCCCCCTCACAGTGCCTCTACTAGGGTGGTGTAGGCAGGATCACCAAAAGGGTCTTCAAAACGGACATCATCTACCTCCCACCCAAGACTGTAATGCTAGTAGGGAGGTTGTCAGGGCATAGTGGATTGAGGGGAGGGAGCAGGAGAAAGTTGGAAGGGAACTTGGTCTCCCTGTTTCTCCGGTGTCTAAGTCAGGTATTTATGCAATTGTTACAAGTTGGAGACTAAAAAAATTGTCTAGCATTGCAGCAGAATACAAGTGCCGTACCTCTCCATGGAAGCTGGCTTACTAAGCAGCCAAGGGAGATGAAGCAAGACAGCTCAGTGAAGCATCTTGAAGTCTGAGAGGGTCAAGCTGAGATACAGGAAGGATCCAGGTGGCTATCCAGGAGGGTGAAGCAGGATTGAGTTGAGCTATTTAGATGCCTAAAGGCTCCATCAGTGCCTCAGAGGCAGATCTGAGCTTGGCACACTGCATGTGTCCGTGCTACCTTGGCAGTCACCTCTCTAAAAAAAAAGAGGGCAGCCACTTGTTGAATGAGGATAAATGAAATCAAGTCCAGCTGTCAAAAGTAATGATATTCAAAGAATCTGCAGAGACCCTTATTTAAAACCCAGAATGGGAGCAGGCCCAATTTCAGCCAGGCACGCTGCAGAAAGAAGGTGTTTGCACATCCCGTAGCTTCTGCATACAGTATCCAGACTGAGGAGGCGTTGCATTGTGATAGCCACAGATAATGCCTCTGTGCCACCGAAGAGGCGTGCGGTTATCTGCTGTTTCAGCAACAGAGGATGTCTCAGGCCTACAGAAGGGCTTATCGCAACGCAGCCTGCTGTGAAACTAAATCACCCCCGGGGAAGTTTCTCTGTAAGCCAGTTTGAGGAAGGAGCTGATAAAAGTTGATAGGAGGAGCCCAAGGTGCTTGATGGTGACCTTTCAAAGGGATACGGGCAGGAGATGACTGTCAAAGCAGTTTGGGTTGATGGGAGCTGCCAACTTCTGCTTGCTGGAAAGGCTGATGGATGGGAGTCTGGAGGGAGCTGAAAGGCTCGATAAGGGTTTATTCCCCTTCCCCTCCAGCTCAGCTGACATTTGCTTTGCTCCAAAAAGCACGGCGCAAAGTTCATCCCAAGTCAGACCCTGGAGTGTTATGTCCTCTACATCGCCTTTTTCTTACTTCTTCCTGTGGATCCTGACCCAGTCGCCCCTTGCATTCATTTTGCCCAAGGCATAGACGATGGCACAAGATGGAAAGTCAGGCTGTGGGAGTTTGTCCTACTTCCACATGGGATCTGTTTCTGCTTTCCTTCACCACCTTGTGGGAACCAAGACCAAGTATCCATGACAATCACTGGAAAAAAAGAAATAGCCCACTGATTTCAGTGTCCATCCGATCAGATCTATAGTCCCATCTGGCTTTGTGAGTTGAAGTGCTAGTAATATATCTTATATATAGTAATTATCACATCTCACCTCTTCTTCTGGGTTGGGATCAGGGCTGGTGAAGTCATCCATGCCAGCGCAGCCTTCATGTATGGAAAGCCACAAAAGTGTTCAGCAAGCTTCCCAGAATCGGAAGGGACCTTGATGGTCATCTAGTCCAACCACGGTAGATGTTCCTACCCCGTCCTAGACAGACGCCCATCCAGCCTCAGCCCCCCTGAGCAGCTGGTTTAACTGGAGAGAGACCGGTATCACAGAGTTTCATTGCATTAAGATCACCATCTCTTTCCACCAGTTTCTTCTGCCCCTCATCATCCTCTTCTTACACATCGGAAACGGTTCCACCATAGTGCCAGTGAGAGACCAGTCAGGCCAGCATCTCTCATTTGCACAGAGTCTGCCCTTGCAATCCCCAAGCCTTTTGGCAATAATTACACAACAGCCCTTGGAGCTGGATGAAGGAGTCACAGCTTCCCCCCACCCTGGCTATCAAGTATAACCCTGGCCCTGAAGCAAGTGAAGCAGCCTCAGCAGCTGCAATAGCCAGAGTATGTGATGCTCTCTCCAACCCCTAACATTTCCCCCACACCCCCCAAAAAATGCAATGTTCAACTGGCACATCTCCAGAGCTCTGCAAAGAGCACGTCCATACCTTCATTGGTGCCCTTTTGGAGGCATTGGTGTTGAGCTTGTTTGAGCCCCAAAACTTCCTGCCCGTGGAAGGGGACCAGACTTGAGGATCTCCCGAGACCCTTCCGGCCCTCCAGTTCTAGGCCATTATGATTTTTCTTTGCATGTCATGGACCTCTTCACTCATTTTATAAGCCAGTTGGGCCGGAGACAGCCTGAGCGCAGCTAATGTGGGCAGCTAGCTGGCTGGGTCTATCCGTGGTGGGGCTCCCAGCAAGGAAAGCAGCAGGTGGCTAATCAGGGCAGAAGATGAGCAAAGAGGGCCCTGAGCAAGGCAAAGGAGCACAAGTCTGCTGCATGAGAAGCCAAGGCACATAAGATAAGGCTTTCTGCTCTTTGCATTTTAGCAGCTGCTCGCAGCCATTTCCAGGAACCCGGTGCCCACTATGCTTTTTGGCTAAGACACTGATTTCATGGGAGCAGTTTGTCCCGAATCCCTGATGCGCATAACTATTGGTATCAGAGGGAGATATGTAACTCTGTGCCCACATCCAGCTCCAAGTGGGATAGATTTCCAGCAACTATTTTGTCTCACTTTGACGTTAAAGAAAACCCACCTTAGGAGGTAAAAAAGTCCCCCACATTTGAGACTGGCCAAACCTAATGACAAAACACACCGAAGAAGATAATGCCGCACTTGCAGCAAGATAAACTCAGAACTCTAATAAGATCTTTTTCCACCTCCTATTTATACAGACTCAAACTGCTCATGCAGAAAGCAAGGAGAGACCGGGGAGAGCTATTTGTGTGGGTAATTGGAGTTATTTTCCCTGCCAGACAGCACGCCCAACTTCCAGAATTAATATAAACATTTTCTAATGATAGCCTGTGCCTTTTGTGGGCATGATGTGGCATTAAAATTTACAGCTAAAAAGCATTCCCTGCGAGAGCCAGGCGGCGCGTTTCAGCAGAGCGCTTTAGTCCCTTGCAAATACAAATCTGGGTTGACCAAAATGATTTGCAAATTTATGCTGAACTGGCCTGTAGATTTTTTTTGGCAAGACACACACACACAGAGAAGACCAATTTTGAAAATGTTTTGACTGACTTTTAAGCAAGTCTCTTTTACTCCAAGTCAAACAGTGCTAGAATTAGGTAAGTCCCAAGATAAAACCTTTCTTCTAAGTAGACATGAAAATGGAGGGGTTTCTTTGTGTTGGTTTTTTCAGTGGGGGAAAAAACATTGAATGTTTCCTTTTAATTTAACACCCCCCAAGGATTTGGGGGGGAGGGGGGGGCTTTTTTGGTTTGGCTAGTGAACAAAAAAACCCCAACCCCAGTGCCTCATCCTGCTGTGCTCTTCAGAGGGAAGGTGATAAAGTTGCACTTCACACTATTTCCTGGCCCATTCTTTGTCCTTTGGGGGTATATTAACCAAGCTTAAAAAGGCTGCATTTAAACTGATGTGTATTACTCGAATGCCTGGAAATCGCACCCCAGATCCAGGCCCCGTCTTGTTTGCACTGTCGGTTTGCTTTAGTGGAGACTGTTCTTGTCCTGACGAGTTCAAAGCCTAATGACAGAAGAAGCACAGAGCCCAGATCATGCAATTCATTGCGGGGAGACCCACAATTAGGAGTGAAGTCACTCCCCATCTCCTCCCCCACCAGTTGCTATCTCATGTCTGCACATTATGTTTTTAGCTCCTTCCCTCAACTGATTTAACAATAGCCACTGCACTAAAGCATCCACTGCACTCCACCCCAGAGGTGGTTGCATCTGTTCACTGGATGAAGCATCTTCTTTTTATATGACTATCAGTGCAGCGACCTCTTACTTAGACTCTTGTTTCAGAGCAAAGTAAGGCTGGGGCAATCAGGCCGGACACATTCCCAGTTTTAGGAGCAGACTGGGATGGGTGGAAACAGGCCACTTCAATGGAAAGAGTACGCAAGACTGCTTCAGTATGACCTGTCCCGCTGGCTTTGACTGTAGACCTCCGCAGTAACATCTGAAATGAAGAGAGCAGGTCATCTCACTTGCAAGACTAGAGCCAAGTCATCTTGGGAACCTTCTCTACCAGTCTTGTTTCCTCACTTCAGCCCTTCACAGTCATGATGAGGACCAGATTTCCCAAGTTATACAATGCTGCAGAAAATCCCGTGAGAGACACAATCTCTCTTACTATTCAGGACAATAACAAGCAAGGAGCTGGTGGCAGGAAGGGCAAGAGATGCAACAGCAGCTCAAGGCTTGTAGTAAGCAAGCAGCATCAGGGACCTATGCTGGATTGATAACAGGGCAGATTAGGGTGGCTTCAATGCACTCATAACCGCTGATGTGCTGGCTTGTCCTTGGAGAAGAGGGTGACATAAGTCTAGCAATATCGGAGGGTGACATAAGTCTAGCAAAGAAACACCCCATCCCCTTCAGATCTGGGAGGGACAGAGAGGTCAGGAGACAGACAGAGAAGGGAGGCAAATGACATTGCAGGGTGTCCGGAGGAGGCACCCAGGAGGAGGCAGCCGCGCTGGATCTGCCCCGAGCCCTGTGACACTTCCAAGAGTGGCTAAGTCCTCGAGACTGTTGTATTCAGAGGTATCCATCAGCAGAGGGGCAAGGCTTAAATGCAGAAATCCCCTTTGCCACCTTGAGTTTCTATGCTCACCGGTTCTTCTCCCACAGCACAACAGCGATTGAATGAAGGAACCCCCCAGGGTCTTAATGATGGTGTCCACACAATGCGGAGGGCCTTGCTCCACCCCCAAAGATGCTCCAAATCCTTCCTGAGAAACAAAACACTGTGAGTACCCCTTGGAGGTCTCACAGACTGTATTAAAGGGGTTACCCCCCAAATTCTTGTACACTTCAGAAATGAAAACCCTGCACTATAAAGGGGCACAGGTTGTAGCTGTATATTGGTCTACAGGCAAAAGGGACCAGAACTCATGGCAGAGGGGATACCTTTTATTAGATCAGCTAGATATTTGCAAAAAGATTTCGATTTCCACCTAGGAGAAATTTTACAATCTTTGCATTCTCCTATGCCTGAAGAAGGGTGCACGTGCCCAAAAGCTTTCAAATAAAGATATATATTTTTTGCAAATATTTAGTTGGTCTAATAAAAGTTATCACCTCTACCATGAGTTCTGCACTATAAAGGCAGTCAAGCTTAAGGGTTGCTTGCATGGTTAGGTGACCATGGCCCAGTGTGGTCTATCAAACCAGTATACCCTGGTCCAGCTGTTGAACACAAGAGGAATCACTGCCATTTTCCATTGGGGATAGTGGTTCAGTAAGCCATTGTGGGGGGCTTTTTTTA
This sequence comes from Gavialis gangeticus, assembly GCF_001723915.1. Lineage (NCBI taxonomy): Eukaryota > Metazoa > Chordata > Crocodylia > Gavialidae > Gavialis > Gavialis gangeticus. The sequence goes on from NW_017729033.1 coordinate 3,091,423, forward strand.
AAGTAAAAGACACTGGAACGGGCCCTCCCATCTCTCCTCCATTTATTATTTCTTGGCTTTATTTAGCGTGTACTCTCATGGCTTGGGATCAGTCGGACAGGCCGGTTCCTCGCTTCCAGCCAGGGATACAGCTGCCACAGACCTGCCGTTGCAAGACTTCTGCTTGTGTTGTCTTCACAACTGGTCTCTCATACAGCAGCTGGGCTCTTGCCAGGAAGATGAACTGTTGGCTTCTTGGCAGAGGCTGACCCGAAGGCTTATATCATGGCCAGGCCCAGCAGTGACCCACCTGACTTTGCCTCTAACACTTTGGGTTGGACAGGGGCCCTTGTCCCTTGCCAAATAGAGTGAGGTCCATGCAATGCACATGTCCCAGTGCTGAGGGCATCCTCTCGGGCTCTGGAGACCTGCCTTGCATCCTCCGTGACTACTCCTTCTTCCCCCACCAGCATCTGCAATAACCCTTCCCTACCCGACAGGGTCAGCTTGAGGATAGACAAGTCGAAGCCTGAAAGGCACTCAGATGCCACAGTCATGGGGATCAGAGAAGAACATGCTCTCAAAATGGTCCAGGGGTAGACCCAGGACAATAAAGGATTGTCAGTGTCAGGCAACAGTGACTGGCCCCATATAGGAAGGTCTGCGGAGAGAACCAGGCTGGATGCTTCTTGTAGGGCTCCCAGATTTCTCCCCATTGCCCCCCAACCTCCCAAGGAGTAAGACACAATGGTCAAACATTTGTAGAGTTGGGGTCCAGGTCCCATTTGGAAACTTTTGGGTTCCTCCTCCATAAAGAGAAGGAATCACACAGGCAACAGGCCTGGTCCTCATCTACAGGGTTGGAAAAGAGCTCAGGGGGCATGTCATCTGGCCCCCCCAAAAGCAGAAGTGGTTACAACTTGAGCTAAAGAGGCAAGGCAAAGCCTTCCCTAAAAGTCACATTGCAGGGCCCCCAGGAGGTCACAACTAGTCTAGCATCCATGACTGAACCATCCTAGCCAAGGGTCCAACAACATATGCTTAAAACTGCACAAATAACCCTCATGCGGATGCCCCCAGGCACCAAGATCACCATCCATGACCCAGGTAAAGCAAGGGGATGAGGGCCCTGCCAGTGTCCCACCACTTCAAGGAGAGGAAATAGTTGTTAAACATATTGGAGGGATCCAAGGCAGAAGGCCATGCCCCCTGAGCAGGATCTACTAGCCAGGAGCCTCTGGGTTTTAATCCCAGTGGGAGCATTGGCACAGCCAAGTCACCTTCTCCAGCCCTGATATACTCCACACCGGTTTGATCTGAACATTGGCTGCTTTGCAGGGACATGGGCAGTTGTAGGCTGCAGAGCCCCGGGCACGACCTTCAACTTGAAACCTCCCCAGATGTGGAACTCACCCTGGTACAAAGCATGGTCAGGCTGCAGGAAGCAGGCATCGTGGTAAGGGTGGAGGAGCTGAATCACAATAGTGAGAAACCAGGCTAGGATCAGAGCGAGCCAGTCCACAAAACACCTCTGATGCGTTTAAATAAGGATCCTGCTGCCCTTCCTAGCAATCAGGAGCTGGAGAGATGGGGCTAGCTTGATGTCTTCCAGCTGGCCAAGCAGCTCCGGCAGGGCTGCCTAACAATTTATTCCCACCAGCCTTAGCTCTTTGCTAAGGGGGCAAACATATCATGTTAGGAGATGCATGGACAGACACAGAATGAGGGCGGGAAGGGACCTGAGGAGGTCACATCTAGTCCAACCCCCTGCTCCAAGCAGGACCAGCCCCAACTACACAGGATGAACCCTGTCTTGGTACCCACTGCAGAAAGCGTGCCATGTTTCTGAAGAGCGTTGGCTGTGTCTGGTTAACCTGAGATCCCCGGGTGCCTATGACCCGCTGATGCATTTTCAACACAACAGACTCGTGTGAACTAAGGGTAACATCATACTTGACATCCAGCTGGTAAAAACTAGAGACTAAAGAGAAGCAGACTTTGACTGTAATTCAGAAAGCACCGGACTATGGGTGCAGCAGGATGGCGAAACCAGCTGCTCAGGGCGGCCGTGGAGTCTCCTTCCTTCCCTGGAAGTCTGCAAGCAGAGACTGAATGGGCATCCACCCGGGAGGGGTTAGGAGCTGTGCATCCTGTATCTGGGCAGGGGGTTGGAGCAGAGGACCCCTCTCCAGCCCTCTCACTCAATGGGGCCAACACCATGAGCTGTAAAGCTGTTGTTCTGAGGACTGAGAGAACTCAGCAGCTGGCAGGGTGGAAACCTGAACAACAGTCTGTACCCATCTGAGCATGGGGGAAAATTTCTTCCTGGCCCCAAATATAGCAATCGATCTGACCTTGAGCACAGGGGCATGACCCTCTAGCCAGGAGCCTCCCGGTTTAAGTCCCATCGGCACCGCCCAGTCACCATCCCCAGCCAAAACCCAGTGCTATTGAGGAAGGGTTTATTTAAAAAACCCCAAAAACCTGGACACATGTAGGAACAAAAGGAGAAAAAATTGTTTTCCCCATTTCCATCTGAATATGTTGAATTTCTCCCCCAACGAGTTCTTAGCTGCCTTTGCTGTAGGAAAGCTGTTTTAACCTCGTTGCTTATTTTGACTCTTTCCTATCGACACGACTTCTTCGCAGTTCCTGAGGTGCATGACTAGACGCTGCAAATGCACACCGCTGTTACAAACCCTCCTGATTTTAGAATTCAACATTTTGGAGAGAGAGAGAGAAAAAAAAATAACAGTGATGGGTTCTTTGCTCGGGAATAATCATTCTTATTGTACAACTGTACAATCAGCCCACTCTGATGAATTAACATCCTTTGAAACCTATCGTTTCAGGAGAAGTTTAGCAACTGCAGGTTTAAAAATCCAGAGATTTGCTGCTTGTTGTCTGGGAGAGATCTGTGTCGTTACGGAGGTGCACTGATCGAGCGCACGTCTAGTTCTGTCATGAACCAATCCATGAGAGTGGATGAGTGGAGAGCCAAACAATGCGATACCTATCTCTTGACAATTGCTTAATATATATATTTTTGAGAGTTCAGATGGAGCCTTTCTTTATACAAATGCTATTTGGAAAGCCAGTGAGTAATGCAGAGGGAGCTCTTTTTACCTACATCCATTAATTCAGGACTAATTCGTAAGCGCATAGGACTGCAAGGGGCCTCTAGAGTCACTGAGTTCACAGGTGATCATTAATCAAAACCAGCCCCTTCCAACCCTCACCTCAAACTATTGAAACACCAAGAATGCCCTACAACTTACACAGGTAAAAGCCAGGGAGACAAGAGCGCTGCCCGTTGTGCTGCCATTCGGTTGACGGAGGGAGGGTTATAGTCCACATAACCCTGATGGATGATATTTCTGAGAGACATCCATTTTAACATGGTAGGCACATCACTGAACCATCAAAGAACCAAGATAGACACACTTTTTGCTTTGCCCCTGACTTCAAGGCTCAAAACCATCTTTCCTCTGCTGTAAAATATGAAATGTTATCATCGTCTAGCCAGGGAATCCCAGAATCCTTTGTGTAACTATGAGCAAGCCCATGAGCTAATGGCTCCCCGCTGTGACCAACTAAGGATGAGGTCACTGCTTCTCTCTGGAAAGGTTTCAGGCAAAGCCTGGACTTCATTATCTTCCTTCCTCTGGCCTCGGAAATACAAACTCGAGTTGGTCTTTGGAGACTCATGAATTTCGATTGCAAGTATTCAAGGAGTTCCTAGCCAATTAACTCTGGACGCTAACTCCCGGCAGGTGCGTGCTGCAGAAGAATAAGCAATCGTATTAAGATAATCTAAATCACTTCCAGAAGAGGGGAAAGGGACCTATTGGTGGGAGTCTACTATAGACCCCCTACCCAAGCAGAGGAGCTTGACCAGGAATTCTTGGGTCAGCTCACTGAGGTAGCGAAAGCTAAGGATGTGGTAGTCATGGGGGACCTGAACTTCCCAGACATCTGCTGGGAAGAGCAGTCGGCCAGGTCCGAGCACTCACGTAGGTTCTTGGATAGAGTCCAGGACCTTCATCTAACCCAGGAGGTGCACAGCCCCACCAGGGGGGATGCCTTGTTGGACTTGGTGTTGGCCACAGGCGATGACCTGGTGAGGGGGCTGCG
>NW_017729033.1:3100535-3103256 GCF_001723915.1 Gavialis gangeticus
GATGATCTTCACCCTAGAGTCCTGAAGGAACTGGCTGGGGTCATTGCAAGTCCCCTGGCATGGCTTTATGAACACTCGTGGTGCTCTGGAGAGGTGCCGGAGGACTGGAAGAGGGCCAACATGGTTCCCATCTTCAAAAAGGGGAGGAAAGAGGACCCGGGAAACTACAGAATCACCAATGGTGCAAAAGCAAAGAGCAGTTAAGTGGTCACCCATGACGGCTACAGCAGAGTTGGGATTTGAACCGAGATTCCTGCCATCCAGTGCTTAATTGCAATAGACAACTGCTAAGCCACAGAGGCAAATACTGGATGATGACATTAGAAGCGGAGGGTTTTCTGCATGGCACAGCATCCTTACTGAGGCTGTAGCTTAGCTCCATTAACTCACAGATAATATGGCAAATACAAGATAATATGGCAAAGAAACATGGTTGCAAAACTTATTATCAGCCCTTTCTTCCCACACCCCTCCCACCAAACACTTCTGATCAGCATTTCACCAGCTAATTTTCTCTTTTTGTCACGGAAACAAAAACACTTGCTCATTTCGTGTCATCTCCAAATACCGCCACAATAGAAAAATGCAGCCATTAATTACAGAAATTACCATTACGAGAGAAAATTATAGTAATTAAAACTGAGGTGAAACTCATTTGTACTTTCCTCAACTTCTCTTTTGTGGATGTTTATAAAAATCGCAAACTTGATGTCTCTTGTAAAAGACCTTGTAATGCAGCGATAGTTTAAAAGTCTGCGAGTATCCAAAAGGGATGTAGCTGTTCCCAACAGATGTTTGCTTTTACAACACTAAAGATTTCAGGCTCCTATTCAGTCCCATGCTGTCTGCAGTGCTTTGAGGGGGTGAGCTGGCATCCATAGTGCTTTCTGGATGGCAATGCCAATGCAGTCATTGATTAGTTCATGATGATGAAATCTTTGTCATGGGTGATCTTGGGAGGAACAGGATCGGTACAGTTCCTAACACCAGGGAAAGGGCCCAGAAGTGCTTACTGCTGGGATCACCCAGTGTTGGGCAGTGCAACAGGGCACTGGCCACAGGCTCTGTTATGGTCTGGGTTGTCTCGCTGGGCCCGAACACATGGGAGAACTTACTGGGGGAAGCCGGGCAGATAGTGTGGCTAAGGGAGCAGCACTGACAGAGTCTGAGATGGACATGGCATCCTACGTGCCTGACGCAGGGTGAATCTGGGTCATGGGAAACCGGAACCAGCTCCTACTGGCCGGAGGGAGCCCAGCCAGAAGTTAAAGGGGATGCCAGCAGAACTGAAGATCCCCCAGAGAGGGGAACCACAAGGGAGGAAGAACTTTTGCAAGCTGCATGAAACTGCAGAGTTGCCAAGAGAAGCTGGACTGATGGACCGCAAGTGGGATTTCACAAAGCAGGACGCTGCACTCGTCCACTGACAAGACAACTCCTAAAGACCGGTAAAGGGAAGAGCTACCTGGATTAGTAAAATGGAGATTTAAACAGTTTTATGCCCTAGGATATTGGATATGGCTTAGAGATATAGGCTGGCAAGTGAGGGGCTTCGGCCCTATAGAGACTCAAGTAAGAGGCCAGCCCTTACTGGATCTAATGCACTGAGGAGGGGAATTGATGACTTGCGGCTGCACAGCCGATGAATTGGACTAGACTGTTGAGAAAGTGATAGAGGGGAAACTGACAGACTCTAAAACTGATTATCCCGGAGGGGGATAGGCAAGAAATGAATTGATAAACCTAATAAGTGATGGTAGGCAATTGATATGAGCCAAGGATGGAGCATTAGCTGATTGATATAGCTCAAATGAAAATCGATGATGTGACAGGAGGCACCAATGAGGGGTGTAAACCACACCCCACTGAAGTAAGAATAAAACTGGGTGATTGCTACGAAGACAACTGGTTGGTTACCAGACCTCAATACACCATTATTGGGAGGATGAGACCCAGAGATAGGTCAGGTGCCAGTGCCTATGTAGGTGTGGTAAGGGCAGGGTGTAAGGGAGGTGGAGCCCTGTGAAGAATGATCCCATTTGAACCCCAGCTACTAAGGGCACCAAACACCTTGCCTCCCCTTATTCTCCTTTTTCTTTCTTTTGAACAGCAAGGCATGGCAGATGAGTGTTAAGGGAGACAACACAGAGTGAAGGTGAGAAGCCGTGGATTGGTCACCACCAAGGTGCAGAACTCCCATAGACAGGAACAGCTCTGTAGATTTAGCCTGAGTCTGTTGGCCACAGAGAAAAGAAAAGATGGTTAATATAGAACCAGGGACTGTGGTTTCTTTTGCTGCTACTGTAGAGCATTAGCCATAACGTTGCTCAGAGATGGGGCATGAAACTGGAAACATACCCTGCCTTGGTCTCATCAGATCTTTCTTTGCCTCTCTTGATTGCTCTCTGCCAACTTCTCTCCCTCACGTACCTCCCTCGTTGCAGTCACAGCAGCATCTCCTGGACTCTCTCTATGAAAAGTATTAAGAGGAGGGACACCAAGGGGAACTACAGGCCAGTCAGCCTTACCTCGATCCTGGGCAAGCTGTTCGAGAAAATTATTCTGGCACACATCCAGGAGGGGCCAGCAGGGAGCTGCATGCTCAGGGGCAACCAGCACGGGTTCATCAGCGGCAGGTCCTGTCAGACCAACCTGGTGGCCTTTTACGACCAGGTCACTAAATCATTGGATGCAGGGGTGGCAGTGGATATAGTTTTCCTA
>NW_017729033.1:3103433-3110559 GCF_001723915.1 Gavialis gangeticus
CAAGGAGTGACCAGGAACAACGGTCACAAGCTGGCGGAGGGAAGGTTTAAGTTGGACATCAGGAGGCGCTACTTCACGGTCAGGGCGGCTAGGGTCTGGAACCAGCTTCCAAGTGAGGTGGTGCAGGCTCCCACCCTGGGGGTTTTTAAGAGGAGGTTGGATGACCACCTTACTGGGGTCATTTGACCCCAGTGCTCTTCCTGCCATGGCAGGGGGGCGGACTAGATGATCTGCTCAGGTTCCTTCCGACCCTAGAAACTATGAAACTATGAAACTAAGTCTAAGAGCAACATGAGAAATCATGCAGTTTGGGTGACTTTATAACCCAATCCAGAGTCTTCCCTTGAAGACAATGGAATGACTCTAACTGGCTTGTGGTGGACTGTGGAGCACATTGAGCATATAGTAAGTGTTATTCAGCTATCAGGATGTATCCAGAACCCTAGGGAAATGACTGACTTGAATTTTCTAATGAGCTGCCATTTTAGGTGAACTCTATACATGTCTTAGGGTCCATCATCCTCCAAGCTTCTCCTCATTTTCCTTTCCTCCTACACTGACTTCCTTTCTGAACCAGGACTGGGTGCTGCTGTTTGCAACTGATTAAACATAACAGATATAAACAGATATAAAAATACCAAGAGGAGACACAATCCCCTATTCCAAGGCCCGACACTTGAACATGTTCCCAGACAGACTGGCCTCCTCCCTGCTACAACTCACCTGTAAACAAATTTGCAATTGTACAACCCTAATGACATGGTGTTTTGCATATGCAAATTAGGCCCATTGTGTCCATAAATAAGCCTCACCAAAATCTCTAGGGGATGGCATCGCTACTTGAATTAAAAGGGTCTTTCATGTGAAAACATCACAGCACAGCACACAATACAGCACTAAGAAACACACTGTAAGGACCCATGAGATGGCTTGGGTAACACGGTGGGGTTTTTTCCCATTTCTAAATGTTATGATTATCCAGGTGGTTCTGAAACAGAAAATACTCTGGATTTCTCCACCCACTCCATATATCTGTGGTGTAGGAAAGAACTACAAGACATCCAAGGGAGAAAGATGAGCAAACCTGTTATTTAGTTCATTCCATGGGGACAAATGCAGAACTGTTCCCTCACAACTGTGCTCAAATGCTTGGTCTTGTTTAATTTTAAATGACTCAAATGATGGAGCTTCTACCACTTCTCTTGGGAGACTATTCCATAGTGTAATTAACAGCGCAGCTAAGAAATTTCTTTCAGATTCACCCTGCCGTTTCTGTTTTCCTTCCTCAGCTTTTCCTCCCTTACGTGCACCTCATTATATCCTCATCCCACTTTCTTTCCCTCATTGGCTTTCCTTCAACTACCTGTCATAAAACACTTACCTAACAGAAACACACATCAGACAAGTTCAGGAAGTGACTCGGGAACAGGTTCAGTAGTCTGCTGCCGTCACTGGAGGGAACATGTGGCTCTTTACTTCGTTGGCTTCCTTTAAACAGACGGATAATTACTCACGAGCAGCTACAAAAGTTAACTATAAATATGTAAATAGGGAGAGAATAAAATACTCATTAAACATTAGGCATTTACTATGGAAATTAAGTGTCATTAGATACATAGAAGACTTTCCCCAACATTTGTTTTTGTGGAATATCTCCCTATGCCTTCATTAACGTCTCTCTCCTTAATGCATGGAGGATTGGGCCACCCAGTTTGAATAAATTCAGACCCATCCTGAACTCATGCCCCGCACTGAAACCCAAGTCTTGCTCTACATATTTTTGGGCTTTGGAGATGTTCCATCACTCTCATTTTATTTTCCAGATTTTGCCTCTTCTCTGCTTTCTGGTTTGATGCCAAAGGCTGCTACAGCATTTTTGCCTTAAGAAAGGTAGATATAGACTTCATAGATGTTAGGGGCTAGAAAGGAGCTCATGAGATCATCGGATCCAGCCCCCCCACCATAGGCAGGAAGTCAGCTGGGATCTAGTGACCCCAGCAAGAAATAAATCCAGCTGTTTTTGAAGGAGTCCAGAGTAGGTGCTTGCATCACCTCTGGGGGGAGTTTGTTTCAGACCCCAGACACACACACCATGAAGAACTTTTTTCTTATATCCAGCCTAAATTGGCCTTCCTGGAGTTTATGGCCTTTAGACTTTGTTATCCCTTGGGGAGCTCTGGTGAACAGATGTTCTCCCAGGTCCTGATGTGCCCCCGTGATGAAGTTGTAGGCTGCCACCAAGGCCCCCCGGAGCCTTCTCCTCTCCAGACTGAAGAGTCCCAAGTCCCTCAGCCTCTCCTCATACAGCCTTCCCTCCAGGCCTTGGATCATACAAGTGGCACAGTAACTATGCCGCATTATTGCGCGTGTAGACATGCCCTGTGATGATCAACAGATCCTGCCCACTGGCTTGTTATAGAACCACAGAATCATAGAAAATGAGGGCAGGAAGGGAACCTCAGGAGGTCATATCTAGTCTAACCCCCTGCTCTGAGCAGGACCAGCCCCAACTACATCATCCCAGACCTCCAGGGTGTTGCAATCATTGAATCATAGAAAATGAGGGTTGGAAGGGACCTCAGGAGGTCACATCTAGTCCAACCTCCTGCTCCAAGCAAGACCAGCCCCAACTACATCATCCCAGACAAGGCTTTGTCTACCTGGGTTTTGAAAACGCCCAAGGATGGAGACTCCACCACCTCTCTGGGTAACCTGTTCTAGTGGTTTACTACTCTCCTAGGGAGAAAATTCTTCCTAATATACAACCTCAACTTCCGTTACTGCAACTTGAGACCGTTGCTCTTTGTTCTGTCATATTTATAACCCATTATCCATTATCCATTTTGCTGCAAGGAACAGTGATGTGGAATTGGATATGACAAAGCTCCCTGAAAATGGGAGCCAGCAACACCTTGAAGGATCTTTGTAGACTTGAGGTATCCCTTGTTAGCCTCAAGCAACCCCTTGAAAAAATTTTAGCTCTTTGCTTTTGCTAGCTTTTTGACAACAGAAAAATAATAGAGCAAATTTTCTGTTGCAAAAAACTCTGAAAGACCATAGCAGGTCAGCATGTTTTTAATACTATGGATTCTTATTTGACATTTCTGGGTTTATCTTTTTAATCATGTTTGTACACATGGGCAATACCAGAAGTTGAAAACTGGTTTTTATTTTCAGCAACAGGAAAAAAAAAACAGGAGGAGAAAAAATCACAAAGCATTCATTTTTTGTTGAAAATTTTTCACATTTTTTAGGGGATTATTTCTTTTTTTAAATAAATTTATTATTTAGGGAGCTAGACTGTTTTTAGTGGTGGCAGATCAAAAAGCAATGGTCTCAAGTTGCAGTAAGGGAAGTTTAGGTTGGATATTAGGAAAAACCTCTCTCAGGAGGAAGGTGGTGAAGCATTGGAGGAGGATACCCAGAGAGGTGGTGCAGTGTCCATCCTTGCAGGTGTTTAAGACCCAGGTAGACAAAGCCTTGGCTGGGATGATGTAGCTGGGGCTGGTTCTGCTTGGAGCAGGCGGGTTGGACTAGATGTGACCCCCTGAGGGCCCTTCCAACCCTAATTTTCTATGATTCTATGAAAAATCTGGTAGCTCAAAATACTTTAATTGTCAGGTTTTCACAGCGCTCTCAAAAAAATTCCAGCAAAACACGGACCTTTTCTCACAAGTTTTCCATTTTTCTTTAGATGGGGAGCAGGAAGCGAGGGGAGATGGAGCTGCAAAGTATCAGTGAAATATTTTTAACCAGCCCTTGCAATCACTTTGATGAGAACCCAGCTGTTTTTCTCTCACAGTTTTAGGAAGTGTATCATGGTGAGAAATGTTCTAGTCTGCTCCTGCATGGGGATAATCCCGATTCACCTTTCTATTAACAGGCTGGAACAGTTCAGCTAAGTGCAATTTCACAGCCACCATTGTGGAGGAAGTACAAGTGTCTTCATCTGCGTGACATAGGATTTGACAATAATGTATGTGCTACAATAAGCTGGTCAAGGAATCTCCTTACAAATGCCATAACATTTGGCATATATTTACAAGTTGATTTTTTTGGAGATTTCCTTGTTATACCGAGGTAGTGCCTAACGGGCTCCAACCAGAGAACAGCACCTCGTTATGTTGGGTGCTGCTCACACACTCAATGAAAGATTTCCCTGGTTCCAGACATTTGATTATATAGGTAAAAGTGGCATAAATGCACTGCTCCTTCAGCTATTGTCTGAGATATTTAAGCAATCAAACCATGTGACTACCATATTTGCTTGCATACAATGCACCCCTGAATAACCTATGCACCTTGTGTTTGAAAGGCTGAATGAGGAAAGAAATCTTTCCTTGACACTCTCTGCCAGGTGCGGAAGAGAAAGTGTCTGCAGCCAGGGGCTAGGGACCCCAACATGCAGCCTGAACAGCTTTACTTTCTTTCCCTGGAAGAGACAAAAGCAGAGGCAGCTATTTCTATATTTCCTTGCTTACAATGTACACCCGAATTTCTAGCAGCTAAATTCTGGGAGAAAGCAATATGTTGTATATGAAGAAACATGATGAACATCAGCCAATTTGGGGATTCTGGATATGTAGTATCAATTGCCCAGGTGGTGGGAAAAGAAGGAAAATATCAGTATGTCATCTAACCGTGTCAGCCAACTGGCTGGATTTTAGTACTGTGAGGATGCATATATGCATAATAATGCACTGTGGTATGAAGACTCATAGATTCATAGATTCATAGATGTTAGGGGCTGGAAGGGACCTCGCAGATCATGGGATCCGGCCACCATGCACTAGGCAGGAAGACAACTGGGGTAGGTGACCCCAGCGAGGTGACTGTCCAGTCTCCTCTTGAAAACCTCCAGGGTAGGTGACTACACCACCTCTGGAAGGAGTTTATTCCACAGTCTGGACACCCTGAATGTGAAGATTTTTCTGGTATTAAGCCTGAAATGGCCTTCTGGGAGTTTATATCTATTGGTCCTGGTCTTTCCCAGGGGTGCCCTAGTGAACAGTTGTTCACCAAGCTCCTGATGCACTCCCCTGATACAGCGGTAAGCCGCTATCAAGTCCCCTCTCAACCGTCTCGTCTTTAGGTTGAAGAGGCCCAGGTCCCTCAGCCTTTCCTCGTGTGGCTTGCCGTGCAAGACCCTGATCATACAGGTAGCTCTTCTCTGGACTCTCTCAAGTTTTTCCATGCCCTTATTGAAGTGCGGTGCCCAGAACTGGACTCAGTGCTCCAGCCGCGGTCTCTTCAGTGCAGAGTACAGCAGGAGTATTACTTAGTTTTGCACGAGATGCATCAGATGATGCACGCCAGTGTGTTATTTGCCCCGCTGACCACTGTCTCGCACTGACGGCTCATGTTCATGCAGTGGTCAGTCATTACCCCTAGGTCCCTTTCGGCCAGGGTGCAGGTCAGGCTGTCACCTCTGAGCCTGTAGGTATGTTGAGGGCTGTTTGCCCCCAGATGGAGCACCTTACACTTCTGAGTGTTGAACTTCATCTGGTTCTGGTCCGCCCAACTCCCCAGCCTGTCCAGGTCCGCCTATATATGCAACCCATCTTCTGATGTGACCGCACTGCCCCATAACTTGGCGTCATCCATGAACTTGGCCAGCGAGCTTTTCACTCCCACATCTAAATCATTGATAAAGATGTTCAAAAGCACCTGTCCAAGCACGGACCCCTGAGGGGCACCACTGGCCACTTCGCGCCAGGGCGACACAGATGTGTTCTTGAAAACTGTCTGGTTCCTACCATGCAGCCCGTTTCCCACCCACTGAACCGTTGAGCAGCTGAACCCACAATCTTCCAGTTTTCCCACAAGGATATTGTGGGATACTAGATCAAAACCTTTTGGAAGTCTAGGTATAGGTCTACCTTGTCTCCCATGTCCAGGTGGCGAGAGACTTGTTTGTAGAAGGAGATGAGATTGGTACCTGGGACGAAGTTGCGCTGGCTGTCATTCAGCATCTTACCCTTAATGAGTGTATTGCACATAGATTCTCTAATGAGCTTTTCCAAGATGGTCATCTAATGGTAAGTACAAGGGTCTGGATGGGTCCACATAACGCTCACTTTTCCATGGCAATACAAAGTTTATTGCTTAAAGTATTTAAAAGCCTTTTGGGCATTCTTGGGAAATTATATTACATTACATTACACTAATGCAATGTTGCTATATTATTGTTGTTAGAAAATTATTATGCATTATTATATAAAGTGCAGTATTGGAACCCATTTTAGGCCCAGCATTTTATGAAGGACACAGAGAAAATGGAAAGGATCCAGAGGTGAGCAACAAAGGATAATGAAAGGGTTGGGCAACAAGATGTACGAGGAAAGGTTGAAGGAACAAGGTATATTTAGTGTGGAGAAAAAGAGATTAAGGGGGACATAATAGCTGTTTTCAAATAGCTGATGGCTTGCCATAAAGAAAATAGAGGAAAATTGCTCTCCTTTGCCACAGATGGTAGCAATGGATTTAAATTATGACAAAGCAGATGTAGATCCAGTTTTAGGAAAAACTTTCCAACTATTGGAGCAATAGGGATAATGGAACAAGCTGCCGAGGGCAGTAGTTTTCAATCTGTGGTTTGCAGATCCCTGGGGGTCTGCGGACTGTGTCTAAAGGGGTCTGTGAAAGATGACCAGGATCAAAGATAACAAGAAGTCATTTTTAAAATACATAGGGAGCAAAAAGAAGGCACCGGGTAATGTGGGGCGCCTGCAGGACACGCCTGGCAATCTGGGGTGAAAGACAGTGTCAAAGGCCCATGTTCATCTTTGCACCAGATGACAAAGCTGACCTCTTAAACAAATTCTTTGCCCCCATTTTTCTGAGCAGGGACTGGGATGTCCCCCCCACTGGTAAAGGCACAGCCAGGCCTACGGTCAGAGAGGACCTATTTAAGGAACTTCTGGAGGGACTGGACATGTTCAAATCAGTTGGTCCTGACGATCTCCACCCCAGGGTGCTGAGGGAACTGGCAGAGGTCATTGCAGGACCCCTGGCACGGCTGTACGAGCACTCGTGATGCTCTGGCAAGGTGCCAGAGGACTGGAAAAGGGAGGAAGGAGGATCCAGGAAACTACAGGCCCGTTAGTCTTACCTCGGTCCTAGGGAA
>NW_017729033.1:3110795-3113927 GCF_001723915.1 Gavialis gangeticus
GTATGATCAAGGGACAGCAGGGTAGGTCCTATGAGGAAAGGTTGCGGGACCTGAACCTGTTCAGCCTTCACAAGAGAAGGCTGAGGGGGGATCTTGTGGCCCGTTATAAACTGGTTAGGGGGGATCAGCAGGCGCTGGGGGAGTCCCTGTTCCCCCGAGCGCCGCAAGGAGTGACCAGGAATAACGGTCACAAGCTGGCAGAGGGGAGATTCACACTAGACATCAGGAGGCGCGACTTCACGGGCAGGGCGGCTAGGATCTGGAACCAACTTCCCAGAGAAGTGGTGCTGGCTCCTACCCTGGGGGGCTTTAAGAGGAGGCTAGATGAACACCTTGCCAGAGTCGTTTGACCCCAGTACTCTCTCCTGCCATGGCAGGGGGTCGGACTTGATGATCTGCTCAGGTCTCTTCCGACCCGACCAACTATGAAACTATGAAACTATGACTATGGTCAATGAAAAGTATGTGACTACCCATATTTACAATTCAAAGGTCCGCACCTCCATTCGAAATTTCCAAAGGGGTCCGCAAATAAAAAAAGGTTGAAAACCACTGGCTGAGGGAAGTTGTGGAACCTTCTTCATTAGGGAACAGGCTGGGTGGGCATTTGTTTAGAAGCTGCAAAGCTTGCATCGGTCCATGCCGTTGACTAAATGCCCCCTGAGGTCCCTTCCAGATGTATGAATCTATTATCTGTGCAAGCAGGGAGGCAATTAACTCCGCCATAGGATAGTACTGCCAGACACAAGTACTACCCTACAGTGGAAGCAGTCACAACTCTTGTGATAGAGGCAATATCTTTTATTAGACCAACTAGATAGTTGCAAAAAATCCTACGGTGGAGTTATTCACCCCACCACAACACAAGTGTAGACACTGATGCGGGTGGCTGGGGCATGAGGGTGCTTTAGTGTGGGGGCTGCCTGCTGACTAGCTCTGCATTCAAGCACCCTCATGCCCCAGTCACCCGCCTGCATTGCATGTTGAGCCAGGGTAGAGCAGTCCCAGGCTGGCAGGTTGACCCCTGCCAGCTGGGGCTGCTCTGCCTTGGCTCGACATGCTGTGGTCCAGGGTGCACATGCAAATGCAGCACCCAGGAGGAATAAACTCCAGTGCAGGCTGTTTATTAAGCCACATAATTGCATGTGTAGATGCGCCCACTGGTTATTAAGGGCATAAGCTTCTTAAATCAGTGATTCTCAACCGCGGTGCTTTGAGATCCTTTCAAGGGTGCCCTGGGGTGTCATGAGATGTTAGCACTGTTAGGTGTGTTAACATGATGCACAAGATAAACCCAGAAATTTCAAATAGGAACTTCTATTTACATCTTCCCTGACTAGCTTTCTTGCATGCATACCAGCCTCTGACTTCTTTACTATTCATTCCCTCTGGGAACTGCACCAACTGCAGATGCTTCCTCAGCCTGCCGAAGGGTATTTCTTCCCCAAAGCCTACAAAGAAGATTGTTTCCAACTTTTTGAGTTGGTCTAATAAAAGATATCAGATTTACCCAAAGAAGCTTGCTTGCCTATGTCCTTAGACCAACCCGGCTACAGCCTCTACCCCTGTAAATAGAAACCAAGGGTTGTTTGTCATAGCCATGTTGGTTTAAGGACATAGGCAGGCAAGCTTCTTTGGGTAAATGTGATGTCTTTTGTTAGGCAAGCTAAAGAGTTGGGAAAAAAGTTCTTTGAAAGCTTTGGGGCACAAAAACCCTTCTGCAAGCAATGGAAAATGCTGCATAGGAATTCATAGTGTTAAAGGCATTTTTAGCTCCTGTGATCTTTCTGAGATCTTTGCAACAGAAGAATTGCTCTAGTACTTTTCTGTAGTCAAAAAACAAATGGCAGCGAAGGGCTGGCCTTTTCTGAGGGATGCCTCAAGTCTATAGAGGGGGGCTCTTATGTCTAAAAAAAGGTTGAGAACCAGTTTCTTAAGTACACAGGAACTTTTTGGCCCTTCTTTGCACTATAATTGTTCTCCAGTCTCCATTTAACTGCATAATTGTGAAGCTGGATATCTTAAGGTTACTAACAGAAGCACAAGGCACCTGGGAAATAAGTTAGGGAGGCTTAATGAGGTGTGAAAAGCTTAGCTTGGGCTGTTCCTGTAGTTAATGAGCACTGTGTACATGGGGGTTAGGGGGATGCCTATGCTGAGTGTAATAGGACCTGTTTTTGAGGACAGCTGTGGTGCCTCTGGAGGTCACACTAATCTTGCCCCTCACACTGGCTCTTCCCAGGGTGCCACCCTGTTAGCTCACTTTGTTGGAAGATGACTATAACTTTGGGAGGCTGCCCTCTGCTTGGAGGTGCTCCCCCCTGCCCTGCTCATCATGGGGCTGCCTAGGTCTGGCTTGGTATTCATAACCCAGTTCCTGGAGCGAGATGTTTCTCCAAATCCCAGGCATTAGCCAACTTTGTTGCCTTTATTGCCAGGACTCCCTGTTCTGTAGCATCCCCAACTGGCTGCCTTTTTTGGGGTGTGGCGGGTGCAGAGATCCCACCTCAGGAACACAGCTGGGTATTCATATCCCTCTGCTGTTTCCACCATGTGAGGCGGGCCAGTAGGGGGCACTTCTGCGT
The DNA here is from genome assembly GCF_001723915.1 of Gavialis gangeticus. NCBI lineage: Eukaryota > Metazoa > Chordata > Crocodylia > Gavialidae > Gavialis > Gavialis gangeticus. The sequence goes on from NW_017729033.1 coordinate 3,113,381, forward strand.
TGAGCCGCCCACCCCCCTGCACCCGACCACCTTCCAGGCTCCGAATGCCTCCCCAGGGGCGCCTTATGTCCAGCCAACCCCTCTCCCGGAGCACACTCGCCAGTCTGGGGGTAACGTGCCACCACCACCCTGAGAGTGGACTGTCTCGGCCCTGTATCCTCGGGGAAACACAGGCCTAATAGTCCTATCGGTACTCGACCCAATACAGGCACTTGGGGTACTTCCCCAAGTCCGGGGGCAAAAAGGAAAGTCTCCCTTAGTCCACAGACCTAAGGGGTCTCTTAGGCATAATTTAGACCCACTCCTCAATAAGTCTCCCACACCAGTCAAAAAGGAGAACTTTATTGATTACAGGGGGTAGGGTAAACTAAGGTACAGGATTGAGCAATATCTTAGAAATCCTAAAGAGCAAACAGCCTGGCTGTGGTAGCCTTTTGATTACACATCTGTGATACTTCCAGCTAAATATCTAATCAGATTGAGTAGCTTACTCACAAGCATCTTCCAAAGGCAGGTGAAGTTTCCCTTTGGAGGCAGGTGGTTCCTA
>NW_017729033.1:3114490-3139336 GCF_001723915.1 Gavialis gangeticus
GTTTCCCCCCTCCCTCAGGAATGCAGCCAGCTCAAGTTCCTTAAAGAGACAGGCTGAGGGTGTGGTCCCCTGTGTGCTGGGCCCATCCTGATTGAATGGTCACAGCACAGAGATTTAAATCACAGTGTCACAGGGCAGAGATTTTTGGGGAGAAACCAAGGTGGCTTTCTGCCACATGGGGCTCAGTCTTTCTCTAGTTTCCCTACTGACTTCCCTCTTCCAGGGCTCATGCTCTCTCTAATGCCCTGCCTTGCAGCCTGCAATCTGCCATCAACCAAACTGTCCTAGACCCAAGGTCTCCACCCATTTCTAGTCTCTTCTGGGCTGGCAGTTCTCACCCCTGACCAGTCCCTCCCTGCTAGTCCCTTTGGCCAAGAGCTTCTCTCTGGGTCTTGCCACTAGTCCTCTCTGGGTCTCTGTCCTGCAACCCACTCCCTATCTGCTCACAACCTGCAGCCCTTGTCTTTGGAGCTCCTTCCAGCTGCCTCTACTCATTGAGGCTCTTCTCTCAGTGCTCAGGGCCAGACTGCCTTTTTTGGCCCAGAAACTAGGCTGATACCACCAGGACCTCCACTCTTTTAGGAGCTTTCAGCTGGACGCAAGGTTTTCCCCTTCTTTTCCCAGTACTCAGCTTGCTCCCCTTCTCCTGCAGTCACGACTTAACTAGCTGCCTGGAGCTCTGCCCATTGTGGCTTGTTGCAAGGCAGCTTGCTCCAGGATAGTCCCTTGCAGCTTTGAAGGTCCTCTCCTTGTCTTCCCTCAGCACTTTGCAGCCATATAATACCACCTCTTGCTCTTAAATTAACAGGGGTCGGAGCCCGGTCAATGTACAGCCTGTGTTTTCTTCCCCAGGTTGTGCACTTAATTGAAGGACCCTGTATGCATAGGTGGGTGGGAGGGAGATGGTTCATGTATTTCTGATATACAAGTTGGTATCACCCAGAATTGGAAAGAGTATGTGCACTATTGTAGTATGTGGAGTTCCTACGTCTGCCTGAGCTTTGATTGCATCTGTCAATCCAACCCATTGCTTCCACTCACTTTAAAGTTCAACAGTAGTAATTGCCGCCATTTGAAAACCCAGAACTTTAGCAAAGAAAGGATGGGGGGACAGGGCAGAACTGAGGTATAGAGGCATGGCAGTGTGGGGACGAATCATGCACTAACATTGACCACAAAATATTGTGCTTTTCTTGCCAAGACTGTGGACACCAAACCCTGCAGATGGATGACTGTCAAAATGACACCCCAGGACAGCAGGCACTACAACGTTGCTGACTCCTGTGATCTGATCAGGAGCATTGAAAAATACAGTAGGAGGCTTTTCCTAAACCCACAGCTCTTGGAATCATCTGATGAGGAGAGCACCTTCGCTTTTCCCATTGAAAATCTTGTTTTTAGCACACCTGGTTCCAGAGGAAAGCTTCAAAATGCACCCTGAAGTACCCAAAACCAAAGGCAAACTCAAGTATATTGTGATTATTATTTTATTCTCATCATGTTACATTGAAGTCATGATTTTGGGGTGGAACTTAGATTTTTTAATATTTGCAGTATCCCTAAATGTGCTTAGAAATCAGGTCATTCAGAAACCACCAGCCTCTATCATTTGAGATAAAGAGGGCTCATCTACTCATGCACTTTAATGCTCATTAGCCTATTTTAATGAGCATTAAAGTATCACTAAAAAAATCCATGCACCTGCTAATGCTCATTGAAGTGTTACTAAAAACCATGCTCTTTAGTTAATGTGCTCTAATCTGGGCTAATGTGCATTTTCCTAGTACCTGAAGGCATGTCTACATGCATATTAACACACTTTAGTTAATGCACATTAAATTGAGTACCTCCATTGTGAGGTAGCAGGAAAATGCACATTAGCTTGTTTCATGTGTATTAACTAAAGAGCATGGGCACCTATACATGAGTGCCAAGGCTGCTCCGACATACTCAAATGAGCGTTAGTTCAAGCTGCCATTTTCAAGCACGGGGTTGCTGATACACAAGACACAGCAGCGCTTTAATTAGAGTGACTCTGGGAGCCACTTTAATTAAAGCACTATCCCCTCCCCACCCCCAGAAGCACGTGTTAAAGTGCCCTGTGGTTCATGCACATTAACTAAATGGCATTTTTTTTAGTGACGCTTTAATGCACATTAAAAGAGGCTAATGTGTATTAAAGCACAAGTGTCGATGTGCCTTCATAATAGAAGGTGTTTATAGATGTGCTCCAGGAGTTGGGGTGGGGAGGAGGGGGGAGATGCTTTAATTAGAGTGGTTCTGAGAGCCGTTCTAATTAAAGTGCCCAAAGCATCATGAACTTTAGTTAAAGCACCCCTGCCACCATTTTTCAGTGTGGGGACGCTGATACATGGGATGGCAGAGTCTGCTGGAGTGTGGTAATTACCATGCTCCAGCAGACTCGATTAATCGAGACTGCTCCAAAGCGCTGTAATTACAGCACATTGGAGCAGCCTCCTTGCACGTGTATAGGCACCCAGAGGTACTAGATTTTATGCACATTAACTAAAAGTGCATTAATGCATGTGTAGCTGTACTCTCTTTGCTATTCCCACTAGCATCTCAGGGCCTTAGGACTTGAACCTGTATCCTAATGGTCTTGTGATAACCCTTGGCCTCTCAGATCACCTACCCAACAGGATACCTTAGATAAAGCTTCCTGTCTCCTGAGCAAGGGAGCAGAGAGCAGAAACCAAATCCGGTGCCGTGGAAGGAGATAGCACTGAACACCTGACAGAGGGAAGGTGTGTGTAGGTTGGAGATGGCAGAAGAGAGCAGCAACTTTCAGGGATTCCTCGGGACAAGATTGCTTTGCTTAGGATCTTGGGTTTCTGCATGAGGAAATGAGCTATACTGCCCATTTGTTCATGGTGCACGGATTGTGTTCCCCAGCATGCAGTGTATTTAGGTCTCGTATCCTCTGTGGAGCAGTGATGAAATGACAGTGGCATATTCGCTCACACCAAGCCAGGAAGCTACAAGATGACTTCAGCTTCCAAGTCAGTCTTCAGAAGCTTTCCCTCCCAGGGAGCGCTGGACCAGAGCTGGGAAACATAAAGAGCGTCATTGTGTACAGATGGCTGAAGACACAGATCAGCTTGATTAATGCTACTAAGAAAGATGCTATTCAATATTTCGTTTGAGTACGAAATGCTTAGTCTGCGCAATTCCCAGGAGGTATTTAACTAGCTGCCAACAACAAAGGTTTAATCAATGGATGGAATAAGAAGAGTCTCCCCTCTTATATCTGTGAATGAGGAAATCACAGACACTGGAAGGGTCGCAGCCCCCTGCTTTGCATTATCCCAGTTCCATAATTGGTGTAAAATGAGATTGAGCAGGTGTCTGAAAGATGCCAGTCTGTTCCCATGAAATGGGGAGAGACAGATGTGCTGATACGTGTGTGCTCTGTCCTTCAAACTGTCGAAGGACAAGGGGCTGGAGGGGGCCAAAGGTGGAAGCGGTATGAGTATACTCTGGGGATAAGCAAAAAGCTTCAGGGGTATGACTTATTTTTCTCTTACTCTAGAAAAGCATGCAAAGAAAGCAACTCTACCTATGTGCCTTTGCCATCGTTATATAATTTATACATCATAAGGCAGATGGGACTATTCTGGTCACCCAGTCTGACCTCCCGCATAACACAGGCTCAGAGACTTCTCTGAATGAATTCCTGTTGAAACTAGAGCATCTCTTTTAGATAAACAGCCAATCTCAACATTAAAACTTCAACTGATGGAAATTATCCACCACAACCTTTGGGAAGTGGTTCCAGTGGTGAAGCATCCCCTGTTCAAAAGTTGCATCTTGTTTTAATAAAAATGTGTTTAGTTTCTTCCTTTGCAACTCATTGACCCTTTGTTTTCTAGATTGAAGAACCCATTCTTACCCAATTTCTGTTCCCCATAGAGGCGTTTGCAGTCTGTGGTCAAGTCAACAGAACTCAACAGATGGACCTGCTGGAGCCTCTCAATTTAAGACATGTTTTTCCCCAATTCTCCATCCTCATTCTTGTGGCTGTTTGCTGAACCCTCTTCCAGCGTCCTTAACCAAAGCGGAATCACATCTTGCCAAACATCATGAGCTTGGCTTAAGATTGCTTTAAAAATAACAGGAGTTGTGGGTTTTCTAATGTTTCATCTGGCTTTGGAAGCTGTAGGAGGATGCCTTCCACCCCCAAAGCATGGGTGAACTTTGCAGGGTCATAGCCTGGACTTGAATACACATAATAGGAGATGGCGGCCATTTTAGCAAGGGGAAAATTTGTGTGCTAGCACCTTTCATTGTGTTTGCATGAGGTGGGTGAGCGATATCTCCCGAATTGTTAGAGTTTTGATAAAATCATGAGACTTGGAAACAAGGGAAGCTACACAGTGAAGTGAGGTGTGTCTTCAGCTAAGCAAGCAGTATAATGATGTACAGGGGTCGATTCTTTGAACTCCTGTTAGTGCTGCAATAGAGGTTTTCAAGCTGTTGGTGCTGATCTGTAGTGATTTAGCTACTCATGGTGGTAGCTCTGCCTCTTTGTTTCCCATTAATCAATGTTACTAAGACATTTCATTGTACCCCAAATACTTCCCTATCATTACTGTCTTCTATAAACCATTGCTTTAGCTGGCAAGGAAGCTACTCTACAAGATGTGAATGGTATGAGAGAAGGTCTACAAATAAATACCACCATTAAGATGTGGCTGAAACTATGACCAATTCTGAGGGCCTCTGTTTCACACACGTCTGTTGTGGTTTTTTTGTGGCAGTGACCCAAACGGCCGCTAACTGAGGCAAAACCTTCCACCCACCCTTTACATATTTCTATACATTTGTATTTGTATCGAAGCATTCATGGAAGTACTTAAGACCCAGTTAGACAAAGCCTTGGCTGGGATGATGTAGTTGGGGCTGGTCCTGCTTGGAGCAGGGGGTTGGACTAGATGTGACCTCCTGAGATCCCTTCCACCCTCATTTTCTATGGTACCATTAGTGAAGTTGATTAGCCACAGGAACAAATTACCAAAGGTTGTGGTAGATTGCCTATCTCTTGACCTCTTCAAATTAATGCTGCATATTTTTCCGGGAAAATATTGTTTAGTCACAGACAAGCTATTAAGTCAGAATGGGGAAACTCAGTAAAATGTTATGGCCTGTGATAGGCAGGTGGTCAGACCAGGAATTTAAACAATCCTTTCCTGGCCTTAGTATCTATAGATTTGTTACTTCTATGTGAATCTCTGGAAGCAAACACTTGAGCCCACACTTTCAAATGTGTCTTCCAGTTAACTTGCCTTATATTTTCAGTTGTGCCATTTATGGTAACTTAACAGCGCCTGAATTTTCAGTAGGAGGGTGCTTGAGATTTGCTGAAAAACAGGTTCCCAATTCTCTTCTGAAGTGTTCAGCTTTGATTGCTTTAACAATGAGGTACATTCAAGCTACCGTCATTTCAATGAATACTTGCAATCCTCCAAACTGGCCAAGATCGTCCTTTGGGCACATCTTGTACTCATCACATACATCTGATATTTTTTATGAGGATCAAGTCATGCATGCATCCCAGTATAATGTTTAATAAACAGGCAGTTTACTCCCTGTCTGTGGTTATTTCCTTTGGAATAGCCTGTGATACTCTTGCAACCTTAGCAAATAGTTAGGGGCGGTTTACGGTTGTAATGGTATTTTGGAAAAAATGTATCTGAACCAGATTGAAGCTACACAACTATAACAGCAATATGCAGCAGAATGCAAACACCTGGCTCAGTTCCATCCAGATGTGCAACCCTGGGTGCAACTACACATGCATTAACGCACTTTAGTTAATGTGCATTAAATCTAATACCACATTGTGAGGTACTAGGAACATGTGCATTAACCTGTCTTAATGCGTATTAACTAAAGAGCATGGTTTTTAAGTGACGCTTAATGCACATTAGCCTATTTTCATTCGCATTAAGTAAATAGCACAGGTTTTTATGTGATGCTTTAATGTGCATGAAAATAGGCTAACGTACATTAAAGCGCACTTGTAGACAAAGTCCTACCCTTGCAAGAGAGGGCAGAGTTTGCTCTATAGCATGCTGCACATCCATTTCTGGTAGTATTAATGTAGACAATTCCTGTTGAACCACTCTACCCAGATCTTCAGTAGGAAGTGTCTATTCTTTGACATAAAAAGCCAACTTTTAACAGTCAATAGCAGTCACTGGTCCCTGATCAAGACTTAAAATAGAGACCTTGTGTTGACAGGCCAGGTTGGCTTGGTCAGCCTGGAAGTTAGAGAACTGGGGAAAATCACAGGTTACATCTTATTGATTTTCAGTAAGAATCATCTTTATATTTTTTACAGCCAAATCCTGTGTCTTCTTGGCAAGGTGAGACAACATGTAAGACCTTCAAACTTCAGTGCTAGATTCACTTCACCTGGAGTTTTTCAAGGTCTCTGATAAACCTGGCCTATCTAGCTCTCTGAAAAATGTTGAATAGGGAAAAAAATCAGATAACTGAATGTTGGAGAAAATTGGCATCTTTACACAATTAGTTGAAAAGCAAGTCAAAATACTTTGGATATGTGGTTAGAGAAGAGGGAGGCAGCCCAAAGAAGGTAGTCACTAAAGGATGTGCAAAAGGAACCAGAAGGTGAGGTAGATCAAGAAGAGCATGGGTCAAGGTCATAGAGGAGTCGATGGAATCGGGGATCCACTGGGCAACAGGATTACCAAAGAATAGACAGTTGTGGAGAGATCTGGATTATCCTGCCACTGGCCCTCAATTTGAAGGCAGTTTGGTTTGGGACAGACATCAGAACAGTTTGAGCCAAATCAGTTAAGTCCAATACTGTGTTCAACCAGGTTTATCTCAAACCAGTTTCAGCCCTGGTTTATGTGCACTGAACATCTGTTCTGTGACAGGTTTAAACCAGTTTCCGATCCCTTAAACCGGGTTTTGTGTAATGTCTGTCCCTAGCCTTTATGTCTACTACTACTAATGTCTCTGACACAACTTGGATTTTTACAGCTGCTAAAAAGAGATGGTGTGTTTGATAAATTCAGCTCTGGATTGGATGTTAGGACACCTGACTGCTTTTCCCATCTCTGCTGCATCCTTGTTATGTGATCCTGAAGTCCCTCCTTTGGCAAAAACAGGGCACCTTCCTTTAGTGAATCCCAGAAAACTGAGGGTAAGTAGTGCTCTGTAAGGCCAGGTGGTGTTATAAGAGGCCATTTATTATTTGCATCACTTTAGCACTAGCGAGGTTCAATCCTAGGCCATTGCAATGTACAAAGCAGAACAGGAGAGAAATCCCAGCCCCAAATCTACCTTTACGGGATGCAGCAGCCATATGTATGCAATCAAAGCGGCTGTAAATCAGACAGGGCATGGTGGGGACCACTCCAAACAGAAGCGAGTTGCTACTCCTGTGCAGATTTCATGCATGTCACATTTAATAAAACCCCACTCCAGTCCTATTCAGTTTTATAGGCAGCATGAGTGCTCTTCTTTCCTCTGCTTTTGCTTTCATTTGCAATCCCAGCTATAGCTCGAAGCACTGTTTGGAAACAGGCAGGATGAGTTCCACATTGGCAGCTGGTCCTAAAATTAACAGAACAACAACAGCCACTAAAAGCTGAGATTTGACGCTGCCATTAATACATTATCATGGCAAAAAAAAAGGGGGGGGCTGGGGCCTGCCAGCTTCTTTGACAAGTGATAGTCCCACTCCTGACTTTGCAGCTGTGCAGGGAGATTACGCACATCCCCCCGTGCAAAGCAGCTTTCCTCTCGCCTGTGACTTCGAGGCTGCAGCAGCTGAATGTACCTGCTCAAACCCAGCTTTTCCCCTCCAGGCTTTAATGCATAAAAATATGACCTGCAAAAAGCCCGCTCTTTTTTAATGTGTGAAAATCCCTGATGGGGGGCTTAGCAAATGAATTCATTCACACAGGGAGAGGGGGTTGTTTTCAACGGGAGATGGTGTATTGTGGAAGGGAAAGAGCCAGCTTAGCAATCGCACTTCTCTCTGAAATTAGTCTGCCTGCTCTTGCTACGTGCTGCACATCGGGTGGCGGTGAGTGGAGGAGATTAGGGACAGAGAGTATTTTTTCCCTGCTGTCTCAGTCTGTGGATGCTACACGTTTTACAATGCTGCTGCAGCCCGTCTGGTTTAATCTTTCCTCTCTTGTTCTAAGTTTCCCAAGTTGTGTTTCAGAGTCTTGCTCTCACCAGTACGGGAGAGAAAAACCTGCATCGAAACAGGGCAGCGTGACCCTACAGTCGCCCACTACGACCAGGGCCATGAGCAGCACCAATGGATTATTTACCAATTAAACTTTATCCGTCGACGCTCTGTGCGAATGGCCACTTCAGTCCCACGGTATTGGTCCCCTTCCCTGATGGGCTGCTGGACTTCTTTTTTCAATAATCAAGGATGCGGCAAATGACCAATACTTTTATTCATGCACAAATAATCTGGCCGGTGCAGTGCCAGCCCATCGATGAAATGAGAACATCACCAGCGACCTGTCCATGGGCGGAAAATCATTGACTTTGCTCTCACGGCGGTCAGGCAAAGGGACCCTCGAAAAAGGGCAAGAATCACAACTGGAATTTGGGGAGTGAATAGGTTTTCCTGTAATCTGAGCTGCTCTACCGGACAAAGAGCAAAGGAGAATAACGGTCCTCAATATTCCCCCTCAGCTGCACCTGCTGTCCGTCAGGAGCTCGGCCAGCACTTTCCAATACAACCCCTAACTCTCACACGTCTCGGCTCTGCAGATTTCCTTTTTGACATTGCTTCTACAATCCCCCCTGCATTTTGTGACTCCAAATCGCAGACAAATCCTTCCAAAATAGCATGCCGTTGATAAGCCTTGCTTTGAGGAATCCAGCTAGCAAGTCTGTTTGCCACAATCCTGTAAGTCAGATGTAAAAATACGATGAGGAAGGCAGGTTATCACCTTGTGTCGTGGTCACCTATGAAGACTTCAGCCTGTTCCAGTCTTCACAGCTCCCTTATTTTTCTGTTTTCTGTTCTAGGACCTGGTGCCCTTTTGAAAGGCTGGTCATGTCAGTTGGTAGATAAATGGCAACCCATTAGGAGTCTCACCTCCAGTGCCGATATAGGAATCGAGTCAATTAATCCATTAATCCGTTACTTAGAACTAATGAAAAATGTGAGCAGAGTTTTGCCACACCTGAGCTTGCATGTTAATCAGCCTCCTTGTGTAATCTTTAAACTCTGCTCAGTCTCCGACGCGCCTCCATCCTTCACTGGTCTTGATTGGAAAATTCACAGCGCCAAGTGACTTCAAAGAGGCAAAAGCCGAAGCTGTTTTGGTACCAAGCGATGTGAAAATCAGCAATAAGCACTGGGCTCGGGCTCTGTCCCCCCCCTTCAATCAGCTGGAGCCGGGGGGTTGGTTTGAAAACCAAGTGAGATTGCAATTGGGCTGCTTGGTTCCTCCTGCCGATGCTACCCAAGTTTGGAGATATGTTACAGGGTTAAAAGGGAAGGGTCTCCTGATTTCACACCCGGTTTAGGACACTACTTCCTCTGCTTTGTTGGCGACTCCCCAATTTGGGTGGGAGGCAAAGACCCTGGGAGTTAGGCTGGACCTTGACAACGGCATAAAACCAGCTCCAGGCCCCTCTTTTCTCCGCTCTCTCTCCAGCTGGGAGTTTGCCAGGAGTTTGCCCACAAAAAGAAATTCCCATGAAGCTTCAGCAAGAGCTACCAAGTGTGTCCGGTCACTTCTCACCTCCCAACACGTCTGCATGTTTATGGGCTCTTCCATCCAAGTGGCCCAAACCTCTTCTCCACTGCCTCTTTTCTTTTATTTGGCCCTAAATCTGATGCAGTAACATAAAGCCCGAGGGTTGCCCAAGCACAAGAGCACCTGGGGCCCAGCATCAGTTTGAAATCGGAAAGTGCATCCATCTATGAGAACTGGAGCCAAACCATCCCATGCAAATCCATTGCCCAACCTCTTAGCAAAACTACACGGTCAACCCTGACACAACCACAAAACATAGCACCCCAGCCTGCCACAGATAAAGCAGAAGGACCGTGGAGGACAATGTCTTGCGGCTGTGAAGGATGCACGGGAGCTCCGAATCAGACCTTCAATGCTGGAGGCTGCAAGTGAGAGAGGATTGGTGGGAAAAAACATATTCAGACCCAATTCACATTCCCTTTCCGGGGAAGTATGGCCCAGGAGACCAGGCAAGGTGACCCTATGGGCTGACCCAGTACGTGGCGGCTCTTATGTTCTGCAAATACGCTTGAGAGAGCCAAGGAAGGGAGCCATGTCCACCGTCCATCAGGGCTTGAGCTCCGCTGTTGCAGCTGTGGAAGAGCCAGTCCTGCTGTGTTATTTTTTGAAACAAGGAAAAGGGTGCAGGGAGGGGGGAGCAATCCCTCAGGAAGCACCCTGCCACCCGAGCAGGCCCTCGTACCCCGGCGAAGCGTGATTCATGCCTGCCCGTGCGGTGATGGATCTCCACGCCAGACTTGGCAAGCAGTCAGCAAAATTCATCAGCAGCTCATCGAGGCAGCGCGCCGAGAGTTCACGGGGAGTTTAGCCCGTGAACTGTTGAGGGTTAATGGCAATCTGAGCATATTGAGCGGCGCAATTACTAAATAATGAACTTTTCTCTCCAATAAATTTGCCTTTGACTTATAAAAAAATCTTTAACCTGTCAGTCTTCAGTCATTTTTTTTGGAATAGAAACTCAGAATAATTTTTAATCTGCTCTTCCCCTCCCCCCCCCCCCTTTTTTTTTTTAAATGCGACCACTTATACAAAGCCTCCGATGTGCCATATTTATAGCAGCTTCATCACCCGGATAGATTTGTAGGTGGGTGCCTGCCTACTGCTTGGTTTCATCATTTCATTTTTTCCAGTCTCTCCCCACCCTCCACCCTCCCTTCCCTGTGCTTTTTTATTATCCTATCACCAGCCCCGATCTACAGGAAGGTTTTCATGGGCTGAGGAATGTCTAAGAGGTCAGGTCAATTGGGACGGAGCCAAAAATATTAGCGCTTGCTAACCACTGGAGAGAGCAATTGAAATAATACTTAGTGGTTTTAAAATGCTACAGACTTTGAACTGTGAGAGGAAGGATAGATCTTTTGTTTTCTTAAAGCAAACAGAGCTGGGCTCAGGTCTTGATTATGCCTTAGCACCCCAGGGGAGATATTACTTAGTCTCCTTTATGTCTTAGCTCCATCCTGCAAAGGGAATTATAACCCTCTTCCTCTGTGGCATGGTCTCCCACCTATTTAAACAGTGAGCTGTGCAGAACAGGGACTCACACGACATTTTGGGCACTTCCTGGCAGGACAGGGCATCTTGCCTGCAGCTTCTATTCTTCTACGTGCAATAATATCAGTTCGGTGCGTTTGGAGTTGGGAGGGGGTTACCAAAGGGGAATCGAGTCACCTTTGTGCGCTCCTGTTCTTGGATCCATCTGGGCTAGTCCAGATGCCAGGTGTAGAGGACTGGGGTGTAGGTGACCTAGCCTAAGCGTCGGGCCACTGAGAGAAAGTAGAGGCCGTATACCAAGGCCAGAGGGAGATCCAGAACCAGGGTCCATGGCAGTGCAGGGTCAGGATCTATCTGGGGGTCAGATGCCAAGTCTCAAACCAGGGGGCAGTCCACAGGGCGAAGTCCAAAACCAGAGCCAAACCAGGAAGCAGAACTGCAGGGAAATCCAACGCTGAAGTGCAGAAATTGTCTAAAAACCAGGGTGGGGGACCAGAGGGCAGGACGCAGGAGGCTTTCTACCGCAGAACTGGTGACTGGCTTGCAGACCCCAGGCTGCAGCCAGTGCTAAATGGATAGGAGGTGCTCCCAGCAGCCTACCAGGATGCTAAACTAACACCAGGTGTCATTCAGAGCACTTTATAGCAGGGTTGGACCCAGGCTCAGAGGGCCAGTGTGGTATTCAGGGATGTCCCAGTGCACCGACTTGGGTCATAGGGAGGAGGGCAGCAAGGATACCACCAGGTTGTCTCCAAATTCCTATTGCTGGAATAACTCCTGTGATGTTATGATGGACAAGGGCGATGTAGTAGATTTAGGATGCAGACTTCCCCGGGTCGGGTCCTGCGTGGCCACTGGGCAGCTCGGGCCCATATTCATTTTCCAAGCAATGTTCTCTGTTTTTTTTGCACAGTCTGTTAAAGCAAGAATAAGGCAGAGGTGGAAATCAGCTGAATTACCGACCACGATGAATGTGGCCCAGTGTCTCTGCCATCATGAGACTTTGCCACCCATCAGAGGATGGTTCGTGAGCACAAGTAGAAGACTGTAGTGGGAGCTAGCTTGATTCCAGCAAGACGTTCGCAATGCAAGAGAGGTTGACTGGGTGATTGTGTCTCCATCTTCTATTGCCAAGTTGGTGCACTGGAACAGCTTGCCTAGTGCATGAGGACATGCCGGACTAGAGTCATGCAGTGCATGGAGACATTTCCAAGCTAGCGTTAAACCAGCTAGTTCAGATACTGCTCTATCCAATACTGCACAGCCAGGTAGATACGCTGGCAGATACTGAGCTCTGTGCAGTTTTGGCTAGACCACTAGCACTACTGATGCTGCCTTGTTTAAAGCTAGCTTGGGTTATGTCTGTATGAATTGCAGTCGACCCTCCAAACCAGACCCTGGGCTTGGAGGAGGATCAGCTTGGACAAGCCAGGCCTCGTATTGACAGGCTATGGGGGAAAGCCACCAGAAAAAATGACAAAGATAATGCCCAGACGTGTCCTTCAGCTGTGGATCTAGAGTAACGTATGGCTCTGTCATCTTGAGACAAGACTAGGAAGGTAATCTGCTTGGGCGCGCCCAAAGAGGGGGCGAGGGTAGAAAGCTGCAGGCTGTATATGCATTGCCTCAGGCTGCTCTGACTGCCTGCCCAGCAGGTGGGAGGGCACGGACCTGTCGTACCGATGAAATATATTGATTTGGGCAATGACATGGGGAGCTGGCAACGGCAAGGCTCTCTGCTATGGCGTTCAAGGATGCTGCATCGCAGAAGAAAACCTGTGAGGTGGGGGAAGGCACGAAGAAGGGTTGTGTCTCTTCATCCAGACCCCAAGTAAATGCCTCTGCCCTAGTAAGTGCACAGTGTTGTAAATCCTGTCCCCAGCACCTGTGGAACTGAATTAAACTCTGAAACCCACTGGGAGTGTCTACATGTGCTATTAATGAGTTTACTGTGCAGTAAGCTTTCCCTGGGAGCACGTCTACGCGTGTGCCTGTCGGCAGCAATTTTCTCCCAATGGGAGCAGTTCATTCCTCCCCTGCTCTGCCTCCCTATAGCAGCCAAAGGGAGCTCCAGGCTCCTCTGGGTGCCAGCCCCATACTGTCAGGAGGCACCAGGGTTCAGGCCTAGGCTTTGGGGGGCAAGGGGAGCTGCCCCACCTCTGGACCAGCTGCTTCCCAGCCCTGCATCCCAAGCAGCTGGGGTGGGGTCTGGGAAACAGTCCCCTACCCTGGGCAGCTGCCTGCGTCCCAGCTTGGGAGAGGTGACAGTTCCCACGCCCTGTGCTATCTGGGGTGACCAGGGGCAATTTGCTCCAGGGCAGCTGTCTACACATGTGCTACTGGACAGTAGTTACTGCACAGCAAATGTACTGCCTGTATCTATAGGTAGTAGCCAATTGTGCAGTAGAGTAATTTATTGTGCAGTAAATGCTGCGCACGTGTAGACTGTGACACTTTACTGCGCAGCAGATTAGTCTGTCGCTCAGTAAAGCGTCTCATGTAGATACACCCACTGAAGTGCAATTCAAAGCTCTAATCTTTTTCCATGGGCTGTGGCAGGGATAGCAGACTGTGGAGGGGACAGGCAGCAGAGCAGTGGAAAGGGCAGGAAGCAGAAAGCAGAGCAGTAGAGCAGGCAGGGAGCAGAGAGCAGAGCAACAGATTGGTCGAGGGAAGAGGGATTGGAGGGGCGCTCAAGGAGGAGGCAGGGCTGATTTCTGGCATGCCTATCAAAAGGTTGGCAACATCCAAATCTAAGACCTGCTGCTGTAAGTAAGGTCTGGATATTTCCCCAGGGAGGTTTCATGTCTCCATTGCATTTGCTACAGCGCCGGGTCTGTGGCAGCTGCTGAGAGCGGTGGCCTGTGAGATAAACGCCTTTCAGCTCCTCCTCTGCATGCTTGAGACCAGTCAGCCAGTTACTTTCTACAAATCCCCATGCTGTGCAAAGCAGAGGGCACCAGCATGTGTAGCTGAAGGACACGTCTGGCCATTATCTTTGTCATTGCCAACCATGAAGGGCCATGCTAGTGCCCAGTCAGGCTGCTGGATGGATGCTCTTTTGACTCCCTCTGCATTTATTTGGTCTAAAAAAAAAAAAAAGCATGCATTTGCTGTCTGCTCATAACTTGTGATGGATGGAGCAGACTTCCCTCGATCTCAGACCGACTCCTTCAATGCAGGGGCAAGGAAACATGTCCTTGAGCTCAGAGCGGTGTTGAGCAACCAAGACTCCTAGGTCCTCGTCTCAGCTTTTGTCTTGTTGCACTGGTCCCAAAGGCCCAACTTAGCAAGGCGCTTAGGTACCTAAGTCCTAACGCAGCAGGCCAGATTCTGTTCCATCTTGCAAATGGACTTAGGTACCTAATTGTGATCCTATTCTCCCTCGCTCCCATTCTTGAAAAACTCTTAATACAAGAGGCAGGTATGTCCTCACTGCTTTTTGGGGACCTGTCTTAAGGGTCAGAGGACAATGTTTTCCAGAAGCAGATGATTAATGGATGCTCAGGACTCGAACAGGTTGGAACAGAATTGTAGTTAGCAACCTAAGTCCACGTAGGCTGCAAACAGACATCAGATTTACCCAAGGATAAACCATTTTATCTCAGGACAATCACACATATGCCCAAGCCCATTGTCACGGGATAAATCCCAAAACACTTCCTGGATAAGAGGGAGTAAGAGTGTCCTGGGATGTTGCAAAGTACAGCTGGACAGTTATCCCAGGATTGCATCACTGAATGCAAAGCAAAAGAAAAATGGCACTGCATCAGCTGCTCACTAAGCCCTGATTAGAAGGGTGACATGTACACACCAATCCAGGGATATTTTTCTTCCAGGACAAACACAGGCACAGTTTATCCAGGGAGATAATGCGACATCCAGTCCTAGACTTAGGTCTCCAATGTGTGTAAAAGGATCTGGCCCCAAGTGCTTAACTTTGAACAAGGGCATCACTGGGTCTACTCCCATGATCAAAGTTATGCAAGTGTGTATATACTTAGTTGAATAAAAGCTCTCATCTCTTTTTGGCCCTCCCTGTGGAGACATTATGACTTGCTCCCAGTGTAGTAACAGGTCTTATTGACGTTCCTACTCCATGTTGGGATCCAACCATGGTTTTTGCAATGAACCTGCTAATTCTTTATGGTATGGTTACCGAAACATGCATGGCCAGTGGCTTCACCACCCAAGGAGGTGGAGATGAGAACCTTTCCATCCCTTTCTTTGTCTCAAAACTTTAAAAAATCCTTGTGATTTTATTCCGTGTTGATTGTTGCAACGGCTGCATCTCTGCATCCTCTCCCGAGAAAGGAAAAACAAGACGCTGAGCAAAAAACACCCCCACCGCCGTTCAGTAATTGCAGGCATTGTCACCAGCCTGAATTTAAATTCTAAAGCAGTGTTGTCAAGGCTGCCGCTTCCTGCTAACCTTGAGCAGCTTTTTGAGGCTGGTGGTATGTTCTTCAGGCGAAAGAACAGTCCTGTGGGGTGAACTTGGCATCAAGGTTGTGTAGTATCGCCCTCTTGATCACTGACTCAGCCCCATGACCTTGGGGGAAGTCACATCATGGCTTCACGCCTTGTTTTCTCCACCTGGAAAATGGGGTTAAGAGAGCAATTTCTCAGTGCAGTGAGGATGCATCTTCAGTGCAGCACAAGGACTTGGAGCACTTCTGGTGGAAGCGGCAGAGGAATGCCACAGGAGGTGAGGGACGGCGCGTGTCTGCATGCGACTCAAACCCTGCCGTTCTTTTCCAGCTCAAGTGCCAGGAGCCCACGGAGACAGAGGTTTTGCATCCCACCCTGTGAAGGCTTCTGTGGCTATAGCATGCATGGCAGTCAAGCCTATGAAGTGTGCCAGTGCCTACAGGCAGCTTTGCGTGGGTGCAATATGGGCTGCTACACATGGATTTGGAAGTCTGCCGCTGCAAACAGGACCATCTCCTGGACTCAAAAGCAGTTCCACATCCCTGCAGATCGAAGCTACACCCATCGTTGGGAACATTCATGTTCAATTAAGCAAGGCCTATGGTGGCTACGGCTATTAGTGTGACATGTTTCCCATTGCTGGGCCCTTTTTTGTGGGCCTCTCTTTCCGCCTCCAAAGAGCAGGTTCCAACAATAAAGACGTCCAGAGCCTGAAATATCAACCCGGTTTCTATGTAATTATGGAGTGTCCTCTAGAGCACATTGAGAAGCAAATCAGCAGGCTGCTAAAAGCAGTGTTTGTGGCTTTCTATTAATCCTTGCCTTCACACAGTGCCTGTTAGCAATGACTTACAGCCTTCCCTAAAATCCTTCAGCGACTGTGGACATGGTTTTCTGACAGCGGTCCATGCTTAACTGTCTCCTTTTGCTCCTAATTGCAGTTATTAACTTTTTTTTTTGGAAGGTTTATTGCTATTATGAAACAGCCAATCTACGATTCTCTTCCTTCCAAGTGTCATATTGTCTCCACTTATTTGGAAATCTCAACAAAATGCAAACAGTTGGTGCTCATTAAAATACCATCACACAGCAACACATTGACATTTAGTGGAGGATATTTTGGAGTTCTCACTGACCTTGTTCGTTGCCTTCTCGGCAGAGTTCGGGGGTGCTTCCTCTCAAGAGGGACACCTCGCTCTGCTAACGAACTTTAAGTGCGCTCGTGATTATCGCCAAAGACCAGGAGCATGGCGGAAAGTTCACTTTCAATTTTTATCACCTGGTTAATTCTTCTCCCTCAGCTCTCATTTCCGGAGACCATCCCTAACTGCGCTTAGATGAAAACCATGCAAAAGGGTTCCCAACGTCAAGGTTTTGTTGTGCGGGAAGGGAAATGTTTATATCAGGTACCAGGTCAGACTCGGTAGAAATCAGACCTGAACAACAAAGCAAGTGGTGAAATGTGCAAGCTCTAAAATGCATGAACTCTATCGTTACCTTGGGAAAAGTCTACGTTTCCATTTGTTTGCAGGAATTTCACTTTTAGAGGCTCTCTTCACCTCCGAAGTCTTTCGGGCACCTGATTCCAACTGGAACCAATAGAAACCCAGTGCCCAAATACCTTTGAAGAGTTAGACTTAAGTGATGTATGCACCAAGGCCAACAGCTGAGCTCAGGAAACCAGCATTCTTGTCCATTGCCAAGTCCAACCTTCGGTACCTCGTGGTTGAGTGCCCTCCTAAGCAACTCAGGAGCATGCTGAAGACAATACTGACACTCCTCAAGAAGTGTCCACACACACCTTGTCCTGTCATACCCCAACTGGCTTTGAGTGAGGGAGACAGGGCACAAAGAGCTGGAGAACCTCAAGGAATCTTCCTCCAAGCTTTCCTTTTGGCTAGAGACAGAAGTTACACATAAACCGGTTTAAGTCATCAGAAACTGTTTAAAACCTGTAACAGAACAGAAGCTCAATGCACATAAACCAGTTTCAAAATGGCTGAAACTGGTTTAAGATAAACCTGGAGGAGTGTAGCATCAGACTTAACTGATTTCAGTCAAACTGGTTTATAAAACTTCTGTCCCAGACCCCTTCCTGGTTCCAGTTAAATCACAGTCCCCAGCATCCCAGCATGCTTTGCAACCCTGAGCTGGGCTTTGCTGTCTGTTCCAGACAGCAGGGCTTGTCCCACCCCTCTGCTCCCTAGCTGGAGCAGTGAGGGATGGCTGACATGGAAGTAGCTGGGGACAAGCCCAGTTGCGGATGCAGCCCAGTCTGCAGGGGTGGAGGGCTGCCCCACCCCGGCAAACTCTGGCTGTGGTCTGAGGCCAGCGAGGGGGGTTAAACACCCCTTCTGCCACTCAAACTTACTGCTGGCTGCAACTGTAGACTACAAATCCCAGAGGAACCTGGAAGTAGGAAGAGGAAGTGATGATGAGCAACCCTGCAGAGTCCTGCTGATGTGATCCTGGACTGCAAATCCTAGCGACCTCACGGGCAGCAGGAAGAGGAAGTGAACACAGAGACAGAGAGCCATGCTCTAGCGCACCGCGGCTTCTGGCTTGAGCCCCTGCAGGCATGTGGCTGCATTTCCTGAATCAAAGGTAAATGTCTGTTCAATCCTGTTTCAGTTTAATTTGTGAAGTGTAGACTAACCTGCAAAGACTGAATCGATTTAGCCTCGGGCTTTTTGCCTGTCTGTACTTAGACCTAGTGTTCTCCTTGTCCCTGGCTGTTCAGCCCATAAAGTCAGCTTTAATGCCCTCATCCATTTGCTCCTCCCACCCCTAAAGGAAAAATGCTGTCTGTGATAAAGTTCCCTGGCCTGGGATGACAGACCTGAGCAGTCAGCATGGATTCAGCAAGGGCAAGTCATGCCTGACCAACCTGATTGCTTTCTATGATGAATGACTGACTCTCTGGATGTGAGGAGACCAGTGGACCAGTACCTTGATTTTAGCAGGTACTGATCCACTTTTCTCGCAGGAAAGCTAAGGAAGTACGGGCTGGATGAATGGACTGTAAGGTGGATAGAAAACTGGCTGGAGCATCGGGCTCAGAGAGTAGTAATCAATGACTTGATGTCTAGTTGGCAGCTAGTATCAAGTGGAGTGCCCCAGGGGTCAGTCCTAGAGCTGGTTTTGTTCAGTGTCTTCATCAACAACCTGGAAGATGGCATAAAATGCACTCTTAGCAAGTTTGCAGATGATACCAGGCTGGGGATGTGGGGAGTAGTAGATATGCTGGAGGGTAGGGCTAGGATTCAGAGTGAAATTGGAGGACCGGGCCAAAAGGAATCTCATGAGGTCCATGAAGGACAAGTGCAAAGTCTTGCACTTAGGAGGGAACAATCCCACTGTGCGGGAGCAGAGGAGCTGACAAGCTCCGAGATTCGTGGGGCGGGAGCTCCTGCAGTAACAGACCATCCATTGCCCCGGAGGGCGGGGCACTCACTTACCTGTTCCAGGTGTGGGACAGATCCGAGCAGGCTAAAAGAAATGCCGGAACCCAGGAGCTGGGGCGTGGAACCGGAAGAGCCGGGACGGGAGATGGACGACAGCGGGAGTCCAGAGCGGCAGACGCACACCGGCACGTGACGCACCCGCACGTTTTGGGGCAGGGGTAAGGCCCCGAGAGACTGTGGGATTTGGGACGGTGGTCCCAAAAGCTAAGCCGGGAGTGTCTGGCACCGGCAGATGGGGGCTGAGCAGCAGGAAGCCCGAGGAAGAGGGCAGTTGGACTGGGTTGCACTACCTGAGGGGGAGGGAACTGGACAGCCTGGAAGGACAGGGGCCCCAGGTGGGTCAGAAGGCTCCCTTCTGAGGCCAGGAAAAGGGATCACCGAGCGAGAGATGTGGACTCTGCTAAAAGCCTACCTAGGGGTGCAAAGTCCGCAGCTCCGGACAAGAGCAGTGTTTGTGTTTGTCCTTTTCGCTATTTTTTTGGCTGAAGTTTGTGCCCCGCGGGAGGGAAGATTTGAAGGACCGAAGCGGCTCGCCAGTGGCGGACGCTTATGCAGGCCTGGGCGAGGGTGTAGGGGTGGAGGAGCCCTCAACAACGACGGACCCTGAGCAGCGTGAAGTCTCATTTTTGGATGTGCACACGTCAGACCATACACTGAAATGGAGAATCTTCAAAGTCGTGGTAGGCGGGTTGGACACGTGCGGCTCCTGAGTGAGTACTATACATAGCCGGGGAACCTGGTGGGACTTTTGCAGCAAAGGTGACGAGCGGACCCGTCCACATTTGGTGCATTGGCCGGGAATTTGCGGCAATGGCCTTCCTGAGACGATTGAACAGTACCAATGGAGCACCAGACCGGGGTAGCTGGCATTGAACCTGTGCACCAACTAATGAATTTGATGGTGCAGGTACTACAACAGCGGCAACAGCAGACTATGCGGCAAACCACTCTGCAGGAGCACCTAATACAGCAGCAGGTATGGGCTCAAAAGTGTTATGCGGAGTGGCGAATGCCAAAGATGACACCAGAGGATGACCCAGAGGTCTTCCTAGAGATTTTTGAGAGGGCAGCTATAGCAGCTAGAGTAGAGAAGGCAAAATGGGTGGGACAGTTGGGTACGTTATTGATCGGACAGGCTCAGGCAGCCTATAGAGCCATGACGAGAGGGGACGCAGTGGATTATGATAAGGTGAAGGTAGAAATACTACGTCGGCTGGACATTACCCCAGAGAGGCATAGACAAGCCTTTAGGGAAAGGAAAACGAATGAAATGAAAACCCCATGGGTGTTGTGGCAGGCCTTGTTGGATCAGCTAAACAAATGGCTTAGACCAGAGACAACTTCTAAGGAACAAATTTTTGATCAGATTCTCATGGAGTAATTTATTAATGACCTAGATGACGATACGAAAAACTGGGTGAGGTGCCATTGTCCAGCCTCATTGCGTGAGGCTCTACAGTGGGCAGAACAATTTGACACGGCCCAAGGGGATTATCGTAGGAATAGAAGGGAAACAGGTGCAGACAACCCCACGAGGCGAGCAATGGAAAACAGAGGGAGTGGAAAGGGGAGCTCCCCCGGCCCTACCTGTTTTGTGTGTGGGAAAAGAGGGCATTTTGCCCGGAGTTGCCCCCAGGAAACATGAACGGGCACATATAAGGACAGGGATTCGCAGGATAACCGCCCGGCACTGGGAATCCTGCCGGAGGTAGAATCAATGGACTGTGGGGTAGGCAGTCATAGTAGGGATAAAATCCAACCTTTGCCCGAAGTACAGGCGTGGGTCAAAGGAGTCCCAATTCAGGCAGTAGTGGACACGGGCTGCGCCCAATCCTTGGTCCGACCCTCCCTCATCCAGTGGGAGCCTGCACCTCGTTGTGCCAGAACCTGCATGGTGTGTCTGCACAAGCAAAAAAGCTACATGGAATGACGGTTGCTGACGGTACGGGTGGATGGGATCCAGAGGAGAATCCCCATAGGGTTGGAAGAGGAGATTTTGTACCCAATGATCCTAGGCAGAGATTGGCCCGAAATATTTGACATCATCGCGATGCATAGGAGGCCCATGAACAACAGAGAGGGGCTGGTAGGTGATAAATCCAGAATGCCCGATAACCTGTAGACCGGTGATTGGGCCCAGGCAGAGCAGTTTCGAGAGGCGCAAGAATCAGATCCGGAGCTCTGATCCTTTTGGGAGGTGGAAGCGCACAGAGACAGCACGCAGGTAAGCACCCCCATACGCGGAAAGGACGTCCCCAGACTTGAGATAAAGAATGGATTGTTGTATAGGGTGAAACCAGGAAAATCAGAAGGGGAGGAAGTGGCACAGTTGATTATCCCACGTGCCTTCCTGGAACAACTCCTGTGGCTCGCTCATAAGCATCCCCTTGGGGGGCATTTAGGGAAGAATAAAACAGAGGCCCGGTTGACACGGTGGTGTTTTTGGCCACACATTTATGAAGATGTGGAGCGGTATTGCCGCACTTGTGAGGTATGTCAGAGACGAAGCACACATAAACCTCCGAAAGCTCTGCTGCAGCCAATGCCATTGGTGCGGGAACCATTCTCCCGAATAGCTCTGGACGTTGTTGGCCCGCTACCACGGGGTGTGGCGGGGCATAAGTTCATTTTAGTACTTATAGACTATGCCACCAGGTTTCCTGAGGCTATTCCACTGAGGGCCGTGACCACCGATAAAATAGTGGAAGAGTTAATGGAATAGGTGTCCAAGTTTGGGATCCCTCGAGAAATTGTGTTGGACCAAGGGTCCAACTTTATGTCTGCAGTATTAGGGGCTTTATGCAAAGTACTCCAGATTCGACATCTAAGGACGGCGGTATATCACCCCCAGACTAACGGGCTAGTCAAATGGTTTAATGGAACATTAAAAGGAATGTTGAGAAGGTGTGCACAGGCGGAGCCTAGGAAATGGAGTCTGATGATTCCTCCCCTCTTGTTTGCGATAAGGAATGCCCCAGAAGCCTCCTTGGGCTATTCACCATTCAAACTAACGTTTGGACATTGCCCACGCAGCCTGCTGGACATTAGGCGGGAGGGATGGGAAGCAGATCCTACACCTGGGAAAAGAACAGCTGAATATGTATGAGACCTGAGGACCCGTCTATGGGTGGCCCAGGATATTGCCCAGGTTAACTTAGAACAGGCACAGGTGAGACAAAAAGAGAATTACGATAATAAAGCCCAAACGCGAGAGTTGAAAGTGGGGCAGAAGGTCCTAGTATTGTTACTGGACTCCACTAGTAAGTTTCTGACATGTTGGCAAGGGCCATTCCCGATAGTGAGGAGAGTGGGCCCTGTCGATTATAAGGTAATACGCCCCTGGGCCAAACGCAAGTGGCAAATATATCATATTAATTTACTGAAGGAATGGCATGAGCCTGAGGGACTCCTGGTCTCCCCTGATCCGGAGACAGACGAGTTGAGGGGGCGGGCTGAAACCTGCCCGGACAACAACCGGGAAAAGGAACCAGTACTGCTAGGGAAGCAACTAGGAGCCCACCAGCGCCAGTAGCTAATGGGGCTAGTGCAGGAATTTTGGGACATCTTTTCGGAGCAGCCAGGAAAAGCCACGGGCGTTGAACATAAGATTAAAACTAAGGAAGGGCAGATAGCCTGAGGCAAGTGGTGTCACATCCCATTTCATAACTGTCCGCTAGTAAAGAGAGAGATAGAGAAAATGTTAGAACAGGGGATCATAACACCATCCCGAAGCCCTTGGCGCAGCCCTATCATACCTGTGGAAAAGCCCAACGGGAGTCTAAGACTCTGTGTGGACTTTAGAAAGCTGAATACACTGACCCAATTCGATGCATTCCCGATGCCGCACGTGAATGAGTTGGTAGAACGTATAGGCCAGGCAAAGTTTATTTCAACACTTGACCTATCTAAGGGCTATTGGCAGATCCCACTGCGAAAGGAAGATCAAATTAAGACTGCATTCGGTATGCCCTGGGGACTTTTTGAGTTCAAAAGGATGCCCTTTGGGTTCAATGGGGCGGCGGCCACCTTTCAAAGATTAATGGATTGGGCCCTTGCCCCCCACCAAGGGTACGCGCCTGCCTATATTGATGATATTGTTGTTTACATGGAGATGTGGGCACAACATTTGCAGGCCCTCAGAGCTGTGCTGCTGGAACTAAGACAAATAGGATTAACAGCCAACCCCAAGAAGTGCGCCCTGGGACAAAGTGAGACTAAATACCTGGGGTTCCTGGTAGGACAGGGCCAGGTACGGCCACTAGTGGACAAAGTAGTGGCTATTAAGAACTATAAGGCCTCAGCAACAAAGAG
Organism: Gavialis gangeticus; assembly: GCF_001723915.1. NCBI lineage: Eukaryota > Metazoa > Chordata > Crocodylia > Gavialidae > Gavialis > Gavialis gangeticus. The sequence continues at coordinate 3,137,973 of NW_017729033.1, forward strand.
GCAGATGCGAGCATTCCTAGGGCTAACCAGCTACTACAGACGTTTCATTCCTAAGTTCGCGGAAATTGCTAAGCCCTTGGTAGAGATGACGAAAGGGCGATGGGCGGGCGCAATCGAGTGGAGTGAAGAACGGTGGAAAGCATTTGACGAGCTGAAAAGAGCCTTGTGCCAGGAGGTAATTTTACATACCCCCAACTTTGCCATCCCATTTACGTTACAGACGGATGCCTCGGTGTACGCCGTTGGGGCGGTGTTATCACAAGAAGTAGACAGGGTGGAGAGACCCTTTGCGTATGCTAGTCGAAAGCTGAACGACCAGGAAAAGAGGTACTCCACCATAGAAAGAGAATGTCTGGCCATTCGATGGGGGGTTGGATATTTTCGGTATTACCTCCTAGGCCGTGAATTTAAGTTGATCACGGATCATGCCCCATTAAGATGGCTGCACACAGCTAAAACGGACAATGCGCGCATAATGCGCTGGGTGCTGGCACTCCAGCCCTTCCATTTTAGTGTGACGTACAAGCCGGGGAGAACGAATACAGTTGCGGACTTTTTGTCCAGATGCGAAGAGGAAGGACAGGAAGCTGGTAAAACTAAGGTGGAAAGGGGGAAACAAATAGGAAGAACGCCTGACGGCATCTTAAGGGGCGGGAAGCAGAGGAGCTGACAAGCTCTGAGATTCATGGGGTGGGAGCTCCCGCAGTAACAGACCGTCCGTTGCCCCAGAGGGCAAGGCATTCACTTACCTGTTCTAGGTGTGGGACAGATCTGAGCAGGATAAAAGAAGTGCCGGAACCCAGGAGCTGGGGCGCGGAACCGGAAGAGCTGGGATGGGAGATGGACGCCAGCGGGAGTCCGGAGCGGCAGACGCACACCGGCACGTGACACACCTGCACGTTTTGGGGCAGGGGTAAGGCCCCGAGAGACTGTGGGATTTGGGACGGTGGTCCCAAAAGCTAAGCCCCAGAATAGTAGGGCCGGGAGCATCTGGCACTGGCAGACGGGGGCTGAGCAGCAGGAAGCCTGAGGAAGAGGGCAGTTGGACTGGGTTGCACTACCTGAGGGGGAGGGAACTGGACAGCCTGGAAGGACAGGGGCCCCAGGTGGGTCAGAAGGCTCCCTTCTGAGGCCAGGAAAAGGGATCGCAGAGCAAGAGACGCAGACTCTGCTAAAAGCCTACACAGGGGCGCAAAGTCCGCAGCTCCGGACAAGAGCAGTGTTTGTATTCGTCCTTTTTGCTATTTTTTTGGCTGAAGTTTGTGCCCTGCGGGAGGGGAGATTTGAAGGACCGAAGCGGCTCGCCAGTGGTGGACGCTTATGGAGGCCCAGGCGAGGGTGTAGGGGTGGAGGAGCACTCAACA
>NW_017729033.1:3144336-3145204 GCF_001723915.1 Gavialis gangeticus
GAGGTAATTTTACATACCCCCAACTTTGCCATCCCATTTACGTTACAGACGGATGCCTCGGTGTACGCCGTTGGGGCGGTGTTATCACAAGAAGTAGACAGGGTGGAGAGACCCTTTGCGTATGCTAGTCGAAAGCTGAACGACCAGGAAAAGAGGTACTCCACCATAGAAAGAGAATGTCTGGCCATTCCATGGGGGGTTGGATATTTTCGGTATTACCTCCTAGGCCGTGAATTTAAGTTGATCACGGATCATGCCCCATTAAGATGGCTGCACACAGCTAAAACGGACAATGCGCGCATAATGCGCTGGGTGCTGGCACTCCAGCCCTTCCATTTTAGTGTGACGTACAAGCCGGGGAGAACGAATACAGTTGCGGACTTTTTGTCCAGATGCGAAGAGGAAGGACAGGAAGCTGGTAAAACTAAGGTGGAAAGGGGGAAACAAATAGGAAGAACGCCTGACGGCATCTTAAGGGGCGGGAAGCAGAGGAGCTGACAAGCTCTGAGATTCATGGGGTGGGAGCTCCCGCAGTAACAGACCGTCCGTTGCCCCAGAGGGCAAGGCATTCACTTACCTGTTCTAGGTGTGGGACAGATCTGAGCAGGATAAAAGAAGTGCCGGAACCCAGGAGCTGGGGCGCGGAACCGGAAGAGCTGGGATGGGAGATGGACGCCAGCGGGAGTCCGGAGCGGCAGACGCACACCGGCACGTGACACACCTGCACGTTTTGGGGCAGGGGTAAGGCCCCGAGAGACTGTGGGATTTGGGACGGTGGTCCCAAAAGCTAAGCCCCAGAATAGTAGGGCCGGGAGCATCTGGCACTGGCAGACGGGGGCTGAGCAGCAGGAAGCCTGAGGAAGAGGGC
>NW_017729033.1:3150204-3173157 GCF_001723915.1 Gavialis gangeticus
CTCCTGAGTGAGTACTATACATAGCCGGGGAACCTGGTGGGACTTTTGCAGCGAAGGTGATGAGCGGACCCGTCCACACCCACGTACTGGGACAGGCTGGGGGCTGATGGACTGGAGAGCAGCTCTGCAGAAAAGACCTGTGGGCAATAAGCTAAATAGGAGCCAGCAGTGTGCCCTTGTTGCCAAGAAGGCTACCAGCATCCTGGTTTTCATGGGTAGGTGTCACCAGAAGGACAAAGGAAGTGATTCTTCCCCTCTATTCAGCACTGGGGAGGCCACATCTGGAGTCCTGTGTCCACTGCAGAAAGGATGTGGACACATTGGAGAAGGTCCAGTGAAGAGCAATGAAAATGGTGAGGAGGCTGGGGGACACGACTTGTGAGGAGAGGCTGAGGGAACTGGGAGGATTTAGTCTGGAGAAGAGAAGACCAAGGGGGATTGAATAGCAGTCTTCACCTCCCTGCAGGGGGGCTGCAAAGAGGATGGAGCTGGGCTGTTCTCAGTGGGGGCAGGTGGCAGGACAAGGAGCAATGGGCTCAAGCTGCAGCAAGGGAAGTTGAGGCTAGATATTGGGAAGAATTTTCTCATGAGAAGGGTGGTAAAACTCTGGAACAGGTTACCCAGAGAGGTGGTGCAGTCTCCATCCTTGGAGGTGTTTAAGACCCAGCTAGACAAAGCCTTGTTTGGGATGATGTAGTTGGGGCTGGTCCTGCTCTGAGCATGGAGTTGGACTAGATGTGACCCCCTGAAGTCCCTTCCTACCCTCATTTTCTATGATTTTGTGAGGTGCTGTTCCCCTCTTCCACTTTCTCCGGTGATTCCTCAGGCAAATAACTTCATTTCTTTTTGCCTTAGCTCCCCACTGACAGGGGCAATTCTGTCTCATGTCACAACTGGGTGGTGCCCTGGCTCAATTTTTTTGTGACAGAAACTCAGAGAGTGGACCACTGCTCCCTAGGCAGACAATGTATGTCAGTATTGTATGGGAGAGGGGGCTCTCAGGCTTTTTCCAGCTGTGAGCTTAGCTGAAGCTTCCTAAAGTGTTGCACTTGCCTCTAATAGTGACTATTAGCATTGAAAAGGTACCAAAGGGAGAGAGAAAAAATTAGTTGAGACAGAAAGGATTGCTGATACCCCATGAAGGACTGCTAAGATCATGACTGGTAAATGAGAAAAAGAATAAAAATTGGAAGTTAATGGACCAAAATTGGAAATTAGGCCTAAATTAATAGGGGGTGGGCTATTTTGCCCCTAGCTCCTTCAGAAGAGATTTGGATAAGAGGTCCAAATGCCAGGGACTCGAAGGAGCAAGATTCAGCATCATGGCTCTCCCAGGCCCTTCCTGGTCCTCATCCGAAAAGGCACCTTGGATACGCTACAGCAGAGAAGGGGGAAAGGGCATCACCTCCATCTGCTATCACTAAATCCTGCACAGGCCCTGGAATATGAGCTTTGGGCTCCTGCTTTCAGCTCACTTCCTCATGTTGAATCTTTCTTGCATCTCTTTTCTTGCTCTCTTCTACCTTTCATCTGCAGAGTTTGGCTGAGCCTAGTGGCCATTAACGTGGCCCATTAATATGCCTTTGCAATACTGCTGTGACCCTCAGCCAGCTAAAAACTATGCTTTAAATAGCCCGATGCAGGAGTGAATATCCCAGGTATCGAAGCGGCCCCATCAGAGCACGAGCGATGCCAGCAGGGAGGCTATCAGCAAGAGTCACGGCACCAGCTGAATGCAAACAGCGTTTCTTTCTAACTTGGCTTGTCTCGTCTCTCACCTCGTGTGTGTTTGTCTCGTTTTGTCTCAAAGGCAGCAGGATCAGACGTTAGCCACGGCAGGACCAGACGTCTTTACTCGCTCTTCCTCCGCTGCCCAACAGAACAGCTGCGACCATCTTTTCTTGCATCCGAGTGACCATCAGGAAGGGTAGGGAAAAGGCATGGGGAGGACTTAAAATGAAAGCCTCACTTAATTTTTTAATGTTTTAACTGCCCTCCTCCTTTAATAAAAAGCCACGTGGGTTTTTAACAGCAGTTGTTACCATCGAGCAAACCAGTCGGTGTTTCTGCATTTCAAACCCAGCATCGTGTTGCGCAGCGACAGGTCGTGTTTACACCCCTGGCTCCCCAGCTCTGCTTATTCCACCGACACATAGACCCGATGTGCCTCCGTCAAGATGCTCCCCTGCCCTCTTAATGACTCGGCTCGACAGATCATCAGCCAGGAGGAAGTTTTCAAAGGCTGGCAGGAGATGTGAACAAGTGGGGCAAGACTGGAAAGGGCCACCAAGCAAGCACGCTCCTCCGGGCAGCCCTGCTCTCTCTGTGCTGTCACCTTGGCTCTTCCTGTTGCGTTGTTGTGCTCCACGTGTTGTGTCTGGTCTGAATGCAAACAGCTAGTTTGTCTCTGCGGGGAAGGTGGAGCTTGCACTGATTCTTTTCCTCACGGAGCAGACTTTTTTGAGTGCTGGATATAATGGTAGCCAATTCCTGCCTGTTGTGGAAGGATTAGCCCTCTTGCTTAAAACTATCCATGCTGCTGAAGTCAGTGGGATTGATGCACTCTCCACACCTCTGAATATCTTGGCAGTGTTGCTTCTGCTCTGCATGAGCGGGGCAAAGACGCCCAATGGCGCTTTGCGCAGAATCAAGGATTTTAGGGCGAATCCAAAGAGAAATTCAAGGCCCAGGGAGTCCTGGAAAGGGAAAAAAAATGTAAACAGTGCAGGATAAGATTCCTTCTTCTTTCTTGACATCAGTCCAGTGTGCTCGGTGCTCTCCACTTTGGGTTAAAGCATCGATGCAGCTTAGAAGACAGAAGCATGGAAACACCCCCAGATGTGCCCATGCCGGTTTGCTAGCTCCTGCCCCGGCTCAGCCTCTGCACGCTGTCTCGTGCCACTGCTGAAGCACATTGCGCGAGGCTTGCCAACCTGCAAGACCCAGCAGCAATACAGCAATAACTGTTAATTGACCGAGAGCTGCTGTTACGGTGCCAACAAGAACAAAAGAACAAGCAGCTGGCATTGCCATCTGTGCCGATATAAATGCAGCTAAAAGAATCTCTTCCCCAGAGTTCCCAGCTGTGAGGAAAGGTAGCATATCCAAGAATAACTCAGGGTCACGGATCAGCCATGGATGTGGTTCCTGGCCACTCTAATATGCCCCCGTCCTGACTTTAGTACCTAATATAAACCTTTGTAGGGCTGGAAGGGACCTCAAGAGGTCATCCAGTCCAGTGTTTTTTTCCACAATCCTTTGCTTTGTTTTTGGGTCATGACCCAGGGGCTGAAAAACACTAACCTAGTCCAGCCCCCTGCTCAAGACAGGATCCCACCCAAGTGTGTGTCCAACCTGCTGTTGAAATCTTCCAAGGATGGAGATTTCACAGCTTCTCTGGGTGCCTGTTCCAGCGCTCGACTATCCTCAGAGTCAGAAAGTTCCTCTGAATCTCCAACCTAAATTTCCCCTTTCTGAAGCTTTTGGCCATTGCTCCTAGTCCTGTCCCCTATAGCCACAGAGAAAAACTCATCTCCATCTTGTCTGTAATTGCTCTTCAGGTATTTGAAGACTGTTATCCATCCATTCATCCACACTTCCCATGCCTACATGAGTGATGAGCCTCTGTGGTGGAACCAGGAACCCCAGTCCTGCCTCCCACCCACCCACCATTCAATTATGAACCCTGTAACCCTCCATGGAGCCTGGGCTTTTCCAAATCCTAGCCTTGCAGTCCATAACCCACTGGAGACTGCCAGCTTGGGGAGCCGACACTGTGTTCGGCGGGCGTTTGCTTAGCGCTCCTAAGAGATTCACTTTCACCGTCATCCTGTTCCAATTAGCTGTGAATGACAATGAAAATATCCCCTTGATGTGCCCTGGTTCTCTGATTGGGAAGCTCCACCCTGCAAGGCCCAGGTCTCAGGACTGCAAGTTTTATTTTCCAATACCTAATAATGCAGCAACCAACATTAAAGCAATGCAATTAGGAATATTCCTAACCGATGTGATTCACTCGGCGGCTAAGGTCGGGAGGTAACTGTTTTTAAGGTGCTAAGTGCCCGACTATCTCAATGTTCAGGCCTTCTGCACGGGTCAGGAAGGGATTCTTCCCCACTTTATGAATGCTTTATTGGATCTGAGATTTATTCGTTTGCCTTCCTCAAAAGCACTGGCCACAGCCTTGGCCAGGAGTGTCCTTGCATTGCTATCAGTACTTTCCTGTGAGGAAGCAGAGTTTTGGTGGGTTCACGTCCTGAGGGCCCTGTTGTGGCAGTGGTCCATTTCTTTCTTTCTCAGGCAAAATAAGTCTGCAGTCTGCCCCTTCCTTGAATTTGGAGGAGGGGTTATTTATTCCTTCTTGGTACAAGTCTGGTCGTAACTTTGTTTGATTGCAGGGCTGCACCGTGTGCCATCACTGGTGTCGGGCCCATCATAGGGACACACAGCTCCATTTCCACCAAGACTTGGCAGTGGCTAGTGTAGCAGTCATTGGGTTCAGTACATACAGGGAATGTTTATTTGTGCATTAATGCATAATTAACTATGCATTGAGTTTAATACCTATAATATAGAGGTACACCTCACTGGGGTCATCTGGCCTCAGCAGTCTTTCCTGCTTTAGAGAGTAGGTGTTGGACCTGATGATCTTGTGTGGTCCCTTCCAGCCCCTAATGCCCACGAATCTATGAATATGAGGTACTTTTGTCATGGCACAGTAATGCGCAGTAGTACTAGTCTCCTGTGAGTTAAGCGTCTCTTGTAGACGTGCTCACAGGCACACAATGAATGAGAAGAACTAAACAACAATCTTTAATTGTAGAGCAGTAAGCAACCTCTGCAGACACGTGGTTTTTCTAACTAACTAGCTGGCTGCTTCCTAACTAAGGGACTCTCTCTCAAGTTCCTAACTCAGTCTCCTGGTAGGGAGCATCTGTCAATTATAACTTCTTTCACTACAGCCAGGATCCCAAATATTATTGATTTTGGATTTCACCTTGTCTGCCTTGCTATTCTTTGGCCATTTCCCATTGCCACCGAGATCTGTTTCTACCAATGCAGGTGTTCTCATTTTCCATCCTCCCCTTGAGTGGAAAGTCAGCAAGTGACAATCCATGCTTCGTTCTCCCATTCCAGGTATCCTTTTAGCTCCCTTTTAGGTCCAGGGTCCCATGGTGCTTACAGATCACCCAGTGTTTAAAGGGGTCCATGAGATCTGTCTTATTCTGTGCTAGGTCCCAAGTGGCTGGACTTGGCCACTGCAGCTCCAGCAACAAGAGCCAGGCTTTGTATAAGGACTCATCACTCATGGGAATACAAGGACTGGTACACTCAACAAAGCTATAGGCAGAGACATCATAGGTCTGGGATTTATGAGGTCTGACAGTCTGAGATGATAGATATGGGCTAATGACAGACCTGATGCAAAGCCTATTAGCCTCAATGGAAACATGCCCCCCTACTTTGGATCAGCCCTACCTCTGAGTGATCTCCGGAAACCAGGGAAGAGTATTTCCTTTTCATGGCCCTATGCAAAGGTCGTATTTCATAGACAATGAGGGTTGGAAGGGACCTCAGGGGGTCACATCCAGTCTAACCCCCTGCTCTAAGCAGCACCAGCCCCAACTACACCATCCCTGACCTCCAGGGTGTTGCAATCATTGAATCATAGAAAATGAAGGTTGGAAGGGACCTCAGGAGGTCGCATCTAGTCCAGCCCCCTGCTCAAAGTAGGTCCAGCCCCAGCTACATCACCCCAGGCCTCTACTCTTTATTAGATACTATATGTAGTACAAAATAGTACTGCAAGCAGGGCCAGCACCCTGACCCTACCTGTGGCACATCCACCCTTTAATGGGAAGTGATTATCATAGCACTTGTGGACTTGCTTTCTGCAGAGCTAGGCAGCCACACTGTGCTCAGTTCAGTGCAGACGGTTGAACAAGACACTCACTTGCAGTGGGTTATCCTGAAAACTTGGTCCTTGTTTCTTCTAATATGCTTGTTTCCTAATTCAAAATGAAAGGAGTTCTCTCTGAAAGCATGTGCCAATGCTCCACGTGAGAGGACACATAACAGGCATACCATTACATTGCTTTGCATGTCTTCTATATTCACGTGCAACACCTACCCAGCTAAAGTAGCCATTGACAAGTGATGGGAAAACAGCTGATAATCACGCCTTTTCTATACGGACTTTACCAACCCTGTTAATATGTGGTGCAAATGCAAAACAACAAAAGGCCCCTTAAAATGCTATGCCAAAATCAATATGTTGGGAATTAGTGCTGTAGGAGGCAGTGAAATGCTGTCGTCCAGCTGATTATCGTCCAGATCCTGCCTGAGAACTGGATGATAATCAAACCAAAGGAGATTGTAATGAGCTGAGGTCCAACTGTACAAGAACTGACTTTGGAGCTTCGTAGTCACTTCATGAATCAGGGAAGTTTCATTGTACAACCGATTTGTTCAGACAGCAGCATTGTCTTCCCAATAAATAAATAAATAAATAAATAAATAAATAAAAGCACCTCCCCTCTGCGCACAACAAGCCCGAATAATAGCCCATTACTGGTCACATTATAACGAAGCCTTCAGGGATGAGATTAGATGAGGGATCCCTTTGGAAATGAGCAGCTTGGTTCAGCAAGCGATGTGCTCGCCTCGGGGGTGCAGCTAGCAATCGGGACTTTGCACACGCGCTGCCTCGTCTAATGGCATTGTCATCGCATCCCTTCCCTCTGCTCCACCCAGGGTCCCCAGAACTGGCTTAGGGAAAACCCGCTGCACTGGAGGATCCAGCCGGCTGCCGGAGGATGCCGAGCGTTGGTAGTGCATGTTAATGAAAGGCGTGATGAAGCATCTCTGACCTCCTGCCTCTCTGCCCTAAGACAGGCTGCTCACAGGAAATTAAAAGCCATGCACTGCATTCAATGTGCCGTAGCCCTGTGCTCAGTCTCAGAGCCAGGTCAGGCGGCAAGGAGCTGTGGAGGGGAGCCTGCGATGCACTCAGCATCCTCAGCCCCTGCTGAGTGCAGCAGCTTTCCAGGATCTGACTCCAATTTGGAAACAGGGATGGGCTTCCCTAACAGCCTGCCCTGGACTGGTTGCTGGCAGGTGCATCCCAGCCTTGCTGGTGAGGTCCATGGTTTCAAGCCAGCTCAGATAGGATTTAATAAAAGCTGAAGTGGTGTTTAGAAAGCAGACTACCACTCAAGTACAAAAAAAAAGACTTCTCTCCCTTCCACACATAGGATGAAATCATGGCTTCACTGAAGTGAATGGGACCTTTTAGTTTAGTAAAGTCGGGATGTCATACTTCAGGTCTTTGGGCACAGGGCTAGGAAAGGAGGCGTCTGCAAGCACCAGAACTCGGTCAGACTCCTGAAGTCCAAACCTCAAGTCAAAGTTGGGACAAACAGATCCTACTTTCTCTCTCTTTCTAGTGGAAATGTCTCCCTGGGGGGCTCATAAAGCTCTGACTGTTTTGTCATGGCCCAGGTCTCAAGGCTGCTCCAGGTAATAATGGAAACAATGACAGCAAGGAGGGCTGCAAAGAGGATGGAGCCGGGCTCTCTTCAGTGGTGGCAGATGACAAGACAAGGAGCAATGGGCTCAAGCTGCAGCAAGGGAAGCTGAGGTTGGATATTAGGAAGGATTTTCTCACTAGGAGAGTGGTGAAACACTGGAACAAGTTCCCCAGAGAGGTGGTGGACTCTCCATCCTTGGAAGTTTTGAAGACCCAGGTAGACAAAGCCTTGTCTGGGATGATGCAGCTGGGGCTGGTCCTGCTTGGAGCAGGGGGTTGGACTAGATGTGACCTCCTGAGCTCCCTTCCCACTCTCATTGCCTATGATTTCTGGCTGGCTCCTGACTCTCTAGGCCATTCCCTTCTGCACAGGAAGATGACATTAAGGTACATTGTCCCTGGTGATGGCTAAGTCAATGCAGACAGAAGCAGGGAACTAGGGTAATGGGACCAAGAGGTCCCAGGAAGGGGTTATCACAGCCTGCGTCATACTGATGACCGCAGCAGTGCCTTCTGACCTGCAGCTTTTCCTCCCTGTTAGCTGGCAAGGCCTGATGTGAAGGGGCAATAACTTATACTCGATGGAGTGCAGGCGTAGACTGCTCATTTCTGAAATTCAGCACCAAAACAACGTATACAAATGGGAAGGAATGGGGGACAGAGCTGTAGAAGTGGCCAAAGGCTTGGAAACACGAGGGGAGATAACAATTAGCATCTTGGCTAAGGAATAATTAAGGATAGGTCCATGAAAGTGGCCAACGATTATCTAGAGGGCATAAACAGCAGGGAGGAAAAGGAATCGATGAAACATGAATGAGTGGTTATTAGTATGGCTATTACATGAGCTCAACCAGAAGTTATGGCTTGACATCTGACTGGTAGGATCAGTTGTGGGGGGGCAGGAATTGGCCTTTTTCCACAGCATGGGGCACAGTCTGCTTGCTAGGGTTATCTGGGTGCATTTCACCTAAATTTCTGTGCAGTTGCAGGGGCGCAAATGCCCTCGTCCTTCCTGCCTCCTTGCGGCATGGTAGAGTCTGAGATCTTGTGGGATTTTTTTTTTTTTTTGGTACTAAAGACCCTAAGTAGGTCTGGGGGTGTAGCTGAGGCAGGCCTGGTCCGCAGCAGATGATCTATGGGTTGCTTTTGAATGTAACCTATTACCTGGTTATCTCCTGTGGTAGTTGAATGGTATCAATGGCTCGTGCAATCACTTCCATCCTTATGTCCCCACAACGGACCCGTCTGAAATGAAGAGGAAGGACAATTAGGCCCCAGGCCCCAATGCGGTGTTGCCCCATTGGCTTCAATCAAATTGACTTCAGCTGACACAACTGGAGCTACCTCTGTAGGTATGGCCCCAAGCATCTTCCCAATCCTAGCAGTTCCCTTTCATTCAGCTTGGTGCAGCTTTTCCTCCCCGTTAGCATTTGCACAAGCAGGCGGGGTCCGGCTGAGTCCTTTTTAACATGAAGGGTTGGCTGTGTTCAATCCTGTTGCACCTGGGTGAGCCCATGTTTCACCTCTTGACAGTGGAGGGTGGTGCATGGAAATGAAAGACACTTAGTCTGACCCTTGGATACAAGGTGAATTTGCAAGTTTGGCAATAGGAGAGGAGGCCTTTTTGCTCCTTATATCATGGTCAGACAACGAGCATGAAGAGCGGTCACTGCCATCTTTTAGAGAGTCACTTTTCAGAGCAAAACATGCCTTAAACATGCCCTCATATTTCTCATACAGGAGGAGCAAATCCAACTTCTGGTTGAGTTAGGAAGCTGAAGGTCCTGTACTCATTCAACCGTTCCTACTGCTTATTTATGTCTGGAAGGATGGACTCTCTCATAAGATGTCTAGTCCTTCTTGCCCTTTGAAGTATGAGTGAGTGAGTGGGTTCATGTGCAGGGATGGCTGGCGACTGAGCTATTTCCATACAGAGAAGGGCCTCAAAATAAGCAAGGTTTGAGCTTCCAAGATTAGATAAACGTCTCGGCCGGAAGCATTTGGGGTGGGAAATGTGAGAGCTGTCTGGGCTAGATGGAAAGCATCACAGCACCACTGACTTTGTTCTCTGCACTTGAGTTCAGTGGCATTATACTGGTTTGCAGGGTTTCCTGGCTAGCAAAAGCCGTGGCGGGGATGATCTACTTGGGGCTGGTCCTCCTGAGGTCCCCTCCAACCCTCACGCTCTATGATTTCTGCCTCCTGCAGATTTCAGCGGGAGTAGGAGCAGCCCCATCTCATTAGCACAGCCTGCGTTTGCTCTGCCCCCGCACAGTTCGTTGCACACGTTGGTCGAACCTTGTCCCAAATGAGATCACCATCACTTCGGAGCAGGAACCAGCTCTGTTCAGACCGTGCCTCCCACAACAGGGCCCTGATCCTGGCTGGAGCCACTGGATGCTGGGCATATGGACAGTAGCAGAGTTGCATGGCACTGCTGAGTGGGTGTTGCAGACAGAAAACAATGGCATAGGACTGTGAAGCATCTTGCCTAGGGGGTCCCAGTGACTGGAGGCAGAAGTAGGGAAGGAATATGAATCCTTGCCCCCCTCCTCTAACCATTTACTCACTCTGCACTGCCTGAGCAAGCATCGTCTGCCTGTTGCTTCTGCCTGCTCTTCTGGCTTGCTGTCTCGTGGCTCATGTCTTCTGGCCAATACCTCATCATGCTGTACAAGGACAAGGGGACCTCCCTTCTCCCAGCCTCTGCAGATCACTTTGCTGGTGAATGCACCCAGATTCACACCATTCAGCACCATTCAGGACCTGCTTCGGGTGTGACCATTTTGGCCCCTGGGATGGCAAAATCACTCTGATTCCTCCCTGCAAGCTGAATTGTAACGAGTTGCCTTCTGTATAGGAAGCCCCAGGGCACAGACAACAAGCCCATTATTAGTCAGGACTCTCAATGCTTCTTTTAGGAAGGCTGAGTACCCACTTTTTTTTTAAAGATGCAACTTTCAGGCCATCTGCTTTGCTTGTCATGTAACTCCTGTAGCCTGTAGTAGGCTCCAAGCTGCTCCAGGGCAATGTGGTGTAGCATTTGCTGGCTGAAAGTTTGGGGAAGTGAAGAAGAGGCAAAGGAAATGAGAAGGTGAGAGGTGAGAAACGCTGGTCAGAAAAAGATGGCCAGCAGTCAACTTCAAGGTCATTTAGTGACTTTACACCAACTGGATTTGGTTTAGGACATAGTGCAGGCAAAGTGCAGGCATTCAGTTTTTCCCGGGAGAGTTGCTGCTGTCCCAGGAGAAACCAGGAGCGTACAGTGCAATTCAAGTCATTACACGGGGTGACATAGACTGTCATTTCATCGAATCATACAATTGTAGACAATGAGGCTAGAGGGGACCTCAGGAGGTCACATCTAGTCCAACCCCCTGCTTAAAGCAGGACCAGCCCCAACTACATCATCCCAGCCAAGGCTTTGTTGATCTGGGCCTTAAAAACCTCCAAGGATGGAGACTGCACCACTCTTCTGGGTAGCCTGTTCCAGTGCTTCACCACCCTCTTAGTGAGAGAGTTTTTCCTAATATTCAACCTCAGCTTCCCTTCCTGCAGCCTGAGCCCATTGCTCCTTGTCTTGCCATCTGCCCCCACTGAGACCAGCCCAGCTCCATCCTCTTTGCAGCCCCCCTGCAGGGAGGTGAAGGCTGCTATTCATTCCCCCTCAGTCTTCTCTTCTCTAAATTAAATCAGCCCAGTTCCCTTGGCTGTCCTCACCAGTCACGTCACCCAGCCCCCGAATCATTTTCATTGTCCTCTGCTGGACTCTCTTCAATTTGTCCACATCCTTTCTGCAGCGGGGGGCCCACTACTGGACACAGGACTCCAGATGTGGCCTCCCCTGTGCCGAATAGAGGGGAAGACTCACTTTTCTCAGCACTACTAATGCAGCCCAGTATGCTTATAGATGTTAGGGGCTGGAAGAGACCTTGCAAGATCATCATGTCCAGCCCCACTGCACTAGCAGGGCTGAACCCGATGCTGTTAGCCTTCTTCACAACCAGGGCATCCAGGACCTCCCCTGATTGCCGCAAGTTTGCAAAGACAAGAAAAGAAGCCTGGAAGCTTTGGGACCAGTGTCTGCCTCTTACCCATGCAGGCAGAGAGGGTCCGGAGCAATGGGCCCCCCGATTCACACCATAATAAATATCAGTACCAACATTTTACCATTGAGATTCGCATCGCTCAGCGGCAGGTTTCATGTTGGAGTCATTAGTCTGGAAGGGACCGCAAGGGCTGTGACTCGCGGCAATAACCTCCTTCCCCGCCAGTGGGATACAATCGATACCTTATGAAACCGAGGCTGAAATGCTCTGGAGAACAGCCGGGCATGCCTATCCCTAACGAAACCCGCCCGGGCCGCAGCAGGGTGGCAGTGATCTCACCCAGCACCGCCCGTGCGGGGCCGAAATGTCAGGCCTTGTGCTGGGCAGGAGGGAGGGGGGAGGCGAGCGGGCCTGGCTAAGTCCATGTGTAAATGCAGTGTTTGTGACATTGTCTCTGCCGGGAAAATCCAAACAATCCTCCCGTTCATTCTCGAGCTGGAAAGTATTTTTGGAAGGGGGAAGAACAAGCACCAGCTTGGTTGGATGGAGTTGATTTTTTCATGTGGCTTGTTTCTCTTGAAATCCCCCTACCCACAAAGCTGCCTCAGCACGGAGCTCAGGGGGTCAAAGGAGCTCTGTATCTCCCTTCTCCTGACATTGCACCCCCTGGGCAATGGCTACAGCAGCCTGGGGGCTTCCCTGACTTGACCTGACAGCTTGAAGGCCTAAGAGGTCCTTCCAGGGGCTGGGGATAGCAGAAGCACAGGCATGGAGATGTATGTCCATGAATCCAGCTCTGTACCGACCAAAGAGGCAGACTCATACACCCAACAGTCAAACATTACCAATGCTGGTGGTAGAACAAGGTTTTGCTACACCCAGAAGACACATCGCATCTCCCAGAACCGTGCACCGAGGTATCAGCAAGGGTTTTCCTCTCCCTCGCTATTTTTTTTCTGAGCAGGGCTCAAGGAGAGGCTTATTTTGCAGCTGACTCTTTCCTCTAGTCCCAAGAAATGCCCTGGACCTCATGGCCCTGCGTTTTTGAGGCCTAAGTAGGGCATCTCCTACATTTGCAGTTTTTGCCTTCCACCTGGTGAGTCTCATCAAGCCAACAGTTGTGTTACGGGACGAAGGCTCATCCCTCCCTTTCTTATGCTTCCTATTTCCCTCTGTGCATGTGTGTGTGTTTGCCCATCAATTTGGCCTGAAAAATGAATCATAGACGTGGGGCTGGAAGGGACCTCCAGAGGTCATGTCTAGTCCAACCCCTGCTTGAGGCAGGATCAGCCGTGTCCAAACCATCCTACACAAATCTGTTGTCCAACCTATTAGCAAAACTACATCGTCACCCTGACACAGTGCAGGACATCACACCTGAACCTGCCACAGGTAAAGCAAGAGGACCCAATGACCAAAGTCCTGCTTCTGTAAAAGCTTGTTAAGATACGCTTAAGGGATTGCAGGAAGAAGCTGCAGCCCCACTAAAGAGGAAGGCCAAACCCCCACTGGTCCGTACCAGTCTGAGCATGGGGTAAAACTTTCTGACGCTGAGTAAAAGGGCAAAGCCTTTTAGCCAGAAACCTCCAGCTTTAAGTCCTAGAAGGAGCATTAGTCAAAATCCCCACATTTGGCTGCAGCCAGGATCCTCCCAGCAACCTGCAAAGCCCCGAAGCATGGGAAATACCCATAGAGGAACAGAGGCGTAGCTGCGCCCAGATCAGGGGTTGGCAACATCTTTGGGAAGAGGGCCAAAAAAGCCCACAACCTCATCTTGTAGGATTTTGGCATGCCAAGGGTGGACAGTGGTGGAGCCGCAAAGGGCCCAATCCTTGTTGTGGCAGTGCAGCCCCGGCTCCTTCCCTGCCTACACCCCGAGGTGCAGATGCACCTGCCACCGGCTACCAGCTGCACTGGGGCTCCATGGACCCCAGTGCAGCTGCTTGCAGCCTCCCTGCTGCCTGCTGCGACCAGCCCGGGCTCCATGGCCAAGAGCTGGGGTCGGCTGTGACGTACCGAGCAAAATGTCTTCGCATGCCGTGCTCTGGCACGCGTGCCGGGGGTTGCTGACCCCTGGCTAAATCATCCCTGACCAGGAGCCATCCAATGTCTTCTTGAACACCTCCAGTGATGGAGAGCCCGTGCCTTCCCTAGGCATCTGCTCCGCTGCCTCCCAGGTCTAGCAGTGACATTGTTTTTCTCAATATCCAATCTAAACCTACTTTGCTGCAACTTCAAACCATTGCTCTGCTGGAAGTGGGGAGAAGTGGAGCTCTCCCGGGAATTTGCACTGTTTCTCTGGAAAAACACCAACCTGAGCTTACTTTCCAGTGAGTCGTAGCTCATGCCAGGACCCCACTGCACCCTTCTATCTCTGCAGTACCCTGATCCTAAACACTTTGGCAGGTCCAGTAATGGGATTAGGAGCTTGTCGTATCCACCAGCTCCCTCTTGCAAACATGCCCAGATCAGAAGCTGATCCCAGGGCTTGGCCTTCATGACAGGTGGGTTATTGGCTCCAGTCCGTGTCCTAGTGGACAGATCACTGGAGAAAGGGAGGATTAAATTGATCTGCCCATGGTAATTATAGGGCCTTTTACCACGGGTGCTGAACAGCCCGGGGTCTGAATGCATGTGCCATCAGGATGATCCTGTATGTGGGAGAAGAGCTGTTTTCTTATTTGACTGGAAACATAACGGGACGGCGAACACTGCAGGTAGGTGGGATTTTCAGAAATGCTTCAGACTGATGCCTTTAAAAATGTCCCTGCCCAGATCCTCACCGGCCTGTGCCTCAGCCGCATGCAGGCATGATTTTCCAAGCCATCCACCGCTGACTTACCTTGGCTGCCGTTGTCGTCCAGGGCAGATTTACCCATGACCCTAAGAGAGGCACAGTTGGGCCACCACTAAGAGCTTTTGAAAATCCCAGCTCCTGTCTGGTGATCTGCACATGCATCTGGTGGCATCATGGAAACGGGAGAGGCAGACTACCTTTCATGTCTCTGGCTGCTCTGCAGCACAAAACACTTGAATAGATTTCCCTTCCTTTTTAAATCTAGTGGGCCTAGTGTCTGCTATTAGCCGTCCAGCAAATTCAAAAGCCCTTATTATCACCTATGAACTCAATTAACTCTGTTTAGCACAGAGAGCCTCTCTCTGCTGGTTCTCTGGGAACACTTCTGTGCCCAATATACCCTACAATGCTAAAAATATGCTTCTTATCTTCCCTGTGTTGGCAGCAGGCTTGCTATCGGCATGCGACCATCCTCTGGCATCCTTGGTCTCAGAAGCAGATCAGGATGAAGAGCAGAAATGAATGAACTCCCAACTACTTTCCCCAATATCTACTGAGTTTTATTCATGAGGACACATGGGGTCATGTTATCTCTCTTCTGCATAGATGCTCGGAAATCTTAAAGCATTCCCCAGCTTTAGTATCAATCTCTATGTATCCAAAATTTACTCTGGAAGTAGGTTATCCACCTTTTTAAGGCACCGAATCGGGATCGCAGTACCACATGACGGCGGTGGCCAACCACATAATGCAAATAATAAATAATCAGACCAAGCCATTCAAAAACCATTCACTTGCTGAACATTACTCGTCGGACAATTTGTAATCCTGAATCCACGCACAGATTTTGCTTGTGATTATCCATCGAAGTTGCGGTAGCACTTAGCAAGGGTCGTGGCATCGTTATCACCAGCGGGTCAGCCCAGTAGACACCCCTCGCCGGGAAGAGATGACAATCCAAGGCTGAATGCAGACTGGTCCATGAACGACTCGCTAGCTAAAATCCAAGTGAAATTCCCAATATTATTTCCAACAAATAGTTGAAGCGGACGGTCGGGCGAGTTGCGTTCAGCACGGCGGTGACAGTTCTTGTAATGAAGGGGACAACAAGGACAGGCCATCCTCCCACGTCAAGCAAGAAGACGAACTCTCTGGAGTCAAGGCAAGACGTGCTGCCGGGTCGGGAAGATGGCAATGCACATTGTGGGAAAAGAGGACATCCTTCCTCGCAGTCGGTAGGAAGGGGACCGTTTGCTGCCGTAGGCTGATGGACCCGTGGTTTCTAGGGCTAGCAAATCTGTCACCTCTCCGGGAGCAGACAGAGATGCCCGTGGTCTTGGTCGGCATTCCTTTCATTTCTTAAATTATTTACTTTACTGTTTTCCCTTCTGCTGGCAGCTGATTTGTCAGAGGCAGGGAAGCAGATAGAAAGGGAATTGTGGCGGCTGCAGGGATATTATAGCAATTAGAAAGGCCCATAAACAGCCCCTCACATATGAAACCGCTCATTGGAATTGACAAGCAGCCTTTTCTTCCTCTCCCGCCACCGAACACAATGCAGCCTCTTTTCTCTCTCCCAAATACCATCGCTTTTCTCATTCCCACCAAGGGTCCCGTGCGCGCAGATCAATACACTTGCAGGCTGAATGAGACCTTTCTCCCTGCCCCGAATGTCTTGTGGATAGAATTAACACTGATTGAGCATGTCACAGTCAAACTGTAATTTAGAGAGACATCATGAAACCATGCTGGGCTGGCACCGGCCCAGCTGTCAGATGCAATAGAAAAGTAACACAGCTTCATTCAATGTAACAGCACTCTCGTTTGCATCTACTGTGTTAAGCGTTTTATGCTTTTTGGCTTGTCACTTGTGTGTGATTGATGAGGCACCCGCGATTCTCGCCGTTCTGGGGCTGCAATGGGCCAACCTCCGATATTTCTGAGGTCAGGTTTGGCG
Organism: Gavialis gangeticus; assembly: GCF_001723915.1. Lineage (NCBI taxonomy): Eukaryota > Metazoa > Chordata > Crocodylia > Gavialidae > Gavialis > Gavialis gangeticus. Next base: position 3,166,536 of record NW_017729033.1, read on the forward strand.
AGCACCTGGGGCACGGGTCCACGCGGCCGTACACTGGAGCAAAGCAGGTGGGTGGCTTTCTGGTGTCAGCGCAACGAGGCTTTGCACCCTCTTAGCCCCAGCGCAAAGCACCAGGCATGGTGAAGGGCAATGGAAAATGGGCTGCTCAGCATTGCAGGGGGCTGGAAGACGGTGCTGGTCTCTCAGGCCTGCATAACTGAATGGGACGTCTAATTGCATCGCCACTGCCTCCCCACCACCACGAAGTGAGCGCGGCCTGTGCGTGCATTGCTGCATTGTCTGGAAATTTGGCAGGGGAGCCAGCGTAAAGGAGCCCTGATTGCATGGCCAGCCCTGCTGTCTAGTTCTTTGAGCATCCTAATGGCAGAAGGGGCACCACTCTGGCTTGATGCCTGGGTAGCCAAGAGCAGTATTTAGTCCAGAATAAACCAGGGGGGTGGGTAATGGGGAGACTGGAGTGCAGACGGGATGTTTCCAGTAGATGTACTGCACCACAAAGGCACTTTGGGATGAGAAGAGTGTCCTGGGTCTGGATCAAAACAATGGCTCCGCACACCCATGGCGCCTTAGCTGGTATTTATAGGGCTCTCTTCTAACATGCAGCTCTGCAAAGCTTTACCTTCATGTTTTTGAGCACGTGAGCGGAGCATAGCATCAGTCCTGACGGCAGTGGATTAGACAGTATTGTGTTAAGGACATGTCATCCAGATGAAGTGGCTCCCATGTGTTTGACATCCCTGCTTTGACACTATCTGCCACAGTCCCCCTGCTTTACCTGGGGCAGGCTTGGGTGTCATGTCTTGCGTTGTGTCAGGGTTGGCTGTGTAGCCTTGCTAAGAGGTTGCACAATGGACTTGCCTCAGATGGTTTGGATAGGGCTGATCCTGCCTCAGACAGGGGATTAGACTAGATGACCTCTGGAGGTCCCTTCCAGCCCTACTTCTCTAGGCTAAAGGAAGAGTATGAGTGACCCATCCCCCATTGGACCCTCCAGTCACCAGCACCCGGTTACATCTGACATGAATAGCCCCAATCCTCCATAAGTTTGCCTGACTCCTTTTGAACTTGACGATGCCACCGACTACCTCCACAGCGTCCTGAGGCAGTGAGTTCCACGTGTGAATTATGGAGAGGCCATCTACTGAGTCAGGAGTGAGCATTCACCTCTTGCCTAGTGGTTAGGGCGTTCAGCAAGGAGACAGAGAACTGGGCTCCAGGCTATATCAAACACTCATCCGGTCACTGAAGCAGGGACCGAAATGCAGAGTTTCCCACTCCTGGCTGAGTGTCCGAACCTCTAGCCCTGCTCCTCCACCCAGCAGATGCTCTGAGTCTCTGACCAGACCCAAAGCCATCCCAGCTCTTCTCTTTTTCTGCAAATGACTCTGAAAGTTTCCACAGCCCTTAGCAAGACAGGAGCCCAGGAGACGGCCCGCTTGGGGAAAGAGTTAATGGCTAGACAATGAGGATTGTTCACGGCGTGACATTTTCTACCATGATCATGAGCCCCATGAGTCACTGAGTTAGCCGGTCTCTGGCTTCTTAATTCCCTGCCTCACTTTTATCTGCTTGGGTTAGTTTCTAGCGGGGATTTTACATTAACAAGATTGGGCTCTGGGGCTGCATTTCCCTCCTCTTCAAGTGATTTACTGCCATGCCTGCATGGGTCAATGCACCCAGGGAGGCCATGGGACTATCTGATGTGGCTGTGGGTTGGTGCCAGCTAGGTGCAAAGAACATGCACCTTTTGCAAAGCGGCCTAGGATTTTCTGATCCCGCGGCTGCGTGGATCACTCATGGGATAATAATCTTTTATTGCTCAGCTGGATCCCACACAGCTCAGGAGAAGCTGAAAAGTCAGCTCCATTTATGGTGCGGTGGGGGCCTATATCCAATGATTTTTTTTTCTGGCAATATTTATCCATTTTAATGCCCAAGGGCTCTGCAAAGGGCTGGATCTCTGGCATGCTAAGCTCTGTGCAGACAGGGAGCAAGGAGACAGTCCCTACCCTGGAGAACTTACTGACAAGACTTTATGCATTGACTGGATAAACCAGATAAAGAGGAGTGTGGACATACAGCCAAGATCAATACAATTAGCATCCCTTAGATAGCAGGCGGGGGGTGGGGGGGGTTAAGCTTGCTTATACAACCAGTCCAGTGGCCCAGAGGCATGCACAAGCAGCTTCTGGCCCTTGGGTAACTATCTATCGCGGTGGCCAGGCTGGGTGGTGGTAGCTGGGCTGATGGCAGTCACTGCTATTCTGATGTCCCCAGTTGCCCACCCCTAGTTAGGCCACTGGACCAGTTTGCATCCAGCTTCTGGAGTTCAAGCATCCTCCTCCGAGAAACCACCAGCGCCAACAGTAACTTCAGCAGGGACTGAACTCCCTCTCAGCACATCTTTTAATTACAATCAATAGAGGCAATTTAGTCTGAGGTTTTTAAATCTGCCCAAGTGATTTGAAATGCCCCATTCCCTCGGAAAGGGACCAGCAGCTTGTTCATGACTGCCCTGGGTGGCTCTGAACCTCTCCACTGTCGGCTGTAAACTCTTTGGGGCAGAAATGATGTTTTCCTTTGTCTTCTCTGACACATCGAGCCCGTCTTTGGGCAGCCTGTAAAATAAGTATAACGCATATGAACAAGGGATATATTTTTAGAGAGTAGGGTCGGGCTGTGGATGATCTGCAAGAGAAAAAGCAAAAATCCTTGAATGATTTGCTGACAATGAGAAACACTGCTGTAATGCACCGGGTGGTGGGATGCCGGGGTGATGGTCACGGGATAAATCCAGATCCTCCACTAGATTAAAATGACCTAGCGCCATTCACATTTAGAGGAGTCAGACCTACTGAGGCCCATCCCCTAGGTCACATCTTTAGGTAAAGCAGATGCCAAGAGCTAAATGCTCATCCGGGAAAAGCACACACCAACTGCAGGTGCTTCCCCAGCCTGGCAAAGGGTGTTTATACCCAAAAGCTTGCCAAGAAGACTAGTTCCTACTATTTGAGTTGGTCTAATAAAAGATATCAGATTTACCCGAAGAATCTTGTCTGCCCATGTCCTTAGACCAGCACGGTTACAACCTAGATCCCTGCATCGTTAGCAGTGGCTTGCACCACGGAGGATTGGAGGCAGAGTGACTGCAGAGCTGTCACCGCTCAGGGAAGTCTGTGATAACAGGGCTGTTGCTATTAGAGCTACAGTTTTTCTGACTAAAGGTAGCATCCCAATTGAGTCACGAATCTGCACGTGTTTGGTTGCTGTGACTGCAGGTGGCATCAAGGTAACTCCTTTTCCAAAATAAACAGCCTCATTTTGACAGGCAGAGACCAAAAAAAGAAATCAGGCGGAAACCTTGTTTGGGATCCAGACCTGGGGCCGTGCAGGGGAATGCAGGAAATGAATGCAGATAAGCACGCCCAGAGATTACGATGAATACGTCGTTTCAGCAGTGCTTATTGCTAACGCACCTTAGGCTGTCCTCTGCAAAGACAGTCTGTGCCTGTGAAGTGCAATCCGAGCTCATTAGCCTGCCAGCCGACCCTGCCTTTTTTCAGCGTGCAGGAAAAGGTAATCTTCTTCCCAGCTGGGCTGAAGCAGCGTCTTCAAACTGGTTTGGAGTCGAGCTTAGGAAAACCTTCCTGGGGTCCGAGCAGCAGGATGGTGGAGCAGCCGGAGTCTCCTTCCCGGAGGTCCCCGAGCAGAGGTGGGATGGGCTCCTGCCTGCTCCTGCCTGGACCTGGCCTGCCTCAGCTCCCTGCTGCACCACGTTAGCAGGCTGGGGGGTGCCACAAGCTGGTCTGGTTTTGCACTGCCCATTGCTGCCAGCTCTACATGTTCATGTTTCACATGCTCCACCATCCCGTCCTCATGTCTTGCACACACAGGGAGGGCCATGGTCCCCATTTGCAATTGCAAATCCCATAAGTCACTGGGGACTGAAGCAGGTGGCACCTGCATGGATCTGTCTCCATGGGCATGCATCTGGCACACTTCGAGGACACCTAGCCTTCTTCCAACAGTGGGTGGCCCTCCACCGCGTCCTCAGAAACCTCCTGGCTGCACTTCTCTCTGCACCTTTTCTCTCATGCACTCCCCAATCCATAGCCCCACTGAGTCCCAGGACCTCACAGTCAATCTCCTTCTGGCTCTGGCCACACTTCCCATCCATCAGACCTGGCTTGGGCCAGGGGGAACCCGGGTGAGTGTGGGGACATCTTCTTGTCACTCCTCTGTGGACATCTCCTGGCAAAGTTTCACCTGGCAGTATCCACTGACTCCTTGGCTCGTTCAAGGGGCCGTGAGTGCTGGCTGGTGTGCTCTGCTCTGTGGCCTCCACCTTGATGCACTTGGTATTAACTTTTAACCCACACTCCTATCCCTGTGTTGTCCCCTGTATTCAACAGATGTGTGTCCCATGGCCTCCCTGATTGCAAGAGGCTTACAGTTGTCTTAGTGGGTTTAGGCCCCCTGTTTCTTTTGACATACCAAAGAGGTCTTCCTGAGCCTTGCCCAGCCTGTCCCTGTGTTGGCAAAGACATGGCACAATCATCACGTGTGTGTTGGAGATAGAGCTTCAGGGAGTAGGGGAGCGTCCCAGACTGGGCTGGTGTGACCAAAGAGAGCAGCGAACTGCTTTTACATCTCAAATCAGAACCTGTAAGAGGTGAGAGATGGGAATACCCGAAAAGAGAGACGCACCGAATGCATGAGTCGTGCTATATGTGACGGGTGCACTTTACGGGACTATGGTCAAGGCACCCAAGGGAGAGAAGGAGGTGCAAATTTGCCTATAAAAACCCAGGCAGAGGTGAGGCCTGTGGGATCTTCACTGCAACACCTAAGATGACCTGAGGATCTCCCAGAAGGACTTTCTGAATGCCTGGCTGTAAGGAGACACTGCCCGAGGTATTATGGAAGACTTATGTAAGACTTACTGTTGTCTTTTTGGTTTATTATATTGCATTATAAGTTAGACTAAGCTTTGCGTGCTGTCGCTGTGTCTTGTGGGCTGTGTCTTAGCTCAGGTGAAGTTTTCCATTGTTCTTTGTCATGTGCTTGACATTGCAAATTGTTGTGCTCAGTAAATGCTCTCTTCAGGGAATGGACTATTCTTGTTCAAGCATTTATGAATTCAGTGCCACTACCTAAAGTCTAATAGTAAATCTGGTAACACCTGTACCTTGTTTCTACCTGGATCCAGTGTCTCCCCATCTCTGCTCCGGTTATCAAGACTGCCCGTTTCCATCATGAATTGCTCTGTTCCTGCCCTGCCTATTCTGCAGTGCTCCTGTCCCTGCCTTGGACCTCCTGCTATGAAGGCAGGGTAGATAGGCTCCTTCATAGATTAACCACATGCAATATATGTATAGAGAGGACATGTTTTCATAAGCTTCCTGGCATGACCAATGGCTTGCCCCAATCATGAATCCACCATGACCCCTGGCTTCATACCTTGGACTTGGACTGGTACCCAGCTTGACCTTATAAATCCTAACAATTTAGGGTTGGAAGGGACCTCAGGAAGTCACATCTAGTCCAACCCCCTACTCAAAGCAGGACCAGCCCCAACTACATCATCCCATGGTATACTCCATGATAACTCTCATACTAGCACCTCCTCCCCAGACCACCGCCCACAAACCAGTCCACCTTTACAAGCCTCATCTGTGTATGGAGGCTCATGTTCTTCTCCTGCTGTGATACAGAATAAAGGTGCATGAGAATAAAGTGCTCTATTTACTCTGCCATGGTTTTATAATGTGGGTGAAGGTCTAGCCCCTGGAAATTAATGTTGTATGCAAAGGACTTGATTGGCTCCTGCATGTGTCAGGGGGATTTTTTTAAGCCTTAACCCCCAGGCAGGGTTTGGACTAGAAGTGACCTCTGGTTTCCAGCCCGACTTCTTGATGACTCTATAACATGTGGGGCAAATGCTTCCTGCAGCTCGTGGTCTTACGCTGGGCAAAGAACATGCCCCAGTGCCTCAAAACTTGCCCTCACTGCTTTCCCCCCAACCCTTTCTTTGGCACACGCTTAATATACATACAAATTAAAAAGAATTTGACCAAGGGCCTCTGTGTGTGTGTGCTGCAAGTAGTCTATATATCAAAGATATTGCCTACCTCTTGCATTTAACGCTATATGTAAAAATATAATGTGAGAAAAAAGGTCTGGCTCATGAGAAGGAATGAATAATCTGTGTGAAATATTGAGCCTGTAAAGACAGCATTTCTCCTTCTGACTGGAGCTCGGGTATTTCTTTCCATTTCATTTACATAAATCAATGATAAAAAATGTAATAACAAGGAACTGCTTCTCCTGCAGTGGGGGGAAGGGGAGGAGGGCTTCAGACAAGTTAGTGTCATGGGGAACCATGTTCGAGTGCTTCTCGTGTAATCTTTACTCAAGTGAGTCATCCCATTGCTCCCAGCATGTTCCTATTAGATCCCGGTTGGAAACCCAGCTTTTGAAATAAATTGTCTTGCATTTCTTTTTCTTTTTTTTTTTTTGTAGCACTTTTTTCCCCAAATTTTCTTGGTGTTGAAAAATTTCATCTAGATTGGGTTGGTCAAATATAGGCAGATTCTACAGGATTATAAAAAAAAAAAAAAAA
>NW_017729033.1:3173358-3176682 GCF_001723915.1 Gavialis gangeticus
TACAGGATTATAAAAAAAAAAAAAAAAGAAATTTCGTCTTGGAAAGTTCATCAGAAGTTTTCTGAAGGACACTCAGCATCTGGTAGGGTCCACTTTGGTGAAGGGGCTTGAGCGCTGGCCTCAGACTCAGAAGCTTTGCTCTAGACTCGTGTGTGAGCCACTTCACCTTCCTGTGCCTCAGCTAACCCATCCTTGTCAGGGAAACATTGGGAAGTCAGGCTGGAAGAGACCCCAGAAAGTCATAAAGCCTAGCCCCTGCCTAAACCATCCCAACCAAGTGTCTGTCCAACCCACTTTTGAAAACTGCCAAGGATGGAGATTGCACAGCTTCTCTAGGTAGCCTGTTCCAGCGCTGGATCACCCTCGGGGAGAAAGTTTTTACTAGTCTCCAACCTAGTCACAGAGAAAAGACTATCTCCATCCTCTTTATAATAACCCCTCACATAGTTCAGGATTGGTATAAGCACCGTAGCAAAACGGTTATCCGGTCTGACCAGAAAAACAAAGCTAAATTCTGCTTCTCCTGGATCACTTAAATGATCTCAGGATTATTTGAAGGTTGAAAAGGGACTGAGCAAAGACTTGGAGAATGTACTTCAGACAGTAATCCTGAAAAGCAGCATATGGACTAGATGACCTAACAGGTCTTCCCTGTTTGTAATTTCGATGGTAGTTTCCATTACTCAGGGACCAAATTGCTAAATTTCCTACATGTCTGTAATACACACCCTGAAGCTTCTTCTCTATGGTCTTGTTCCTTGTGTCACCCTTGGTGTTCAGCATTCATTGGTGCAAGACTTTGTCATCACTGAGGGTGGATGGAAACTTTTGACCAGCAACATTTACTTCTTCTCTGCACACGTGTAGATGGCAATGAGAAGTGATCATCCGGTCTTATGCAAACACAGATTTTGGTTTCCTTTGTACCTGGTGCAAAGCAAGAACAGCAGTAACTTCACAGCAACACATCTGCGGTGTGAATTCAGGGATGGGTCACTGAAGTGTGGTGAAAAAGGCTTCCACATGCTTCTCTCCTGTGTTTTCCACTTTCCTTTTTTCTTTTCCCTGAAGAAGCTGCTGATGATAATTACAGTGCAAGGCTGAGATGGAAGAAGAGCGGAGCAGGACTTTCTATTTTGGTACACTGAGCATTGTCATGTGAAATGACATGGATTATTCTGTTGTTGTCGATTGTACTGAATATGTTCGGTATTTAAATCCAACCCTGTTTACAGTAGGCTGGGATGCAGTGTCAGGAAGAGAGAGGCATTGGGTTTTTAAATATTTTTTAGAAGAGAGCTTTAGTTTGGATATGTGCCTGATCCATATTGACCGACGGGCTGCCTTGCCCTACCATGGCAGTCCATATGGACAGAGTTGGGTGGTTACGATCCCTATACAGCAAACAAGGAGACCTCTTTTCCCCAAAGATGATCCAGACCATCTAGGTGCTGAGCAGGAAGGTGGCTCTAGCAAGCCAGTGGGAAGAAGGATATGTCCTCCCCAGTTTCCATGTCTGACGCAGGGCTCCTATATCCTCACAGGACACAGCGTGCACAGAGGAGCTCCATCATCTCCCGGGATTCAGGTTGCTCTGAGAGGAGACACCTATGGCCATGTTGGGTTGACCATGAACCATGAGCCATGGTTCATGGTCAACCCAATGCTGCCATAGGTCCATGGCATCCCTCATTCACACTTGAGCATGGTAGGGTAGGGTGGGGGAGCAGGGAGCCATGCACCCAAAAGCCTTGTGGTTAAAGAACTCACCTAGGCAGGAAAAGATCTGGATGATAAACTCTGCTGACCCTAAAGGGTCTCAAACCCACATCTCCTGCTTCCCAGGAGAGCACCCTCACCACTCCAGTCCCTGACCTCTGGGCTGCTGATTCGCTTTATATTAGACGATGCTTGGTTAAAAGAAAGAAATAACTTTGGCAAGAAGAACCAAAACCCAGAACTCCCCCAACCCAGAGGAGTTCCCCCCTCAGCACCAGACTACAAAATTACTCTGGGCTCTTCGCACGTGGATGCGAATGAGCCAGCTCCCAGAGGAAGGGTGGAGGGTGACCCAGTTGCATGGGCTGCACTCTGGCTTGGAGATCTTGCACACAACACTTCGGAGGACTCAGTGTGAGCCCTTTTGTTTCTGCAGATAGTTTCACAGTAGGACAACTATATGCCCTTTTCACGTCAGGGGGGTCTGAGCAATGGGGTCTCTTGAAATCACGCCAGAGCTGGCTTCATAGGGGGACCCAACAAGTCTTTCTGGGGAGTCCTGAGGTAGATCCTCCCACAAAAGGTGCTCAATATGAGGAGGTGCCAGGTGCTCAATATGAGGAGGTCCAAAGTTCACAGATCATTTCTTGGGATCTTGCACTGAAAATGGGTTGTAAATACCGGTCCTAGCCCTTGACATGCACCCTGTTTACACTGAAGTGATCTACACCTGTTTCATATGCTGAGCAGCAGAGCAGACAGACATGCAGCTATCCTGGGGTATTATAGCACCTTTCCACAAAGTGATGGGTAAACAGGTGATACGGCCAGTTTGCTTTGAGCAATAGTTTATGCCTGCATACATGCAATGTAGGCACTAGGTTACCCCACTATAGTATGGTAGTATGTCATGTGTCCAATCCTATCTTCACCAGTGTAAAGACTAATTATATCCATGTAAAAATGCTGTGTGTCCAGGTCTTTCTTCATCACTATCCTCATAACTGTCCTCCACCCTAGACTAGATGATCTACTCAGGTCCCTTCTGACCCTAGAAACTATGAAACTATGAACCCTTAAGTCACTTCAAGACCCATCAATGAGCTGCCGTAGAGAACATCCTCAAATTGAGGGCTTGCCAATGCCATACCTGTCTGTCATCTTGACTTGTACATTGGTATATTAATGTCCTCATCATCCATGATGCCATGAAGGGTAATATTCTGGTTGTGAGTAAGAAGGATAGAAAGCCTTCATATACTTTTGACCTCTTCCTCATTTGTCTACCTGGGGCTTTGATGCTGGCTCCTAAAACAAGGCGGCAGTGCTGTATGGTTCCCTGACCAGAATCTACTACAGATGCTGGAGGAAACCAGCCAGATAAGTGTGCGTGGAGGAACGAGCACCAATGTGGGAGGAAGGGAGATGGTTGTCCTTCATAACAGGGGAGCGGACTCATTGAGCCAAGGGCCTCTTCCAGACCTGTGCGTCTATGACACAAATGAGCAAGCATCCCGGCCCAGACATAGTGGAGATCACGGAAATGTGGTGGGACTCAACACATGACTGGGCGGTGAATGTCAAGGGCTATAGGCTGTACAGGAG
>NW_017729033.1:3181682-3182290 GCF_001723915.1 Gavialis gangeticus
GTGGCACTCTATATTAAGGAGGAATACACATCCTCGTCAATTAGCAAGGAGTCAGAGGAGGGGCACTCTGAAGTGCTTTGGGTTAAAGTACAAGGCAGTCGAGGGGAAAGAGACTTAATGGTGGGAGTCTACTACAGACCTCCCAACCAGGGGGAAGAGGTTGACCAGGAATTCTTAGGTCAGCTCACAGAGGTAGTGAAGGCTAAGGATGTGGTAGTCATGGGGGACCTGAACTTCCCGGACATCTGCTGGGAAGAGCAGTCAGCCAGATCTGACAACTCACGTAAGTTCTTAGACAGAGTGCAGGACCTCCATCTAGCTCAGGAGGTGCACAGCCCCACCAGGGGAGACGTCTTGTTGGATCTGGTGCTGGCCACGAGTGATGACCTGTGAGGGGGCTGCGGGTGCTCAACCACCTGGGCGACAGTGATCATTGCCTGCTGGGATTCACCATCCAGCACAAGGTGGCAAAGGCCTGTAGTAAGGCAGCAGCCCTAGATTTCAGGAGGGCGGACTTCAACGAGCTAAGGAGGATAGTTGGGGAAGCGCTGAGGTCCCAGAGGGGAGGGGAGCCAGGTGTCCAAGGAGAGTGGTCACTCCTTAAGGAG
>NW_017729033.1:3182776-3193277 GCF_001723915.1 Gavialis gangeticus
TTGTGCATCCACAGATGCATCACGAGCAGGTCCAAGGAGATGATCCTCCCCCTCTATGCAACCTTGGTCAGGCCACAGCTGGAGTACTGCATTCAATTCTGGGTGCCGCACTTCAGGAGGGATGTGGAAACATGGAGAGGGTCCAGAGGAAGGCCACTCGCATGATGAGGGGACAGCAGGGCAGGCCTTACGAGGAGAGGCTACAGGATCTGAACCTGTTCAGCCTCCACAAGAGAAGGCTGAGGGGGGATCTTGTGGCCTGTTATAAACTAGTCAGGGGGGATCAGCAGGCACTGGGGGAGTCCCTATTCCCCTGAGCACGACCAGGAGTGACCAGGAATAGCGGTCACAAGCTGGCAGAGGGTAGGTTTAGGCTAGATATCAGGAGGCGCTATTTCATGGTCAGGGTGGCTAGGATCTGGAACCAACTTCCAAGAGAAGTGGTGCTGGCTCCTACCCTGGGGGTTTTTAAGAGGAGGTTAGATGAACACCTTGCTGGGGTCATTTGAGTCCAGTACTCTTTCCTGCCATGGCAGGGGGTCGGACTAGATGATCTGCTCAGGTCTCTTCCGACCCTAGAAACTATGAAACTATGAAACTATCCCAGTGCATTCTTCCCTCTAAAATCAGTTAAATTCTTTGAAAAATTGGCCAATTAAGTCCGAACTCCCTTCGGGCAGCTGTGAAACTTGTTCAGCTGATACCCCGCAGATCGCCAGTGGTCTGGCTGACCTCGACAACCTTGCAAATGTCACACTTCCTCACGGATGAGCCGTTCTCAAGCAATTTATTTGGGACAAACAAGCTGCTCGTCGGCATCGGCATCGGATGTGTTACACGCCTTTGCTTTTCATCTGCTTGCTCACCAGGCTGGTTAATTGCTATTGCCGGGGGAATCCCACTCTTCCTTCGCGCTGGATTTCCCAGGCATCGAGCGTAGGTCAATTGCTGTGTTTCAGGCACGTCTTTCAATCCTGCTGAAGATGGATCTGAATCCAGACTGGGAAGCCGGATCCCATCTCCGGCCGCGCTGATAGACGGATCCCTCTTCTGCTGCAAGCTGATGCCTGGCAGGCTGTTTTTGGCTTTGATGGACTTGGGTCCAGTTGGGGCAGGAGAGATGTACTGGTTCCAGGTAGAAACTACCCAAATGTTGGTGGGCTTTTTCATGGAAACTATACAGAAGTTGGTGGGGTTTTTGGTGAGGGGGACCTTTCCCTTGCAATCTGCTGTTTGGCCCCAAGATTTGAAAGGACCTTTTCCAAACTCACAAGCACAGAACCAGGGCTACAGTCACCTGGATTTTACCCAGCTCTTCTGTTAACCCTCAACAGAGCCAACAAGATGCTCCTTGATTCCCAATCTGCAATGCTCCCCAGATGCCACGTGCTTCTCCAACCCCACAAAGACATCACGCCCACCCTCTCCCAGCAGTCCCGCAATGCCCTGCCTGCCCTGTCTTTCTGCCACCTTTCTTCCATTCTCTCCCAAGCCCTGACTGGGTTTCCCACTGCCACCGGTCTTTCTAGCATCTGTTCTCCCAGTCTGCTACCTCTATTTCCTATCTGATCCTGGACTTTCCTTAGCACATGACTAGAGGGTGTTTGATGGGGTAGAAAGGGGATTCTCCTGTGTTTTAGCCCCATAGTCAGGGCACATGTCTAGGAAAAATAGAGGCCCAGATTCTAGGCTTCCCCCCTCACCCCAAAGGAGGGTTGAAATTGCATCCCAGCACAGCCAGCCACCACACCACACCATAGGCAGCACACTCCTGAGCCTCCTTTGGTTCCCTTTTATAGCTGCCTCCATGAGCAACCAGGAAAGGGAGATTTGTGGGGTCAGAAGGAAGCATAAGCTAGAGCCAATGCGACTTCATGACATAGGTGCTGGTCTGGAAACCAGCAGGCCGGGGGTTCTTGCTTGGACCTTTGCTCCCAATGGGGTATAAACTTCGCCACTGCTCTTCAGGCATTTTTTCCCCATGACTAGTGAGTGTGAGGGGAAGGGGCTCTGCTACAAGACACTCAGCTTGTGGTGTTGCTGCCCAGGCAAGCTCCCTAACCACTTAGCTCTTGGGGCTATTACATGGTTGGAAGGCGCCTCAAGGGTTATCTGGTACCGTGGAAGCCCTCTCCCTAGATTTTTCCAGACGTATGCATCCAAAGTGTAAAGCAGAGGCCAAAACTGGCCACATCACTGGCTATAAAATTAGCACTGAGATGCACAAAGGGAAACAGAATCCCATCCTTTGGGGGTTAGTTTACGGATGCCGTGCCTGAAAGGCAGCCCTTTGACAATGCATATTGACAATGGATTTTCAGAAGGAAGCTGCACATACCTGTTTCAGGATGGGGCCATGGGGGCAGCTGTGACATCCCCTAATTAGTAGCTGTGGAGCTCCTGCCCAGCTCCCCCTCCAATATAGCCGTCCTTGATTGCTCAGCCACAGCGCCTTGCTCTTACTGGCAGTTGGATAAGAGAGGTTGCCCGCAGGGCTTAGAGTAAGCCTATTCCATTTAAATCAGGTCTCTCCTGGACCACAATAGTCTTGATTTGGCCCTTAAGCTCGATGGGCCCTCTCGGCTTGCCTGTGCCCCTGCAAGGTGCTAGTGGCTTTAAGGGTTAATTGCATATCTATGCCCCTTCAAGGCACCTGTAGCCTTAAGGCCTCATTGCATGGCTCCATCCTCCCCTACACCACACCCCATGCCTCGTGGGTGTCACTGTACCATCACACTCTATTGTAGGGGTCTCACCCGTATCAGCCTCCTCCCCTCTTGCTGTCACTGGGCTTTTTAGCACAGGCCCATGGTACTAGATCTGGCTTCTAGGCTCTAGCTTCCCTGACTGTGGGTCCTGGCAGTGGCCCTCTGGACCTTTGGCCCCTTCTGGGCCCTGGACCCTCTCCTAGGCCAGCTGAGATTCCTAGGCTTACTGGCTCTGACCATCCCCTGCTGCAGTCCCTCCTGGACTTTAAGCCCCTCCTGCAGTCCCGGACATGTCCTGGTCCCCCAGGCAGCTCCTTCCTGAGCTCCTGGATCCTCAGGGTCTCCCCAGGCTCTCCCAGGATACCAGTTCTCTGAGTATGCCTTGAGCTACCGTCAATAGGGCTCAAGGCTAAACCACCAATGCAACTTAAATAAAATGCATCTCAGCCTTCTGGCAGACACCCCCCAAACTCTCTCGGTGTCAAACACAAAGCAAGACCTTTTGCCTGCCTGAACGCTTCTCTTTGCCCCAGACAACTTCCCCTGTTCCCAGGGCAGCAGAGTTTCTTGCCCGGGCTCCCTGTCTGCTAAGGAGCCCTGCTGCTCTGCTGCCAGGAGCTCCTATGTTCAAGGCTCTGAGCTGGACTGCCTGATGGGCTCAGGTGCTGGGCTTATATGGCTCAAGTTCAGCCCCCTCCTGGCCAGGTGAGTCCTTAATCATCTCCTTTTCTGCAAGCTGCCTCCCATGCTGCTTGCCCTCTTAAAGGGAGGGATGCACCCCAGCACCCTGTCACAGTAACCGAATGTGTGGAGCACGTGTGTTGGGTGCAGAATGGTCCCCAGTGAAAAAGCTCCCATCTCTTGCTCTTTGCCTCCTTCCCGTTTCCCTCATTTCCCCCTGACATATTTCACTGCTTTCCGAAGCCGGTTCTCCCTCTCTTCTGCTAGCAATGACAGCACCAGGGCTCATTTGTGGGTGCAGCTGATGTTACATGGTGCTCAGTCATTACCCTGCAAAGAGAGCATGTGTCCAGGGACAGGTTTGCGGTTTGAAGAGCAGATGCTTCGCAGCCCCGAGAAAGAACAAAGCTTGTAAGGAGCAAACCTGGGAGATGAAAAGGCATGCTCCACCTGAAGTGCTACCTTGCCCATGTGTGCTCAGAGCACATATTTAGTGCTTTGTGTGGCACACTGACAGAAGGCTTAGTGAAAACAAATGTTAATGCTAATGAAGCTGGAAAATGTCCCAGATTTCGAGAGCGAGGGCGTTTGCTTGGATAATCATTCAGATAGCCGATGCCCTGTTTGGGTAGCAGTTAGTTGGGAGAGCAGATAACACGCTTCAGGGCAGGATATTGTACAAACCCAACAATTCAGCCCAAAGCCAGGCTGATCCCCGTGGCATCCTCACCTGTGCCGTGAATGGCTTCGATCTCAGTGGCTCAAGCGACAGTGGGTCTGTCCGTCGCCTTGGGAGCCTATTCTGCAGCCTAATAGATCTCACCGTTGGGAAATTTCGTCTGACATGTCTCCTAAATCCTCCGTCTACTTAATTTTATTCCAACACTCCTGGATGATGATAAACAGCTTCCTTTATGCAGTGTGCCGTGAGTAGCCAGAGCTCATAAAGTAAGAATTTGAAATAGTTGGAGAGAGAGGGGACAGGGTTTTAATAAATGCGTAGGGCTAAATTTGTCACCGATCTAAACCACCGTTGTTCCATTGGCTTCAGACTTATGCTGATTTCCACCAGCTAATGATCTGGCCCATTGACTTTAAATTCCCTGCCATTGAATCTCCACCCTTTCTCATTCAAATCGCCTTCGCCCACGCCGGCCTGAGACGGGTGACTATCAACTCAAGAGCTGTGGGCTAAATGGATGCTCTGGCTATTATCACGGGGTGGGAATATTTTATTTTAAAGAGGGTTAAAAAAAAAAAATCAAATGAAGGATGCATGCAGCGAGCCTAGAAACCCCCAGAAGCTCTTCCGTTTTTATTGGACACTGCATGATGGCTCAATGCTATCCTATTTTCTGCTTCAGTGAGACCACTTTCAAATTTTGGACATAATGAGTGCTGAGTCCCAGCTGGCAGCTGAGATACCCATTGGTACTGCAATTAAGTGATGCCGGCATTCATATGGGGTGACCCTCCCCAGAGGCCCACGTCAACTCTCTGCGGGGAGAGGAGATAGCAATGCTGAGATTTCACGGGAGCCACATCCAGGAGGCAGATGGGGAGATGACTTCCAATCAACCAAAGGTGAGGAAAGCACTTGACACTGTTACCGTGCTACATGAAGCGTGATGCTCACCAGACTTCTCCCCAGAAGGATGGGAAATGTTCAGCAACCTGGTTTTATTGCCAGCGGTGTGCAATGATATCCTCAAAGCCTCGTTTCCGGGCCCAGCGGCTTCTCTACCCCTCTTTTTTTAGTCCCCTTTCATGTTCTTTTTACCCTCGTTCTTATCTGTAATCATAGGATCATAGAGAAGCGGGGCTGGAAGAGGTCTTCTAGTCCAACCCCTTGCCCGAGGCGGGATCAGCCTTACCCAAAGTATCCCATACACATCCATAATCTAACTTCTTGGTAAAACTACTGTCAACCCTGACACAACATAAGACACAACACCTGAACCTGCCCTAGGTAAAGCGAGGGGTATAATTTCATCCTGACCCCAAATCTGATGGTCGGTTTGACCCTGAGCGGAGGGGCAAGACTCTCTAGCCAGGAACCTCTGGGGTTGAGTCCCAGCGGGAGCATTGGCACAGCCCAGTCAAAATCCCCAGCCTTGGCACCACCCAGTGTCTCTGAAGAAGCCTTTAAAAAAAAACCCCACTAGGAACTACACCGGACACATGTAGCAGAAAAGCGGGGAGGAGAGGGTTAGGATTAGGGCCAGGTGATAGTTGCTAGAAGTCACACCTGAACTGGACTAGGCACGGCAGAGGTGTAAAGTCTGGGTCCTCCACGGAAGGACTGACACAACTTGTCTATACACTGCTTCCACGAGGTGCCAGCCCCTAAGAAGCAGAGGTCCCTAGAAAGTCATACACAGGGTACAGCAAACCTTGGACAAGGGAGGCCCTGAGCCTACCCCCCAGGAACGTTTCTTCTGGAGCGACTCCCCCATCTCCCAGCTTTGAGCCCATCAGGTGAGACCACCTGCCCAAGGAGACCCAGGGTCCAGGCTCCCCTTTCGCCAGAGGGAGCTTGAACCTGCATCTCTGCCAAGTTTCAGAGCTGCTAGACCACAGGCACCATGAACCAGTAAGCAGAGCTCCAGGTCCGTCTCTGGCCCGACGCTCAGCCACGGCAATGGAGAGATGCCCAATTCCCCAGTGCTTCCTTGTCTGCGCTGCTATCCATTTGCAAGCTGTTTATTTTCCCTCGTTTGAATTTGCCTGGCTCCAGCTTCCACTGATTCTCGTTATGCTTTCTCTGCTAGATCAAAGAGCTCGTTACTGCCTGGTATTCCCTCCCCATGCAGGTACTTATACACTAATCGAATCAGTCACTTCCCTGTCTTCATTTTGACAAACAACTTCATGTGTTTCCTTTATGCCTCTCACTGCAAGGCAGTTTCTCTTGCTTTCCAATAACGTTTCTGTCTCTATTTTTTTCCCATTTTCAAAGACCAGTCCCAAAACTATACATGGGATTCCAGTATTGGCCTCACCTACCTGACACAGAGGTAGGCATCTGCTCCGTGCTGCTAACTTAGGCTCCCTTGTTCAAACCTCAGATGGTTGCACTGGTTCCTTTCTGCCCCGGCATCACACTAAGACCTCCACTAAAGCTTTTGGAGTTGCTGCTTACCAGGACACATGCCTTCCTTGTCCCTAAACTCATAATTTTGCCTCGGTTTAGATTTGTTTTATTGGTTGATTTATTCATTTTACATCCCACCCTATCCAAAAGACTTAGCATGGCTTCCAGTAGACAAACAACCCCCAGACAGGCAACAAGAGTAGACTCCCCAACCCATACCCAATAGCTTGAGAAAACCCATGCAAGAAAACCCTCCAGCCAAACCCAACCGTGCTTTCCAACTACTATTTACATCCATGTATAAGAAACCTCTTTCTACTTCCCCTACCTTCCCCCGGTTCACCTCCAAGAGCAGATCCCCCCACTCTCCCTCACTGTCACTTCCAAGCCTGCTCCCCCAAAGGTCAATGCCAAAGGAGTACCTTAAGCATCACCCTTTGGCTGTACCTGCCCAGGGAGACCTGCCAGCTTTGTAGGACCTTGCTAGATGCTACTGCTGAGTCCTCATTATTCATTACCAATCCTGCCACTCCCTGTGCCATCCCCAGCTTCTATCAGCAGTGATATTCCCTTCCAGATCCTGCTAAACACCAATGGACCTGGTACGGATACGTGCAATCAACCCCCCGCTCCCACCCCAGCAATTCACCGATTCAATCACGTTTCCCCTTTGACAGCTATTTTTTTAGATCCGTCAGCTAGTCAGTCCTTCATCTGTTTAATATGTGCTCTACCAGTATTGTACTGCACTAATTTTTTAATCAGAACACTGCACAGAGCTAAGGCAAACATCTTGCAAAAGGCTGGGTCTATTATAGCGACACAGTTATCTTCATCAACCAAATTTATAATCTCAGAGAATGAAATCAGGTTTGACAAGACCTGTTTGCCCTAAAACCATGGTGACTGGCATTAATTATATTCCCAGCCTTTAATTCTTTCTAATTCACTTCTGTATCAGCTCCCATTATTTGTGCTTGGCATTGGTATCAGTCGAAGTGTTTTATCATTACCTGGGTCATTCCACTTGCCCTCTTGAACACTGGCACAATATTGGCACTCTTCCACTCGTCTGCAACTTCTAAGAGTTTAAAACCTCCCCCACATTTATTCCTAGTAAGCAGTGTTTTAACAATCTTAGTTATGATCCCACTGGAAAACCCTTCATCCTCATAGGAGACAAGTGCGTCATCCTGCTTCTTTCCTAATTCTTCCCTAACGTAACAAATATGTATTGAATGCAGGCTTTTGGACATCCCTATTAACTACACAGCTACCTCTATTTCTCAGTGCCATCGCTAGGATTTCTTTTCCTCATCTATTCTCTGGCAAGATGAAAGTCTTTAAGAGATGCAGTGTGCTCACAAACTCAGCACCTATTTTTCTCTGTGTTGTTTCCCTCCTCCAGGCTCTCTTTAGAGCTGCTTTCTAGGGCTGTGCAAGGCTTTGGATGGTGCTTTGGATCCGGAGAAGCTTTGGATGCTTCGGTGTCCAAAGCAGCATGTCTGGATTGAAGCGCTGGCTTCGTTAGGCTTCCTGAAGCGCTTCAGAAAAGCTTCGGAGCTGATTCGGCGATCCGGCCATAGGGTATAATGGGGAAACAATGAAATATTGTATATAACTATAAACTATAATTGTTGTTTTTTGTCTGATATGGATGAAACTTGCAGGGATGGTAGCCTCTGCTGAGAGTATGAAGCCTGCTAAGTTTCAAGAAGATTGGTGTTTCGGAGCTGCTTCAGCCAGATCGAAGCAGAAACCTGGTCCAGAGCTCCAGATCAGATCCAAAGTGGCCAGATCCGAAGCCGGATCGAATAGCTGCCGACTCGCACAGGCCTCCTGCTTTCCCCTTGCCACTTCCTTCACAAATCAGCTTCCTTGTGGTTTTCCTTTGGAATAAGCTGGGTCTGGTTTATACAGGTCCTAGGCCTTCCCCATGCCCAGCAGCCTCTGAGAGAAGGAATGGAGAGATTAAATGGTTAATTGGACCTCTAACCCCCCAGGAAAAGACAACCATCTGAGTATAGCCATGGTGTCCCTCAAGCAAAAAGGCTACCTAACTTCCATCGTCACCGAGGCACCAGGCCTTGCAATGGATGCAAATGCAATACACACCACATTATCATGTGACCAAATAGCATGGATTATAACATCCAAAATTTATTCACCTGCAACTCCACCAAGGTCCTATATGCCATCACTTCCTTGCACTACACCTCCGTGGGACAGACGGGGCGATCCCTACATGTACAAATGAATGAACGCAGATCAAAGGCAGACAAGGTTCTTTGGGTAAATCTGATATCTTTTATTAGATGAACCCAAATAGTTGGAAAAAGTCTTCTTAGCCAGCTTTTGGGCACAACCACCCTTCATCAGGATGAGGAAGCATCTGCAGTTGGTCTGTGCTCTTCCTGGATGGAATGAAAGGAGGTTTTTTTCCAACTATTTGAGTTGGTCCAATAAAAGATATCAGATTTACCCAAAGAACCTTGTCTGCCTGTGTCCTTAGACCAACACGGCTACATCCTGTACCCCTGAACACAGATCACACACCAGTCCCCAAAGGACACATGTGCCTGTGGCAGAACACTTAAACTTCCCTGGATATTTCATCCTCGACCATTCATAAACAGCAAAGCTTAAACAACCAGCGTGAATGGGAAAGAGCACAACAAGAAATCATCCACAGACAGGATTGTGTTAAGCATGGTCTAAACAGGGACGATTACCTACATTAGCTTTTGTGACCCTTTTGTCCCTATGGGTTTATTACTTGTTTGGCTCTCCCAGCTCTGTCCACCCTTCCCCCTACCTTCCCTTCCCTAGTTTTGTATTCGGACGACTCTATTTGCTACACACCTCTGTGCATGTCTTTCCCAGCATCTGATGAAGTGAGCTGAGGTTCACAAATGCTTATGCTATTCACTCTGGTTTAAGGCTGAGGTGCAAATTTACCCTGCCTTCTGCTTGACTTCAGACAAACACCCCTAAGGACCTCTCTCTGGTTAATTGGAGTCAGCTGCTCAGGTCCTCCTGTTCCCTCCCCCATGCAAGAGTTGTCTCACTCACACAAAGGATATAGCCTTTGCATTATATTATATTAAAGCCTTTGCATTACTGCCTCATTATCCTTCCTGCAGGAGGGTGATTTCCCTAGGCAGGACATTATACCAGTGTCCCATGCTTTGCACAAGTCTCTGATGCGTTTCTGTGTCCAGCGTAAGGTGGTTGCTGGGCCCTTCAAAGCCTTATGTACTCTGGATGTCAAAATAGCCTGACACTCACCCCGACCAGCCGAGCTAGGAGAGTCGTGGCTTGTTTAAGGCAAGCCGACTTTTACAGCAAGCTCAGGGAAAGGCCCTCGGCACTGGTGTTCACTTTCCCTCACCCCTTTTATTCTGTTAAATGTCAAGTTTGTTTCCCAAAATTTCTGTGGAACGATCCAGACTGAGTTTGGAAGGAGTCGTCTGGAAAAAAAGAAGAGAGACCAGGACGGCATAAGAGCTTTTCACTGGGGCAGGCCACCTGTCCATCAGGCCCAGTGTCCCGTCTTTTATGGTGACATAGAGACGAGGCTGTGGGAAGGGTACTGAAGCAGTGCCATCCAGACCTATCTGTCCCAGCCTTTCTTTCTCTCCTCCTACAGCTTCCAGTATCCAAACAGATCTGCTTTTTCTCCCACTGGGTTTCCTGTTTTAGGAAACATCTCTTGGAGAAAAGCCCGGTCTCCTATAAAGTAACTCAGCTTTGCTTTGTTGGGGTTTGGAGGAACTCATTCACCAATGGGGTTGCAAAGTCTCCATTGTTTTGCTTTCATCTTGGAGTTCAAATGAAGTCTGGATCTCAAGGTGAATCTCAGCCGAGACCTGGGGTGAGGGGTTGGGGCACACAGCTTGTGAAGAGAGGCTGAGGGGAATGGGCTGATTCAGACTGCAGAAGAGAAGACCGAGGGGGACTGAATAGCAGCTTTCAGCTCCCTGCAGGGGGGCTGCAAAGAGGATGGAGCTGGGCTGTT
>NW_017729033.1:3198277-3199442 GCF_001723915.1 Gavialis gangeticus
ATAAAAAGCTATTAAATATTAGGAAAAACTTTCTCACGAGGAGGGTGGTGAAGCACTGGAACAGGCTGCCCAGAGAGGTGGTGGGGTCTCCATCCTTGGAGGTTTTGAAGACCCGGCTAGACAAAGCCTTGTCTGGGATGAGATACTTGGGGACGGTCTGTCACAGGGGCACTTGGGTGCCCCGTTCCTGAGTCAGGATTGGAGGAGCTGCCAATCACCAGAGCAGCTCAGCTGTGGGTTGCGGGAGCAACCAGGTCGGCCATGTGACCGGAAGGGGGCAGGGCTGGGCCCTTATAAACAGCTAGGCCGGAGCCTGGCTGGCAGTTCCCTTCTGGCAGCCTGCGTGTAAGAGCTCGGCGGGAGAGCTAGACTGAGCAGTGCCGCTTGGCACGTAGAGGGCTGCATTATGGTGCAGGTGGAGAGAAGCCTGACCAGGAGGCTTTGGCCCGAGAACCAGGATGGCCGGGACTTGATGTAGAAGCCGGTAGGCTGATTGTGTTGTTATAGCCGGTAGGCTTATGACTTTGGTTGCAGCCGGTTGGCTCATGATTCAGTTGTGTACATCATCCGGAGGACCGGGTGAGGCTGTAGGGGTGTGAGGAGGCCTCACAGGAGCTCCCCAGTAGTCTGGGGGTTCCTGGGTGCCCTGTGCAGGCACCGAGCAGCGCTGGGAAGGTGCACCAGCTTGGCACCAGAGTGGTGCGGGGTGTGGGGGTTGAGACCCCGGCCCGAGAGGGCAGTAGTCGGCCCAGTGAGGGCCTAGGACCCTGAGAAGGGTCAGGGGCCAGGCACGGCTGCATGCCACCTGAGTCCCAGCACCGGGAAGCCCGAGACAGGGCTGGCACTTAGGCTCAGCAGAAGCCAAGGGCGCGTAGGCTTGGCGGGAGCCAAGGGCGTGCAGCGTGGAGCAGGCCCAGTAAAGGCGGGCGTACAAGTGGTGCGTGGCATGGGGACCCTGAGAAGGGTCAGGGGCCAGGCACGGCTGCATGCCACCTGAGCCCCAGGACCGGGAAGCCCGAGACAGGGCTGGCACATAGGCTCGGTGGGAGCCAGGGGCGCGCGCAGCGCGGAGGCAGGCTCGGCGGGAGCCAAGGGCGCAAGCGGGCGGATGCAGGGAGAGCCACGGGCACGAGAGCGCGGGACCGGCTAGTGGGAAAGCCACGGG
>NW_017729033.1:3199702-3202707 GCF_001723915.1 Gavialis gangeticus
GTGGCGGGCGAGAATTAGAGGGTGCTGATCTCCTAATTGCCACGGCAGGGGGGCGCTAGCGGGATTACGGCCACTCCTAGGCCCCACTCCGTGACACGGTCCCACTTGAAGCAGGGGGTTAGACTAGATGTGACCTCCTGAGGTCCCTTCCCACCCTCATTTTCTATGATTTTTCACCAGGTTTCATGGTGTGGCCACATCAAACTAGGCAGTTTCTTTTGATGTCTACAAAAGCACAACATGCCCCCAAAAGGGCACATTCTTCCTGGAAAGGTTCGCAATCAATGGCAGCGGTTTCAGCGGCTGCCAAACCTTATAGGCCCCTCCAGTGAGTACCTGCTACTCCACGGACTTCAATGGGATGGCTGGATGGATAGTTACACCCTGGATGACCTGCAGCTGAAATCTTGAGTCATTAGTGAGACCCAAGAACAAGTGTAGTGAAGTCTGGCCTTCCTTTACAAGCATTTGGTTACCACTTCCACCTTAGGGGATACATTATACAGAGACATCTACATGTAAACACGAATGCGGTCAATCCAGAGTGTCTGTCAGAGAGGAAGATTAAGAATAAGGAAAATGGGCGCACAGTCATAAAAATACTGGAAAATGCTCAACAATGAGTTGAAATTAAATGAAATTCTAGCCACTCAGAATACATTATCCCTGCAGCATGTCCATGAAATCACTCACTGAATTGCAAAGTAATTTGCTCTTAGCCTCCGAAGCTTTCTTTCTTCCCTCCTCCCTCCCCCAAATAGCAATCATTTGGGAACTCATTTTGCTCCCAAAGGAAATATTTTACAAGGGGACAATGATGATGTGTCATTGTGACGTTATGGGTCACTCATTCAATGGTGATAATGTGTCAGCTTCCCAATTGCCTGCCTATATTCAACACAAGAAGCTGCTTCGAGAGCTTTTGTGCTCTTTAACTCTTTGCTGCATCACTGGCCTTCCGGTGCCTGTAATCTGGCATTTGCAGCACAGCAGGACACTGAGCTTTGTTGGGCGAGGATCTCTCTGAAGCTCTTGCTGCTACCGGATGGTATGGTACATGCAATTGCTAATAGATGACGGCAGATCCCCTCCTTCAGATGACTGATCCAAGCCTGTCCTACTTCGGTGATGGATGGGAGTTGTGTGGTCATGGCACTGTGTAAACTGAACTACACTTGTAGGTGGCAAAATCAATCAGAAGTTGTATTTATTCCCTTCAGCAGAGGGGACAGCCATTGAATGGGCTGCCTGAACAGCTTCCTCCGGAGTAAAAATATGCTGGCAAAACACACGTGGCTCAGCGTCCACTGGGAAAGGAGAGGAGTTTAGAAACCAAGCTTTGCAGCTCAGCCTTCTTCCCAGGCATCAACAGTTCACTTGTAAAATAGTTGGGGGTGTGCCTGAGTCTGCTCTGGCTTTCAAAGGATTTTTCCCATTTAAAACCTGGTGTCAAGAGCTGCGAGACTAGAACAACACTGATTTCACACTCGTTTGGCGCAGAGGTAAATGACGATGAGGCGAAAAAAACAAACTCAGCTTTATTTAAAAATAAATTAGGTGCAAGTTCTTCACACCTGGGAAATCATGCCAACTTGTGCAAAAATAAAAATCCCTTTATTTATTCAGGAATTGAGTTTGGGTAGCAATGTTGCCATCAAACCATGGTTTTTTTTCCCCCCAGAAAATGGCTTTTGAACCGAATGAAAACATCGGGATGAAGGTCGGGAAAGGATTAGCCATGTTTCCAGGTCCAGGGGGTGGGGGTACAACCAGGAAATGAGTGGTTGGGGCTTGACACTAGAAACTCAGGATCACTGTCAGGATCGGAGGAGGGCACGAGCCAGAAGCCAGGAGCTTGACTAGGTACAAGACAGACTCAGCTGGGAACTAGGAGCCAGGGGGCATCAGCGGTGCATGAGTTGTGTAGCTTGAAAACACGGAGGAACCTGCCACGTATAGTCAGGCAGTAGATAACTGGACCCAACTGGGGGCTACTGGGCTACTGGTAGCCAGGCCCAATTGAGTTATCAGGAGCAGCCAAGCAATAATTACCCTACCTACTGCCCTGACTCCTCACCCCAGTCCCTTGATGTCTCAGAAAACCATGTAATAATATATTTAGTCCAAAATGTCCACAAGAATATGCACTCTGTGCATATTCCCCACCCGTACACCACAGCCCCAAAGCACTTCAAAACAGGACCAGGTAGGGCCCTCATTACGAAAGTAACATAAACTATCCCAACAATTAGAATCTCCTGTCAACCCCCCCGCAATTTAGTTTGGTTTTTAATGATCATGTCCCAAGCAGCACTTCTGCTAGGTGCCTCCAGCCTAGAAATATTTACAGATGTGCTGAACTGTAAGCAAGTAGTGACCTCGGTTTCAATACAACTAGTTACAATCCTTAATGCAGCTCACGTATGCATTTATTTCAAGTAGGGCACAAGGAAAGATGCAGGAAAAAGGATGGCATTCATCCTTCATATCACCAGGTTTTCAGCTCCCTCAACGTCCTTATTTCAATGGCATTTGTGCTACTGTATCTCTTCCTGCATCTTGGTTGTCAATCCCCAGTAAATTTGCTGGCATCAGCTAAAACCCCCCCCCCCATAAAAATGGACCTTGTGAAAGTCAATGCAAATGGGCACAGCAGGAAAGCATGGTAAGATCGTTGAGAATCATGTTTCCCCCCTTTTTCTGGTCCAGATGCCAGACTAGTTTTGGGTCATCGTTAACATTGATGGAGTAACAAACTGGTGTCCAACTGGATTAATGTGGTGGTGAAATGAGAGCCTTGTGTGCTCTTATAAAACTTAATCCAGATGTTTGAGTACTGTTGATGGTTGAAATGCTGAACATTGGAGGAAGCAGATTGTACATCTACTGTCAAGTGTATATGCAGCTTTTCAAAGTGAGATGCTGATGTTGCCTTTGTGGTGGGTGCAGAGATCCCACCTCAGGAACACAGCTGGGTATTCGTATCCCTTCGCTGTTTCCACCAC
>NW_017729033.1:3203219-3212242 GCF_001723915.1 Gavialis gangeticus
CCCCCTCCCTCAGGAATGCAGCCAGCTCCAGGTCCCTAAAGAGACAGGCTGAGGGTGTGGTCCCCTGTGTGCTGGGCCCATCCTAACTGAATGGTCACAGCACAGAGATTTAAATCACAGTGTCACAGGGCAGAGATTTTTGGGGAGAAACCAAGGTGGCTTTCTGCCACAGCCTTCATGAACTTCTTATGGGCATCAGGGCACCTGGGGTTTGAACTACGGTGCCCACAGGTAGAGGCCCAGGACACAGTAACATCAGACAGCTGGACGAACACCAGCACCAGTTCAGTCTGGGCTCTCTAATGAGGGTCCTAAAATGGAAACAGATGACTATGGGGAACTAATAGGAGCTACAAGTCCTTGATGGGAGGGCTACAAAACCCTCACTCTTCCTTAGGGTCTTGTCAAAATATGGGTTGGCATCTTGGACTCTCCTGCTTGTTTCTGTTCTTGTCTTAGATTTTCTGGCAGTCTAGAATGAGACGGCACTTCCTATAGTCAACCTAAAACCTTTCCTTTGCTTTCTAAGTTGAGGAGCTGGTGCATTGTTGGGTAGCATTGGCACTGCGGTCTGGTGTTAGGAAGACGTCTGTTATTTGGTAAATGGATGATAGCCTTCATTGTGTTGCCTTATTGTTCCCCCTTAGCTTGCTGGCTCCTACCTTGCCCTTGCAATATGGCTTACAGTCTTCTCTCAGACCACTCTTACCAGGGTAGACTGCAGTCAAATCTAGGATCTCACCGCGGTTCCCAGAGAAGACAGACACGGGTTGGCAAACTCCAAGTGATGCTCAATTCAACCAGGTTTTCTAGGGATCTGAGCTGCATGGTAGCAAGGTTTGGATCTGCTTTCTTGGTTTCACCAGAAATCAGTTGGCAAGCTCTCATTTTCACATGTTTCTAACTGGAAAGGGCTGCTGCGACCTGGACTTCTTTCAAAACCCTAGAACGGGCTAAAACAGCCTTACCCAAAAAAATGGCTTCTCAACCAAAACAGTTTTTTGTGTGAAAACATTTCTATTGTGGCCAACATTATTGGTCATATTGTTGTCATGAAAAAACAGATACATTTCCCCCCCAATAAACTGATTGTATTTTAGATAGAAAAAAACACTTACAATAGCAATTTTGAAAAGCCTACATATTTTTTTTCTGTTTTCCATGGTGAGACTCTGCTGGATTAAAAAAAAGGTTCATAAGTTACTGGTAATTGTTTTAGGGGGGAAAAAAACCTATATAATTTCCTGCTAAATGAGAGATTTTCTACCTCTCTCAACTCCCACGGATGTCAACCAGAGTGGGCAAGAGCACACTTCTGGCTCTTCATTCATGCTTTGGTGGGGGACAGCATCTTTGTGGATTGACTATTCCCCCACACAACTAGGATTGTGCTAAATATTCAACATCTGTAAGAGCCAGGGAAAGGTGGTGGTCCTGAGGGCTGTTCAGCCCCTCACAGAATGAGTTCAGTTCTTAGCAAGCTTAGGTCTCTTCAAGTCTTCCCCACTCCCTTCCCACCCAACAAAGGACTCAGGAGTCTTGGTAGACCACAGACTCAGTATGAGTCTGCCGTGTGATGCACAAAAAGCGAATGCGGTTTTGGGATTCATTAATAGAGGCATTAGGAGCAAGACACATAAGATGACAGTTCCTCTCTATTCAACATTGGTTAGGCTTCATCTGGAGTACTGTGTGCAATTCTGGGCTCCATATTTTAAAAAAAGACCTGGAGAAATTAGAGAGGGTCCAGGGTCAGGCAACAAAGATGATCAAGGGCTTGGAAAGCAAGTCATACAAGGAGAGGCTGATAGAGCTAGGCATGTTCCTTGCAGAAAGGGTGTTTAAGAGGGGACATGATAGCAGTCTTCACAGACATGAAGGGCTGCCATAAAGAAGAAGGAAAGCACCTTTTATCTCTGGATGCAGAGAGGAAGATACGGACCAATGGCTTGAAGGTCCAGCGAAGTAAGTTTAGATTGGATATCTGGAAAGACTTCTTCACTGTTAGAAGCATAGGGAGGCAGTGGAATAGACACCTAGGGAAGGCGTGGACTCTCCATCACTGGGGGTATTCAAGAAGAGGTCGGGCAGCTGCTGGTCAGGGATGATTTAGGCATAGCTATGACTAGATTGGGGTGGACAAAATGCAGCCCACAGGCTGGATGCAGTCTGCCTGACCATTTTATCCAGCCTGTGGGGCCCCTAAAAATTTAGAAAATTAATATTTATCTGCTCTTGGCTGCCTGTCAGGTGGCCCTCGATGGCTTGCCAAAACTGGGTAAGTGGCCCTCCACCCAAAATAATTGGCCACCCCTGGCCTAGATGCTATAGGGTATTTCCCATGCTTCTGGGCTTTGCTGGTTGTCCCCACCCCTGCCTTTCTCTTACATGTCAGGGTATTTTTAAGCCTTCCTTAAAAGGAGGACTTTAGGTACCATGGTTCACCTGCTTTACCTGTGGCAGGTTCAGGTGTTAGGTCTGTGTTGCATCAGGGTAAATGGTAATCTTATGTAGAAGTTCAATGATGGATTGTATGGGATGGTTTGGATAGGGCTGATCCTGCCTCAAGCAGGGGTTGGACTAGATGCGACCTCTGGGGGTCCCTTCGAGCCCCACTTCTCTACGATTCTTTGAAACCCCATGTGCATGTTTAACAACCGAGCTGATATCCATGCTGAATCTCAGCTGCTCAAACAGGCTGTGGGCTCTGGGAGGAAAAGCCAGGTGCTTGTAGTTCTGCTGTAGTCAGCATGATTCCTCCTGCCCTCATTTGGCAAGCTCCCTTTCTTCTCGCAGGGAAGATTTAAGGAAGGAATAATAGTGGTAGGTCATTATGACATTTTAGTGTGTGTTTTATAGGACATCATGAGTCACTGATTCAGAGAAGAACTTCGCTGCTCACTACAAAATTGCCTGTTTCAATCCATCCTGCTGGGTGGCTTCTTCAGGAACGTTATGCACCGTAACTTATATATAGTAGGATTCTGTATTTATTCTGGCTACTATGAGCACCAGTTAAAAGATTCCCCCTCTCCCCCCATCAACACAACCCAAATGATATCACGTGATCTCCAAAATGCTGAAAGCAGCAAGAGGATCTATCAGGTCAAAAGACAAGTTTAACCAGCATGAATACCCATGGCAGAGCTGTCTCTCATCTCTTGGAGTAATGGTGTTTAGGTAGGAGGAGGGTGTTTTGCATTTGGCATCCCATATAGTACCTGCATTTCCAGGAATCATAGGCTTGGCCATTCTCTATTGGACCAATGGGCCATCTAAACCAGGTTCCTCGGTGGAAGAGGGACCAAGGAAGAAGAGATCTCTTCTAGGAGTTGCTCCTTAGAACGACAAATACAAGAGAAGACAATGGTATATTCTCAGCCTCTCGGGGTTGGTCCCCTGATGGAACCCAAGAGCTGAATGAACATGTTTAGAAAATAAAGATATCATCTCTCCTGAGACACTGAGGAAGATGGAGCACCGGGATGGGGATGTATTTCAGCAGAATTTTATTCTGGACTAAAAAAGTAACCCTGAGCATTGCAGATGAGCTTGTGTGAAGCTTAGAGCAAACATCTTTCTCCTGAGCTAGGGCTTCCTACAGGCTGAAAGAAGCCCATCCATTTATTCCCAAGCAGGAAGATAGCACAGCAGGAGAGCAGTGTGGAGAAGGGTTTATTACAGCCACTGATCATTTGGACTCATGTTTACTTTGGGAGATGGGCAACTTTTCCTGATCTAGTCAAGGTGTTCACTTCAGCTATTGTATCCATCAGTAGCATTCATAGCATCTGGAGAGGTTGGCTGTAGCCTATGAAGCCTCATGCCTCTCTGAATGAGTTAGCCTATAACTCATGCCCTGCCTTCTGCCTGTTGTGTCAATAGAAAGGCAAATCCAGGCCCAGCCAGGTAGGCAACTTGGGGAAATGCCTACATCCCTAATGCTTGAGGTATGGAGATCCCTAGCCAATATCTTCATATTGTTCATAATACACTTGTCTGAAGGAGCCCCATGCAGGAATAAGTCATGCCAGGCGGTAAACTTGCCATATCCATCTACCATGAATGCATTAGTTTTCCCTGACATGCAGTATGGGATACATCTGAGGAAGAAAATCCTACAGATGAAGGACGGGGAAAAAAACTATTGGTAGCAATAGGGGTGCACATAGTGTCTGAGATGGGAAAGGAAAGCCTTCCTCTCTCCTTTACTGGGTGGATTGCTTTCCTCAGTTCCAGTCCTGGGTTATGAACCGAGGACACTGGTCAATATGGACATCATTGAATAGGACTGTTTTTCTGCAGCTGTGCATAAGGGGGGACCTACCAAATTCACGATTTTGCGGTTTTTGCAAAAAAAGTGAATTTGGTAGGTCTCCTTTGAAAAATCCCGGTCCCTGCAAAAAAGCATGGGGACCATGAAAAATCAGGAAAACTGCAGCGAACCAGTGAGGGGGAAAGAACAGCTCTAAACAGAAAGTGTGGGAAACCCTGGCATCCTGGAGCATGGGAGCAGGGAGAGGAGGGGAGGGGGGAAGATTGGGCAAGGCGCACTGGAAGTCCCGCCCCCCCCTGGAAATTGACAGGTGGCTAGCTGTCAATCTCTGGGGAAGGGCGGGACTTGCAGGGCCTAATCAGAGGTGTGGAGGGGGCCTGCCATGCTCCACCACGAAATTGGTGCCCAATGCCATGCCAGGACCACGAAATATGGAGGCAACCTCCGCGCAAGTTTCCATGCTCTTAGTTTTGTAAGAATTCAATACAAGGATGACTAACAAAAGGCCCTGGGTGTTAAGACTATCAGGTCTGAGCTTATTCACATGGTAATAAATGACAAACTTCCTTCTGATTTTAAGAAGAACATGATTAGATGCAAAATAATTATTATAGCAGACCAGACCACTGGCTCAGCTAGGCTAGCATTCTGACTGCAATTCTGGTTACTTCAGAGAAAGGAACAAAATGCTACTGTCACAGTTTGGGAAATCTGTCTATTAAAAAACTTATGAATTCTGATTGGTTTTATGAACTCTGTGTATAACTCTAATCATCAGTGTGCATTGAACCAGCCCTTTGCTAGCAGACACTGATAACAAACCCCGTCTGGAAGCCGCTACAAGACAATCAAAAAAAAAAATCATTAACCCTGAGTGACTTCGCTGTATAGCAGCAGGCATGAGAATGAGCAACAGAGTTAAAAGAAACTGTTTTTCTCGGGCTCTCTGTAGCGGGTGGTGTTGGGGACAATAGAAAATCCCCAGCAGAAAAAGAGCAAAAGACGTAACATTAGGAGACAGTGGGCAAGTGGACACAAGACATTTACTGCTCATTGGCTTCATAACACGGCGCAGTAGCGTGTCATGGCAAAAACCATGCTAATAGCCTATTGTGCGGTGTTATTAGGCTAATGCGCAGTAAGCATCACCAGATAACTGTGCATCGGTGTTACTGCACAGTAACTTTAGTACAGCTCATTTAGCTAGTACTTTATTACGGAAGTACTAAACTAAATGTGCAGTATCTAAGGCGCATTAATGAACGTATAGACATGCCCAGTGTTAGAGCGAGACATGCTCCCTGCAAGTGTGTTGCAGGGAGGGGGCAGGTTTTGGAAAGCTATATCTGCACAAACTAAGGGGAGCCTGTGACAAGTGTCAGAGAAGGATCCTGGCCACAATGTGATGTGAAGAGTGAGCAGGAGACTGGTAGAAGAATGACATGGGACCTCTTGGAGAACTGACTCAACCCAAAGGACTCAGAGTGCTGAGGCCTCTGAAGACAGGGATTCACAGACAGGTTTTCTTCTTTTGGGATATCTCTAAAGGTAAAGTCTATGGGTATTTAGAAAACCTCTTGGCCAGTTTGCACTTTACTTCCTTACCCAGTCACATAGGGTGACCACCTGTCCCTAATCAGGTGAGACAGTCCCACGATGGGAACATCAAGTCCAAGTGCTGGGCTGTGCAGATTTCTCCTGGATTTGCAGGGATCAGGGAACGGAGGGTTTCCCCTTGCAGGGAGGCAGTGCTCCAGCCTGCAAGGGACTGCTTGGGGCTGCTGGGAGTAGAAAGCAGGGTGCACCGTGTGCAGTTGCATGCCTGTATGCATGCACATGGCCAAGAGTACAGCCTGGCAACATGGAAAGCAGTTCCCTGCAGGTAAGTCTATGGGGGGGGGAAGGGGGGCAGACTGAGGCCCCCACAGTGTGAGAGGGAGCACAGTAAGGGCTGGGGGTGTTGCCCAGCCAGGACAATGCATGGGGCCCAGGGCCGGGGCAGGGAGTGGGACGAAGCCACAGGGGGCTCGTCCAGGGGCTGGGGTGTTGACTTGACATGCATCAGATCAGTGCTCAGGATCTCAATATCACGCTGTTAGGCAGGAGGGCATGACACAAAGTTATACATGCACACACACACACAAGCTACACATATGACACTATGGGTCCACACACATGCACATACACACAAACATGCACTTCGGTGGGGGCTGTGTGTTAACACTAGTGGGTACCTGGGGTCACTTGGTGCCTGGGGTTACTTGGGGTCACCTGGTGCCTTGGGGTTACTTGGGGATGAGGGAAAAACTGGGAGACAGAGGAGGTAAAGGAGCGGAGCCAGGGGATCAAGCCGGGGCAGCAGAGAGAGAATGCCAAGCTGGTCAAAGAAGCTGGGAGGAGCAGCAGAGAGGTAAGGTGAAGGGCAGTGGAGGAAAAAGCCGAGAGCTGGAAGGTAAAAGTCGGAGGAGGCTAGGAGGTAAGGAGCCAACAGATGGAGAAGCCGGAGGCTGCAGGGGGCAGAGAGAGAAGCTGAGAGACAGTGAGAGTTGGAGCCGGGAAGCAGAGGGGAGAACCGGGGGGAAGTGGGAGATGGTGGGGGTTAAAAGATCAGAGAGCTGGTGAGAGAGAGAGAGAGAGAGAGGGAGAGATGGGAGGAAGGTTGGAGGGGCAGAGAGCAGAAATTGTAGCAGGGCCAGGAGATGAGTAAGACAAAACCCAAGATATCAGTTGGGGTTCCAAGATATCGGTTTTATTAAATAGGCAACACACTACACAGCCCACAAAGTTATTGGTTCACACACACTCACACACTTTCCCACCCACTTGCACAATGGTAGCAGGAGAGCAAAGGCTTAATGGAGGGACTGGGGTCAAGGTGTGCAGAGAGCGAGCTCAGGTCCCTTGCTTGGGGGAAGAAGGTGGGTGATAGCTACCTATCCAGGCTATGAGTTGATCCTCGATGGCCAGTCGAAGTCTTCTCTGGTGAGGTGTTGTCCAGAGGGGGTTGCCAGCAGGGCTTCGGGGTGGATAGGTGGTGTGGCATGGTGCTGGTCTGGATGGAGACGGCTTCCCAAAGACATCACACTCTACCACCCCTCTTATAGGGGTGGATTACCTGTGACTCCAGTGGGAAGGATGTGCCCAGGCAAAGGCCAGTCCTGCTCAGATGAGGTCCAGCAGTTCCAGGTGTCCTCATTGTCCGGGGGGATACGATGGTGGAGTTGCTGGTTTCTATTCTGTTAGTTCTTTCCATGTTGCTTGTTTCTTGGAGGGTCTTTATCTTTCAAATGTTGGGTTTTGTCTCTGGTCCTGGGAGTAGGTCTGTGGTTTCAGGAAGAGTCAATGTAAGGCAATGGTCTGGTCGTTAAGTTGATGGCCCGGTCATTCAGTAGGAGCTATTTTTAGGCCTGCTACCATTATGTCTCAAGTACCCTCATTCACTTCGCATTCATCCAGTAACCAATTTACATAGGAGGGGTAGGTATGATACAATTACAATAGGGTATGCCCATAGATTCATAGACATTAGGGCTGGAAGGGACCTTGGAAGATCATTGAGTCCAGCCCCCCGCCCCAAGGGCAGGAAGGCAGCTGGGGTCACAGGTTCCCAGCAAGATATATGTCCAGTTGCCTCTTAAAGGCAGGGGACACAAGATGGAGACTTGACATTACTTCAGCTAACTTTACAGAAACAGGCCTAAATCATACAATATCCATCTAAAACAGTAAAATTCAATACAAACATAATAGGAATACGATGTAAAACAGTACTAAAATAACAGGACACTATTTACAATATAAAAAGGGGCTTGTTACAATAATGGTATACAAGAACTTAGCTTACCCATGACTACTTATAAGGGGTAGAGGGGGCAGAGAAAGAGTCAGAAATGACTGGGGAAGGGGAGGAAAGATATTTTTAAGTTAAAAAAAAGAAAAAGATGGGGTTTTGCTACGGGGGTCAGCTCCCTGCTGCTGCAAGCACTCCAGGGGGGGAATGGGAGGGGGCACATGCCCCTCAAATTTGTGCATGGGGTGGTGGAGGCTGCAGGCTGCCTGCTGTGGGCTTGGGGCTCCCCAGGAACTCCACACTGGCAGTGCTGCCATGGTGAGGTGCCCCCTGCCCACTCAGGAGCAGCAGTGGGAGTTGTGCCCGCCCAGTACGCAGGGGGTGCTTGGCCAGCTCAGGACTCCCAGGGGAAAGGCAGCAGGGCAGGGAGCCCCAAGCCCACAGTGGGCAGCCCGTATGCAGCCCCGATCCTCTCAGCTCTGCTCCGGCCGTCCACCGGTGGAGGCAGGGGGAAGGTCATGGGGGGAAGAGAGGCGGGCATGTGTCCTGAGCTGACACCAGTTTCACAGCCTTGGAAAGCTGGCTGTGCTAAGCCCACAGGCAGAAAGGGAATGAGACCCACGATCTGTATGTGATCCTACAAACAGAGCTGCAGAGACATTACCTAAACCATGCCCAAGGCAAAGCCATATCAGATTCAAGGCTTGAACAAGGTGTGGGGCCACACAAACAATAATTCACCAACATGGGCAGTCAAATCATGTTAAGGAGTAAGGTAATTTTCCTCACAGGTAGATGCTTGGATATGGGAGCTCGCTCACTCTGCCCAATTTGAGATGAGTCCCAGGGGTCTGTCTCAATGCAGCCAGCCTGGTTGAGGTCAGTCATCTCTACTGCAATGTAACAATAACCATAACCATAATTTCATAGATTTCATAGACATTAGGGCTGGAAGGG
>NW_017729033.1:3212253-3220216 GCF_001723915.1 Gavialis gangeticus
CAAGAGGTGATCATGAGATACCAGATTGAAGGCTTTTTTTAAGTCAATTCGTGTTCTTCTATCTCCTCTATTTCCAGTTACTCATCCTTTGACATTGGAGAAGAGCTCTGGATACGAAACAAGGTCCTTAAACCTGAAGAACACAATATAACAAGCTCTACAGAAAAAAAAAAGAGACTGATTTTTAGTTCCATAGCCAAGGACAAAATGCGGATAGGAAAATACATCCTAGTTGTCTCCAGGCACAGCAAGAAAGAAACCTTATTCAAAGGTCCAAGTCAGCCACAATTCTCTCTTAAAGGTAAAGTCTGGTATGCATTATAGGTCATTCACATTTATGAACAGAAGATCAGTAAGCAGGAAGACTAATTCATGCATAGCAGAACTCAGCTGGAGTCAATGGAAATAGAGCAAGAAAGTTATATCCCAGTATCCTGCAGCTGTAATGAGAATGGTCACCATCATCTTTAGATAGTCCAAAGACACATTTATCTTTGATATCAGGTGGCTGAATGCAAGACATATATTAATATCAGTGTCTATATTGGAAAGGGGCTGGCATATTTTCCATGCGGCTGGCAAGAAAAAGGAGTCAGCTCAAGAGGTAGCACATGAAGTAGCCACACTCTGTGCCCATGATTCTATACACAGTGATTGCAGTGCCCATGAGTCAGGGCCCATGGTTTTACTAACTATGAACTAAACTGGATTCAACCATAATCTATGCAACATCTAGTCATTTTAGCTAGTTCTACCTTTTGGTACAGCTTCAGGTCTGGAAGCTTTTAAATTAGCTAGAGTTTAACTAACAACCAGGAAGGCAAAGCCTGCATTTTAATCCAGTGTGCTTCCTACCGTAGGCACCTTCCACGTGAAGATCTCAAAGGGCAAAAGTCTGTTTTGTTGATATGACAGCAAAGCAACAAACAGTTTTTAGGTACCTAAGACGTTAAGTGACAGTTTATGGCACCCCATGTAATGACTTGCATTGCACTAAGATGTCTACATTGCTTAGGTATCTCTGTTTTCAACCCATGTGACTAATTTTGCTTTGCTGTGCATGCTTGGGTATAGTGGGCATGTCTACATGTGCACATTTACTGGGCAGTAACCAAAATTACTGTGCAGTACAGGCGCGCATCTACACATGCATACCTGTAGTGAGCAGCAAATATGGTGACTTACGCTGGCTTGAATGTAAATTTGATACCTGCATCATGCAGGTATCAAATTTACACCTGATCAGTTACTGAGCAGTAATGCATGTGTAGAGGCTTTACTGAGCAGTAACACTGTGTGTGTGGACTGACTTGGGACTAACTTTAGTCCCAAGTCAGTCCATACACAGCGTTAAAGTGTTTTAATGCCTGCACATGTAGATGCTGGCCTATTCCCGTTTACTGCTCAGTAACTTATTGCACAATAAATTTAAGCCAGAGTAAATGCACATGGAGTCATGCCCAATATGGCCAACTCTATTTATATTCTAAGGCAACTTCATTTTGTTGTGGCCAAAAATAAATGATACACAATCCCCTGAAATGAGAATCAACTAAAAATTATGCCTATAAACTGTTTAATACAAGGAGGTTGTAATGGTAGCACCTACCATTTGCCTGTAATAAGGGAGACCCAGATTCTGGGGTCCTTCACAGGGGATTTGAATGCTGATCACCTCCATTATAGGACAGCATGCTAATCACTAGGCACAATTAAATGTACCTTCCAGCTGAATTTCAGCCAGTGGGCAGCCAAGAGGGAAAAAATAAAGGTGACAATGGGAAGAAGCCAAAGAAAGACTGACTATGGCTCAGGACAGTGCTTCTTCCCTGAGACATAGCCACAGGTCTTACTTTTTCTCCTTCTCACCCTGTGACACTTTGCCTCTTGGTCATCTAGTTTTATCAGACGTGGCTGCCCCATAGATTGGGATTTAGGGCACTTTGCATAGGCAAGATGGGCTGAAGCATGTCAAAAATGAAGATGGGTCAAGAACCATGTGTCCCACATCTATGGCAAGTGCACTAACTGCTGTGCTATTTATGGCTGAGGTAGTGCTACACACTGAAGTCAGTGCTTTCTGGTAGATGGATCATAGAAAAGTAGGGCTGGAAGGGATCTCAGGAGGTTATCTCATCTAGCCCCTGCCTGAAGATTATCTCTATCCAAACCATCCCATACAAATCCATTGTCGAACCTTCAGAGATGACCATAGTAAGGTAAATCAGCCTGTGCGAGGCCTGGCCATGGAGACAGTGGTGGGGGAGGGAGGGTGGCAAGCGGCTGGATGCAAAGCTGGCTCAGGTCTGTGGGGCCCCACAAAGCACAGGGCCCAGAGCAGTCACCCTGATTCACACCCCCTAGGGACGGTCCTGCTAACCTCTTAGCAAAGCTACAACATCAACCCTGATACAACACCTTAACCTGCCACTGGTTAAGTAGGAGGACCACAGTGGCCGGTGTCCTGATGCTAAAAAGATTGTTAAAACATTCTCAAGAGATCCAAATAAGAGGACCATGCCCCTGGCTATGGAGGAAAGCAAAACCCCCACGATCTGTACCAGTCTGACCTGGGGGTAAAATTCCTTCCTGACCCCAATAAGATAATTGGTCTGACCCTGAGAGTAGTGGCAAGACCCTGTAGCCAGGAAACTCTGGGTTTAAGTCCCAGCAGAAGTACTGGCACAATTCAAGTCAAAATCCCCAGCCTTGTTTGCAAAAACAGTCAATGTTTCTGAGGAAGGTGAATCCCACCCTCTAAAAGGTAGCAGGAGAAGGGGAAAACAAAATTCCTTCTCAGCCCCCGCTGGCCTTCTGAGATGCAGTCACCCCATAAATGTTTTCCTGGTCAACTCAGAATTCCTGCTAAATTGATTATGTATTATGTGGTCAGGAGGAAGTGAAATTCTGATCAGAGGGTCACATGCTGTGAATATAGAGTTACATGTCTCCTGGCCTGCTCTGGAGACATTTATTAGGGGCATCTACTGAAAATAAAGGAGAACTGTGTGTCTATATGGGCAATGTAGAATGCCCCTCTGTACCTGGAAAAAGCAGATGTCTGAATAACAATGAAGATTTTACCCTAAACTATTTGGGAATATAAATGGATTAAACATGAAAACATACTCTGAGGTGTTGATACTCCCAGCTTCATAGACAGAGAGTGTGTCTACACATGTATTTATGTGCGCCTACATTTAATGCACCTTTGCTTAATGTGCATTAAGGTGACTTAGGCATGTGTCTACACATGGACGTGCTAATGCGCATTAAAGCACATTCAATTTAAGCGTGAATAGCTAAGTTGCATTACTGCATGTGCAGAAGCACTACAGTGCATTAACGCGTTGTGTATCCATTGACGCACACTGTGTTAATCCACATGAGCACATCTACACCAGCGTTCTCTCTAAGCTGTGTGGCATGTACGGCCACGCAGGCACACCTAGCAGTGCGGCACGAGTGCGCCTGCACAGCTGCACACACCGCGCACAGCTTAGAGGGAACGCTGATCTACATGTGTGCTAATGCAACTTAGCATTTTTGCACCGAAATTTGATACCTGCATAAAGCAGGTATCAAATTTAGGCTCACATAGCTTTAAATCACCATTTTTAAGGCTCACGAAGGGCATGTACATATAGACATGTGCCCTTCATGTGCCTTAAAAATGGCAATTTTAGGCTAGGCCTGTTTAAGAGGCTCATGTAGATGCATCCAGACAGACTCTAAGGTCAGAAGGGATCATTATGATCATCTTGGCTCACCTCCTATATAACATAGGGAGAGGACCTCACCCTATAATATCTGTATCAAACTCAGAACTTGTTTGTCATGGAGCAGGTCTGCTCCAAAGCAGCAGATTCCAAGCCCTTTGCCCAGTGGTCCCATGTGCCCTGCTTGATCACATTAGACCCTCTCAGCTATTTCAAGCAGCTGACTGCTATTTTTTCGTGTTATTTTTTGCTTCTTTTCTAGTTCATCTCAAAATAATGTAAGAAGAAGAGATTTGCCGTTTCTCTTCCATAGTCTAATCAGACCACTGGGAAATGTTCCCTAATTCTTTTCTTTTGCCTGGTAGATGGGTACTTGGCATGAGGACAGAGCTCTTTTAAGAACGTGTTGCAAGGCTCAAGTAAAAAGACAAATGCAGTGAATCAAAAATGATTGCTGCCCTGCTCATATTTGGAAACAAGATAGTGTAACACTGTGTTTCAGCAGTGGTGGAGGGAACCCTTTTTAAATACGGAGAATTTGTGACCCTTTCCAGGAAGAGCACTTAACAGTATGCAAGCAAAGTGGATAAAAGCAGCTTGGTATCAACCTTGACTACGCAGAGACTGCCTTCAGCATTTCTGCTCATCTCTGCCTTTTTGACATTTAACTTTAATTTATAGCAATTTAGCTTGCTCTTAGAGCCTGGACTGTATGTTCGGGAAAATGAAATGAGCTGCTAAATGTTTGCTGGAAATTCTAAGGGGCTCCTAGTAACTTTGTCTCTTCCTTAACATAAAACCTACAGATAAAAATATTTACAAAATCTATATATTCGTTTGGTTACCCTGGGCAAAACTCTTCCCTCATATAAATTCTCTAGGGGTTGGAGTCACAGCTGGAATGAATTTGGCCCATTGGCGGAGACTTTTAGAAGTGGGTACCTATAGTTTGAGTATTAGGCTAAGGCCCCTATTCAGGGGGAAAAAAAGCACTTAAGCACTGCTGGATAACATTCAAATACATGTTTAAATCTCACTGGGCATGTCTACACATGCATTTGCATCAGCTTAAATTTACTGCGTAGTAAGTTACTGTGCAGTAAGTGAGAATAGGCCAGTGTCTACATGTGCAGGTGTTAAAGCACATTAATGCTTCATGTGGACCGGGGTGGGCAATTATTTTGGGCGGAGGGCTGCTTACTGAGT
The DNA here is from genome assembly GCF_001723915.1 of Gavialis gangeticus. Taxonomy (NCBI): domain Eukaryota; kingdom Metazoa; phylum Chordata; order Crocodylia; family Gavialidae; genus Gavialis; species Gavialis gangeticus. Next base: position 3,217,179 of record NW_017729033.1, read on the forward strand.
TTTGGCAAGCCATCGAGGACCACATGACAGGCAGCCAGGGGCAGATAGAATGGTTTGGCAGGCCGCATCTGGCCTGTGGGCTGCATTTAGTCCAAGGCAGTCCACACACAGTGTTACTGTGCAGTAAAGCGTCTACATGTGTGTTCCTGCACAATAAATAATTGGGCACAAATTTGATACCTGCATGATGCAGATATCAAATTTACACTCAAGTTGGTGTAAGTCACCATATTTACTGCACAGTACGGGCATGCACATGTAGACACATGCCTGTACTGCACTGTAATTTCAGTTATTGCACAATAAATGTGCACATTTAGACACGCCCACTGAGTTTCAAGGCTCTAAAGATAATCAGTGACTAAAAGCTGCTTGGAACAATGCCTTTCTGGGCTGGGGTCTAAGTGACTTGATTTTGAGTGTTCATACTTGATAATCCGTGGACTAGCCCTGAGCTCTGTGCTGCTTGGAGCTGCCCCTGGAGCTGTGGACAGCTCACCCCCCTGCTCCCCAGAGCACAGGCCTGACTCCCCATGTCCCTGCCAGCCCAAGCCCTGTGACCCCTGCCAGTTAAGGCTGGCACCTGGACAGCTGCAGACGGACCCTGGCACTCCCCCTGGCTGCTGTAGGGCAGGATCAGGGTGGGAGCAGCCCAGGATTAGGCTACTCCTGTCAGGCTCAATTTGCTCCCAATCTGTGTACATGCGTGCCTACATGTAGTTTGATGCACCTGAGTTTTCTGTGCAGAAAATTCAGGTGCATTACTTGCACATGTAAATGCACCTAGTAGGAACTGATGTTAGTGCAGAGATTCTGCAAAAGGGGTGAATTAGGTACTCAAGTCGAGTTAGAAGCCTAATTTTTATGGCCTTAATTTTTTTCTGCATTATTTATACACATCCTTTTTTCCATAGGGGGAAAAAAAACCAAACCCTTCATCACATAAAAAAAAAAAACCCAGCCGGGGATATTTTCAGCAAATAAGTCATTCAATAAGTTTTGCCTCTTTCTGTTCATGAATTCTCTGCAAGCAGCTTATGATTTTTTCAAATGCTCTATTATTCAAAATTATTCACTGATGACCTTGCGAGCATGTCTTGGTCTTTATTTTATTCATAAGAAGGATGTGAGCAGTATAATTTGAGAGGGGGAGGATAGTGTTATGATGATGCCTGGCCTGGCATTGAGGAGAGTTTGTTGAGACAGTGATTCCCCTCTGCGATTCTGGGCAAATCACTCCTTCTCTCTCTACTACCAATGTCTCATGTGTTAATCTTTGTCTTCCTCACAGAGGTGCTGTGATCTTATAACCACAACGCGATCAAATACCGTTTCAGCGGCAGGCATAGAAACATGTGGATATGTCTTCTGTTTGAGCCATACTGGTTCGTTTAGATGGCCAATGCATAATGTTTTGGTTCCCGTTTGAATGGTTAAGCTTTAAAAATAAGGTTTCTGGTAGTTTCACAATCTAAATTCAAGAGCAATGCCTTTGTGGAAGATTACCCCTTGGCTAATCAAGTGTTTGGCCTCAATGCATGAGTAAGAGGGTATTATTCATGGATGGGATGAAAGATGATGATCTCTTCTTAAACATCCATGGGTCTCACGTTCCATTTTCATGAACGTTATGTAATTCCTAGTAGAAATAACATTGTGCAACGGTTATTTCCCAAAGCCAGAACTGTCACTAGATTATTCTCAGGCAACACTCACCCAAAGGAGCAGATGAACTTGTTTTGAAGCTCTACTGAGGAGAAGACTCTTCCTTGCATTCACCTGCCATAACTCCAGTTGGAAAGCTCCAGGTGTCTCACAGCAGAAGACGGATCCCAATTATTCTTAAGGTATTCCAGTTTCAGGCCCCTCTCTCCCATTTCTCTATGCCTCTTCTCCATCAGACAGAAGAATCGTTCTTGCAGAGCGGGGTCAGTACATGACTTCCCTCCTTCTCTCGGTGTGTTTTCTGGCAGTCGCCTCCTGCAAACTTTCTATAAAAAGCTTCCATCGGTGTTTGTTGGAGCAGAGAGCTCAGCTAGGATGCCAACCCCAATGCTGACATGTCAAACAAGAGGAAAGCCTAGGGTGGAAGACAACACCAATATTAGCATCCAGCGCTGCATTGCTCATGTCCTTCGCTTCCTAATAGACTGCACAATGGGGTAGTTGGGCATGTACTGGTACCATGTGAATCATGGCATGCCATTTCCAGCTTCTTGGAGGCAGCAGTTCTTCAGATTGCCTTCTTGATTATTTAGGCCTTTATTCAACCTTTCTTTGACCAACTGCCACATGTGATGTGGATAGTGTTGGATCGTATTCTGATACGGTTATGGGAACAGATTCCATTCATAAAATGAGTGTCTAAATGGACTTCAGCATTTAAGTATCATCCAATTCCACCCTGTTTGAGTCCTGCAAAATCCATCGATGCATCCACTTGCAAAAAAAGCAACAAGGAAGACGAAGGCCCACCCATCTTTTGAACGAACTTTTAAACACAGGAGCAGGACGGAATTAGGATCACATTGACGTGCCTAAATCTCTTTAGATGCCTTATGTTCTTCAGGCCAGGATGAACCATTTTGACCATCTAGCCTGACTTGCTACAGGACATAAATCAAGGCTATGCAACTGGCAGCTTGCTGTCGTGATCAGTTAAATCAGTGGTTCCCAACCTCGGGTCGCGACCCAAATGAGGTTTGCTGGGGCAATGCCTGTGGCACCATACACAAAAGATGGGTGGCACCATGTGCCTGGAGCTCCACCACTGCCACTGCCACCCTCCACTCCCAGCAGTGGGTCCCAGCAAAAAAAGGTTGGGAATCACTGGGTTAAACTGTGGCTCATGGGGCATGTTGGTGCCGTTGTTGGAGCTGCTGTGTTGGAAGAGCTGTGGAAACCAAGGGGTGAATGCTGTTCACCCCTGCACCTTGTTGTCTGCCGTCAAATTCAGGATCTTCAGCTCATCCCTGGTGACTCATATTGGAAGCAGGGATGAAAGGGGAGGTTGGTTGTCTGGCCTGCGGGAAGCCTGT
>NW_017729033.1:3225216-3237563 GCF_001723915.1 Gavialis gangeticus
GGCATGTTGGTGCCATTGTTGGAGCTGCTGTGTTGGAAGAGCTGTGGAAACCAAGGGGTGAATGCTGTTCACCCCTGCACCTTGTTGTCTGCCGTCAAATTCAGGATCTTCAGCTCATCCCTGGTGACTCATATTGGAAGCAGGGATGAAAGGGGAGGTTGGTTGTCTGGCCTGCGGGAAGCCTGTGAGGCCAAATAGGTCAGATAGCCCTGACATAAACCAAAGACACCACCCACTGATTCCTCCACTAAAAGGGATAGTTCCTTTCACTGTTCGACACTGATGAGCCAATAAACCCTTGGTTGAACTACAGCAGAGAAAGGCCTTCAATCTCCATTTCAAAGCCCAAAGGAAATGGAGTTCCTGCCTTCCTTCGGGAAGCTGTTCCAGATGTTGCTGTTCAAGACCACCTCTCATTTGCACAATTTAAGCATCTTATTTATCTGCGCACACCCCGATCGAATGCGAATGACTGAATCCACTGCCTGAGCGACAAGTGAGATGAGGTGATGCAGGCACTGCTGCCACAATCATCGCTGCAATCTGATATTTTCTCAGAGCTGCTCTGTATTCCAAGAAACCGATTATTGTTCTTTGAATATAAATATATTTGTCTAGGTACAAGAGACCCAGACGGCCACGTGTGCACATGCTGGATCTTTGCATAGTTATTAGCACTGGGGCATATTGGAAAAGGGGAGGGAGGCAGTGATCAATGGTCTCTCATCAAAAAGAGAAATGTGTTACAAATTTGATTGGGACTTGTGGTAGAGGTGATCTCTTTTACTAGACCAACTAGATTTTTGCAAAAAAAAAACATACTTTAACGGTAAGCTTTTGGGCACAAACGCCCTTCTTCAGGCATAGGAAATTTGTGACTTTTGGGGATGTGATGGTTTGGGCGTAAAGCTCAGAAAAAAAGCTCACTGAGCTCGTCCGCCCTTTTTTTAATGTTGCTGCTGGGAAGGAAAAGGGGGAACGGGGAGGTAAGGGAGGGAGGTACTTGCAGATCTGATCCATAATGATTTTGACCTCTGCCTCTGTTGGACTCCGAAATCTGCATTAAAGTGATGAAGCCGCCATCGCTGGAGCTAGTAGTGTCAGGAGATTTAAGCTTCCTAGATGTCTCAAGATCTAGCTTAACTCTCGGTCCATCTCCTGCTCTGCTTCCTTCCACCTGACCTCCGTAGACCTTTCCAGGAGAGTACTTTCTCCCGCGCATTGAATATGACCCATCATTGCAGTCAGGATGCTTTCAGCTGACACCATATCACAACCTATCACAATCATCAGGGGACTTCCTCACTCATAACATAACCAAACCAGTGGATGTTAATAATGTGCTGCAACTTTGGACATGGCAAGCTATCTCATTTCTTTCCTTTGATGTTTTCAGTGGCTGCGTCTCTGCTCCCTGTAACAGAGTTGTCATCGCCATCACATTGAAGTCGTATCTGAGCTGTCAAGCTAACATCCCATTGTCCAAACAGACACACCATTAACATGAGACTGATCCAACATATGGGTTCGTTAGCAACAGAACAATCTGCTGGTAACAGACGGCTCCAAAAGATAAAGATGTTAGTACATTCGCTATCGCCGCCACCCCTATCCAGCACTGGCACATCAATTGCGTCGGTTATAGAGGAGGCATGCATGGAATTGGTTTCATCACCATAGATCTTGCATCCTGGAGGGGCTATGATTTTTTGCATCTTTTCCAGCATTGGCTGTAGTTAGCCGGCAGACTCTCCAAGCGGACCAGCATCATCTATGCACTCAAAAGCCATCCCTTCTGTTTTATTTTCTCCTGTTTTGTCTTTGGCGAGGGAGCAAGTTAGCCATGTTAGGCCGCGGTTAGTCAGAAGACAGGATAAATATGCATCCGTATAGATTAACCAAATAATATATATATAAAGAGAGCACATAAGCTTCGTGGGGCAGTGCTAGGCGATAAGCAAGCATGAAACCCATAGAAACAAAGGGGTCATGCGAGCTAATCTAGGTAATGATGAGCTAAGAATCCATAGTCTCTGTTCAAACTAATTAATGCAGTTTGTGGATGATTTCTTGTTCCTCAGTTTCCCATAAAAAACTGTTTTTTTTAATTTTTTTTTTTTGCCCCAAAACAACAATCCTGAGGTCAGTGCTGGAGTGTCCAGGGAAGTTGAAATGTTCTGCCACCGGCTTTTGTGTGTTCCTGCAGCTGATGCCAGATCAATGCTCATTCCTGTTTACACACAGACATCACCCGTCTCTCTGATGGAGACAGCAGAGGGGCATCATAAACAGTTGATGGCACATCTGGTTTGGGATGGTCCTGTGGTGGGCAGGGGGTTAGACCAGATGTGACCTCCTGAGGTCCCTTCTCACCCTCATTTTCTATGAGTTTATATATGGCATTGGTAGACTTGCAAGTTAATGAACCTTGGATGTTGTACTCCTTGTTACTAGGTCCAGTGATGATGTCTTCTGTACAGACTTCAGTGACCAGCCACTTACATGGACCAACCACGAAGGGTGGGGACCTAGCACACAGGGTGTGTAACATATACAGCAGTACGTTAGCATAACTAAGGGTCGGTGACTAGGGCATGAGTCCCCGGTGCCAAGGAGCTTTGGGATGGAGGTGGGGTGCAGGCTCTGGTTGCATGGAGCAGAGCAGGGTCAGATGTCCTCTATCAGCCCTTTGCCCAACCCTTCTCATAGGAGACACTGCTGCTACAAGGACAGGAGTTAGGTGTCACTGCCAAGAGCCAAGCTAGCCCCTCCTTGGCCCTGCAGCTGTCGTTGGCTTTGGATCCTCACTCTTTCATGTAAAACTGAGGGGGTTGTGGGGTCCGGGGCACTATACTACATGGCACTATGCAAAGGAGCAAGAACACCTGGTGCTGCGCCCCAAAGGGCTTACCACCTAAGATCCTGCTTGGTTGCTCTCATCTTGGAGAACTGTGTGGAGATACAACACGCTAAGGAAGGTATCCAACCCCTCCTTGCAAGAACTAGTGGCAGCTACCGGTATTTTAACTTCACAAGGTGGAAGAACCTGACCACAAAAAAAAGGAAAGAAATAGCAAAATCCATTTAATTTTATAACCTCCCCGAGTTTGTTAGATTGTCCCAGTGTGGATATGAGTTACTAGTGCCTGAGGAAAAATACATGACACCTCATCTAACAAATTAAATGTTTCCATGCAATTAAAATGAAGCACTCAGCCTTAGTGTAATAAACTTAAGGCTATTAGTATTCCTAGCGCTGTTGCCTTCATTGTGTTTTACAGTGCCATAAATATCGGCTCAGCACGATAGCTCAGCAGGCACCGGGCATAGAGAAAAATATCTTGTAATATTTGTTATTAAAACATTAAAAAGTCTTTTACTTGAACACACACATTTTTAAATGTACTTGAGTTGGAGACTCTGTTTTTAATTTGCAGCGTGTGCTGAGATCTTATATCACTACGCGGCCGGGCGCTGGGCAGTCCTGAGAACCATCGCTTACTATTGCCTGCCCTGATGAAAACAAGAGGAGCTCAGGATACTGGGCTTCAGGTGCGATTCAGCCCCAAAGTTGGGTCCAAAGGCCACTGAAGTCACCAGAAGTCTTTCCAGTGACTTCAGTCAGTTTTGGATAAGTCACTAAACCATTTCATGGATGATAGAGCTGCTGACCAGAACAGCTGGAGATGTTGCCTCTGGCATCTCTACACCAATAGTGGAAACGAATAGGGGGTGGGTCATGATAGCTCCATCTGGTTCCAGGCTGTTCCTCTAGCATCCACTTGTGCCAGTGTCAGAGACAGGATAGTGAACCAGACGGTCCATTGCTCTGGCCCAGTGTGGCACTCATGGTTGTGGTTGCGTGGCATTCATCGGGGCGATCAAAATGATTACATCTTTTCTGGTGTCCCTTGGAGTCGGGGGGAAGGAACTGAACTTCAGTAGTCTTTGGATCAGTTCTCCAAACTCCTACCTGGCTGCTGAGAGGCATAAGTAGTCACAGAGGCAGAAAAAATATCTTAACAAATAAAGCAGGGGTGCTAGGGTTTCCATAGTTGGGACCATATCTTGATAGAGAGTTTACTGTGTGACCACGCAGCCCCTCCCTGACACTGCGGAGCTGCTCCGACCAGGAGACCGACCAACTAGCATCCCTAATGGATTGCACTAGCTCAAGTACCAAACAGTGCACTTATTAGCGTGTGAAGGTTGCTGCCACTTCCACCCCTTCCAGTGGTGGCCAGTTGTCCCCCAGATGTAAGCAGATGTGGGAAGTAAGACATAAAACTCTTCCTGTTGATTTTACAGCCACATTTCCTGGTTCTCTTTCCCCCAGTAACATCTCAGTGATGACTAATCCTATCAGGGCATCATGCACAGACCCAGGAGGGGATCTGGTGGGGGGTGCACTTGCACCCCACTTTCATTATTGCTCCATCCAAAGTTTAAAACCAACTTCCTGGGAGCAGTAGCAGTATTGCTAGTCAGGCAGTGTTGAGGGAGTCAAGTGACTTCGTGGCTCATTGTAATCTACCTGATTCCTTCTAATCTCTTCATTCCATGGGTGTTAACATCCCTTTTCTTTGCAGGAGTCTTGATGGTCCACCAATCAAGCTAGCCTCTCTTCTGCTATCCATTCACTGCTCCTGGGGACGAGGCTCCTATTTCAAAGCATGCCGATCGTTTTTACCTCATTCCAATGATGCTATATTGATTCTTCTTCAATTTTGAACTGAATAATATAGCCCTAGGCCCCTAGCATACTCATAAAGCTTCAGGTTTATTTTTAACTGGAGAAAAATATGAGCTTTTTATATGTGATGATGCATCTCACCATCTGTACCCCTGTTCAAAATTCTAGATCCACCCGTGTGGAGAGCGGATGTACCTGGGGAGACTTCAACTCCGTTGTGGGGGACTTGGGAAACATCAAACAATGGGTCGTATCGTCATTGAATGCTCACGGTGTCCCTTTCCTGGAGAAATAATAACACACCCTGTGGTATCTCCTGAAGCTCTTGACAGCTTATTGAAATACAGTCTTAGACTAACATGGTTGCTATTCTTTCTATGTAAGAATGTGGGAATGCTATATTAGAAAGTGGTTATGGACTTTGAATTGTATTTAATGCAAGAAGGGCCTTGCCTAAGGCCTTTGAAGTCAATCAGAGCATTTGCCTTGAGAGTCAATAGCCTTTGGATCATATCAGTTGAAGAAAAAAGTATCATGGTCTCAGTTGTTTTAGTTTCAAATGCCCCATGTAACAGGATTTCTACTTCACTTAAGAGGATGTTTCATATCCAGGTAGACCTCACTGTCAGAATATTTTTATTTTGAAATTCAAACTAAATTTTCTGTGTCTTATTTTCATCCGTTAACTTTTAGATATTCCTCCTTCAACCTCCCTCGCCTATTCCTCTGTCTCCTTTAGGCTTACACCCTTCAAGGAGATGTAGGCAGTTAACATATTTCATACCCAAACCTCCCTTCATAATAGCTTGGCTAAGCTATGCATATATGAATTCATTTTGAGAGCAAGGTTTCAAATGTTTTAATAAAATCCAAACATAAACCCTTTATCTACTAATAGTTTAAGCTAAAAATAGCAAATAAGTTTGTCGGGCAAGATTTACTCTTTATAAACCCGGCCATATGCTTATGGGCTTTTTATCCTCTAGATGCCTACTGATTTTTCTCAATGTATGTTCCATTAGTTATAGTTAGAATTGCCGGAATCACTCTTATTTTCCACTGATTACATTTTCTTTCCATTTGCTTTTGCAGTTCCTTTTTTTTTTTCTTCCATATTTGCTTTTCCCCATCCTTCCAGTTCCCCAAGATATCTCAGAAATACTGTAACTTAATGGTTTAGAAATCTGTTAGTTAATTCCCTGAACATCCTCTAAGGTCACTGAGACTGGTTTGCTGATGTACAAGGCTTGTGTTCACACTTTTCAAGGGCTCCTTTACCTGTTCTTTTACATCTTTACATCCAGACAATTTAATTTTATTCTCAAAGACAGGTTTACGGTAAGGAATTGGTGTTCCAGGCATTTCTGAATCCTCCTCCATTTCTTCCTTGGTCCACCTCACCATGCCAACAGAGACTGGCCTATTGCAAAAAAGGACCATATTCATCTTATGTTCTCAAAAAAAGCTTTCCTTAAATCCATGTCATGCAGTCCATCTCAAGAGCTTTCCCTAAGGCAGTTCTTCCCCTAAGACAGAGAAGAAGCTCTATATGAGCCTGATGGACTAGCATGGTTAGGGCATACCAGTTTCCTGGCCAATGATACCCAAGAGAGTGATGTGGTCAGCCTTACACCTTTGACGCCTCAGCCTGTCTGATTAGCTATCCACCCTCAAAGGCTCAAAACTCAAGATCTGGACCATTGGTGATGTGTAGGGGGTGTACGCAGGTGCACATGCGCCCCCTGAGCTTGGCAGTGCACCCCCTGTGGGCGGTTGCCACGTGCCACCCCACCACCACCAATAGCACCGTGTCTACCTGCAGGAGCTCCCCGCTTACCACCACCATGAGCCCACCATCAAGAGAGCCTCTGCCGATGCCAATGCCACTGCCTACAAGAGCTCACTGTGCCCCCCCAGCCTCTGGGGGCACGTGGCATTCATGATCTGGACCATTCTTTGCACTCCAGCTGAGTAGGCACCATAAAACCAAGTACCACTTGAGGTCTTCCTTGAACCCATTCTCCACTCAAGCCAAAAAGCTCATTGAATCTGCAGATGGTATGTTGCTCACAGCATGGACCTCCCATCCATGGAGTGGGCAGTAAGATGCACAAAAACTGCGGCTAAGGACCCGTATCCTCAACACCAGCTTTTGCCCTTCAGGATGGCAGCTTCCCCACCGGGCCTAGACTGCTCTTAACCATCTCAGAATGGGCATTGGATGGTTTAAGGTGAGCATGCACTCTTGGGGTCTCTCCAATGATGCTGGCTGCAGCTATGGGGCTCAAGCTCAGATGGCCAACCACATCATCTTACGGCCCTCCTTCGGGTGGCCGAGGTCATTGACCATTATACCTGTTGCTGGCTTTCTGGCCCTCACACCTTTGACACATGAGTATGGCAACACTCATTTCATCATCATCATCATCATCAGGTATCTACCTACCGCTGCCTCAGCTGGGGTCTTTGACATCAGTTCAGAGCAGGAGTTACACTCATGCCTTAGGAGCCAAACCAAGAGTCCTTAAGCACTGTGCCACTGTCCCCCTGTCATTGAGATACTTTTGGCAATACTTTCTACACAGCAGTCAAATACTGGGCATTAAAAAGTCAAGACTAAGAACTTTATCAAACTCCTTGGAAAAAATTTAAAAACACAATGGAAGATCCTCATTTTCTTGTCTCCCCAAATGCCCTTAATCTTTATAAACAGGTACAACATGGCCAGATGGATCCTAGACACACAACCTAAAGCACAAAGCACTTACCATTTACAGTACAGAAATCTAAGGGGATTTCAATATGAGTGATCATAAAATAAGGAACTGGTAGAGGTCAGAGCATTTCTCTGATGGCAATAAAAATATAAACAGTGCACAGAGCAAACATTTTTTCCCATGAAAAGTTTTGGCAAGACTAATGTCTTTCATTGTTAAAAAAATTAAATGACACATATGAGTGCGAGGAGGAGAAAAAACAAACAACGAGTTATATTTGTGCAAAGAGGGAACAATATTGCAGTATGAGTGCCCAGGGTCTGTGGGACCAATCATAGTAATAGCATACCTTATCTAATCTAAGTCATTTGCATGGCACCATCATTTTACTGCCTCGGCTCTGTAAAGCATCTCTCACTTCAAGGATCTTAAAGAAAAGAAATCTCTCCCTGCCAGGAGAATTGGGTGGAGGACGCTGGACTCCCAGCCCTCTTACAGCTTCAGTGCCAGAGTCAGGGCCACCCATGAGATGCCTCTGTGCCCTCTTCAGAGGGTTGGCATCTGAGTGAGTAGTCCTTACTCAAGTTAAGACTTAGCCAGTAGCAGGGATGCTATGATTGCCTCCCACCTCATGGTTAGAGCAGTTCCCCAGGAAAAGGGAGACCTCCATTCTTGGCCCTTCTCAGCCCAAGAAGAGTCACATCCACATCTGCCCTAACTTGCAAGCTATGCAATTGTCTCAGGAGGGCAGTCTCCAACCCTTCTGCTGAAGTCAGGCCACCGCACAGTCAAGAGTCATAGGGCAAGGAGGAGAGCAAGCATACAGGAACCTGACTTTGTTAAACTGAAACCTTTGCCAGCTGAGTGCTCCAGCCAGTAGGCTACACATTCAGGCTACACATTCATTTGCTCTCCATCCCCTTGGCCATCCCATAGGCCCTTCTGCATGCCTATTCCAGCCTGAATTCATCTTTCTTAAGCAGGGATGATTAGTGCAGAGCTCTAGGTGAGGTCTCACCAGTGTTACCCTACTTTGAGGTTTGGTTTGGCTCCCTTTCAGCTTAATCAGGAGATAAGACTTCAGCCTGCCTGGTCAAGCAGGGAACTTTAATAAGTGAAAGATGTGCAGGATCACAACCAAAACCTTCATTATTTGATCACTGCCCTGACAAAACTCCCTCAATCGGAGGATGCATCTGTGTGAGGTTGACTGAGCAATCATAGGATCCCCAATGTTGTGACAACTCAAACAGACAGACCCCAAGCTCTCAGCTTGTCCCCTCATACTTCATGGGGAAATATAAGTTATAATTTACAGATTTTCCTTAACAGGAGACTGAGAGAGTTGGGAACTGGGAGATGGTCTCTCAGTCAGGGAACAGCTAGCTAGTTAGTTAGAGACCAAGGGTCGGCAGAGGTCACCTATTGCTCCACAATAAAGTTCTTTTGTTGTTAGTTCTTCATTGTATACCTGTATTTATTGAACCTGGTGATCACTGCACTTGCTATGCACCTGAGCCCAATGAAAACTTCTACTAACCTCATGCACCCGAGCCCAGGGGAAGCTTCCACTAGCTTGTGGTGCCTTTAGCATGCAACATTATTAACAGTAACCCATAACATAAGCAGTGAACTCAGAACTGTGCTGGATAACCCAGCAATCAAGCCTTCACCAGTGTCTTTAAAAGAAACCCCCATCCTTCCTCATTACAACCAAGAAAGCTTCTGCCCCACATCCTTCTGCAAATATGGAAGGCCCAACCCAGCAAACACTCCAGGAGCAAAAATCTGCAGAGTGAGGATGTGAGATTGCAAAGCAAGACCACTGAGGGCATGTACCACCCACCTGCCGAGACCAGGCTTGCTGGAAGCTTGGCCCATCCTTTGGACAAACTGAATCAAAAGGATGACCTTTTCTAGACATGATTCGACCTGAGTGGCTTCCTATTGGTCAGAACAGTTACCTAGGGAAATTTATGGATGAGGGCAGCAAAATTTATTTTGCCCAGGGCTGGCCCTGACACATCGGCCAATGGGCTGGAGGCAATACACAGTGTATCTAGGGCAGGATGGAGGAGCAACCCCCTGGCAGCCTGTGCTGCTCTGTGCAGAGTTAGAGGCCTTCAGGTCTCTGGAAGATGGGTATCTTTCTTTCCAGGATTAAATTAACTGGTGGGGGGGAGAAAACTGCTGAGAACAATGGTTCTGTCAGCAAAGATGTCACATTGTGTCACTTCCTTCATGTCACGGGGCCTTTTAATTACCCTTTGTCTCCCTCTGACAGTCAGCATCGCCTGTCCTCACAGGCTCATCTGCTAGAAGCGATGGCATTATTAGAGTCCATCTAGAGCTGTCTTGCAACCTGCGCTCACGTTTCCAGCATCCGTCACTCAGCTCCACTTGATCCACAGCAGGACCTTCCAAGCATGGCCCTGGTTCAGGCCGGCACCTGAGACATAGCCTCTGTACCAGGCAGGGAAAAATCCCATCTAGGAGACAGTGGGCACGTCTACACATTCATTAAAGTGCTTTAGTTAATGTGCATTTAGTTTAGTGCTTCTAATAAGAGGTACTAACTGAATGCACAGTAACTAGAGTTACTGCACAGTAGCACCGGTGCACAGTTTTTTAGTGATGCTTACTGTGCATTAGCCTAATAATACTGCACAGTAGACTATTAGCAAGGATAATAACTGCTACGCTACTGTGCAGTGTTTCATAGATTTCATAGATTTCTAGGGTCTGAAGGGACCTGGCAGATCATCGGGTCTGACCCCCTGCTCCAGGCCAGATGCTTATCTAATCTCTTCTTGAACACCTCCAAAGTAGGGGAGAGCACCATCTCCCTTGGAAGTCCATCTCATATTTTGGCAACCCTTACTGTAAAGCATTTTTTCCTTATGTCCAATCTAAATCTATTCTCTTTCAGTTTGTGGCCATTATTTCTGGTAACCCAAGGGGTGCCCTGGTAAGCAGAGTGTCCCCTATCCCCTGCTGGGCCCCCCCGATGAGTTTGGAGAAAGCCACAAGTTCGCCTCTCAGCCTTCTCTTGCGGAGGCTGAAGAGAGAAGGCTGGGCGAGGTGTTATTAGGTTAATGCACAGTAAGCACTTTGTGTAGATGTGGCCGATGCAAAGAAGAGCGAAGGCCTCATCAGAAACACGTGCAGGCCTGTAATATCCATTATTCCTCAAGCTGCCAGCTCTCACAGCTGCATAACGGTGACCTCCATCTCCACAGAGATCTCATCCAGCAGAGAAGCCACGTGGGAGACTAAAGGCAGGGCTAGTTTACTATACCAGGCTATGGAGCCATGCTGTGAGCTGCTACTTAAACAAGAAGCAGTATAGCCATGTCTGCGCGGTGCAGTAGGTGGGCTAATAGGCCCCACCACTCATCAGTGCTAACGAGTCCATTTGGATGAAGTGATACTGCTTCCGGGTGAGGCGGCAGAGCAGTGCAGTGTGAGCGAAGACACCGCGTCCTAGCTCAGTACATCTCATAGTTTATACCTCCATAGTTAAGCCCGGTCGCTTCCCCTCTTCTCTCCTGCTCATGGCTTCTCAGTCAAACTAAGGCAGCTAGAAAAGGGAAAAACCACGCACCTGTTGACTATCTGAGCTAGAGCATTTTAAGGGGTATAGAGGTTGAAAGGAGGGTTGGATGATGGGGATCAGCACAGAGTGGGAGGGAGGGAGAGATGGAAGGAGTACGGGTGGACGGAGAAGAGAGAGGAGAAAGCCACGAAGGGCCAGCCACTTGGGGGAAGTGGGTAGGGAGTCCCACTTAACCACTGAAGCCAGTGGGTGCCGATGAGGTGCTGAGAGATATCGGAGCAGGGGAAAGAGCTGGGAGAATAAATCAAAGGGAACAGAGCAGATGTCGCAGAGGGTAAGGGAGAAAGGAAAGAGATGGGATGAAAGGGAGAGGAGGAAAGAAACAGCTGGATGCTGTGCTGGAGGGTGGAGGGGGCACGAGGGAGAGCGCACCACCATAGCCCCCAGAGAGACCCCCACCTTGAGTGTGGGCTCTGACAAGCTCCAGGTAAGAGACAGCTGCTCTTTTCTTTCCTGGGCTGGAACAATTTTTTCCAATTATTGAGTTGGTCTAATAAAAGGTATCACATTTACCCCTAAGGTCTGCCTATGTCCTTAGACTAACACAGCTACAACCAGCAGTGCTGTTCACTAGAGGCTTTCAAGAAAAGGGTGGATAAGATGTGTCTGTGATGGGTGAGGAACAGAGCATCCTGCGTCTATGCAGGGGGTTGGGTTAGATGACACTGGAGGCTCCACGCCAACCTGCGTGAACCCCGCGGAGACGCGTCTTGGAAGAAAGTTGGCCACTACTCTTCCAACGTCATCGCTGGCTTCTCCCAGCGTAGACCCAAGGGTGAATCGAAGTCGACGTCTGCTTGGCGAAAGAAGCGGCTTCTTGCCCTCCATTTCCTCCTGCGCCTTGCAACAAAGATGTCTCTGATGAAAACTGTCTTCTAAAAAATATCCGTCTGCACCGAGGAGTCTTAGCGTCAACAGCCAGCCAGCCGTGTTCCCGGGTCAGTGCAAGCCTCTTGTCTTCAGACCAGGTGAGAGGAGATGTGGATCAAGAGAAGTTCACCTTGCCTGAAACCATTTGTGATCTAATGTCGCGTGCTCCCCGCAGTGCCTGAAAGAGGTCTGGGGAAAACACTTTCATGAACAACAGACAGGGCCTGTTTTATCTCCCATTATTCTTCATGTTGGCAACCCAGGACTCTTCTCGCCCTGTGAGGAGCTACTGCGCTGAGCAGGGGATTTGAGAGCCTATTTGACACGAGGAGACTGTAAGAGCTTGTTGCTGTTCAGTTTAGCAAAATGATGGCTGAGAGGGAATATGATTTCTGTCTATAAATACATCAGAGGAACAAACACCGGTGCAGGAAAAGAGCTATTTAAGCTA
>NW_017729033.1:3242563-3249387 GCF_001723915.1 Gavialis gangeticus
TGTTATTCTTCACGTTGGCAACCCAGGACTCTTCTCGCCCTGTGAGGAGCTACTGCGCTGAGCAGGGGATTTGAGAGCCTATTTGACACGAGGAGACTGTAAGAGCTTGTTGCTGTTCAGTTTAGCAAAATGATGGCTGAGAGGGAATATGATTTCTGTCTATAAATACATCAGAGGAACAAACACTGGTGCAGGAAAAGAGCTATTTAAGCTAAATGGCCGTGCTGGTTAAAGAATAAATGGATCCAATCTCACCATGGTTAACTTTAGGCTGCAGATTCAAAGGTTTCTAACCCTTCCTAGCTGCAATGTTCTGGAGCAGCATCTCTGAAACGAGTAGTGGAGGCAAACAAAGCACTGTATTTACTAGCACACCACACACCTTTTTCCTCAAACGTCCACCCTCTGAAACTGGGGCATGGGTCCTTAGAAAGGAAGCTCATTTTTGCACCAGCATTGAAGTGCGGAGAAGCTGTAATCGCTGTATGCTGCAGTGCTCCTGGGGCTGTCTTCCTTCCCAGACAGAGAAGGGAGGGTGGAGTGCAATGTGCAACGTGCAACGTCACAGTTAGTTTGAACTGGTACATCAGCCGCTGTCAGAGGATTAAAACTACTGCTTTTGCCTCAGCAGCAATGGTCAGGATTCAGCCATGCAATCAGCATCCCCTGGGACTGGCACGACTTCCCAAAAACCAGCACAACTTCCCAGGGTTATTCGGGGGGTGGGGTGCACTTCGTGAGAAAATACGGTAACTCGTTTTAAGGTGGAGCTGGATATATTTATTTTTTAGATGTATTATTTTATTTCTATTTGGGACTGGAGGACCCAATCCTAGGTACTGTTGTCACAAGCTTTCGGACCTGGTTTTCCAGACCACACAGCTGAGGCCCCAGTACTCAGCCTTGCAGGTCATGAGTTCAAGCTTTGCTGATGCCTGAACTAAGGATGCCATTTATAAAAAAGGGGAACCGTTATCTCATCAGCCCCACACAGCTCTAGCACCTGTCAAACCTACCTCTCCCCAACCCAGGACGAATGCCATTTGCCCTGTCCTCTGAAGAACGGTGACTGTGCTTAAAATCCATCTTTTCACCCAGCTCAGTCACAGACACAAATTGCACCTTTGCACACTGGCTTCTTAGACTCACTTTTGTCTGGGGACAGGTGCACAAGGGGTTGGATTGATTTCAACACATCTCCCCGTTTCCCAAGATGGCGCATCGCGATTAGGACACAGCAAGCTAGTTAGGGCCAGCAGGTCCCTGCCTCCAAGCTCCCTTCCTTCTGTCCATCTGGAGGGCGACAGTGGGGCCTTTCGGGCAGAGGATGCTCCTCCAGAGCGCAAATCCACAGCAGGGGTCAGATGCCTGATTAACGAGGTGGTTGCTGGACTCTGCTGATTTCCATTTCTTTGGGAATGAGAGACTCACCTTCTCCCTGCATTTTGGCTGAAGAGCATTTAGGACATCTCCGTTCTTCAGCTGCTTTGAACTGGCACCGCTCTGCTGCCTTTAGACGAGGGCCTGGTCCATTGTGCTTTAAAGTATCTGCCTCTGCCTTTCTATTATTATACCAGAAGTTCAGGCTGGGATTTCTAATGCAAGCCCAAGGAATTTAGGAGCCCAGGTGCCAGTGATATTCAGTCTGGCTCATGTAAATTATACCATGGCACTTAATGGAACAATCCCATGCACGTGGGGACCAGCTGGCTAAGCAGCAGCCGTGCAAAAAAGGAGCTGGGGGTGACAGTGGACAGTACGTTGAATATGCACCAACAGTGTGTCCTTGTTGCCAAGAAGGCTACCGGCATCCTGGGCTGCATGGGTAGGAGCGTTGCCAGCAGATGGAAGGCAGTGATTCTTCCCCTCTATTCAGCACTGGGGAGGCCACATCTGGAGTCCAGTGTCCAGCTGTGGGCCACCCCCCTACAGAAAGGATGTGGAAAAAATGGAGAATTAGCAATGGAAATGGTTGGGGGCTGGGGGACATGACTGAGGAGAGGCCGAGGGAACTGGGCTGATTGAGTCTGCAGAAGAGAAGACCGAGGGGGATTGAATAGCAGCCTTCACCTCCCTGCAGGGGGCTGCAAAGAGGGTGGAGCTGGACTGGTCTCAGTGGGGGCAGATGGCAGGACAAGGAGCAATGGGCTCAAGCTGCAGCAAGGGAAGTTGAGGTTGGATATTAGGAAGAATTTTCTCACTAGGATGGTAGGAAAGCACTGGAACAGGCTCCCCAGAGAGGTGGTGCAGTCTCCATCCTTGGAGGTGTTTAAGACCTGGGGAGACAAAGCCTTGGCTGGGATGATGTAGTTGGGGCTGGTCCTGCTTGGAGCAGAGGACTGGACTAGATGTGACCTCCTGAGCTCCCTTCAAATCCTCATTTTCTCTGATTCTATCATACTATTAAGCCCCTTTTTTCTCCTGGTTGCACCCTGCCTTAGTCCACTGCTTAAGACCTCAGCTTCTGGGGTATAGGCCTCCCCTTGATGGCAGGCCACCCCTTTGGCTTGGGACTATCACCTGGTCCCTATAGCAGGGAGCACACCCTGGACTCCTGTTCATGGCCTCCTCCACCCCTGTAGCACAACCCAGTCCTTCAGTCACAAGTCCAAACCAAACCAAAAAAAACCCAACAACCCCACAAGCCAGTTGCTTCAGAAGAAAACAAGTTTCTCTCCTTGGGTAAAAGCTGCACTCAGGCCTCAATTACACGGGAGTCTTCTCCCCAGTTTTCCTGGGTGGCTTGTGTGCCTGTCCACCTCTGCACCATCAAAAGCCCCGGTCCCTGCTGCAGGTTCCCTTGCATGTCCCCAGACTCACATTTTCACTTCTCCAGTCCCCCGGGGGCTCCCCCAAGCTCCCTGGGATCACCCAGCCGTTCCGCAATGACCTCTGCCAGTTCCTCGAGTGCTCTAATTTGACTCTCACCCCTACTGATGTGAAAACATCCAGCTCAAAGTCATCTTTAACCTGCTCTTCCCTTACTCTAGGCTGACAATCAGGAGCCGGGCACAACCATGGATAGAGATGAACACACTAAGCTGCACGCTTTATTCAGGATTCCTCTCTAGACAAGAGTAAAGCAAATGATTTGCTGGCACTCCTGTGTCTGATTGGATTTACTTAGCCTGCTTTGTTCACAGATCGCTTATGAGCCTTGTTGTCTTCTCTCCACTGAAGCCCTGATCCTGCAACAGCCTGTTCGTGTGCTTAAAGACATTCATATGTCTGAGTGATTGCAGGACAATACGTTCGTAGAGAGCTCTTATGCCAAGCTGAGCTGTGAGGCCGTAGGAGCACTGTAAGGGGTATTGAGAGCAATCTGAAATCTGGACCGTATTTAGATGCCTAGCTAAGAATGCAAAGGTTGGGAAAGGGAAAATCTATTCCTTCTAGGGATGCTAAACTTGAACGTATAGTTTTCACTTATTTGCTCAGGGTCACACTGGAGGTTAATCACAGAACCAGAAACTTGGACCCATCTCTTTGAAAGAGCAGTCCCGTGCCCTGACAGTCTTCTTTTCAAGTCACTGCTACTTTTGACTTACTATATTTAAAAAAAGAAAGGAAAAATAAAAACCAAGGGGGGATTGAGTTTGCTTTAAAAAAATGTTGCTTTGAGCATGCACCTGCTGTTTTAACTGTAACATTCTGGTAAAATAAAACTTCCTCCTCAGAAAGAAAAGAGTTACTTTTTAGGTAGGAAAAAAGGTATCTTGGAAGTCTAAACAATGAATTAATGCATTTCTGAATCTTAGTAACAAGACTGGCTCCTGATAGATCATGCTAATACTTTTTAAATTTAATTTCGAGGAATGAGTTGCATCACGATCATGGCTTCTTGTTGTCCTGGGATTGTAGAACCAATATGGTTTGAAAGTAAGTCATTTCCTTCAGAAAAAGGGACTTGGTGCAATGAAGGTCAGTCTCATTGTGATTTATATTCACTTTGGGCTGTGATTTCATCAGAGCTCTCGAAGCAAACTGGGGTCTCCCTGGGTCAGCATTCAATAGGAAACCAGGAGGGAAAAGAAAGTCATTATCAGAAGTTAACTATTCTAGGTAGAAGTGATGGAAAAGAAGCAAGTTCCATCTCATGGGAAATTCCAATATTTTGACATTTGTTTTCATCTCCAATCAGGCCAGACTCAAACCAGGAGAAGCTGCTTAGGGTGAAGAGTTCTGAAAACATTTCTACTCAAAACCCAGACATTATGGGAGTCTAGTCCAGCCTGGAAGTAGGACCAAATCCTGTTCCACCCTGCTCACATCCCTGAAAAAGCCATTCATTCATCTACTTTTGCAACTTGCCGTCATCTTAGTTTTAACGCAGAGTCATAACAAAGCAAGGAGGACTCGCCCACTTTTTGAATTAACAGTTTTTCAGGGACTCCAGAAGGGCACAGCTGGATGGCACTTAGGCACTGGAGTCCGCATCTGTGTGTAGGTGGAACAGAATCTGGTCCTGAAGGGACATATTGGACATGTCTACACGTGCGCATTTAATGCGCATTAGCCCAATTTAAAGTACATTAAGGTTGTGTGTCTACATGTGTGTCTACATGTGTGCACCCTCAGTGTGTCTTAAAAAATGGCAATCTAAGTCTATTCAAGCCTGCATAAAGCAGGGATCAAATTTATGCACAAATAGCTAAATCGTATTAGCAAACATGTTGACGTGTTAATACACATTAACAGTGTGCACCCGATGACTTCGGACTAACTTTAGTCCCAAGCTAGTTCACACACCCGTGTTAATGCACATTAGCATGCAGTGGGCACATGTAAATGTGCACCTAAATCGCCTTAATGTGCATTAGATTAATGCGCATTAAGTTTAGGCGCATGTAAAAGTATGTGTAGACATGGTCACTGGAGCATGGGGGACCAAGAGCTATAATTTCCATTGGCGTGGATGTTATCACAGGCAGATTCAGCATCATGTCATGCTCAATGAGAGCTGTCACTTTGATTTTCTAAACAGAATATCAGGCCCAAATCATTTTTGTCCCGAAAGCCTCTTTCCCCAGTGCTGTCGCTGCATCATTTCCAGCATGGCCTCAGACATGCTTCCAAAAACTTGGTGTCCCTGCACTTGCGAGATCTATGCCGCTTCAAGGAGACCAGATGTATAAGTCTTGGGTTCCACCCTGCTTGCTTCCACCATCAGGTCCATTCAGCTTTTGATGACGATTTCCTTTTTGTTAACTCTGTCAATTCTGGTTTTCAAATTGTTCTTTCAGTTAGTCTTCTGGGGCCAACTGGAGGCCAATATCTGGCACCCGTAAGAAAGGCAACAAAATTAAAATGATCGTGTCTTCAGACTCTGAGGAGAGCTGCAAGACTGCATTTTCCTGACACCTGAAAGTAAAACTCTTAAAGTCTGAGTGTTTAGATGTCTATGTAGCACTGCAAGTGAAAGGGTCCTTATATGTAAAAGGAGTGTGCAGCCTTCATCTGATCCTTCGTTCTTCCTCCCTCTCTCTCTTGCTATTAGACATCAAGGAAGAAAACTTAAGATAATGACTCTCAACCCACACAGATTCACAGACAATAAGGTTTGGAAGGGCCCTCAGGAGGTCACATCTAGTTCAACCCCCTGCTCCAAGCAGGACCAGCCCCAACTCCATCATCCCAGCCATGGTTTTTCCTAGCCAGGTGTTAAAAACCTCCAAGGACGAAGAGTCCACAACTACTCTAAGTAACCAGTTCCAGTGCTTCACCACCCTCCTCATGAGAAAGTTTTTCCTAACATCCAACCTCATCATCCATTGTTGCAGCTTGAGCCCATTGCTCCTTGTTCTGTCATCTGCCCCCACTGAAAACAGTCCAGCTCCATCCTCTGCAACCTCCTGCAGGGAGCTGAAGGCTGCTATTCAATCCCCCTTGGTCTTCTCTTCTGCAGACTAAATAAGCCCAATCCCCTCAGCCTCTCCCCACCAGTCCTGTCCCCCAGCCCCACAACCATTTTCATTGCTAATTCTCCATTTTGTCCACATCCTTTCTGTAGTGGGGGCCCAAAACTGGACCCAGGATTCCAGATGTGGCCTAATCAGTGCTGAATAGAGGGGAAGAATTGCTGCCCTCGATCTGCTGGCAACGCTTCTACCCATGCAGCCCAGGATGCCATTAGCCCTCTTGGCAACAAGGGCACACTGCTGGCTCATATTCAGCTTATTGTCTACTGTACCCCCAGGTCCTTTTCTGCAGAGCTGCTGCTTATCCAGACTGGTCCCCACCCTTCTTATGCCAACTAAAAATAACCTCCTTATGCAGACTGAAATCCCTTGGTTACCCTCTCCCCATTTATCTAGGGCGGAGCAAGGATGCCCTTCCCACTTGGAAATATGGGGAGGGCTGGATCTCGGTATGAAGAACAAAAGAAGTAGGACACCTTTAAAAGTTATCCCTCTTGGAGATCCCCCAGCCATTGCAAAGGTTTGTCCCATCACATGGTTCTAGCTGATCTGCCTCCCCTCATAGCCACTTACCTCAGCACCAATCTTTGCTCCATGCTAGAATGATGTGAATCCAAAAAGCCCAGTACACCGTTGCTTGGCATGTTGCTTGGACCTGTAAGAGGGTACACCTGCAGGGGTGGTCGTGTCACCCGCGTGGCACCTGTCTGACTACCCCAGCCCCCTTATCTACCTCCTCTCTCCTGCCTGCCAAACCTTGGTGTGCTGCCTCTAGGGGACCAGAGTCTATCCGAGGATGTCTTGCCTCCCACCTTCTTCCCTGGCTACGGACCCACCTAGGTGCCTCTAGCCCCTCTGGGCCTCCAAGCCCTTCCTGGGCATCTGCCTGGTGCAGGCAGCTGCCAA
>NW_017729033.1:3254387-3270208 GCF_001723915.1 Gavialis gangeticus
CGTACCTCAGCACCAATCTTTGCTCCATGCTAGAATGATGTGAATCCAAAAAGCCCAGTACACCGTTGCTTGGCATGTTGCTTGGACCTGTAAGAGGGTACACCTGCAGGGGTGGTCGTGTCACCCGCGTGGCACCTGTCTGACTACCCCAGCCCCCTTATCTACCTCCTCTCTCCTGCCTGCCAAACCTTGGTGTGCTGCCTCTAGGGGACCAGAGTCTATCCGAGGATGTCTTGCCTCCCACCTTCTTCCCTGGCTACGGACCCACCTAGGTGCCTCTAGCCCCTCTGGGCCTCCAAGCCCTTCCTGGGCATCTGCCTGGTGCAGGCAGCTGCCAACTCTCTCTTTAAGGCCAACAAGAAAAAAGAAAGGGTAAATTAAAGGAAAAAAACACACAGGGGAAAAAAAAATCACAGTCCTGGGCACTCTGCTCTGTACCTCCGTACTCCCCCACAGCTGCCCCAGCCCAGCAGGTGTGACCAACGAATGAGCACAGGAAAAAAAGGGAAAGCGAACTCCTTTTGGGTTAATATAAATGGTCCTCGGTGTGCACCCCATTCCCCCAGGCCAACACAAAGAGTCCCCAGACCTCACGCACCAGGTCTCCTCCCGGATTAACATCAACACCTCTTGGGTGCATTCGCTCACTCCCTTCCCATCATCAGAGGCACCCACTTTCCAGCCACCATCTCTCTCCCTGAGCTTGTATTCATCCTTTCTTCCCTAGAGGACTCCATCCTTCCCTGCTGCAGGGGCCAGTCCCCCTTCCCTGCTGCAGGGGCCAGTCCCCCTGCCTCTGCCTTGAGGAAGGGTTTATATTCCCATTGGCCCAGGTGCTGCCAGTCCCCTACCTCCCCTTCCTGCTGTTGCATCAGCAGTAGCCAGCTTGCTCCCTTTTGCTCACCACTTGATATACTGGTGTCTTGGCCCCACTGTCTGGGTCGTTAGTGCTTTCCCCTCTACAGGCTGCCAACCCTCCTCCTTGAGCGACAAAAGTCCTAGCTAGGGCACCCTGTTCCAGACCCCTATGAAGTATGCACAAAACACTGTTTTGATCATGTAGGATTTCACACCTTTTTCTCTCGAGGGGCGGGGGTGAATGGTAGCAGACAGGGATGTAGACTCGGACCCACAGGATGGCCGTTCCATTGCAATAAATGAACTTTCTCTGTATTTGACCTTTGACAAGACATTTTAGGGAAGTCACTCTTTTACCATCCCTTCCCCTACCCCCTCGTGCCCTGAAAGACTGCATTATCTGGCTCAAGACCTACAAGGAGCTAAAGAAATTTGAAATAGGGACAAGGCCCCTCTGCGTAGAAGCAGACTGAACTCCACGTGCACACCACGTGCGCATGTGCACGCCATGCGCTGATGCGCATTAACACGGGTGTGTGAACTAACTTGGGACTAAAGTTAGTCCCATCTGAAGAGGACAAGTCAGGTCCACATACCTAGAAGACGGACGCACATGCGGACTGTAGTGTCAAACCCTACCTTCTTGTAGCACTGCAATTATTGTGACAGGACTGTTTCAGGGCTCTGTGTTTATCTGTGTTTACAAGTTTTCAGGTCACAGATTCCCAGCAGGCTCACATAGTGGTACCGTACACCAGAAAGCAGAAGACTTGCAAGACAGGTGAAAGACGAGGATTTTTTCTTGCAAGGGGCTGATACCTATTATTGAACCAGCTGCATGGTTGGGATAAATTAGACAAGCGTTCACATACAAGGCATTCTTCATTAGGTCTGTCTTGCATTTGAAAGCTTGTCTAAGAAGTTGGTTCAATAAAAGATATCATCCCTCAAAAATCCTTGCCACTCACATAATTCCTGGACCAGTATGGTTACAACATCCCTCTAACACTGCCCAAGACCCATGAAAGCAATTCTAGCACCTGAGGAGGGTTGCACTGAAATAAACTGGGAGAACTCAAGTGTAGAGCTCATCCTGAACCATGACAGTGATATTATTTGAATTTGTCAATAGTAGACTTTCTAGCAAGCAATGCAACTGAAAGAGGGAACAAGGAAACTAGTAGACACTCAAGTCCTACCTTTGAGCAGCTGGTGAGGTGTGACCACTGTGCTCTTATCATCTTCCTTCAGGGGGACATGGCTCCTGCTGCTTCTTTCTTATTCTTTTTTTCTTTAATTTCCTCTCATAATGATATCTGGCAGCCGCAATGCTGGCATTTGTCTTGTTATGAACCTTTCCCTTCACCAGCCCTGTTGGGGCTCTTTTAATCCCAGCAGAGTTTCAGAAAGAGCATTGCTTTTTTTTTTTTCTCAATGTTTCCCATAAAAAGAGATTTTCTTCCAATGGGAGCAGATCTTATTTCTACTGTCACTGGAGTACAGGATGCTCAGGCTGATGTGCATGACTGTGGAAGGACCTTCTTGCTGTATGAGCCCAACATGTGTTGCTGCCAGCGATGCCTGCTGGAAAGCATGCAGCTAGGAGGAGTTTCTTCTTCTGCTTGGTGCATGGCACTGTGTGAATTAAGGCCCTACAGTTACTGTACATGGATGTAAGCACTCATTCTCCTCTGTGAAACCTTTACCAAAACTATATCCTAGAGGGTACTCTGTGCACTGCTGGGAATGCCACACCTTGGAAGAGCTGGAGACTGATGGCTTTGAACTGGTATTTAAAGGTTTGCTTTTTTGGGAATTGGCTGATAAGTATATGTATATGCATTAGAATGGTTTAGGAGGGGCAGAAGGGGTTAATTAATTTTTTTTAAAAGCCTGGGTCACACACACACACTTTCACATAGCCTTGGAGGCAGACAGGCTGCCTAACACAACAAGGCCAACAGATACACATAAGCTGAGCAACTGGGGGCATGTACCAGGCCAATCCATAACATGAGATGAGGTGGCACCAGCTCACAAGGCCAAAGAGAGGGTCTTAAGACTCCTGTTTTGGGAAGGGTGTGCATGTGATGAGCTATGTGGACAGTATGATGACCACAGAGAGAGACCAATCAGCAATAGCTATGAATGAAGACTCATCAGGAGTCATCAGGAAGGAAGAAGAATACAAAAGCAGGGACTTGAGAGTAACAAAGGGTCCCTCCCTGCTCTGAGAGGGGCTCCAAGAAGGGACCTGTGTTCGGGGTCCCTGAAAAGGCTCCCTGTCGCTGGGAGGGGTCCCCAGGGCCACTGTGGACAGAGGGCACACCACCAGCCCATCTCATCCATCCCACTGGAGGCAGGGTGTGGGTCTCGGCATCCCACCTCCAGGCTGCTGACATCCAACACCTAAGAGAGAGCCTCAAAATGAAGACTGCATCCTGGCCAGATGTACTTTGACTCTAGGATTGATAACTTGATTGGTTGTATCATTTCTTTTCTGTTATTATTGCTGTATCGAGAAATTTGCCTATTATCAAATGGAAAGGTCGCGGTTGGTCTGAGGGTGGGTCCACCCCGCCCTGGAATAAGGCCTCTGGGTCCTAAATCCAGAGCCAACAGAGACAGGAGGACAAAATATCCCATCTGCTTGACACTCCAGTCCTAGTACAATCTCCTCCTCCCTTCAATAATCCCAGCTAAGCTTCATCACTCCTCCCCAAACTCAGTGCAAAGCCACCCCTGCTGCTCCTCCTCGCCACAGCTCCCATCTCTCCTCAGTGCCCAAGTCTCACTCACGCCTCTTCTCTCCCAGCTCCCCCATCCCTCCACTAACTCCAACCCACGTCTATCCCAGACTGCTGCTACATCATCCCCTTAGCCTCCAATTTAAGCTGCCCCCAGGTCCCGGCTGCTTTTTCCTCCAAGACCCCTCAACCTTGGGCCTGTGGGATCTAACAAGATTAGCGTGAACGAAAAGGCTGCATTATGGACAGACCGTGGGAATGGCTGGCGGTTGCCGCTGCTGTAACTCTGCCGAGCACAAGGTAAATCACAGCCCCTGTCAGCAGCATTGACTTGACTGGGTGGTTCAAGAGGGGAACAAATCCCAGTCTGAGCCAAAGTGGTAGGCATCCCAAGTGATAACAAGGGCTTGATTTTACAGAGGGTGAAATTCCTCACATTTTTCCTGTGATTAATGCTTTCTTTGCTGGCCCCTACTACACCACTCAGCTGCTGTCACAGTGTAACCCTTTGTAACCCTACCGAGCATAACCCACACATGATGCATTAGGCCCAAATTCTCATTCATCCTCGTTTGCACAGTTCTGGCACAGTCGTGAGACTCTGCAATGGCATTTACCTTTGTTTTCAGGCCCTTCCCATTCTTAGTGGTCTCGAGGGACTGGAGTGTAAATGAGAATAACATGTACTGGTGATAACAGTACATAACGCTTCAATGCAGAGAGCATTGCACCTTGCAGACATTGCAGACAGCTCTCCTGGTAGTTGTGTCCTCCTGGCAACCAATACAGAAGCTGGTGGTGTCTTGAGTGCTCTTACTACCGTCACTAGGCATGCACCTGAAGTGTGCTGGGAAAACGGTTTTCTCTGAAATATCCCAGTTCGGCTTTAGGAAATATCAAGACATGTTTGTTGTGTCCAGGCAGCTAGACAAGTACATAAGTGCTGCCAGGCAGGTGTGAAATGGAGAAGCATTTCCATCCCAATCTGTGCTGAGTTGCCAAAGTCAAATCCTTAGCCACATTTGCTGGTTGTTTTGTGCTGTCTTGGATCTGTTGTTGGGGTTCAAGGCGGTCTTCACACATAGACGGCCCATGATGAGCCAACACCCCCTTGGACGAATGGAGATCTACTGCAAAGCAAGGACTAATCGGGTGCATTTACAAGAGACACTTCCTGCAGTTGCCTAATTAGCTCCATAGTAAATTGCCACCAA
Organism: Gavialis gangeticus; assembly: GCF_001723915.1. Taxonomy (NCBI): domain Eukaryota; kingdom Metazoa; phylum Chordata; order Crocodylia; family Gavialidae; genus Gavialis; species Gavialis gangeticus. The sequence continues at coordinate 3,259,207 of NW_017729033.1, forward strand.
TCGACACGAGCAGTGGTATTGGGTCAGAGGAAACTAATGAAGTGCACCAGGATAATACTGCCCAACACAATAATATTTATTTGATGGCAGAGTTTTTACTCTGCGGAGACACATGTGTAGATGGTGACTGGGGCTGGCTGGGGCATAAGGGTACTTCATTGCGGGGGCTATCTGCCGGCCAGCCCCACACTGTAGCACCCTCGTGCCCCAGCCAACCCCCCCGCAGCATGTTGAGCTGGGCAGGGGCAGCCCTGGGCTGGCAGAGTGAGCTCCTGGGCCCCCTGTCAGCTGAGTCTGCACCACCCTGGCTGGCTCAACATGCTGCGGTCCTGGGTGCATGTGCAAATGCTGCACCTGGGAGGATTATGCTCCAATGCAAAGTGTGCCGGAGTTTATTGCATTGCTTTAATATTCACGTGTAGGCACGCCTGCTGTGTCCCAGTGGACTTAGTGATAGCTTTCACAAGACCTCTGTGACAAAGTTGGGGTGCCACTTCCCTCCTAAAAGCTGTCTTCAGTGGGCACTGCTCCAAGCTCACACAACCCCAGATGGAGGAGTTATGGTTTCGCTTCGCCACAGAATGATTGTGCAATAGGCTTGTTGTACATGGCTGCTACAGTCCACCCCCAAAAAGTTTGCACTTAGGTGCTTGAGTATCAGATTTCCAAAAGTGCAGATTTGCCAGAAGGTATGCACTTGCAAACCAGGGGTTGTACACACACACACGTGTGTGTGTGTGCGCGCGCGCTCCTTTGTTTGCTGGTGCAATATGCATATGAAGTATGTGTTGAGGGTTAGACTGTTGCTTCTGGTTACCAGAGTTACTGCTTTTAGGGCAAGTCATAGAGGACTGATTTTTTGTTTGAAAGGCTCGGGATTCAATTCCTGCTAATGACATGCTGAAGGTGACTAGACATTTGCAAATTGGGCAGGTGCTCCTTTGGAAACATCCATCGGAGCCTGTAAAGTACCGTATTTCCTTGTGTGCAACATATCCTAGAATATAATACACACTTTGTTAGTGAACGGCAGAGAAAAGCTCTTTCTTTCTAGTGAATAGTTGAGTTGCAGCAGTTAGGGAGCAGAATTTGCTCAGCACTGGTCTCATGAAGATTTTACTTCCACTTTTGCCCATAAAAGGCAGAAACTCTTCTTACCATATTTACTGCATATAATAAGCACTACCATTTCCAGAACTTGTTTTGGGGGTTTTTTTGCGGAACCCCCTCTCCCCCCCCATAAAAATATGGTATGTTGGGATCTTCCAGGAAAAAAATGTAATTTATAAATCCAGAAGTGATGGATCCAGTTAGTGATGTCTAGGTTGTCACTGCTGGAAAGCTAGCATTTGACAAAGGTATCTTAGTCATTAAGGCTACTTGCTGCCAGCACATAGGGAAATGGCAGTATGTCATATCCCGGCATTTGGCAACTGATGTTAAATGATGACTTTTTAATGGCTACTACTGCATGTTTTTCAAGGAAGGATGGGACATCAAAAGCCGGATGCAGCCAATGCTAGAGGCTATTTTAAGTCTGCATAATTGGTACTTAACAAATAATAGTGGAACCAATTACAGTCATAATTGTTAAAAGCGTGTGAGATTTCAGAGTTTATTACATCAACATAATGAGACTGATTCTCTTTCTCACACCGCATACATCAGCAGTAACTACTGTAGTCCTACTGAAGTTACCAGGCTGGGTTTTTAGTGCGCATAGCTTGGCGAAAGGTCCGGTGACTTCATGAGAACCATCTCATTGTGGGTTTACAATGGACTGAGACCTGATGAGAATTTGGCTTTTGTTGTGAGCTCAGCATCGGGCCCAGTGAAGTCAGTGAAACCCTTTAGGACGGGGGGGCCAACCTATGGTGCAAGTGGCACAGGCAGCTCCTATGTGTGGCACATGATAAACTCGGGAGCGGGAGTGCAGCACAGCACCAGATAGGGCAGGGGCAGAGAGCAGAGCAGCAGATCAATCAGGTAGCACAGGGCATGGAACAGAAAGCAGAGCAGTAGATTGAGCAGGGGAAGAAAATCAGAGTAGCACCCAGAGCCTAGGGGTTAGGTTTGTGGCACACCTGCCAAAAAGCTTACCCCACTCTGCTTTAGGAGCAAAGATGTCATTTATCCCTCGTGTTACCTTAGTGCCGGGTCCATCCAAGTTAGCAACCAGCCAGTAGGCAAGATCACGTTTCTCTGGGCTAGAACTGGTAGGTCTGTGATTGAAATATCAGCCCCTGGGGAACGCAAGAGTTGGAGCCTTTCCACTTAAGGAAGTTGGATCAGAGTCAAGAAATGTCAGAGCTTAATTTACTAACCAGTGCACCCTCCCCATATATCTACGTGACAGTTAATTCATTTAAGGTTGATGTAGTGAGTGACTGGCCTCTCGCTGGGCTCTCCTCCATCTGCTTTGCGGACTCAGTGCCATCAAAATATTTCCCAAATGGAACATTTTGTGGCCTGCTGTATCCCGCACTGCTTTATTTTTTCATTTTCTTTGTTGCTGAATAACAACAACTGGAGTTTAGGCTGCAGCTTTCCGAATCCATTCCACATGGGTCACAAAAAGCATCAAATTGCATGCTTGGCAACAGGGGAGAGATGAAACTCAGCTGTTAGCAATGCAAAAGGGATTCATTTTGGAGGCAGCAAGACCCAGGGAGACCTTGGGCTTCTCCATGGCTCTGTTGGTCCCAGCCTGTGCTATTTAGTGTTCCTGAAAAGGGTCTCCCAAAATCTGGGTCTGAACTAAGCATACTATAAATGGTAGAGCACTATGAAATGGCGCTGGAAGTCAAGGCATACTAGCTGGTCATCATTAACCTGTCCTGTGTAGGCTCGATTTTCATGGTGTGCTGAGCAATGGTTTCATCTCTCTCATAGAGGTCAGTGGCAAAATCCCATTGACTTCGATATTAGGACAAAAATATGTGCTTCTTCATAACCCGAACTTGCACTTTATTAAAGAGAATTAGCCTCTTTCAGCTCATGGGCTGGGCACTAGGGTTTCCTGAGTAACTACATGTGACTGTTTGCAAAAGCTGCCCCTGGTTTGAGGCGTCCCAGGTGTGGGCTATGGAGACTGAGATGTGCAGGGGTTTCCATTTGAGTTCCCAAAATCAGTGGGCACAATGGAAAATGTGGTTTGCTCTTCTTCCTCATGACAGTTGCATTACACTTCCCATGTCATGGCATCTGGCGCTGGTCTGTAATTTCCATGGGGCACTGATCTCATCTCTCTGCAATGGGTACCAGCCTTCATATCTCCTGGCTTGTGTTAAACAAGAAATTTTGCTTATCGATGTTAAAGGCCAGAAAGGATGATTATAACTATTTCATCTCGGCTGCTGCCCAGTTCTGGCCATAGAGCCTCCCTCCACCAAGCCCAGAACTTCTGCTTGAGCTAAGGTATCTTTTAGAGAGACCTCCAGTCTTGCTCAAAGACTTTAAAGACCCAAACAGTCATCATTTGAGTCTAGCTAGAAAAACGAGACACACAGGGCTTGTGTCCATGGCTTCTTTCCTGATCCGAGGTTTGTGTCAACACAATAAATCCACTTCCCACTTTTTGCTCAGGCACAACCATGACTTTCAATTAGAGCAAAGTGCTTAGCTGAGACCTTGGAAACCCTGGAGAGTTTTGTGTGGTGCTGGGGTGCATGGTTAGGGGCAGCCCAAGTTGTCTCTTCTGCCTAACTACTGGGGTCTAGTGTGTCTCTTGGGAGTGAGAAGGAGGAATTGAGTGTGTCAGGAAGGAAGCTATACAGGCACATCGTAGGGATGCCATTGTAACAGTTATGGAATAAGACCCTCACTGGCACAGCACCCTGTCATGGGTGCCTGCCTTCAACAGCATGCATCCTCATGACAGCCTTGCACGATGGACTGGTTTCTTAGATGGTGGGAACTTGGTGAGCTCCACTGACTGCAGTGCACCATGTCCAATGGGTCTGAATGGCACAGGAACAGGAGGAGAACAGAAAAGTCCAGTAGAAGCCCAGAAGATCATGGCTAGAAGGCCTTTCCCATGCACTTGATTGGGCCAATGACCACCTTTGCAGGCAGGAGGGAATCTGACTCCAGGGTCAGACTGGTGCATACTGTGGAGGTTTTTGCCTTCATCTGAAGTGGGATCTTTACCTTGGGATCCCTCGAGCGTATTTTGACAAGCCTCACCACAGCAGGACACTGGCCACCATGGCCCCCTGCTTTACCTGCGACAAGTTCAGGTGTTTGGTCTTGTGGTTGTGTCATTGTGTGGTCTTACTAAACCGACTTGTCTGGGATGGGTTGGATAGGGCTGATCCTGCCTCAGGCAGAGAGTTGAACTAGACGCAGGTCCCACCCAGCCCAATGAATCTGCTTGGGTATTATAGCATAGTTCAGTAGTTTGGTTTGCCTATGAGGAGCGTTTTCTGTGGTAAGATTAGCCCATGTTCCAGTGGAAGTCCATGGGAGACAAGCACCTAACTCCCCCATGCATCTTTGAAAACCTTTCTCTTGCCAAAGATCGAAACTAGAAGTTGTGCTGTCTCCAAGCCAAAACAACTGCAACCAACTCTTGAGAGTAAGATCGGGCTTGTTAATTGTGAGAACAACAAGTATTGTGAGGAAGGAGCAGCAGGGCGACAGACTCTGCAAGCGCTGGACAGGATTACTATAGAGCTTGTGCAACCCAAACTGAAATGTGATGTGTGCGCCATGCCGTTTAACCTCGCGCCCCTCTATCTAATGGTGTCTAATGAATTTCCCACGCTGGGGGATGAAATAAAAAACCACAATTAGCTGACAACCAGCAAAAGAACAGTATGTTTCCCTAGTCCCTCTCGCAGAGCTTTTCAGCACTATCTCTCAGGGGGCATCAGCAGGGGATGGACAGACTTGGAGCAGGACTTAATACTTCATCGTTTGTTTGACTGATAAGGATTTTAATTGGAGTGTTTATGTTTCCATTCCTCCAGCAAAGCAGATCAGATCAGATCAGATAATACATTTGAATGGCTCAGAGGTAACATTTGGAAGACAGATGGGTTGTGTCAGCAGCCCACTGGGCAGCACAGACACAATGGCCTAATGCTGACTGGCTTTCCGTTGTATTTTGAAGGCTTTTAACGAGGTTTCCAGATGTGGATTTCCTATTTTTATGTCTCTTTCCCCTCTTTCCTGCCCTGAGACAATAGCTCAAATCATCAGCTTTTTTAAATCACCCCAGCTCCCAGGACCACTCCATTGGGTATCAGGCAACAGGCCAGGTCCTCAGCTCCTCTATATTTCACTGAACATCATGAAGCTGCCTTGGTTTTGTATCAGGGAAGGATGTGGAGCCATGTCGTTAAAACCTGATTCACAGAACATATATTTGTCATGGTCCTGGATGTAAGTCATGGAGATTATCCTCTCAGTCTGGCTTCATTCTGCTAGGTGGTTTCTAACCATCAGATCATCGAGGTCCTTGACTGGAGCCTTCCAATAAGAGCATCTGAGGCAGGCAAGCTCTTTTAAGGTTGAATGTGACCAATTCATGACATGAAGTATGGCAAGTGGTTGCCTGATAGCAAGGAAACTGGTCTCTATGAGCCAGGAAATCCCATCCAGTTCTGTGTGTGATGTTGGCAGGGTCAAGTATCCTATTTCATCAGCATGATGATGCCACAAGTATTGGTGCTACCTTGGAAGCCATGTGGTTTATGTTCAATGCCATGGGGATGAGCCATCAACTGCATACTGGAGCAGAGTGCTGTTTGCTACTACAAGGCATAATACAAACAAAGAAGAAGGACCAATCAGGAGGGAGCATTTTGGTAGAAGAAAGATAATTACGCATGGGGAGGAGTGGGGAAGTGAAACTCGTCCTTTGTATGGGCAGCACAATCCGTATTATTGGCAGCTGAGAAGCCAAATAGTCTCCTCCATCTTGAAGCACTTTTGCTGTCCATTTAAAGTGATGATCAGTTATTTATAACAGCGAGATTGTTGGCCAAATGCAATTTTCTTAAGTGAATTCAGGATCTGGTCCAAAGAGCTATGTCAACAGTTTGGGAAAGCCAAGTCCTGATCTATTGCCACAGAAGAGGCGTAGCACAAACAGCAAGGGTTGCTCATGCAGGGAGCCAGTTCCAGGAATAAGAACATTGCTCATTCTCTGTAACCAGTTTGCAACCAAGCAAGCCAACTGGGGCGCTGTCTGGCTCATCTGTGCTAGGATCTGGGTTGAGACCTTGTCATGTGGGTAACAAGCAAGTAGGAGAAATGCTCCTTTAAGGCTCCAGTAACTAGAGCTGGATTTAAACAGCCACCTAGCAGTGAAAGGCTGTATGGCCCATTACTGTATGCACCTGAATACCACACGCAACTTTCCCCCAAAAACTAGACTTCCAAAATTGAGATGGGACTTTTAAGTGAAAGATCTCTTTTCTATACTTGAATAGAAGCATGGTGGGGGGGGGGAGTCTGCAATGGCTATAGGGGGCTGGGCTGCCTTCCTGGGTGCAGGGAGAAGGGACAGAATCCAGATCTCAGTGGCCACGTCTACATGAGATACTTTACTGCACAGTAGACTGCATGAACTGTGACGGCAACACTACTGCACAGTAGTAATGAGCTACTGCACAGTAATGTCTAATAATAATTGTGCGACAATGAGACTGTGCAGTAACACCAGTTATCGCACAGTTATTTAGCATGAGCATAAGCAAGTACTAAATGACTGTGCAATAACCAGCATTACTGTGCAGTACCATCCCCACACAGTTTTTTTCTGATGCTACTGTGAAGTATCAATGAGCTACTGCACAGTAGCTCCTTACTATTGTGCAATAACATTGCATCATGGTTAGTGCCTGCCAGTGCTACTGTGCAGTAACAGCAAGCTACTGCACTGTGGCTTGTTGCTATTGCATAGTAAGCGTGTACATCTACACATGCACATGCTTACTGCGCAGTAAACTGCACTGCTCATGAGTAAATTTGCTACCTGCAAATGAAAGTAGCAAGTTTACTCATGAGTAGTTACCGTGCAATAGCACATGTGTAGACACCAAGCAGGAGCGTTTACTCAAGAGTAGCTTACTCCATGGCTGACTTGTGCCTCCCGAGTCTGGGGGGGGCACCAGATCGCCAACAGGGAGCAGGGTCCCCCAGTGACTGATCACCGACTGGGGGGCGGTCCCCCAGTGACCAATTGCCAACTGGTGGGTGTGTCCCCCAGTGGCTGATCGCAGAGCCAGCGGTGAAACCAGAAGTACACTTTCGGTTTTGCAGCTGGTGCTTCCAGGGGGTGCACAGCTGATCCCATGGGGTGCGCATGCACCCGCATGCACCCCCTATGCATTACCAATAGTTTACTTGCAAGTAAACTACCCCTGGATCAAATGCATGTGTATACACACCTAGTAAAGTCACCAAATAGCATTAATTGCAGATGTAGATGCACCCAGTGTCACTCACTTTCTTCTTGCAAGCTCCACAGCTCAAGCTTTAACCGTGTCACAGCTGCTGCCAACTGTGACCACAGTGGCTGTGACAGCAGTCGAACTTGAGCTGTGGAGCTTGCAGGGAGAGCGCGAGTGAGGCTGACTTACTTGGCAGTGCATGGTATGTGAGGAAATACAGTATTCCTAAATCATCCCTGTCTAGCTCTTCTCCCGGTTCCTCTTGAAAACCTCCCCTAAGGAAATTCCACAACTTCCCTGGGCTGTGGATTTCATGGCTACAGTATTCTCACAGGAAGGAACTTTTTACTCAAAACCTACTTTTTCTGCAGTGGAAAGCCATAGCTTTGCACTTTCTTGAATATCTCTGAGTCGTGGCATGAAAGGAGACATGGCTCTGCGAAGAGGGCTGCCTCCAAAATCAACTCACATACAGCTGGGATCCCAGCGGCAACACAGAGAAGTTTAGGAAAATGCAAAGCTATGGTGTTCCACTGCAGAAAAAGTAGATTTTGAGTAGAGCACAGGAAAAAAAATGACTTCCTTTCTGGGAGAACAGAGTAGCAGTGCAAAACACTGTCCTGGGAAGTTATGGGATCTGCTTCAGAGATAGCATCTCGAGTGCATGGCATTTGTTGGTTCTCCTAGGATCCCTCTGGCTTGCAGCAGTGCTGTGGTGGTATGCAGGGAGACACGGCTTGGTGAAGTGGGTAGCTTCCAAAACCAACCCATGTACAGCTGGGATCCCTTTGCGCACTGGTCCTGTAGTATCTGTTGACCTCACTGCTGCAAGCCAGAGGCTTCCTATGCAAACCTTCACTAATAAAGGCTATGTACTGGGTTTTTATGGTGATAGTTAATGGATGCATTGCTCCCTCTCTTTGATGGAAGGATGGTGATGCCGGTACAAGAGAGCTGAGGATCTGGGAAGAGTAATAGCCAGGTTGTAGTAATAGCGGGATTTATTTCAGGCCAGATGGTTATCCCATGCAGACTGCAGTCTGAGCAAGTGCTTGGGAGAGGGATATTTAAAACAGTGGGTTTTTGCAAAAAAAACCCCCCAAAAATCTTGGAGACACTTATCCTATAGCTCATCCCTGAAACAGATCACAGAACATCCCATAGGATTTTTATGACCCTAGACACTCATGAGCCTCTTGTCCCATGTGTTGTACCTGTGCGTACTAAGAGATAGCTCCTCTCCTGAAGAACTTTTAGTTTTGTTGGAAAATGAAGGGAGCACTGTCATCCCCCATAAGGACCTGAAGTATGAGAAAGACTGACCTTGCTACAAGGCAAGGGCTAAGGTGAGTAGATCAGGCTTTGGCAACTTCTGAATTCATGTCTTCTGTGTCCTGTACCAGTGTGGGAGCCATAACAACAGCATCTCCTCGGTCATATTTCTATGGCTGTCTGGTAAATTCTGAAGAGGAAAAGACTCAAAAAAGAAGCCTTTTTTTTTTTTAAAAAAAATGGTGCCTAGACCTGGATGATTTTGTATAACACCTAGTTAAATTAGCATTTTATGGGGACCAAAACTATTCATGAGCTTCCAGCCAATTCTGCCAATAGTTTGGGCCAAAAAGAGGGTGAATATATGGAAAATGTAACTTTTGCATATGAAAAAGGGTTTTTTTTTTCCCATTTTGCAATGGCATTTAAAAAATTACTTTTTCTCTTTTAATAAAAAGATATTCAAGGCATTTAACACCCCCCCACCCCGCCTTCCCCCAAAAAGAAACAACACATTTTGTCTTTTAGGTCAACGGAGACATTTTTGAATTGTGCACAGGAACTTTAGGTCCTGCACATTTAGTTAGTCCAAAATTAAAGAAGTAGCAAATTAAATGTGCAGTATTTAAGGTGCATTTATGAACGTGTAGACGTGCCCCCTGTGCTGTGCTGTTGATACCCTCTACAGTGCACCCCATCCACTGCCTTCGCTGCTCTCTTGCTGCCTACAGCAGGGGCTGCTCCCCATTGCTGGGGGGGGTGGGGGCTGGATTCAGTGGCACATATGCAGGTGTATGTGGAAGAGGTGGCAGCAGGTGGCTTGGGTGCTGTGGAAGGGAGAGGTAGCTGATGGCAACTGGGGGGTTGGTGGAGCTCAAGTTTGCTGCTCTAAAAGGTTACCAACCCTTGATCTATTCCAGGGGTCAGCAACATTTTTGGGCAGTGTCAAAAACACCCACAACTTCAACTTGTGAGATGTTGGTGGTGCCAGGGGTGGATGGCAGGGGAGCCATGAGGGGCCCAATCCATGTTGTTGCCGTGTAGCCTGGCCACTTCCCTGGCATCCACCCAGAGGCACAGGTGCCAAGCAAACTGCCTTTGAGTGTCACACTCTGGCACCCATGCCAGGGATTGCCTAGCCCTGATCTATTCTGTTGAGGTGTTTAAAGGAGGTCATATAGCTTGGCACTGCTGGAGACAGGCATATGGGGGAGTTGTGCAGAGAAGTGTGGGGTTAATAGCTGGAGAAGGGCAGCCACGGGTGTCCCAAGCTCACACTACCAAGTTCACACTGGCCTCTTACTCAGAGCAGAGTCAAAGAGAGAAGTGCATAGGTAAGCCATACACAAGTATACTGGGCGCTGTGCCACATCCATGCTGACCCTACATCCACCCCTCGAGCTATACATGTTTGACAACACAGCGAGCCTTACCATGCAACTGCTCAGGACATGTCCTAACTTTAATGCCACCGAGATTTTGCATGTACTAAGTGTCCTGTGCAACATGGCACATGCTTTCACTTGGAGCACAGTTATTCTGTGTCCCCTACTGCACATCATGCAGCGAGCTGCAGGATCACGGCCAAACCCTGATTAAGTGGCATCCTCCCTATGCTTAGAATAAGGGGCTGGTGCAAAGGGTCTTGGGTGCCGGATTCATATTTGCATTTATTTTCTTGCTGTCCATGTATACGCAAATCAGCGACCTTTTTTTTATTGCATGGCTTCTGCTACATGCTCGCATAAACTTTGGCGGTGTGACACCAATTTATACCAGCTGAGGTTCCAGTCTAATGGGTCTAAATGCGATTTTTTTTCTTTTTAAATGAAGATTGCTCACAAGGAAGATAACTTCAATTAAAAACATGCCCTGATGCTCTTGAAACAGGCACCTCATTCTGAGCACCTCTGGGCTGGTAGACAGGGGCTTGAACTAAGGATATCCAGAAATGTAACCTGCTTTTGCCTGAGCTAAAGAGCAAACTAGGGAGGAGATATAGTGATAGATATGAAATATCTATAACTTTGTTGTCTTTTGGCTGATTGGGATGACACTTGCAGGCATGGTAGCCCCTGCTGAGAGTATGACCCATGCCATGTTTCAAAGTGATAGATGCAGGGGTTTCTGGGAAACTGCACCTCAAACTCTGGAAAGTAAAATGCATGTCGTGTGTGTGTTAAGCCAGAGTGGGGTGAAAACTGCAGGGGTGGTAGCCCCTGCTGAGATCACAAAGCCTGCCAAGTTTCAAGGAGATAGGTACAGGGGTTTGGGGGAAACTACACCTCAAGCTGCAGACAAGCATAACTCATGACATGGGTGACCCTGTG
>NW_017729033.1:3270831-3273059 GCF_001723915.1 Gavialis gangeticus
TTGACCCCAGTACTCTTTCCTGCCATGGCAGGGGGGCGGACTAGATGATCTTCTCAGGTCCCTTCCGACCCTAGAAACTATGAAACTATGAAACCTACAAAACCACAGACTAAGAAGAGAAAAGAATCAATTCAGACAATCAACTTCCCCAAGACAGAGACAGTCAGCTGTGCAAGCATCCATGGCGCGAGTTTTGTCTGTCAGCAGCTAGGGGTGCAGGGCCCCAGAACCCCCCTGCACCGATCCCTTGGACAGCTGGCAGGCTTTGTGGCCTCAGCAGGGGCCACCACCCCTGCAGCTTTCACCCCACTGCGCCTTAACACGGACAGGATCATCTATGTTACAAGTTTTGCTTGTTAGCAGCCAGAGGTGCAGGGCCTCAGAAGCCAGACTTCCCCTGCACCTAACTGCTTGAAACTTGGCAGGTTTTGTGGCCTCTTCAGGGGCTAGCATCCCTATAGTTTTTACCCCACTGTGGCATAACACGTACTTGTGACATGAGTTTTGCTTTCACAGATTTGGGGTGCAGTTTCCCCCAAACACCTGTACTTATTTCCTTGAAACTTAGAAGAGTTCGTGTTCTCAGCAGAGGCTACAACCCCTGCGAGCTTCATCTAAATCAGACAGAAAACAAGAAAGTTATAGATATTTCATTGATTCCCCATTACACCCTATGGCCGGATCTCCAAAGCGGCTCTGAAGCTTCAGAGCCGATTTGGCTGAATCAAAGCAGGAAACTGATCCGGAGCTCTGAATCGGATCACTGGCATCCGAATCAGCTGGATCTGAAGCCAAATCGAAAAGCTGCCTGTTCGCACAGGCCTAATGCTTGCTAAACAATGTGAATCCTCTTTGGCTCAAAGGAAGCTTGCCCTGAACCCTGGAGGTTTGCTGTGCCCCTTTAATTAATGTTAATGTGGGATGCATTGTTTTCCAGTGGTGACATTATGGCAGAGCCCAGAGATCATACCCTAGTTGCCTGCCCATATATATGATTACAACTGACCCTCTGGCATTAGCAGCTAGCTGCTGGATCAACTCTCATATCCTCTCTGGACAAAGCCCAGAAAGAGCTTTGTGACCTGCACTCACCAACGGCCATCACTTCAATGGAAGAAGTAACAATATTCATAGGTAGGATGCAGTTTATCTTGAAATATGTCACAAACATTAAGCGAATGAACCTTCATAATCCCCTAATCTCCACTGAACTAGGTAGCATTGCTCTCTGCCTCTTGCAATTTAAGGGATCGAAGGGCGTAATGGAACAGTCATGTCTGTTGACTCTCAGGCCTGCCTGGAGATAGAGTTGCTCTGTGTTCATGTGCCTCTGAACAATTTTTTTTCTGCATCCAAGTCAGTAACAATAAACCAACCTGGGTGCATGGAAGGAAAGGCCAGGTTCTGGCTGAACTCTGATACACTATCATCAGTGTATGAAAAAGGCCCTGGGTGAAGTAAGGTGCACGAGCTAGTGCAGCCAAACACAAAAAGATGGAGAAACTGCATTGTTCCAGCTGGGAATTTGCTGGTATTGCAAAGACAGGGTGTTCTCGGGGTGCTCTGGGAGCCCAAAAGGGGGCTTATGGCAGGACAAGTCTAAGAAGAAACACATATTTAGGGCAAGATTGTTTTGTTTCATCTGATTCAAGAGCATGGGAGCCGGTTCTTGTCTTACCTCCCTGGGTGAACAACTGAAGACACAGCACAGGGCAGACTGTGTTGGAGAGTCTGAATCCACAGCAGCCCCATCAAGGGAGATTTTGCTTTCAACGACGTGGGTGTGTTTCTACGGTGATGCCATTGACTTGTCAGGGCATCTATATCCCTTGAAATTTGAGCCTTTGATTTTTTTTTTCTCCCTTGAAAACCAAGCGGGGTTGTTTGAACTAAACAAAAGCAGTGAAAATAAAAGGCAAAAGCTGTGAGATGCCCTTTAATTAGTGTTAATGTGGGATATGTTGCTTTGCACTGGGGACGTTATGGAAGAGCCCAGAGATCAGGCTGCAGATGTTAGCAATCTAAGGGGGGAAAAGTCATCCTAATTAGAAATGAAAGGAGAGGGTATTTGATGGGCCCCTCCGACTCACCCATGCAATGTATTCAAGTATGCAAGGCAGAGGAAGCAGCAGTTGTGGCACTGGCCTGGTGCTGACAGCCGCTCTGGCAAATAATTAGCAAGGGGTTGGCAACTTGGCGTGGCCTTGCTGATCCAGCTAAACCCACAG
>NW_017729033.1:3278059-3281847 GCF_001723915.1 Gavialis gangeticus
TTAACAAGGGGTTGGCAACTTGGCGTGGCCTTGCTGATCCAGCTAAACCCACAGGCACCTCCTTGCAGACCAAGAAATGCAGTCCCTCTGCCCACGCTCTCCACCAACCAACCCCAGCTTGGCCAATAACCTGCTTTTCAGCTCAGCTGCTCTTCTGTACAACTGGAGCTGAAAACTTTAGCTGAGTTCAACCCCCAAACTCAGCAAAAACAAAAAAGGCCACGAAGAGAAAAGTTGAAAGAATTAAAAATTTTAGATCACTTGAAACATTTTATTCCACCTGAACCTAAATATGTGTTTTTTGGGGGGCAAAGGAATAGATTTTTGTCGTGTTCTGGGTTTCTTTTGTGTTTTTACATGGTTTATATTTGGGCACATGGAAGTAAAATATCCAAATGAAATATATTTTGGATGTATTTATTTTTTTAAATCAAAATGTTTCATTTTGCAGATGTATAACTGGAAAGCGTTTGGATTCCTCCTCCCCCTTTATTTTATTTTATTTCATTTTATTTATTATTTTTGCTCCATGATGCAGGAAACTCAGCACTTTAAAAGTAACTGGTCTGTTTAACCTAGAAAAATGAAGATCAAGAGAGGATATGATCACTGTCTAGAACAATGCTGGGCATGTCTACACAAGACACTTACTGTGCAGTAGCCTAATAACACTGCGTAGTAGCATGCTGGTCAAAAACCATGCTAATAAGCTACTGTGCAGTATTATTAGGCTACTACACAGTAACTAATGAAAAAAAACATGCATTGGCACTACTGTTACCATGCATTTAACTAGTACTTCATTACTAGACTAAATGCGCAGTAACTACTGCGCATTAATGAACGTGTAGACACGCCTACTGGGACTTAAGTACTAGGGAGGGAAAAAAGAGCTAGTTTAGCCACCAGACAGGATTCACACAAAAACAACTGGGTATGAACAGGTGATGAACCAACTGAGACCGGTAATGACATTTCCTGCCTTCAGAGACATGAGATTTTGTTACAACCTTGTAAGAAGGCTAGTGGCAGCAAAAAAAGAGTAGTTTTAAGATGAAGCATGAGCAGTTTATGAAAGGGCTTTATGTGATTGTGGTGCCTGGGGTAGCAGGGGCCTGGACTTGTTGGCCACTTCTACTTTCCAGTGAAACTAACTCATGATTGTTAGCTGCTTTGACCCAAATCTGCACTTTTACAGCAAAAAGAAATCATGTAGGCTGAATATGTTTTGCCCTTCTTTTATTCCCTGCACCCAACAGCGCCCAGCGGGCACTGGTTGGGGTTAGGTGCTGGACAGCAGAAGGAGGCAGTTCTGGATGGGGTGGAAGGGTGGAGGGATGCAGGCATTTTTAGTGACCTTTGACTTATTGTTAACTTCTATAGCCAGTAATTGAATCTTGCGCCTCCCTTTTCAATCACGCATCCCCATGGTAAAAGGCAGGGCAGGGCAGCAGGGTAGATCTGTGCTGCAGGGATTGTGGCGCTCATTGTAGACATGCCTGGGCCACTTCAAACTAACTCATATTTAGATTAGCCATCCAGCTGCAGCAGAACAGAGCTCAATGCAGGGTGCAAAAATGGTCCAAATCGCTAGGGTGAAATGCTCTACCCCAGGGCTGTCTGACTGGTGACTCATGGTCCACAAGGGTAATCCTTCCCAGTATCCTGCCTGGCTTCCATTGCTCCCACTGTTGCGATGGTCGATGTCTTTGGGGTGGCCATAGGGGGCACGGTGAACCTGCTGCCCGCATGGCAGTGGAGGGTAGCTCATGCTGCAAAAAGACACAAGCTTTCATGGGCTGCAGCAGGGGTGTCAAACTCACCTGGTCCTAGGCAATGCAAAAGAGGCATCACCAGGGCCAAATGATGGGGCTCCATGGGCTGGATCCAGCCCAGAGGCTGTATGATGGACACCCCTGTGTCCATCATACAGCCTCTTCATCATACAGCTTACTTCATCATATTGCCAGTGTGCTGGGTGAGAATTTCCAGTGACAAGAGTGCACTGCAGGGTAATGTAGACAGACTTGCTAGGGTGCTAGGGTGATGCCCACCCTACTTTGCTGTTGCATTCCCCTTCTCTCTCCCCAGTGCTTGGGCAGCATAAGCCCCAGCCCCCCAGTACTGTTACTCTGTCCAGAGATCCTAGCCACCCCAGCAGCTGGAGCAATGGGGGCATTTACAGATGGATGGGAGCCCATTAACCCCTCATGGGCCAGGTGCAGTCTGCAGGCCACCAGCTGGACAGCCCTAAGGCCAAGCATTTCCCCCAGATCCTTGGGCCATCTTTGAAGCCTGCACTGAGCTCTGTGCTGCTGCAGCTGGAGTGCCAATTCCAGCATTAGCTAGTGTGAAGCTGGCTCAGGCATGCCCATAAAACACGCTGCTGCCACAGCCATCCCTTGCAAGGTAGATCTTACCCCCAAAGGGTGTCTCGCCTGGATCAGGGCACAGGCCCATGGATGGGCTATTAGGGTTTTGATTGTATATCTATATTCTATGGAGAAAGGACTCTGATATCTGGGACTCTCCATCCAGTACTGATTCCACTCTCACAAAGCTCAACAGAAAAAAAAAAATCCCCCCCACCTGTTTTTTTTTATATGTAATAAGAGAGAGACAGAAAAAGAAACCAAATAAGAAATGTCACATAAGGAAGCAGATGCCTGTGCAGCTCCAAAGGGAAAGCACATCACAAGGTTTATCTTTGGAGGCAAGGGATCAGCTAAGTGCCATGATTTTCTCTTGCACAGGGGTTATGCATTGAAAAGGCTTCTCCCCTTGTTGTCAGCCTGCCTGCTAGGCAGCTGTTTCGCAGCAGAAAAGCTTGCAATCTAATCAAGCTGTACTTTATGCTCCTTCTAAAAAAACTGTGGGGGGAAAATTGTCCCTCCATAATATCTGCTGGATGCTTTTTTCTTTACATATAGGGTTTATCAGAGACAGTCGGTAGAAAGGAAAAGGACTGTGGGATTGGATTGCCCTGTTGGTGTTTGCTGGCGTGGCTCCAGGAAAATCGAAGGAGGTCCGCTACTTTGCACCAGCTGAAAATGCAGCCCCGAGTTGCCTGTTATATTAATAACGCTGACCATCGACAAGTCTCGTGTACAATCCCCTATCATTGAAGGTAGAGAGAGAAGGGAATTAAGAATGCGCTTGGCCAACAAATGAAATTCATTATAGCACAACGGGTCAATAAGCCTTACGGGATCTGTTAAGATCCACTTATTCTTTGTATTAGTTGTATGTTTCCAATCAAGATGGAGAAGCCATCATGCTGGATGTGGTAGAAGCAAATGATGGGGATGCTGTAGAAGCAAATCTTTTGTCTAAGATCTTACCATCTGGGGGCTGGATTAGATAAGCCTTCAGGTGGTGAGAGAGAGGATGCATAATCACTTTTTTTCCTATATGGGGAGCTGGGACCCTAAGAGGGTGAGTGACTGACCTAAGACCACCCAAGAAGTCAGGACTTGAACCTAAATCTTCCAAATGCGGAGGGGGGAGAGATGCCTTAACCACCTGGCCCTCTTTTTCCTCCTCAACTGGGTTTTCTGACTGACTTTCCAGCCTCTTGTCTGCTAGAGGCCTAAGCTGTAACACCTGGATGAATTTGGTACAACAAATTTTAGGCTCTGAAATGATGAGAGGTGCTTACTTCCTTGTCAATTAAAAAAAACCCAACCCTGCTTTTTGCCAGATGTTATAAATTTGGTGGGAAAAAATACATATTTTGTGGGCATTTTTCTGCTTTTCCAATGCAAAGAAAATAGATTTTTTGGGGAAGG
>NW_017729033.1:3282072-3290968 GCF_001723915.1 Gavialis gangeticus
ATTTTTGGGGGGGGGGGGGTGATGAAAATGTGTATGTTTGGTGTTTGAACACATGTTTCAATCATAGCAAATGTTTTTAACAATTTTTTTTCATTTTCCTCCATTTTTTTTGGGTGGAAAACATGTTCTTGTCTTTCCTGTCCCATCCCAAGGGGAGGGGGGAGGGGGGCAGGATAGAGGCAGGGGGCTGGAGGCAATAGCTGTGCAGAGCGGGGATCCTGTCCTCAGCCCCCCAATCTCCTGGAGGAGATGCCTATGCTATGTAGGGTGGTGTTGACATAGCCAAGCAGCAATGGGGTAACTCTCTTGCTGCTGCTTCTTTCTCCCTAAACCAGGCTTTTACAGTGTTGCTTGCCATATACTGGTAATCCAGCAGCTCTTGTGTTAACCCCATACCTGCTGACTGCTGTGTCTCCCATGGAGGGGAGGAAGGGGAATGTGACTGAAAAGGGGCTGTCTGCCCCAGAGCCTCAAGCCCCGCAAGTACACCTCTCAGTGAGTCCAAGCCGTGGCAGGCAAGACTGCCCAGCCCTCACCCCTGTTCTCCTGTGCTCATCAGCACAACCTCCTCCCCACCTACCCACCCACCTGTGGCTCTACCCAGGACTCCAAAATAGCCAGCTATGCTTCTATACAGTGGAGTCTGGCCGGTCAGGAGCAATTTTTTCAGCTTTGTGTTATGGGTTGCTGCTAGCATGACAGCCACCTCCTTCACTGGGACCTCATCAATTCAACCCAGAACAACCAGTGCTCCTCCCCTGAGCTGAAGAGCAAAGGCTGTACAATGGGTCGCAACTCCAGCCCCCTGGCATGGTGCTTGTGGCATATAACATCAGCATGAGGATGCATATATCTTTCTGAAATAGCTGGCAGATTGGGCTCAGTGTTGTGGAGAGGGAGAGAGGCAGGGAGATAATATGGGCTCTGGGACTGAGAGCCCCTTTCAGACATAGGAGGGAACATGGGCTCTCCTAGAAGGATAGACTAGGGGCACCACTCATGATGTAGTATATCCATTCATGTCAATGGGAGTCATGCACTGGAGCAGCTCTGAGATCTGGGGAACAGCTCTGTGAGGGCCAAGAGGGTTTTGTGGGGGTGTTTGCACCTGGGTCTTTGCTCCAGGGAAGGCCAACCATTTTGGAAAGGATGCCACAAACTAAGTCCAGCATCATCCCCAAGCACCACTCCAACCCCCTTCCCCTGCCCAATCTGCTGCTCTGGTTTCTGCTCCCTGCCCTGTGCTCCTGTCCCCATCTGTGGCTCTGCTTTCTGCTCCCTGCCTGATCTGCCACTGCACCATCTGCCCCCTCCCCAGCATGCCACATGTCACACACGGAAGCTGCCTGGGCCAAGGATGGCACGCAGAGGTTGGCCATCTCTGGCATGGACGAATGCCCAGGAGACTTTAGAGCAGTATGAGGTTTTGGTGAAAAAACATCATGGATCAGTGTGTGAGGAGTACCTGCCTTCTGCTCTTGCACTTTGCACCCAGACATCCTTCTTCTTAGACTCATTAGGCATTTTTCTCTTAGGCTCATTACCATGCATATGATAGGCAGGTACACAGCTGCATACAAAGCCTGTCTTTCAACAAAAGCACAAAAGACGGGGGATGTTTCAACCCAAGCACCTCGGAGCGCTTCCACTTTGCAACCCAACAGCCACAATATGTCAGTGGTGAAGCTCCTGGGGTGACCACACACAGAGATGCTATACAATAGCAATGGCCCATCTGGGAACAGATCATTAAACTTCTGCTGAATTGTGTTACCTTGTGGCTAGGGACAGACATCACACATAAACTGGTTTAAGTGATCAGAAACCAGTTTAAACCTGTAACAGAACAGAAGTTCAGTGCACATGAACCAAGTTCAAAATGGCTGAAACTGGTTTAAGATCAACCTGTGGCTAGATGTACACCTTGCTGGGGTCGTTTGACCCCAGTACCCTTTCCTGCCATGGCAGGGGGTCGGACTAGATGATCTACTCAGGTCCCTTCCGACCCTAGAAACTATGAAACTATGAAATGGAGTATGAGACTTAACTGATCTGGGTCGAACCGATTTATGCAATGTCTGTCCCAGACCTGTATGTGCTGTGCGTTTAAAAGCCTGCATGTCTTTGCTAGGAGATTTCCTGTTCTGGAAAGGAACTATTATGAGCCTGAGCTTATGCTGTATAAAGACCCTTTCTCCCTGTGCAGGTCCTTAAAAATCTTACAAGGTGAACACAGCACCTTGGAGTTGGTCCCTGGAAAGCATCCCTGCCTACTTAAACCAGAAATTTCAAGCAACAGCACAATCCCTGTCATGGCATTTGCCTACAGCGTGTGGGGAGTGCAGGCCGCTCTCATTCTCATCTATGTGGGGTTTCTGTAGGGTGCAAACTGCAGCTTGAAGCACAAAGGCAGCTCCCTGGGTGGAGCTAACTGGGCTCTTTTCTACACACACACACAAATGCACCTGCCTTTGCATCCAGTTACACTGCAAGTGATATGGATGCACATTCCCTGCTTTCTGCTGTCCACAGAATGCATTTACAGCAATCCCCTACCCCTAAGATTAGATTAAAGGATATCGGTCTCTTTGGAGGACCCTTGAGAGGAATGCATTTCCTTCAGGAGAGTCCTGACAGCCTGCCACATGCTTATTTGTTATACTCCATTATTCATGCTTGGAAAAAACAGAAAATAGGGCACATTATGATATCAAAATGCAGCATCTAAAAATCACTCGCTCTCTGGTCTGTAATTTGTATTGCACGTCTGTCTATGTAAGTACCAAGATTATTTCTTTTCTGGAGATATTTCCCCCTCCTTCCCTCCTCCCTTTTTTTTTTTTTTGCAGGACAGAATATTTTGCTGACTATTGCCACTCAATCTGCAGGCAGCATCTCTGCTCGGTTATGTTGGCAGAAACTCACTGAAACCAGTGAAGCTGTCCATGATTTATGCTGCCAGGACTGGGACTAGTACCTGGTCTGCTGTTTGGAGGGTGTAGTTTTCATAGCCTCATCTGGTCGGAGTTGGTTCCAATGAAGCTATGCAGTTTTCCCCCCAGCGAGAGAGCTGGCCTCCATCCTGTTCTTGTCTAGATCACTGATTCAGTGTCTGTTGAGCTGTGAGGCTGTTTAGTGACTCCTCAGGAATCAACCGGTGCCTTCCCTTTGTGTCCTAATTATGAGGCATCCATGCAATAGAAATGACAGGGGTCGGAAATATCTAGGATGCTTGCTGACAGGGAGTAAAGTTGCTGAAGGTATTTTGGGCACTGAACATACCTTCCACTCCCAGCTGAATACATGAACAGAGTCCATCTTAGATGGAAAGCATTTGTTATACAGAGCAGCTCCAGTTATAGATTCAACCCAGAGGCTGACTTCCAACATCGTGTCCCATGTTTACCAGAAAAGCACTCTGTCGGGAATACTACTACAGCATGTAAAGCTATCTAGCGCTAGCTAAAATAATGAGAGTGAACAAGTTCTTCCAGGTCAGGGCACATGCATGGGAAGCAAGGACACTTGCCCTGCTGGCACCTCTCTCTTGTCGACCTCTATCCTGTCCGGTTCAACGCTGTGGTCTTCAGCCTCCTACATTGATAAAAACTGATGTAAATAGAAGAAGATATGTGGGGTCTGAGAGCAGAATGGAGTCCAAGAAAAGCAAGCCACCACTTAGGGATCCTCACCTATGAATTGACTCATATGTCTCCTTTAAGTTAAAAATTGTCTCACTAGGAAGGTAGCGAAGCACTGGGACAGGTTACCCAGAGAGGTGGTGGACTCTCCATCCTTGGAGGTGTTTAAGACTGGGTTAGACAAAGCCTTGGCTGGGATGATGTAGTTGGGGCTGGTCCTGCTTGGAGCAGGGGTTGGACTAGATGTGACCTCCTGAGGTCCCTTCCAGCCCTCGTCATCTGTGATTCTGAGGAATGGAGCTATTGTCACCATTTTACAGTTGGGAAACTGAGGCACGGGGTAGATTAGCTCTGCCAGGGGTTTGTGGCAGAGCTAGCCGCTGAAGCCACACCTCTCAAAGCCTAGCCCAGTGTCTTAAATCACTACAGCATCTTTCCCATGCTACTCGCTAGCGCTGGTGGGACGCACACTCTAAATGGTAAGGGAGGGTATAGGCTGCAGGGTATGTGCTGTGAACAGTCAGGGGGCGTGGAAAGAGGACTAAAAGGCTCAACCGAAGGCTTGTCCCCTTGCACTGCTCTTTACACAACCATTTCCCTTTTCAGGGTCCCAAATGGCTATTAAGGAAGCTTTTACAGCCGGCCCTTTGTGTCTGACAAGTAAAGCCAGATGCCAAAAAATACAGCAGCAACAGCAGCAGCTATAAAACAAACCCAACCTGCAGATTTCACCTCCTGAACCTGGCTGGAAGAGTCGCCGAGGGACTGTCCATCATCCCACGAAATGTGCTGCTGCTGTAATTAGGACACAGGGTTCAAAAGATAGTTTTTTTTTCTTTTGTATTGATATCAGGTCAAACCAAAAGACCCTGCCATTGGCTCATAGCGACCACGAGTTCAAATGCGATTCACGGCTGCTCAGTAGTTACACTTCAGAAGTGTCTGGGGTGGAAACTGGAGAGGGTGATTTGCCTCAGGAGCAAGGCGAGCTGATCCTACACAGGGTTGAGCATGGCCTACGTGCAAAGGCCGTTTTAATGGGTGCTAAGTGAATCCATGGCAAACACCACTGGTCGTGAATGCTTTGACAAAACACTTGATTTCTGGGCAATGGAAAGTCATCAAAACTCACATTTTTCAGAGGGGAGTTATACGTGTTATCCTGGCATACGGCACTACCCACGTGCCGCATCCGAGCGTTGGCATCCTGGGGTGCCCAGTAGCTTGAGCCTCATTAGCTCTCCTAAGAGCTGAAATGGGGATTTCCAGCCCCTTTTACACTCACAAAACCTTTGCATCCACCAATATAATTATTTACACATTTTTAATTATATACAGTTGAATTATATACAGAACAATATATACCTAAAGCAGAAATGAATGACACATTTCTACCAAAATAACTCTATATGCAGCACACAAAAGGAGCACCGGTGGTGTGGGGATAGCTATGTTGGGTGCCTGCGGGGTTCGTAACCTCTCAGGTGTGATATAGTCTAACGAAGAAGCAGAAATAGTAATTAGACGTTGATGCACTAATAAATAAATCGCTTAATATTTACAACATGGATACTTACTTACACACACTCCTAATGACCTTTATGCACAATGAATTTACGCACAGTCCCCAGCTCCTCCCACCGCACCATTTCCCCACTTTTAAAGAAATCCTCTCAGCCAATCCTGAGGCTGGGATTTTCACAGGCTCTCCCTAACTGTCCCTCTCTGATTTGAAACCCCTAAGATGCCCTTGAGTTTCGCCAAAACTTTGGATGGGAAAGTTTTTCAGAGATCCAGTAGGCTCCTGGTTAAGGCCACTTGGGAGGATATGGGATATCTTGTATTCAAGTCTCTAGCCCGAAGATGGCAAAGTAGGACTTGAACCAAAGTCTTCCATACACCAGGCACATGCTCTAGCCCCCAAACTATTGGCTACTTTGACCCTACACTGACCCTTTCTGACTTTTTTCCCCATGAAAACATTCAGAAAAGTCCATCAGGACTTATAATAGAGATGATATCTTTTATTAGACCAACAAGAATTTTGCACAAAAAAAATTCTTTAATTGCAAGCGTTCAGGCACAAACACCCTTCAGCAGGCATCGGAGAAAATATTGTAAAAGTTTTCGGGGTAGAAATGAAAAGTCCGACTGTTTAGCGGAAAATCTTGAAACTTCGACAATTGTCATGGGATGGGAAAACTATTTGCCACCCAACTGGAATAGTGAGATGGTCCCCTTTCAAGCACCTTGCTAAACAGAAGACACAGGCAAAGGGTGGGGAGATAAGAAGCTCAGGGAGAGTCTTGGCTTGTGTCTATACCACATTTGTCTGTGCTAGGGGGCCTTGTCATAAAAATTCATCCTACCCACAATCTTCCACTTTGCGGGTGTTGAAGGCAGAAAAAAAAGGAAGGTGTGTGCCCAGCGGTGCTCTTCAGCTTGGCTTTGCTTATTGGCACACACCGAATGGCAGTTATATGACATTTTTTTCAGCATTTGGTGGGACGAGAAGGAGCTGGTAATGGGGGTGTTTCCCCAGATGTTCTCCCTAGCACGGTTGAAGGGGATGAAGACAGGCCCTTAAGTCATCCAGTGAGTGGGAAAGTCAGGACCCGAACCAAAGTTCCCTGATGTTTAGTCAAGTAGCTCAAGATTGGGCTACCCTGCCATCACACCTGTCTACCTTTATTTTAAAAGGGTGGCCTCTATCATCTACAAAATTGCTGTGTTGCCTCCTGAGGTCAAGGAGATCTCTCAGTGGCTGTATCCCAAGCGCTGGAAGCAATCCACTTTGTTAAGCCTCAGGGCACATGTCCTGGACCAGTTTGTACAGTTCGACAAATGAATTGTTCATGTTGTTAATGAAAAGATTATGTGGTGACACACATCAGTACAGGAGCTCCTCTTTTTTTTCCCCATCGCCTTTTCCACTAACAGCTTCACCTTGATTAAACTGAATTCAATTCCCTTTCATCCTGGCCCCAGAGGCTGCCGGATGCTCAGGGTGGATGGGTACCTTATCAAAGGCCAGTTCCAAATCTTACCGTTTATGGCTTTGAGTGCTCACAGCTCCACACCTAATGGCTTGAAATCCACATGACAAACCCCCCACTTACCGCTCCTTGTCTCCTTTGTAGAGCTGGTGGAAAATCTCTCCCCGCAATTCACTTCTGAACAAAAAAATGGCATTTTGAATGAACTGGGTTTCATAAAAAAAAAAAAATGAAATTGAAGGGGGGAAAAAAACCGAGCTAGTCTATTGTCAAAAGCCAAATTACTTCCATTTGCTGGGTGCCAATCAAAATATAGTTAATATTTTGGGGGCTTTGATGCAACCACTCAAAACGTTGGGGAAAAAATTGACAAAAGTGGAAAACAACAGTCTCCTATTTTTTTTTTCATTTGAGAAAATAAAATAGATTTGTCACCTGGCTCTGCTGATCTAGCTGTTGCCCCTGTGTCCTGCCTTGCTTTCATCTCTGGTATATAAGTGTCTGGGAGCTGAACCTTCCCCTCTCAGGGGGCTCCATCCATACCATTGGAGCATATGGGCAGGATGGTCACATCCCCTCGCATTCAGTGCTGCATTTGCTCTGTTAAATTCAACTATTAAATTCTATTAAAATCAACTCAATTTGTTCTATTAAATTCAATTCAATTCATAAATCCCAGCTGGATGGTTCTATGTTAGGCAACATCCATGATTGTACCAGACATCTTAGGGCCATGGGCATTGTCCAGGGTTCCCTTCCTTATGCCCTCCTCTCTCACCTCTCCACCTCTGCCTGGTCCCTGTGGTGTTCATGGGCTCATGTACACACCACAATTTTTGCCCTTTCACATGCTGCAACTGCATGTGTTTGCACAAGCAGGATTTCCTGACACTTTAAAAGTCTTTCTTGTGCATTAAACTAAAACACCTCGGACTTAGTTTAGTTTGGCTCACTGGGAATTAAAGCGTTGCATCCATGGATTTGTTGCGTGTAAACACAAAGGCACTCAAAGATGTGTAATGAGCCTCTTTGTCCACCAGCCTCTTTGTCCAACATCCATGAATATGCCAGATATCTCAGCGTTGTGGGCACTGTCTAGGGCTCCCTGCTTTATGTCCTCCTTTCTCACCTCTCCACCTCTACCTGGTCCCTGTGGTTTTCATATGGCCCCTTGCAACCTGTTCAGTTCTTGAGGGGCTTTTTGTTTCTGTGCGGTGCCTTTCCAAGCACACAGTCCCTCTAGCTGAAGTCAAGCACACCAGACCTCCTCACTTCACTTCTCCCTGCTAAAAGCATTGGAGTGTGCACTGGCGGTTGCCTTTCTCAGCTCCGATACCAAGTGTTTATGTGAAGTAGGGACAAATACCTTCACTTTACCCAAGACAGCTCCCCTGTTGCTGTCTTCCTAATTAGTTGTTATTAACACTGATAACAGAGCTATCAGATTTAATAGGCAGCAGATTATGGCAATTACAGTGAGCCCACGAGTTATGCTACTTGAGCACTTCAGCTACAGGAGCAGACAGGGAAACTTTACCACACTGCTAGTTTGGGTGACAAGCCGTGGCGGGCAGACAGACAATGGTATTTGTCTCCCATGCCACTGTGCATGGTTGTTTTTTTAGTTTTTTATCCCAAAAGACCTAGAAAAGTCATGGGTGTTATACTTCTTATTTTAAAAAATCCATTTTTATGCCTCATTTCTATTTTTAAATGGTGTTACCTCTTAGTTTTCTAGTAGAAAAGAAGAAGGACAAAAGGAGAAAAAGTAGGGGGGAAAAAATGATTTATTTTCTTTTCTGAAACCCGCTCAAGAGAATTTCAGTCAATGACATGTTTTGTTTTAGTTCAGAAAGATGCGTTTTGGAGGAAGGGAAATGTTTCTAGGAATGAATTTAATCTCTGTCTCTCAGCACTAGTGATGAGTGGTGCCTGTTCAGTGCTTCGAGGTGTGATGTATTCATCAAAATGTATTTTGCCTCCTTTCTCTTATTCTCTGTCTCTCTCTAGCCTCTAACAGTCTCAGTCTCTCTCTCTGTCTTAGAAACCCCCCTCATGGCTCTGGAAACCTGCCTTCTTCCTCCCTGTGACTTTCAAACAGGACTCTGGTTCCTCCCAGCACACACCATCACCATATTTGCATAGTAATCACCAGCGATTCTGGTTTTCTCTGATAAAAAAAAAAATCCCAAATTTTCTGAACCTCCCCACCACCCCACCCCTCCAAAATCCACATTTTTCCTTGATTAAAATGAAACA
>NW_017729033.1:3291437-3291918 GCF_001723915.1 Gavialis gangeticus
GTTCCCCCCACTTCCTGCTGCCACTCTAGGTCTTGCCCCCTCCGCCCCCTGCCCACTGCTGCTCCAGGTCTTGCCCCGCACCCCACTTGCTGCTGCTCCAGGTCCTTCCCTGATCCCTCCCCCTCCTGCCACCGCTCTAGGTCATGCTCCACACCCCCTGCCACTCTGGGCCCAGCCCCACTCCAATGCCCTCACTGCTGCTCCATACATGAGGGAGCATGGTACACGTTTGCACAGGGGCAGGGCATGGCATGGGGAGTAGCCATGGCACAGGGAGCACTCAACAGTTGCGGGGCATGGGGAGCAGCCCTGGGATGTGGCACAGGGCACACATGGGGGGCACGGGACGTGGTCACGGGGTGGGGCATTGTGTAGGGAGTGGCCATGGCACAGACAGCACCAGCTGGCTATGGCTGTGTGGCACAGGGAGCAGCCCCAACGTGTGACACGGGGTCCACATGGGGGCTTGGTGCAGGACTGC
>NW_017729033.1:3292948-3293182 GCF_001723915.1 Gavialis gangeticus
ATATATATATATATATATATATATATATATGTATGTATATACAGGACAGGGAGAAGAAAGCAGAGGAGCTGATCAGGCAGGGGACAAGGATTGCAGTCGCACTTGGGGAGGAAAACTGGGTCTAATTTGTAGCACACCTGCCAAAAAGGTTGTTCCCCACCAAACTAAGCTATCCATGAGAAAGATCCTCTAGCAAAGTCAGGGTTCATCCCTGTTCCACCCACTTGCTGCTGC
>NW_017729033.1:3293692-3294995 GCF_001723915.1 Gavialis gangeticus
CGGGGTCCACATGGGGGCTTGGTGCAGGACTGCGTGGGGGGGTGCCGTGGGACCATGGGGCATGGCGAGGGGAGCCGCCATAGTGTGGGGAGCACCTGCTGACTGTGGCTGCATGGTGTGGGGAGTGGCCTTGGGGTGTGGCGCAGGGCATGGGGGGGTGGCGCTTGGCTATGTGGGGGTGTGGGTGTTGGGTGGCTGTGGGCTGTGGGGCGGGGAGTGGCCATGGCATGGGGAGCACCCACTGGCTGCAGCCATGTGGTGTGGGGGGGCAGCCCCAGGGTGTGGCGCAGAGCATGCAGGCAGTGTGGCATGCAGGGGGAATGGCCATGGGGCATGGCTTGGGGAGCACCCACCGCCTGCAGCCCCTCGGTCTGTGGTGCATGGTGGGGTGTGACTGAGGGTTCAGCAGGGGTTGGGGGTGGTGCAGGGAGTGGCCAAGGTGTGGGGGGTGGCCCCTGGACCCAGGGTGTTGTGCAGAGCACATGGGGTGCATGGCATGTGGGGGGCGTGGCCATGGAACGTGGTGTAGGGAGTGGTCACGGCATGGGGAACACTCACCAGCTGCGGCCATGTGGCATTTGGCTTAGCCCTGGGGTGTGGTGCAGGGAGCATGGGGGTGCGTGGCACCCAGCTGCACTAGGGGGTGGCACATGGCACAAGAAATGACCATGGCATGGAGAGTACACACCAGCTGTGGCTCTGTGGCATGGGGCACTGCTCTGGGGTGTAGCAGTGAACACATGGGGGGTGTGGTGCGCAGGAGGGTGGTGGCGTGCAGTTGCAGGGAGCAGGGGTACACCCCACTCCATGGCCATGTGCTGCAGCCAATGGGCACTTCCTGCACCCACCTGCCTGCTCCCTTCAGGGTTCCCTGCTGCCATGTGCCATGACGCCTCCATGCGCTGTGCCCCCTGCTGCATGCCATGCATGCCCTGCAGCTGCAGCTGGCAGGCGCTCCCAGCATGGGGTGGAGGGAATGGGGTGCAGCCACAGGGTGCTGCAGGGGGAGAGGGCAGGGAGGTGCACCCCATCCCATGGCTGTGTGCTGCATGCCCCCCTGCACAGCCAGTCCCCCCGCCACTCCCTGTGGTGGGGAGCACAGCCTGGCCCCAACCACCTCTGCCTGTCCATCTCTGCATCTGTAAGGCTCCAGGCCACATGTGCGCAGTTGGCCCGGATCGTTACAGACACACAGATGGAAATGGTAAGGTTTTTAGCATATTATATATATATATAGAGAAAGAGAGAGAGAGGTATTTTGTTTTAATCACAGAAAAATGTGGATTTTGGGTACTTTTTTAAA
>NW_017729033.1:3299995-3306986 GCF_001723915.1 Gavialis gangeticus
GGGGAGTGGGCAGGGAGGTGCACCCCATCCCATGGCTGTGTGCTGCATGCCCCCCTGCACAGCCAGTCCCCCCGCCACTCCCTGTGGTGGGGAGCACAGCCTGGCCCCAACCACCTCTGCCTGTCCATCTCTGCATCTGTAAGGCTCCAGGCCACATGTGCGCAGTTGGCCCGGATCGTTACAGACACACAGATGGAAATGGTAAGGTTTTTAGCATATTATATATATATATAGAGAAAGAGAGAGAGAGGTATTTTGTTTTAATCACAGAAAAATGTGGATTTTGGGTACTTTTTTAAAATCAAAAAATTTGGGAATTTTTATTTTTTTATCAGGGAAAACCAGGACCCCTGATAATCACCATCTCTGAGATAGTCTGTGCCAGATACCAGACCTGGGTCCCAGTGAGGCATCATGGAGGGTGAGGCCAATGCCCGTTTTAGAGTGGTTGCAAGAGAGGACTTGGGATCGGGGCATCCCAAAGAGGACAAAGGCAGGGACTGAGGACAAAGGTTACTGTACAGTCATGAAGGCAAATGGAGCTAAGAAGTAGAGGCCTACTGGAGAACTGGAAAGGAAGACAATAATTCGAGTCTCGGAGATCTGGCCTAACGATGGCTGGGAGGCGTGGTGCAGAAACCTTCAGAGGGAGAAGAAGCCCGACGTGGGGAGTCTGGGAGGAGAAGCAGTGGGGAGGTTGAAAGACTCAGGGTAAGGCTTGAATGGCAAGAGAAGGACAAAGAGACCTGCCATCTTTCCCTTCTGTAAAAGGGGCTGCCCAGCCGCCGCTCAGCGTCGGTCTTCCCAATTAACCAGAGGAGTGGGAGCACTTCTGAGAATACCGCGACCCAGTTGTTCCCTGCCACTTCCAGGGTGGCTCAGCTTGAGGAGGAGAATTTCCCTTGGCGTGTGCATTTTCTGCCTCCCTGCCGAATTTTTCTTCATTAAATTGGCCTTTGGGAACAGAAGCAAAAATGACAGATTGACAGAACAGCTCATCATTTCTTCCTCCCTCAGAAATACGTTTACCAGAGGCAGCCCTGGCGTGCTCTGCTTTCTCCATTATCGTCATAACTCCCTCCTGACACGGCGGTTCTGGTGTTTCATGGCCCGTTCTGACCCCCCCCCACCCCTCTGTCCCACTTGTACCTCAAAATACCCCCGCCAGGAAGACGATCTACTCGAACAAGACTTTTTAAATGGGGTTTAAAGTATCTTTCCAAAGAGACTGCTCTTCGGTTTCTCCGGACAGCCCTCCCAGGTCCCATATTGACCATATGATGCCCTTCAAAGCACACTAGCATGTAGAGGATGATGGAAACTCAAGAGACTGCAAAGAACCAGGTGTGAATAAACATCCGACAAATTAGACCTCACGCTTTAATTATTATTGAATGCTTAAATTACTGTAGCAGCTGGAAGCCCCAAATTAGATCCAGGGCCTTATTATGCTAGGCACTGTACAAATAATGACAACATCTCATCTCTCCCTTAAAGAATTTACAGTCTGAGAAGGGCAAAGGTTGAGAGGGAGAAGAAAGGCAAAGCAATTTAGCCTGAAAAAGCAGTTGTAGAAATAGCACCCTAGTGTCCTAAATTAGGCTAACTTCCGATGGACTGTACTACTTTCCCATCACTGTTCCCTTTAAAGATTTGAAGGTATTTGATGAGTGAATTTAACCCCATCAGCTCCTATGATGTAAGGGAACAGCAGTATTTCCGGTTGACCATTGGGGAACGTGAGATCTTGAGAAATTAAAAGTAAGGTTCAAAGGAAAAATACAGGTTGAGTTTGGTCAACAGAAGCAAGGCTTGCACTGGGCACTGTTGGCTTCTAAAGTTGCAATTGGTTCAGCTAAAGGAATTACCTTCATTAGGCAAGATTATAGTGGGGTCATGAGTTGGTATCTGGTCCAGCCACCACCAACAGGGAAGAGAGGGCAGCAGTAAGTGAATGTGGCTTTTAAAGTACAACCGATTGTGAAAAACCCTTCATTTAAATAGGATCAAGATCTAAGACGGGGGTGGTCAACTTGCGGTGCGTGTGCTACAAGTGGTGCAAGAAGCCTCTGTGTATGGCACATGGGAGACTAAGGAGGGGATAGCCAGTGTACTGGCAGGCAGGGCAGGGAGCAGAAAGCAGAGCAGCAGATTGGGCAGGGTGCCCAGGGCAGGGAGAAGAAAACAGAGCAGCTGATCAGGCAGAGTGCACAGGGCAGGGAGCAGAAAGCAGAGCAGCAGATTGGGCAGGGTGCACAGGGCAGGGAGAAGAAAATAGAGCAGCTGATCGGGCAGAGGAAGGGGATTGCAGTGGCACTTGGAGAGGGTCTGAGCCTAATTTGTAGCACGCCTGCCAAAAAGGCTGGCCCCTGCCAATCTAAGCTATTCAGGAGAAAGATCCTCCAGCAGAGTCAGGACAAACCAGAGTTGACTTCCTTGATGTTTAAAGTGGACTAAAACAATCGGAATAATAATAAAAAACCCACCCTTACACAACGATAATGACCCCTCATTCACCCATCGAAAGCAGTCTAAAAGGGGGCAGGAGTTCAACATTTAAAACATTCTGTTTTCATTTGGAAAGACAACATTTTCAAGCATAAGTGTCAAAAGCTGGGGAGCTAAATCCATATTTAGATATTTATGTAAGTGCCCTAATTTTTTTCTCTCAAAGGCATTGAGCCCCTTCATCTTGTAGTTAACACAAGGGCTGGCTAAAAAGGTTCCTTTTGCTCAGCAAACCTTTTTTAAAAAAAACCAAAGCAGGCATTTCCACAGGAAACGGACTTTCAATAAACACACAAAACCCTTTTTTTTTTTGTTTAAAAATGGACTTTAAATAAACACATGGAACCATTTTTTTTAAATACTATTTTTCTAAAAGCGCGCATTTTGGTTTTAACCTTCGGAAACCAGCAAAATTCTGCTCAGTCTAGAGAAAATTTCCAATACCCTCCTCCCTCCTAACTATTTGCTACATGCATTGAAAGTAGTTGGCTGAAACTTGGGGGAGGCCAGGAATGGAGTCAGGTTTTTTTTACTGAAAACTTTCAAGAAGTTGACAGAGAAACTTCTGTGAAAAATGAACCTTTTGTATTTGGGCCAAAGAAAAAACTGTAAGAAAAATGAAAGCGGTGACCTAAATGTGGAATTCAGGCCAAAAATGTCGAGCTTAGATGCCAGGGACCAGCTTGCATGGCAGATGTGGAGGCACGGGTAAAGATGGGCACGGACAAATACTTGCATGGGATGGTTTGGATTGGGATCATCCTGCCTTGAGCAAGTGGTTGGGCTAGGTGAGCTTGTGAGGTCTCTTCCAGTCCAATTCACCTGTGATTGTAATTCTCCAGTCACGAAGCCAAGTGTCCTTCTCTAACTTCCCGCATCCACTCATCCTCCACTTTATCCACCTATCCAGACTTCTTCCACTCCTTCGCGTGGAAGGTTTGGTGCCATTTGTTCACACGAGGACAGCTTTTGCTGTGTGATCCCCTGGCACTTGGACACTTCCTTATTACGCTGATGGGCCTAAGTTCATTACTTCTTCCGTCTAGCAAAGCAAAGGCTGAGAAAGGACGTGATTGCTCTGCATAAATATCTTGAAGGGATAAACCCACTGAGGGGAAGAAGTTTTAAGCAAAAGAACCAGGGGGTACAAGGTGGCTATGAATGAGCTGGAAATTAGCAGTTCCCAAGTGTGTGAGGCTAAACCAAACTCATTTTAATAGAGGGCTTTCCCCTGCCTGCCCCGATGGGTGGGATTGCTCAGAGCCCTTCCGAGCCAGCAAGCCGGGCTGTTACCGGCAAACCCATCTCATGGTGAAGGGGTCAGATTGGCATATTAACATGGTTGACCTGTGCTACAATAGGTGTAAGGCTCTCACAGTAGTACACAAGGCTAAATAAAGGATAAGTGTGTGTGCAGGTGTATATATACATATATGTGTATGTATATATGTATATCTGTAGGTATGTATACACAGAGATATAGAATATATCTTATATTTGTATATATGTGCAGTAAAACCTCATTAATTCAGTCTTGGATAATTCAAAGTGTTGGATACCTCAACAGAGTTGTCACCGCCCAGCCGAAAGGAGAGGTTTTTGTATGCATTATGATACGGATCACTCTGTGAATATACAATGTATATACACTCCTTGTATACATATATACACTCTGTGAACTTAACTATATACAGATGTATTAATACAATAAACCGTAGAAAGGAATAGATATAAATATAAATACACACATGCGCACACACACACATATATACATATATATACATACATATATATATACACACACACACAAACACATACATACATATATACATATGTATATATGTATGTATATATGAATAAAGAAGTATTTATACTTATATCTATTCCTTGCTATGCTTTATTCTATGAATAAATTTGTATATAGTTAAGTTCACAGTGTCCTGGCTTGGCTCTGTAGGGAAAGGAGGGGAACTGCACGCGCCCAGCTGTTTCACCGCACAGCGCACCTGCCTGTTAACCTTTCCCTTCCATCGGAGAGGGGAGTACATAACCAGGTACTACCCGGGTTACAGGTACAAACAGGGATCTCAGAGCCTATTCCTACTCACCCTACACAGAGGAAGGCAGCCCGCAGGTGTAGAGGTGACTGGGAAATCATTGTGTGTGGGTGGGGATAAGGTTACTGAATTCCCAGAGCTTGGCCAGCCAGGAATCTGAACAGACAGAGCCAAACTCTGTTGCCAGGTCAGGGGCTGATGTTGGGCTCAGCCATCCTATGCGGCAGCAACTATTTGCACGTCTTCTCAGCCCAGCGGAGCATGCTATTGCACTGAGCCATGGTCCTTGGGCAGGCTTGCCCATGTAAGTGCTCTGTCCCCCCAGCTGATACTGCTGCAATACCTGAATGTTATTTTTGCCTAGCTCAGCCCTAGAGTCTGAAATCAGCCATTAAGCTAAAGCCTCAGTTCAAATCTGGGTCCAAGCCCTGAAGGCCTTTTATCAAGCAAACAGGGTTCGAATTACACTTTGACTCTTGGGGGGTCTGCAAAAAAAATTGGGCTGCACCCATGGTGCCCTACTAAAATCAGACACCCCCCCAGGTTATGATTTTCAAATTTTACAGGGGGGCTCTCATCTCTTATGGGGAGGCTCAGCCCCCGCCCCAAGCTCTCCCATAATTTGAACCCTGCAAGCAAAATAAGGCCAGGAGGAAAAGATTGGTTTTAGTGCCAGCTGGTGTGTTAGAAGATCTGGGGTGTGGACACATGGCAGGCTTCATTGGCATAATCTGTCTAATCGAGTGCAAATATGGAGTAAACACACTGGGCGCATTTACACATGATGCAGTTATCTAATAGCCCTGCAGTAAAGAGTCATCAGTCTACAAGTGTGAAGCTTTTAAGTCGGAGTAAATTAATTAACTCTGCCATGGGTTAGTACTGCTAGATACAAGTACTATCCTATGGCGGAGTAATTTACTCTGCCGCAGCGCATGTGTAGACACTAAGGAGGCACAGAGGTAGCCATTGGCTGGGGCATGAGTGTACTTCAGTGAGGGGCTGCCTGCCTGCTAGGCCCACAATGAAGCACCCTTGTGCCCCTGCCAGCATGTTGAGCCAGGTTGAAGCAGCCCTGGGTTGGCAGGCTGACACCCCAGGCCCCCTGCCAGCTGAGGCTGTGTTGTCCCAGCTCAACTTGCTGCAGTCCCAGGTCCATGTGTAAATGGTGTACCTGGGAGTGATAAACTCTGGTGCAAACCATGCCGGAGTTTAGTGTGCCACATTAATACGCATGTGTAGATGTGCCCATAGTGTACAGCTGTACACCAGCCTAAATCACTCTACTCCAGTTACACCTTGGAAAGTCAGGAAGAAATATACTGGAAACTGCAGACACACAACCCATATACCAGTTTCATCCCACAGTAACCCTTTGCTCATTGCAAACAGGCCATTACTTGATCCCCCCACCCCTTAGTGGTGAGATGGAGAGGGGGCACACAAGATGTAAGCTGCCTCGGTGTTAGTGATTTGTGTGTCCATCCCTCTGGGTTCAACTCCTAGTTCCAGCACAGAACCCCAATATGTTGAGTATCAGCAAGTCTCTCAGGGTACAGCTCAGTGGGTGTATCTACACATGCATTTACACTGTCTTAAATTTACTGCACAGTAAAGTAAGCAGGAATAGGCCAGCATCCACATATGCAGGCATTAAAGGGCATTAGCGCTGTGTGTGGATTGACTTGGGACTAAAGCTGAAGTGCTCTGGGTCAAGGTACAAGGGGGCCATGGAGAGAGGGATCTAACGGTGGGGGTCTACTACAGAACCCCCAACCAAGGGGAGGAGCTGGACCGGGAATTTTCGGGCCAGCTTGCAGAGGCACTTAAGGCAAGGGATGTGGTTGTCATGGGTGATTTAAATTACCCGGACATCTGCTGGGAGGAGCAGTCAGCCAGGTTGGACAGTCCCAGGAGGCTCCTGGCCGAGATACAGGACCTCCACTTAATTCAGGAGGTGCACAGTCCCACCAGAGGAAATGCCCTGTTGGACCTGGTCCTGGCCACAGGCGACGACCTGATCAGGGGCCTCCAGGTCCTCGACCACCTGGGCGACAGCGATCATCGCTTGCTGGTTTTCACCATCCAGCGCAGGGTGTCAAGGGCCTGCAGCAAGGCGGTAGCCCTAGACTTCAAGAGGCCAACTTCAACGAGTTGTGGAGATTAGTGGGAGAGGCGCTGGGGTTCAAGAGCAGGGGAACTCAGTGCCCAAGATGAGTGGTTGTTCCTTAAGAAGACAATACTCAGGGCCCAAGGGGTGACCATCCCAACAAGAAGCAAGGGGGGCAGGAGTGCCCGAAAGCCCCCCTGGCTCACCAAGGGCATCCAGGAATGCCTGATTGCCAAAAAGGCAGTGTACAACTGGTGGAAGGGGGGTGCTATCTCCAAAGAGGAGTATACCTCCTCTGCTTGGGCCTGTAGGGGGG
>NW_017729033.1:3311986-3327118 GCF_001723915.1 Gavialis gangeticus
CTGGCATAACAAGGAATAACGGCCACCAGTTGTTGGAGAGGAGGTTTAGATTAGACATCCGCAAGAACTACTTCACGGTCAGGGCGGCCAAGATCTGGAGCCAACTTCCAAGGGAAGTGGTGCTGGCTCCTACCCTGGGGGGCTTTCAGAGGAGGCTTGATGCCTACATGGCTGGAGTCATTTGAGCCCAGTTTTTTCTCCCGCCCAGGCAGGGGGTTGGACTTGAAGATCTACAAGGTCCCTTCGACCCGATTTCTATGATTCTGTGATAAAGTTAGTCCCAAGTCAGTCCATACACACAGTGTTAGGGTGCAGTAAGGTGCCTACACATGTGTTACTGCGCAGTATCTAATCGGGCATAAATTTGATACCTGCACAATGCAGGTATCAAATTCACACACAATTTGACATAAGTCACCATATTTACTGCCCAGTACAGACATGCACATGTAGACGTGTGCCTGTACTGTGCAGTAATTTCATTCGCTGTGCAGTAAATGTGCACATGTAGACGTTTCCAGTGGGTTTCAATCAAAAAGTGATGGTTACCATAGTCAAACAATGTGTGAAAGCAAAGAGCTGGCATTTTTGGAGGGGAACCTTTAGCGTAACGAAGGGGGGCCTTGAGTCTAAAAGGGCTGCGAGATGATGAAAGCACAGTACGGAGTGGGCACAGCTTTGCCATCTTTACCACAGCTTCCAGTAGCAGGGAAGATGTGGCTAAGGACCCCAGTCATGTACCTGACTCACCAAAAACCATGGTGCTTCATCTTTGCTCCTGCTGCTACCTGTGCTGGGATCAGACCTTCCTATGCCTCACAGACCTACCCTGCCTCTGCCTGTGCCTTTATTCCACATCTCTGCAATAGTCCATTCATAGCATCTGCTGAAGTAGGCTGTTGCTTAGGGAAAGTTTATGCATTTCTGGACAAGTTAGTCTCTATGGTGTCTCCCTGCCTTCTCCTTGACTCCAGACTAAAACTGCTGACTACCTCTCTCTACATCTAGAAAATGGGAATAATGCCATTCCCTGCCTCTGAGGAGTGTCGCGAGCATGAGGCATAAAAAACAGAGGTCTCGAGAGGTCATCTGTTCCAGGCAGGATCAGCCCCGTCTAAACCCCTGCGACAAATGTTCACGCAACCTCACACTTAAAAACTTCACTCAACACCACCGATGAAAATTCCCCAGGTAATCTGTTCCAGCTCTTAAACCACCCACAGAGTTAGAAAGTTTCCCCAAATATCTAATCTAAAGTCCCGTGTTGCAATTTAAGTCCATTACTTCTTGTCCTGTTCCCACTGGACATAGTGAACAATTGCCTATCATTCTCTTTATAATAACCCATCTTGTCGCTGAAGGCTGTTATCAAATCCACCCCCAGCCTTGTCTTCTCTAGACTAAATAATCCCAGTTCTTGCAACCTCTCCTTGTACATGATGTTGTCAAGACCTCTAATCATTTTTGTTGCTCTCCTCTGAACGCTTTCCAGTTTGTCGAATTCTTGCCTTAAAGGTATTTTTATAAATCCTTTAAAGATAGAACAGAGTTTAAGTGCTATGGTGGCGGATATCTTGTTGTAAGATAGGAAACTGCCCTTGGAGATGGTCAGAACGGTATCTGAATATGAACATTGACTGATTCACAGGGCCAGATCCCAAGAGGTGTTAAAGAGCCTCGGGTCCAAAGTGAAGAGGCGTCTGTAATTCAATCTATCCTGATATATCCAGATTCAGTATATCCTGATTCAATATACCCTAACATCCTAACCTGAATCTGTCCTCTTTGATGTCCATGGTAGAGGCTCATATACTCTCAGATGTCTTCACCTTTGGTGCAGCTCCACTGATGTCAGTGTGATTGGGTCTTACTGGCTCAGCAAAGAAAAACGTATCCTGAAATTTGGAATGGGGTTTTGGATGAAGTCTTTCAAAAACACAGCTGCACGACACGAGGAAGAATACGCTGTTCAGGGAACGATCAGCAGGACGGAGAGGGTGAGTGACCTTTGCTGTCGTGCCCACGGAGCGGTTGTTCAGAGTCAGCCTGGAGGCTTGCTGACAAGGCAGCGTGGGGAAAGCTTCTCTGAGTTCCTAGGATCATCGGAAAGTCAGTCTGGAAGGGACCTCACAAGGTCGTTTAGACCAGGCCTCTGTTCAAGACAGTGCCAGCCCTGATTAAACCACCAAACCACCCCGGCCAAGTAGGTCTGTCTAACCTGGTTTTGAAAGTTTCCAAACTACTTTTGAAAGTTTGAAAGTATTGCGATCCCACAACTTTTCTGGGTGCCTATCACAATGCTTGACCACCTCTATGGGTAGAAAGTTCCTCTTACCCTCCAGCCTCAGTTTCCCCTGCTGCAGCTTGATGCCATTGCTCCTAGTCCTGTCTCCTACAGCCATTGTGTCTGTGGATAATCAGGAGTGTTAACCGTAGGATCATAGGAAAGTAGAGCTAAAAAAGACCTCACAAGGTCCTCTAGTTGAGCCTCCTAGTCCAGGCAGGATCATCCTTGCTAAACCATCCCAGCTGAGTGTCTGCCTAACCTGCTTTGGTATCCAGGTTGTAGCCGTATTGGTCTAGAGGCAAAAGGAATCAGAGCTCGTGGTAGAGGTGATGTCTTTTATTAGACCAACTAGATTTTTGCAAAAAAATGTCCTTAATTGCAAGCTTGCAGACACAAACACCCTTCTTCAAGCATAGGAGAAAAGATTGCAGAAGTTCTCCTGGGTAGAAATGAAAGTTCATATTGCCCGAAAGTTTGCAAGTAAAGACCCCACTACCCTGGGGGTCTTTAAGAAGAGGCTGGATGTACACCTTGCTGGGGTCATTTGACCCCAGTACTCTGTCCTGCCATGGCAAGGGGTCGGACTAGATGATCTACTCAGGTCCCTTCTGACCCTAGAAACTATGAAGCAGGTTTTTTTTGCAAAAATCTAGTTGGTCTAGTAAAAGATACCACCTCTACCATGAGTTCTGGTTCCCTAACCTGCTTTGGAACATTTCTCTTCCAGCAGCACTAGGATTTACTGAAAGAAAAACAGATTTGACGTCTCCTCTGCTCTGGAAAACAAACGGGGAACTTCCAAGAGGGCCCCGGGCCGCTGGCAAGATTCACGATTGCAGAATATACAGGATGATTTGTGTTACATGAGTGCCTGCTGGGGCTGGGGGCCCCTCATACGTGGCCCCCTCGCAAACACGTAAAAGAAATTCCTTTTTCTCTGCAGCCCTTTATAATCTAAGCAGGCAAAGGAATAGGACCTGCCTCTCCTTGTGCCCTAGACAATGTGCTGTTAGATCACATTGCAGCTCGTTGCAGAGAAGCGCTCTCACCTGGATTTGCACACAGCATGCGCATCTTCAGGCCGCCCCAGAAAGCGTCCGGCGCACTGCTGTTGCTACACAAGTAGAGACCGGCAAAGGTACTCCCCTTGCTCACTGCATCAGCGGCAGGCTCCTTTGGTGGTGTGTAAGGGCAAAACCCACTTTCCCGTCTCGCCTAACCAGCTAAGAAGTGAGGAAAATATCACGCTGTTATTAAAAAGGGGGGGGGGGGAAGCACGTTAATAAATAAAAATGTCAGGCTGACGGGTTTATTAAAAAAACAAAATAAAAACAGGGATCAGAAAAACTGAAAATCTATGGAGCTCCTCCGACAAATGTCAGGATTTTTCAATTAGGACAAAGGATCGGGGGGGGAAAGACGGAGGCTTATGTTTAATTCACTCTAAAGTAAATTAAAGGGTTCAGTGTATGGATGAAAGAGAAAACGAGGTTATTTTTCCCAGAGAGTTACCAAGGCTACTGAAGCCTGTAGAAAGCGACAGTTCAGCACACAGTGCGGATGAGCTATTATTGACAAGGTTGTTTGCAGATCCTAAGTGGATTTAGGGGAAAGCGGCTTCAGCTCAATAAACTGAAGTCTGAGCCAGGGACTGTGATGAGCTAAGCGGAGGCAGGAGGTGTTTGGGTCCGACGAATCTTCAGCTCAGCCCCGTGTTCACAAACTCAGGTCTTCACAATTACAAACCAGACTGGGTCCGACAAATCTCGAACTCGGCCCCGTGTTCACAAATAGCCTCTGCTTTGGGGTGTCACAGTTACTTGACATCTGGCTTTAAAAAGTTGCTTGCTCCGGGCACCTGAAGATCACAGACACCCAGGGCTGGCAGGGACTGTCACCTGTCCGAGGCAGGTCCCTGTCTAAATTATCCCATGTTTTAAAAAATGTCCGAGGACAGCGACTCCACAACGCTTCTGAGGAGCCTGCTCCAATGCGGAACCGCAAAATTTAGCAGCTCAAGCTCAAAAGGCGCCGCTGAATATATTGGATGTAATTGTATCCTGTTAGGTTAGGAAAGATCTTCTGTAGAGAAGCAGCTATGCTTTCATCACTAAGGGAGGAAACTCCGAAATGAGACATTCACACCAAGGCTGAATTCATTCATTCATTGACTTGTAGTCAAGAAAAAATCCGTTCCACTTTTTGCAATCGCCCTATGGGTCTTCCAGGCATCTTTTTATTTGGGGAAGAGTCATCTTCCTACTCCCGTTCCACCTTGCTCTTCTTCTGTTGAAGTCTATCATAAAGCAGGGCTTTTATAAAGCTGCTGTTGTCCACCCCAGAAGTGGGTGCATTTCAATCTTGAGGCCGGAGGAGGAGGTGAAGCCATCGCCATGGATATTTATGATCCAATTTTGAAAGCTTCAGATTGACTCGTGACTGGGGAAGTACCAGACCTTCCCGAACCATGCTCCTTTCCAGAGCCTCAGAAGATCCAAGAAAACATCCAGGAAGCTTTTGTCCAAGAAAATGTCCAAGAAGATCTTAGAAAATGTCCAATAAGCTTAGAAAATACCCAAGTTGCAAGAAATGCTTCAATGCTCATCTTGCTGGGGTGATCTGACCCTGCTGACTTCCTGCCTCTGGGGCAGGGGGCTGGACCCGATGATCTCGCAAGGTCCCTTTCAGCCCTGATGTCGATGAAATCTATAGATTTCTAAAACGCTAAAAAAAAATTTCCAACTATTTAAGTTGGTCAAATAAAAGAGATCAGATTCCCCCAAAGAACCTTGTCTGCCTGTGTCCTTAGACCCACACGGCTACAACCAACAACCCTATGAAACTGGTGAAATCTAAGCCCTTCAGGCATATAATCTCTATGGGAAGCCTCAGAGTTTACATATTCTGCTGGAATTGGTCCGAAACTTTTTTTTTCTTCATTGCTATTTGCAACACAAGCATCAGAAACGCCTATATATCTTTACATACACGTCCATCTGAAATGCCTGTTACAAATAATGAGCAATAGAGGCAGGGAAAAGGAAGGAAGAAACAGAGAGGAGCGCAAGAGGAAAGATAAGCATGCAAGGAGTAATAATCCACTAAAACTAGTTTAGAATTTAGCTGGCAAAATAGTCTAAAAACATCTTCCAAATTGCATTGCACATTACGCCTGCCAAATATGATTTTGCAAAACTTCCACCTTGCAATTTGGGCATTTGGAGACCTGCAGGCTACGGCATGCTCTGGAGTGCTTAGTGAAATGAGGATCTTAGGGGAGATATTGCACAGCAGCCAGAAACGTGTCGATTTGCTTGTATCCGGTAGCAAATAGCTTTGCAAACTCTGCAGAGGTGCTTGGTGTCCTGCAATCTGCTTCTGTGCAGCAGTTCTGCTTCCAGCCCAGCTTGTGCCCACTAGTGAGTCCCTAGAACAAGGTCTCTCGGAGCTAGCAACCACAGGCAGGGTTTTACTTTTAGTAGCGGAGGCAGTGCCATGATACCCGGCGTGAAGGATGGTCCTTTACAGCTACTGATCATGCTAATGACAGAAGCTGGTCCCTGGAGCACATTAAAAGTGCAAGTCCAGTCACAGTCTGAGCCTGAGCATCCTGCAACGAGCTGGTCTGATCAAACTGGGCTGCATTGTTCAGCTGTGGCATCAAAATACATGCCCGTGGGAAAGCAGGGTGATCTCATGATGGAGATGTAAACACTGTTCGTGGCTCGGATGCTGATCTTATGTATGACTTGGAGGGCAAAGTTCTGTGCCTCAGTTTTCCGGTCTGTAAAATAGGGATAAAATGATGCCTGCCTTACTTTCCAAAACATTTCTTGGTTCAAAAGAGCTGGGCGGCCGGGGTCAGGTGGGAAGGGCTTTGTTTGTATGAGATGGGGGAGGAGGAAATGGTGTTGAAATCAGGAAGGAAAAGTGCATCTTAGCTTCAGACTTCCCACTTCAGACCCACATCTGTTCCCCATCACCCCCCTTCCATGGGTTGATAACTGCAGCTCGTCGGATGGACCGCACTCCTCTTTGAAACACATTGCCGGGAGCTCAGACAGATGCCAGGTCCCCGATCTCCGCTCAGCGCATCCCCAGCCCTCACACCCGGCCGGATCCTGGCAGCCTCGAGCAACCTTCACGCAGCGATGCCGACAGGAGTTTCCCCTGTGTCTGGCACAAGGATTTGTCCTGTCAAACACCTCCTATTTTTCAGCCTGGCTCCAATCTCCGCGCGTCACACTCCTAGCTTGTTTCCCCCCTCCAAGGGGCTGTATATTTTCCTCCTCTGGATTCAGATGTCGCACTAACCCCAGCA
Source organism: Gavialis gangeticus (assembly GCF_001723915.1). Classification (NCBI taxonomy): domain Eukaryota; kingdom Metazoa; phylum Chordata; order Crocodylia; family Gavialidae; genus Gavialis; species Gavialis gangeticus. Next base: position 3,318,595 of record NW_017729033.1, read on the forward strand.
CCAGATGCTGCTCATGATTCATTAATCAAAGGATCTCGTTCCATTCGGGACGGCGTTCAAGGTCTGTGCAGGTTGTTATCCCTGCGGCCCTCCCGCACAACTTTCCCAGAACGCAGTGGGGAAGGAGAACAATACCAAAGGAAACCTCCATCGCCAAGTTGTTTTGGGGTTATGCAAACACCAAGGACTGGACATTTTCATTCTCTTGTTTTTCTGGATGTCAGCAAGCAAGGGATACCGTATTTTGTAGTGTATAACACGCCTCCCCAGCCAAATAAAATTTGCACCTTGCTTTGGAAATGAAGGAAAAATGATCTGTCCTTGAGAGCCTCTGCAGAGAGTGAGGGGAGCAGAGATGGAGGAGAAAGTGCGCCTAGGTAGCAGCCCTGCCGGCAGCACCAGCAGCTTTAATTTCACCTGGAGCAGAAACTGCTGTTACCGTATTTTCACGATTATAATGTGCATCCCAATTTCCAGCAGCTGAATTTTAGGGCAAATCTTTCTGACTGACATAGGCCAGACATCCCGTTGGCATCACTGCGTGCAGGCATGTGAGAAAATATGGTATTTCCTTGCTTCATCTTGCAGATTGCTTTTTATCACATCCATCACTTTGCCCCCATGTTTCTGCTCTACGTGCTTGCGTTCCAAGTCCCAGGAGCAACCCCAGTACCATGCCATAAAACAAAAATAGCAATTCGTTAAGAAAGACTAATTTCCTTGTCTCTAGCCCTTCCTCGGGCATGTTTCTATGGCATGAGTACTGATTTTCAGATGTCCTGAGCACCTTTAACTCCAAAGGAAGTCAAGAGCAAGAGCTAGTGCTTAGTATAGATGAACAGCTGAGCCTTTCACAGAAGGTAGCAATGGTAGCCTGTCCAAAAATGGATTTTTTTTTTCTGCCCAAAAAGTTCCTGTTTCTTTCTTAGATTTCTCTCAACAAGTAAACATTTTCAGACATCTCCAAAAGTTAGATCTAGAAGGGACTTGAACACATGGCTACTGGGCAATGTGTTGGAGGGATGTCTCTCTCCTCCTATTTCACAGCCCTGCAGATTGATTGTAGCTCTAGTGGTGGCTGCTTTTGCCTTGGACCTTGCATGTGAAAGCTTGTCTGAAACTACCCCAGCCATGCAGCTGGTCCAGTAAAAGTTACCACTCCCCACAAAAATCCTTACCTTACCTTGTTGTCGCTGATCTGTGTATCGGTCCTCAGCTTCCTATACTACCAGTATAGGCATGAGCATATGAACACACATACCCTAGTATAATTTCCATTGATTTTATATACGATATAAATAACATTAGGATTGGGAACAGACATAAAGCTACCCCATGGTATCTGTCTCACTTTGCCATTAGGTGGTGGAAGAACTGGTCTTTAGCAAACAGCTACCCCAGATTAGATGGGGACAGATGGAAAACCAGTATAACTTACACGGGTAGAGTTTTCCTCTTGATTCTTTCAGGAGCAATTCTCTACCAAATTGGGTGACTTTACCCCAGTTTAAGGGTTTCCACCGTCTGCCAGCTAATTTTTATATGGATTTTTTTAAACCGGATGTCTGTTCCAGCCCTGCATCTCTCCCAGCAGGTCCCATGGATTTGCACACCAGCCCTTCCCTTTTCCAACGTATGAATTTTGTGTACAAAGAGACATCTTATCTCATCTATTCTCCACATCGGTGCCCTAGTCCTTTAGCCAGTGCCGACCAGTCTCCTAGAGCATCTCTATCAGCAGCAGCAGCAATCCTTCAATTCAAGGTCGAGCTCTATCACCTTCAATTTAAGGATGAGCTTTATCATGGCTCATTGATGGACTTGAGGTGACATAAGAGTCCTATTCTTGAGCCAAAGATCAATCCACAGCAGTTGCAGGTCTTTCCGCTGGGGAGAGTAGGCTGTAGGCTGGGATTCCCCTCCTTTTCCTTCCTCTGCTCTCTTCTCTGCTTCGAGGGAAAGATGCTTTACCTTGAAACGGGTTGCACTTGGTTGAGGTTGCTGCACCATTGGGGTCGGCTCCTCCCAGCTCTTGATGTCAGCACCTGTCTCCTTGACGTAAGCCTTCATTGAATCCTTGTAGTGTTTTCTCTGGCCCCCATAAGATATCAGGTGGTGACTAAGCTGGGAGCAGAGCACTTATTTCGGGAGACATCCACACATACGTTGTCCAGGCCCATGAAGTTGGCGCTTGAGGATCACCAACTCAGTGCTGGTAACATTGGCTCCAGCAAGGATGCTGGTGTTTGGGCAGCAATCTTCCCATTCCTATATGGAGAATTTTCTGGAGGCTTTGCTGGTGGTACCTCTCCAGGCTCTTGAGATGACAATGATAAGCCTCCCGTGTTTTGCATCCGTAGAGGAGGGCGGCAATGACGACTGTGTTGTAGACCTGGATTTTGATATCCAGCACAGTCTGGAGATTTTCCTCAGCGTCCCCAAGGATTGGTGTATTATATATGGTCGTTTTGAGCACTTCAGTCTTCGGGCGAAAACATCCCAGACTGAAGAGCTCTCCATCCCTGGGGCTCCCCCTCCATGGAGGACTTTTTATCACAAGCCAAAGGGCCACCCCCATCTTTCTTGGCGAGGTCCTACTGTTATCGGGAAGAAGGGCAGCTTACGTGGATGCGCTGGTGAACTTAGTTCAATTCCTGATTGTGCTACCGACATCTTGTGCGGTGCTGGGCAAGTCACTTAATCTCTTAGTCTCTCTAGAGTTAAACAGTGCTGGTAAAACTGCCTTTTGTCTGATGGGGATTGCAAAATTGCAAATTGAGATGGCAAATTCTTTTGGTGTTGGCTTCCATTGAGACTCCCGGGTGCTGCTGCAAGACAAATAATAATAACAGGCACTCATTTTGCATCCCATCCCTCACAAACCACTCTGAACAATTCCTCCTTTCATCAGACATTTGGAGCCCTGTCATTCTGTTGTCTGGGGCCCAAAGGGCATCTCTGGTCAAGAATGGTTTTTCCTGAATGACAGAAAAAGAGGACTGGAAAAGACTTCACGAGAGCATCTAGTCCAGCCCTTTGCTCCAAACCATCCCAGACAAATGTTGGGGGGGGAGATCCCACAACCTGTCCCAATTAGAAAGCATTTCTTGCTATCCAGCCCAAATCTCACATTGTTAGCGATTTAGGTCGGAACTCTAAAGAGATCTTGTACTTTCCATCCAGTGTTTCTCCTAGGGAACAGGGTATCGACTGACCGTGATCCTCTTTCCAAAACCCCCCTTTTGTTTTTGAAGGCTTCTTGCACCCCCTCTGCTTTCTTTGCTCTAGACTACCTAATCCTGGTGCTACCAGCCGTTCCTCGTGTCATGTTTTCTAGATCTCTGATCACTTTTCTTGCACCCCTCTGGACTCTTCTGAGTTTGTGCACATCTTGACGTGCGGTGTCTGAAACTGGTAGGGTCTAGCCACGCGGAGCAGAGTAGAAGACTTGCTACCTGTCAAATGCACCCAGCCCCCTGCTATTTTTTGTAGGGGGGTTGCAGTTGATTGATATTTTTGCAAGAGCATTACATGGAAGCAGGGGGTTCCTTGGAGGTGTGATTGAGCAGGACCTTGTCTCATTTGCCTCCTAAGAGAGGAGTAAACTGGTTTTTACAGTGATCACCCTAGAGAGATGGCGGTGATTAATGCAAGTTATAATCCCCATTCAACCAGCCCGGCAGGGACTGGTGATTCTTCTCACTTAGCGGCATTAGTGGCGTGTTTCTTCTGGGTGGCTTTCCCACCGGTTTAACCTCCTCCAAGCATTTTGCTATGGGAAGGACAGGCAATGCCTGGCTCTTGGGACAGATCTTGTCTGATGCTGGATGTTTGCCGTGTGATTTAGTCTGAAAAAGAAGGAAGAAGTGTTGCTTTGGTGCCGTGGCTTTCTCTCCGGCCCTTGGTGATGTACGTGACCAGCCTGGTTAATCTCTGGAAGTAAACTCCCCTCGAAAAGGACACCTGTGTGTGTGCGTGCAGCGAGGGGGGGAATTATGATAGACCTGTCTCAATACCCATGGACATCAATTCAAGGAGGGTAGGAAACAGGACCCAGGCAGCACAGAGGGGTTTACTCCATCTGTGTTCAGAGGTAAAGGTTGAACCAGGTGCAATGCAAGAGAGCATCCCACCCAGGCTGCTGCCCCGTGTCCCATCTCCCAGACCCCAAGTGCCTGTCCAGTCTCCGGGCGCAGTACTCCAGCTGAGGCCTGACCGGTGCCGCGTAGAGGGGGGGAATCACCTCCCTGGACCTGTTTGCGAAGCACCTACGGACGCATGACAAGGTGCGATTGGCGACTCGTGTCCATCCTGGAGTCGACAGTGACTCCAAGATCGCTTTCTGCCTCCGTGGTGCTGAGGTCGCCCCCCAGCCTGTAGGTATGATGGCAGCTCTTCCTCCCTAGATGCAGCACCTTGCACTTGTCCTTATTGAATTGCATCCTCTTGCTCTCTTCCCATCTGAGATACCATGTCAAAGGCCTTCTTGAAGTCCAGATAGATACCATCCACCTCGACTCCTGCATCTAAACAATTGGTGGCCTTGTCGTAAAAGGAAACTAGGTTAGTCAACTCATGTTGGTTACCTCTCCACATCACATTAGCCAGCGGGCTCTCACAGATGTGCTCCTTGATTATTTTTTCTAGGATTTTCCCAGGGATAGAGGTAAGGCTGACTGGTCTATAGCTCCCCGGGTCTTCCTTCCTCCTCCTCTTAAAGTTTGGGATGACGTTAGCCCTCTTCCAGTCCTCCGGGACCTGACCCAAGCATCATGAGCGCTCATATATCCTTGCCAGTGGGTCAGCTATGACCCCCGCTAATTCCTTCATGACCCGTGGGTGGAGTCCCTCCAGGCCTGGTGATCTGAACACATCCAGTCCCTCCAAGTGTCTTTTGGCCGTGTCAGCACTGACCCTAGGTTGGCTGATGTTCCCTTTGTTGGTGTCCGTGATGTATGTTGAGGGTTCGGCTAGATTTCCATTTAAGACTCATTGAAGAGCTCTGCCTTGTCCCTGCTATCCGTCACTAAGCCCCCCGCCCAACCTGTCCCGCACCCTCTTTTTGCTCCCAACATACCTAAAGAAGGACTTTTTATTGTCCTTAATCGCTGCCGCTAGCCTGAGTTTTAGAGTTGCCTTGGCCTTCCTGGCTGACTCCCTGCATGTGCAGGCCAAAGAAGTATTCTCCTCCTCGCTAGCTACCGCCTGCTTCCCTTTCCTGTACGCCTCTTTTTTTTAGCCCTTAAGGTATCTTGGATGCCTCTGGTTAGCCAAAGGGGCGTCCTGGCCCCCTTGCCCCCTTTCCTTTCCAATGGGGTTGACTCACTCTGAGCCCAAAGGATGGTTTCCACGAAGGAAGTCCACCCATCCTGGACCCTCAACGCATCCAAATCCTTAGCTGCTACCACCCTGCTAACCAATCCCCTGAGTCTACTAAAATCAGCTTTTTTAAAGTCCAGCACCCATGCCCTGCTGGGTATGATGCCTGCCCTTTGCTGGATAATGAATTTAATCATTTGGTTATTGCTGTCCCCCTAAGTTGGCTTGAATCTGCAGGTCCTCCACCAGGTCATCCCCTGTGTCCAACACCAAGTCCAGCAAGGCGTTGCTCCTGGTGGGACACCTTACCCCCTGCGTTAGGTGCAGGTTCTGAATACAGAACCTGTGAGAGCAGTTAGATCGAGCTGACCGCTCCTCCCAGCATATGTCTGGGTAGTTAAGGTCCCCCATGACTACCGTATCTCTAGACCTCACAGCTTCTTCGAGCTGCTTGGAAAATTCCCCGTCTAGCTTGTTGTCCTGGTGCGGTGGCTTATAGTAGACCCCCCGCCACCAGATCCCTTTCACCCCGGGCCTCTTGGATCCTAACCCACAGCGTCTCTGCTTGACCACCCTCTGCCCCTAATTTGATTAGGGAAGATGTGTACCTGTTCTTTGACAGAGAGAGCAACTCCCCACCTTTTTTTCCCTTATTCTCTCTCTCCTATACCAGTGGTCTCCAAACTTTTTTGATCACGCACCCGTATCAGTAAAAAATTTTTGAGCATGCATCCCCAATATATGTATATTTATATTCGCGCACCCCGATCAGTAAAAAGTTTTGAGCACGCACCCCCAATATATGTATATTTATATTCGTGCACCCCATCAGTAAAAATTTTTTGAGCACGCACCCCCAATATACGTATATTTATATTCGTGCACCCCTATTAGTAAAAATTTTTTGAGCACACCCCCCCAATATATGGATATTTATATTTGCACACCCCATCAGTAAAAGTTTTTGAGCACGCACCCCCAATATATGTATATTTATATTTGTGCCCCCCATCAGTAAAAAAATTTTTGAGCATGCACCCCTGATATATGTATAATTATATTCACAGACCCCACTTCGGAGACCACTGTCCTATACAACCTATAGCCCTCTATTCTCACCGCCCAGTCACGAGAAGAGTCCCAGCAGGTTTCAGTTAGTCCCATTAGGTCAAAGTTGTTGCTCTCTAGCAAGAGCTCTTGCGCCTGGCCCCTAGCTCTGCTCTGGACCAAACAAAACCCAACCCCAAATGCATTACAAGCCTGGCAACCCCCCCACCTCCACCCCAGCGCAGGGCTGTGGCCCCAGTTCATCTCCTGGCCTTGTCTAAGACCCTTGGCAGCAGGGTTGAGGGGCACTGCCCTTTTGCTGCTCTATGGGGCAGGTGTGACCTGCCAACCTCAGAAGAGCTGCCGGGTTTGCAGGGGGTAAGGGAGTGGAGATCTGAGCTCTGCATGCTGCCCATTAGAGAAGGGCTCCGTCAAAGTCCGTCAGTCAAGAGCTGTGCGGAAGACACTGCTTCCCTGCAGTCATACACACCCCAGGGTGCTGTCCTGATTAGCTGCCTGACGTATCCTACAGGGCAGCCCAAAATGAATATATAGATACACACACACACACACATATATATATATATATATATATATATATATTCCCTGGTGCAAACCTTAGGGAGAAGCTTGGGAGGTCTGCTATATTTAAGGTGCATTGCCAAGGGGGAAAAGAGAGAAAGGTATTTCTTTTCTTTTGCTTTGTCAGTTATATAAAAGACCTAGAAAGGATTCAAATGATTTTCCTATCTATTTTGCACATGAAAAGCAGCGGCGATGGGCTCCCCTGGTTCTCCTGGAATGCTGACATCAAAAATGGCAAGAAAATGGGTCCCTGAGCAGTGCCAAGTAGAGGAGATGATTATTCAGACCGGATGTTGGTGTTTTATGTTATTTGTGGTTATTTAACTCAAACACCTGCCACACACATGGGAGAAAAAACCTCCTTGCAAAAGTTCAGTGTTTTCTTCTGAGCTGTGAGTTGAGGTCCAAGAGCGCTCCCGCTCCGGTTCCTCTCCTTTCCAACATTTCAGAGAAAAAAAAAAATCAAGACATTTTTGGAGGTTAAAAAGAATGAATAGGAAAAAATATATATTAAAAAAATGGCAGATCTTGTTAGAAGAGAAAAAACTGGCAAAAGGGCATTGGATTGGGAAGGAGGGTGTCTGCTGTTGACTTTCTGGGCGGATTTGAACAGGTCGCTTGACTTCCTCCTGTGTCAGCAACTCCCTCTGGAAATGGGACATGGGGGTGAATGACACCCTCTCCTTTTTAGGAGCCCCAAATGGCCAGGACAGCACAGCATGCTTCAAAGGGCGCCGGCGGGCTCTTTCTTGGTATGCAGGGGTCATAGGGATCGGGAAGGGGATGGGGAGAGGCTCACAGGGATGAAAGGCAAGGGGGACTCTTGCAGCACGTGCAATAGGGGTTAAGAAGATGGGGAGGGATGGGAGCAGGTGGTGCCTACGAGTAATAGAGATGGGAACTGGTGGACAACATAACATTGGAGACAGCCAGTCGTGGGGAGGAGGAGGATAGAGGCCATTTGCCCGAGAGCTATGGAGATCAGGTCTTGCGGGTGTCATGGGGGCAACCTGGTTTGTGCCTCCCGCCAAGGCACTGGGTGTTGGCTGGGGACTTCGGGCCGTGCCAGCGCTCCTGCAGGGACCAAGGCTGGTCTCCATCTCCTGCACGCACCTGGCTGAAGGGTGGCGCCCCTGCACTCGGGGACAGGCCGACTGCCAGCTTTGGGGGATGGGAGGAATTTTACCTCACGGGCAGACTGAGGCAGATTTCCCTGGCTCTGTAGCCGCGGGGCATGGACTGACTCTACCTGCAACCGCTCCGGCGTCTGTGCACATTTCCCCGAAGCGGGACGCCGGCTGCTTTCCCTGCGTCTGGCTGGGGCGTGAGCCTCAGGGCTGCTGGTTGTTTTACCTAGACTTTAGATCACGGTCGTGCGCGGTGCGATGGCTAGGGCGGATGCTGCCCTGGAGGCCGGGACACCCCTTCCAGCCCCCCTTCTGTGGAGATGGGGGTGTCCGGAGGGACACGGCTTGCGGGGGGCTGATCCTGCCTCAGGCTGGGGTTGCACGAGCCCCCCGGCCGCCCCTTGCAAGCCCCAGGTGCAGCCCGGCGGCCTGCCCGTGCGCAGGCG
>NW_017729033.1:3332118-3337422 GCF_001723915.1 Gavialis gangeticus
CTTTTTGACAGCCGGCCCCTGGCAGCCCCAAACTACCGGGGGAGACCCCAGAGAGCGGGAGGGAGCAGAGCCCCGCCGCCCAGCGCTGCCCCTGCGCGTGCCCCGTGGCAAGGGTGATGCGGGTTTGCCCGTCGTGGGCTCGGGCTGTGCCACGGCTGCTCGTGTGTTGCTGTCGTGCGAAGCGGCTTCAGCAAGAGCGCGCCGCGTGAACTCCTGCCGCCGCGAGCCACGCTGCGCTGGACCGGTGCGGGAGGAAGAGCGCTGCCCGGGCGTCTCAGGAGAGGCCGAATGGGTGCTGCTGAAAGCGCCCCCTTCTCTCAGGCGCGCGGCGCGGTGAGCCAGGGGAGCCGGCGGGGATGCAGGTAGGAGGCCGGTAAAAACTCCGGCAGCTCTGGAAGATGTCAGTCCTTCCATGCCTGGGTTTCTCTCTGCCTTTCGCGGCGCGGCGCGCTTCTTCCGAGGTTGCCTCCTGTTTCAGGGTGTCGCGTCCGTGTGGCAATAAAATGGAGAAGCAGAGCGTGCAGCCCTGGATGTGCCGGCGAGGAAGCTACTCGTGTCATGTGTCGTTAAGTTTCAGAGGAGCAGGGCAGAGAGCCCCGTGGCTCAAGGCATGATTTAAAAGGAGATGGGACAAAGCACCGGCGCGTGGATGGGGCAGGGGGATCCCCCACAGTCCGGGGCAAGGAGCTGGGCAACCCCCTGCTTTATCTCCCTGTTGCGACTCTCAGATCTAAGCGCGTGTGATGTGCCTCCTTCCAGAGACAAAAAGATTTTAAAAAGAGCAATCCTTCGACTAGTCATTATTATCCCACAAGGCCACTGCTTTCAGCCTGGTTTTCAGCGTCGGCAGCGTTTCGGTGGCACCTGTAGCAGCACGGAGCTACCGATGGGAGCCGTGCAAGGAGTTAGAGAAACTCAGAACAGGGCAAGCATGACAGGTTTGATGCGGTGCGTGGCGTGTGCAGTTATAAGACGAACTAGCAATAGCTCTTCAGTGCGAGGGCAATGCAATGGTGCATCGGGGCATCGTTCGGCATGCATCCCTCTGTAGGGCGCACAAATACCAGCAGACTCTCCCTATGCCTGGAGAAGGGTGTTTGTGCTTGAAAGCTTACGAAGAGCAATTTCCCCAGCTATTGAACTGGTCTAATAAAAGATACCCTATTTACCCAAAGAATCTTGTCTCCATCTATACACGTACACATAAATATCCATATAGACATGTGTACGTATATATGTATATACATACGTACATGTTTTCATATGTATATATATGAAAATATGTATGTAGGTATATACGTACACATGTCTATATGTATATTTATGTGTACGTGTATAGATGGAGACAAGATTCTTTGGGTAAATAGGTATATCTATCTATCCATATCTATCTATATATAGATATACATATGTATATATATGTATATAGATATATATATGTGTGTGTGTGTGTGTGTGTGTGTGTGTGTGTGTGTGTGTATGCACGTATATACATGACACTTAAACGTGGTATCATAATAGCACTGGATCCCAAACCAGCCTCCTTGGCAGTTTAATCTCAGCTCTGAGAGCAGCAGCAGCACAGAGCTGAGAGGGACCAGGCGGGCTGGTGCCCTGATGTCCTGGGCCACCCACCACCCCTTTCCTGCCCTGCTCCAGCTCTGTCTTAAACGCAGATATGATTTTATTTGAAAGAAAACTGGACTGATGTAAAGGGGTTTGTGCAAAATGATCAGACGGAGCCACCTCCAGCTGAATAGGGGACCTGGGGTAGCAGGCGGGTGAAAGTCCGTGGCCTCGGGTCAGAGCTGCAACCTGAGCTGCTCTCAGCTGCTTTTCGCACCTTGGCATTTGCCCCTGAAGTGAGGAAAGAGAAGCCCCCCTCCAGAAAAGGAACAAAAGGACCCTTTCCCCTTTGAACTGACATTTGCCCCTGGCTAGGTCAGAGGTCAGCATCGTTCCCAGCGGGGAAACCTTGGGAGGACTGTCAACATGACAGCCGGGGACGAGTTTTTTGTTCGACTTGCAAAGTGTTTATCTCCTTGCTGTTTTCCATCTGGAAGGAGCACCCGTCAGGGCTCTGGGCTCTGTGGTGTTCGGCACTGTCCCCACATCGGGAGCAAAGACAGGCTTTCCAATTGTAACTGGCAATTGCACGGATAATTTACAGCTTCTCTGTGTTGGGGGAAAGCAATACGGATCACGCCGGGATGCTATTCATGTACGTGGCTGCGGATCTGTCAAGTTACATGGCTCCGGGCAAGAAACAGCAGGCTGAGAAATTGTCTTTGCTGGATTATTTTCAGAGCACGGGACGAGGAATCAAGATTGATGGGTTCCAGGCTGCACTCCCCATCCAACTCACATCATGACCATGGGCAATTCGTTTTATCTCCCCATGCCTCGGTTTCCCCAGCTCTTTAATGGGTATAATAGGGATGTTGTGAGGTTGACTGTATGAATATTTAAAGGCTTCCAGATCCTGAGCTGATAGGTGCTAGGGAAGAGCAGAATATCATTCATTGTAACCACTTATTTAAATAGCAAAACGAAAGAATCTATAATAGCTATGTGTAGATGCACATATAGCTATAATAGCACATATAGCTATAGCTACAATAGCTGCGTGGAGATGCACATATAGCTATAATAGCACATACAGCTATAGCTATAATAGCTACGTGGAAATGCACATGTAGCTATAATAGCACATATAGCTACAATAGCTATGTGTAAATGCACATATAGCTATAATAGCACATATAGCTATAGCTACAATAGCTGCGTGGAAATGCACATGTAGCTATAATAGCACATATAGCTATGGCTATAATAGCTATGTGTAAATGCAAAGAGGGCACTGGTGATGAGAATAAGTACCAATGGCATGACAACGATGAAACACATGGAGAAGGAGCCGCGTTTTGGGGAAGGAGTGCTGATCGGGGTTCCTTCCCACAGGAGAGCCTACATCGTGCCAAGACCTAGAGCCAGCCTCTTACCAGTCCCATCCATTCATGCGATACTGTGGTGGGACTGTGAAGTAGCAGCTGGGAGGAAAACCATCTGCCGCCCGGGGGAGTGTTTACCTGGCAAGTTTTATTGTGCTCAGTTGTTAGCGTAATTTGTAGCACATGTTTCCTTCGGATTAATCCCTGCAACAATCAGACTTGAGACAGGCACTTCTCTGGCCAGTTCATACCTGTTGCTGGGACTCAGATCCCAGAGAAAGCTCACAGACCTCCTGGTGCATGCTTGTGTCCATGTGCATGTGCGTGTGCGAGCGCTCACGGGAGAGAAGCTGCAGAAATGAGCATGTTTCTCGGCTCTGAGACATGCAACGCAGTGTTTGCTTATTGAGATGCAACGCATATTTACATCTCTCTGGGTGTGTCTACACGAGACACGGACTGCGCAGTAGCCTAATGACCCCACGCAGGGCAAAACCCATGCCAATAGGCATTAGTATTAGGCTACTGTGCAGTTAGCGTCATTGAAGAAGCTAGCACCAGTGAAAGACAGTAGCATTACTGTCATTACAGACAGTAGCACCAGTTACTGCACATTGATTTAGTACTTGGTTATACAAGTGCTAACCTTGATGCACAGTAACGATGGCACGTTCCTGAACGTGTAGGCCCTCAGTGCCTGGGAGATGGGGACGAGACATAAAACGTTCAATTTAGTGGACTTCCCTTCACACGTTACCCCAACTGATAGGTTTGCTTCTATAGGGACATCAAAGTCTAGGCCAGGGGTTTGCAACCTATTTTCATTTGTGGACCCCTAAAACATTTCGCATGGACCCCTTTGGAAATTTGGAAGAGAAGTGCAGATCCCTTTGAATTGTAAGTGTAGGTATTCGCATACTTTTGATTGATCATAGTCATCCTTCGCAGACCTCTTAGACATAGTCTGTGGCCTCCCAGGGGTCCACGGACCATAGGTTGAAAACCACGGGTCTAGGCAACTGTGGGAAATATTTAAGATAGGAGGGATTGAATCCGAAGAGGTCAATGAACTGGCAAGGAAGACACATGGGCCCCTTAGACTGGCAGAAAAGCCATTTCCAGTCAAAGAGAAAGTTTATTTTCTGGTAGTGCTGGAGTGAAATTGTAGCCGGGACAGTCCAGGAGTTACGTGAGAGGCCTGGCTTTTTGTGGGCGATATCTTTTATTAACCCAACGGCACGACGGGGATACAGTTAGACAAGTTTTCAAGTGCAAGGCATTCTTTTGAACAATGATGAATATCTTGCATTTGAAAGTGTGTCTAACTTCACCCCCCACCCCACTGTTGGCGCAATAAAAGATATCGCCCAGAAAAATCTGCGCTTCTCAAAGAGAAAGCACGATATACAAGCTATAACTTAAGGGAATGTAGCTCTGCAGAAATATTTTCTCAAATGAGAGCTAAAATCCATCCTGCTGCTTCTTGACGGGCATCAAAGTTGAGGCAACTGTGGTTGATTTTAACTCTCATCAAGAAAACATGCCCTCAGAGTTACACTCCTCTAACTAACCACTAATAATTAGTGCTTTCTTTTGGGTCAGAAGTGGCTTTTTCTGCCAATCCACGAGTTCTTGCAATAGATTTTTTTTCCCACTGTGGTTGAAATGTTCTGTCTCCAGATGAAAAAAATTCCTACTTTTCCTTCCACAGATTTTGCCTTTGTGGCAAAAGACTTCATATTTATTTCTCCCCCTTCTTACAAAAAGGGGACGGGCGTGGGAAAGTTTCCCACTGAAGCAAATCTTTTTCTTTTTTTTTTTTTATTCCCAGTTCTTTTCCAAATAACGAAGCATGGCATTGAAAATTGGGAATGGGACAAGAAAATGTCCATTTCTATCAATGTATGGATGACTATAATGACTATCTTCTTCCAGCTGTCCCTGGGCACGGCATCTGTTTCTGTGGTACCTGCCTTGGCAAGGATTTAGAGCCATGGCAAGCTATCAAGGGACCAGAAAACGTGGCAGTTTGGGACCTGGTGATCCTACCGATGCCTCCCACTCCTGTGGTCCCCCGGCTCAGGGGCCGGAGGAGCAGACTAGTCAGGTTGCCATCAGCTGGCCCTGGTTAGCTGAGCCGAACTGGTTTCCAGTGGCCTAACTGGAACCAGCATGGGTTCATCAGCGACAGGTCCTGTCAGACCAACCTGGTGGCCTTTTACGACCAGGTCACTAAATCATTGGATGCAGGGGTGGCAGTGGATATAGTTTTCCTAGACTTCAGGAAGGCTTTTGACACTGTCTCTCACCCCATTCTCATTAGGAAGCTGGGGGACTGTGGCGTAGACACCCA
>NW_017729033.1:3338024-3346293 GCF_001723915.1 Gavialis gangeticus
GAGGGAAGGTTTAAGTTGGACATCAGGAGGCGCTACTTCACGGTCAGGGCGGCTAGGGTCTGGAACCAGCTTCCAAGTGAGGTGGTGCAGGCTCCCACCCTGGGGGTTTTTAAGAGGAGGTTGGATGCCCACCTTACTGGGGTCGTTTGACTGCAGTGCTCTTCCTGCCATGGCAGGGGGCGGACTAGATGATCTGCTCAGGTCCCTTCCGACCCTAGAAACTATGAAACTATGAAACTCCCCCTAGCTGCCTCTGCTGCTTGTCTGGTGTGGCTCTTTGCTTTTTAAGCAGCAGATTTTCCAGATCCCATCAGGCTATTTACCAAGATAGGTACTTTTCTATTTAGCTTCTTGTATCCTCTTACTGGTTTTCAGTGCCCTGGTCCTGTTCCCTGGCTTCATCCTGGTCCTGGTTCTGGGCTCCAGCCCAGGCCTCATATGGTCCTACGGTCCCTCGCCGCATGGTTTGGGGGCTGGGGGACATGACTTATGAGAAAAGACAGAGAACCAGGCTGATTTAGCCTAGAGAAGAGAAGACCAAGGGGGACTGAATAGCAGCCTTCAGCTCCCTGCAGGGGGGCTGCAAAGAGGATGGAGCAGGACTGGTCTCAGTGGGAGCAGGTGACAGAAGGAGCAATGGGCTCAAGCTGCAGCAAGGAAGGTTGAGGTTGGATATTAGGAAGAATTTTCTCATGAGGAGAGTAGTAAAACACTGGACCAGGCTCCCCAGAGAGGTGCTGGCATCTCCATCCTTGGAGGTGTTTAAGACCCAGGTAGACAAAGCCTTGGCTGGGATGATGTAGTTGGGGCTGGTCCTGCTTGGAGCAGGGGTTGGACTAGATGTGACCTCCTGAGGTCCCTTCTAACCCAAATTTTCTATGATTTTTTCTCCCCCACCCCTCCATCCTCTGACAGTCAGCTCCTGGCTTGTGGCTTTGCTTGGCGATTGCCCACCTCTTGGTCCCATACATGTCCAGCTGCCTGCTCCAGATGCCTTGGCTAGTGATGCCAGCCTGGATCCCTGCCCATTATTTCTGACCCGCCTTGGCCTTTTGCTGTACCCAGGGTGACTGCCTATATCCCAGACCCTTTAGACTTCGGCTTCCCTACCTGCCTGCTCTTGACCCCCGCCCCTGACTTCTGGCTCTAGTCTGGACCCTCACCTCCCTGCCCCTGCCTGTTTCTGATCCCTGGGGCTGCAACCCACTTGGGTCAAGCCCTGGTTGCCCACATCCTAGTTGCATCCCTGACACGCAAACCCCTGGCAGACTTGGAGCCCAGGCTGGTTTTCACTGAGACCAGTGGCAATTGCGTGTGAAATGCCATTGTTGCAATTACTGCCCATGGCGCGGTTGTGTCTCTAGGCCCCTATGCCACAACCCCGTTGTACTTGGTGCTGTACAGCCCGGCAGGCCTTTTCCACACAGACCTAAGCACCATATTTGCTCACATACAGCATGCCGCAGAAGGAGACGCACCCCGTGTTTTTGAAAGGCAGAAGGATCTTTCCTTGGAGAAAGTCACTGAGTAGCGGCAGCGAGGGAGCTGCTCCCTGTGGATCGTGCACAGATTCTACTTTTGCTTTTGCCTGTTAAGTGTCGACACATCTTACCATATTTCCTTATGCATAATACATCCTCCAATTTCCAGCATCTGATTTTTTGGAAAAAGGTGTGCATTGTATGTGAGAAATACAGTAGTGTAGTGTCTCAGTATTCTAGTTAGGAGCAGAATTACCATTGCCTCCTATTAACAGATGAGGACCATGGCAGAGAATTGAACTCCCAATCCTCATTGTCTATGATTGTATGGTTTGAGGCCTTTTTTTGCTCCAAATTTCCTAAATTCTCATATCCTGATGCGGAAATTGTACGATTGGGATCTGTGAACTTCTGCCCAGCTGTCACTGCTCCTTCTGCTGCTGCCTGGGTCTCCAGGCTCCCCCTCTGTCCTACCTTTTCTGCTTCCTGACCCTACTTTTGGGAGCAGGGCAGTGCAGCATGGCATGGCCTGAGGAGCCCATGAATGCAGTGGGAGATCTGGGTGTGAGACCTGGGGGAAAGGACAAAGATATTCTTGGAAACTTGGGACCTGACCCAAAGCCCATTGAAGCAGAGGGAAATATTTCAGCTGACTTCCATGAGTTTCAATAGATCCCTCATTAAACAGCGAGGCATGAGGTTTTATATAAATGCTTCCTTGTGGCTGAAATCAACTGGAGCATCAGTTTAACATCTGGCGTGTACTTCTATGTGGGTTTTAAGCCAGCACGTGAAGTGTTTTAATAGGTTTCCTCCCCACCTCCCACCAAATATGCCAGCGCACACGTCAAATTGTACATATTTTATTGCTCTCTCGTCATCGTTGCTGCCGGGTTTCATATATGCTTCAAGGCAGAAGCAAGATTTGAGGAAAGAGTTAGTGGCCTTAGGGGATCAATGCAAAAGCAGCAATCAAGGAGTGAGGGGTGGCCTAGATTGGCAAGCAGGCCAACATCAATGGCAGAGTTCAGGCTGCAGTGTAAGACAAGGTCAGATAAGCTGGCTGGGGCCTCAGAAATGAACTTGATGGAAAAATGTGACCCATAACAGGGTGTTTGAGTCACAGAGACACATGGAAGAATTACCATGGAGTAAGTAGTCCAGAATAAACGCCATTCAGGATCAAGGAGAGGACACACTTTTCCCAGGCTGGCTGCCAGCAATAGCTGCTGTTGCAGCACCATGCTCTGCATTGCTTAGCCGTTGCAAATGGCTAAGCGCTTAGCCTGAATGGCTAACCTGTTTAACTCGGATTAGCGATTTGCTCAATCCAAACCAATTCCATTGCCACCTAGTGGAATCGGTTTGTATTGAGCGAAAGGCTAATCCAGGTTTTTAATTGGCAAGAGGAACAGACACACCCATGGTAATCTCAGGTAGAGTTTAGATTATGGATTGTATAGGATGGTTTGGACAGGGCTGATCCTGCCTCACGCAGGGGGTTGGACTTGATGTGATTTCTGGAGGTCCCTTCCAGCCCCACTTCTATGGTTCCACGCAGTCATTTTCCCACTTAACGAAGTTCCTACATGCATTTGAAAAGGTAATTTTATCCTGGGTTTGAGTGATTTGTTATGTGGTCAGATTTATGATGTGCTCACACTGTATGCCTGGCCTCTGTTCTGCTTTTAGTATGCAGTAAAGTTGTATACTACAGACTTACAGAGTAAGTATGCTGTCTGTCCACACTGAGCTAGGCGGGGGGAAAGGGACTGCCTTCAGTGAGGCCAGGAGGCAGAGAGGGTCTGCAGGAGTGCGACTTGTAGGGATGTGCCAGGAGGTGGCAGTTGTTGAGGTGCGAGACAGCGTGGGCCTGCTTGAGAGTCAGGCTGTGTAAAGTCGTAGCAAGGACTGGAGATAGCATTAAGAGGATCCAGATGCAGTTGTTGCACGTGCAAAGGGCAAGGCAAGGCTTGAACTGGAGACCTCAGCGCTGGACAGAGCAGAGGTGATGCCAGCCATGATGGAGTAAGGAAGGAACAAAAATCGGGGAGGAAAGATCAGGGCTGAATTGTGGGTGAGATGCCCTTAAATTGCCAACAAGACATGTAGAAAGTTGTCCTTTATTATCACTTAATCTCGCTGTATTTCTCTTGCACATAGGGGCTGGGGTCTCACTGTGCTAGGTGCTGTACAAATGCAGAACAAAAAGATAGCTCCTCACCCCAGACACCCTGCAGAGTATGACAAGAGACGTCCGATGGGGACAGGGGAGGGCAGGGAAGCAATGAGTGTCATCATGAGACAGCGCAGAGCACGTTGGTGGTAGGACCATTGGCCGGGTAGAGAGGACGGAGTCAGAAAAGGGGCAACAAAGCAAAGGGTCTCACCTGTCAGGGGTCCACATCGGGAGAGCTCCCAGCTCCTTTCATTACTCGTCTCATGGCAGCTCATAAAGGAGTCTGCACTTTTCAGTGGTGCTGAGAGCGGTGGTAATTTTCGGGCTACCTGAACCGAAGTCGACTCGATGCCATGGTCTCTCGCTAGATGCATACTTGCCTCTGGAGCAACCAATAGCTGCCCCAAGCCACAATAATACGTGTACCCCTGCATAACCCCCCACCACCTTCAAGGGGGTCTCCACCTCGAAGAGCTGAGAGTTTGAGCATACTATGAGGGGCACCAGGCGGGCGTAAACAGATGGGTACAGGGAATACAAGGAAAGGACGAAACAATTACCATATGTTCTCACGTACAACACACCCTGGCATAAAAGGTTTTGAAAGGCAGAATGAAGGGAAAAAGGGGGTTTCCGTGTAAGTAGCTGCCTAGCGGTAGCGAGGGAGCTCCCTGCGACTTGTGTGTGGGTTTTACTTTAGCTTCTGCTTAGTAACCAGCAGAAACTGCTCTTACCGTATTTATCACATACAACGCACACTACAATTTCCAGCAGCTTTTTAGGGGGGCGGCGGGAAGTATGTTGCATGTAAGGAAATAAGGTAACATTAGCATAATGAACTGTGGTCACAGATCGCCAGCTGTATAGGCCTTAGGACAAAGGTGTATTCTAAGACTAGGTCTGAAAGAGGCCAAAGCAGCCAAGTTTTCATGGCGAGGATGTGATTTCCCCATATGGGCCAGAAGCAGCATTGCCCATGGCTCTTTTGTCAGGGAAAGCTCCTGGTTCCTCCCCTGTTGAATAATCCACCAGCCCAGTTGCAGGTGCCAAGGTCTGCTTGGAAAGACGGGAACCCCAGCTGGCACGAATGTATTGCCTCTCTGGCATAATTAAATTGCAGCTCCGCTGGCACTATGGCAGCTTCATCAGCTGAGGATTTGCCCCCTGGCACCTTCATTAAGGCAACCGTAAGTGTTTCTTTCAAGTGCAGGCTGGCTGTCCCCTTTTCCAACCCTGGCCCAGAAGCACTTACTGCCAAGCCTGTGCCTCATCTCTTTGCAGCTAATCTCTGCAAGCATTTCTTCCCCCCCCACCCCTGTGGATAGCTCTTGACTCTCTTTCCCCCCCGTGATTATTTGTTAGGTACATAACCCTGGAACAGTAAAATTCCTCCCTCCGGGATGCATTTTGCATGAAAGACACTATAAAATAGTTGCCTGGTGTTTGTGATTTATTGAAACCAACTGGAAGAACATTTCTCCCCTTCACTGTACCTGTGCTGGGTGAGTGTTTTGACAGGGTTGTTCGGCATCACTCACTACCCTAACCGCAGACACATGAGTCGAAGGATACTTTGAGGCTCGATTGCACACAGCTGGTGTATCATTCATGCATCCGGGTTATTGAAGTGGGGAGAACAGAGAGGGGTCCTTTAATGTGCTGTCTCTAAGCATGGTGCAGTGTTTTATCTTTCCCATACCGCTGCTCCCAGCTGCGTATTGTTTGAATCCACTCGGTTCGGGGAACAAGATTTTAAAGCTGTCCAGATGCTCGGAGGCTGGGATTTGGGGTGTGCAGACCCCAAAGGTCTTCACTCTCCTTGCTTGTTCCTTTTCCAAAGAAGAAAGAGGGCCAAGCATGTAATTCAAAGCAAGAGTCACCATTATTCATTCGCCGGGGTAGAATTTCGCTTAGGGTGAGAGCTACTTGCTGGAGATTGCCTGCTGGAGGGAGTTTTTTCCTCTCCCCCCAATCCATTTGTTTCAGTTTTATCCCACCAAAAACAAGTTTAGCCCCTGCGGTTTTAAAATCCGGGAGCAGCAAGCCGTGGATGTAGGTGACCGCGGCTAGCTGGCAGCACGGTCCGGCAGTTCTCTGGTCAGCTCTCCTGATTTCTCTCCCACCCCGTAGCTATTGAGGCTGGATGCTTTCAGGACCAGAGACTGACTCTTTGGTTGTTTAATGCCCAGCACAAAAGGTCCAGTTTTGGTTGGGTTGCAAAGCCCTGTTCTTAGACCGCATCCAAATTCTTCTTTTTCCATTGGAAGGTGATGTTTGGGTGAAACAGCCCACAAAATGGTATCAATTTTGAGTGACGTTTCCCAATGGAAAATGTTTTAGGTAAGACAAAAAAAAAAAATCAATTTTGTAATATTTCATTCAGTAAAAAAGGTGACATTTTCTTTCCTAAGCAAAATATTCCTTTTATTTCCCGCCCCCCTCCTTTTTTTTTGCATTTGGGATTATAGCAGTAGGAGCAGAATTGCAGTGGACTTTCAGGAAAAGATCTTAGAAATCAGAGAGAAGTTGGGCTAGACGGGACCTCCAAAGGTCAGCTGGCTGAGGCAGGCTCATCCCTATCCAAATCATCCTACGATCCCTAATGGAAACTCTTTATAAAGCAACCCTCGACCCTGCCACAACACCGATCTAATGCCCTAAGCTCCCACAGGCAGAGCAGGGGACCCACGGCAGCCAACGTCCTGCTTCTGCAAAAGGTTGTTAATATATGCTCCAGAGAGCCCAAGTAGAGGGCCACACTCCCTGCTATAGAGGAAGACAAAAAACCCCCACAGACGATACCAATCTGATCATGGGGTAAAAGTCCCTGCTCGCCTCAGTTATCAAGGTAATGGAGAACAATACTTTCAGGGAGGAAGAACTGTCTGAATTTTTTTTCTGGAAATGGTGATATTGCCGCATGGGACTGATCTTTCCAAGATTTGATCCATCCTAGCTACCAGCACAAAAATAGCCATGTCCGAGCTCAGCATGAGATGCTTTCCCCGCTCACCAGTCCCCAAAGGCAGAGCAGCAAATCCCTGCACATGTATATCCTGTATGGCCATAGGTATCCTGGAAAGAGGAAGGATTTCTAAGGGCTGCCCAGGTCCATGCTGGTATCCAGGGTACTGGTTGGGGACCTCAGCTTTTGGACTCTCACTCTTGGATGATTTTGCTCTGCTTCTGGGATTGTCCCTAAGGAGTCTAGCACGGCAGACTTCAGAGCAGGACCTAAGGCAGATGCTGCTTTGCTCAAACACCTCGCGTACCTTTGGTCCCCTGGGTTGTCCCCTCGCAGTATGCAATGGGAACAGCCTGCAGTAAAGTGCACACAGATGCTTCTGGTGGCTTCACCGTGGCCAGACTGAAGCCAGGATTGCTGCAGCTGCCTTCTGCAGACCACAGGGACTGCCCTGAAGAAAGGGCCGTGCTTTGGTGGACCACGTGGTCCTCTTTCTAGGCCTCTCTTTCTGGCTGTAGCTAACCTGGCTTTGTCCCTGCTGCTGAGACCATGCACCCAGGTGCTGTCTCTTTTGGAGCCATGTGGACCATGTGGCTTGCCACTGCTCTGCATTGCATTGTCTGTTGAGCCATGGGCATGAGACCTTCTTCTGTGCTTCTTTGGCTGACTTTTTCAGGCTCATTAGCTGTGACTGTTCACCTCTACCCATCCTTAGGTGCCTAAATAAGTTAGCAGAGATCAGGCCTAAAGCTGGGCTTGAGATGAGGGCCACATATCAAGGTGCAAGAGATGTGATTCCCAGGTCTGAGGTTGAGATGTGGATGGGTCTGCTCATTTCTCTGCCTGCAGAATAAGACCATTCTCCATGGCTCACAAGAGAGCTGTAGGGACAGTCAATAACGTCAATGAGGGGCAATTAGGTCAATGGGGACAAGGTAGGCAGGGTCAGAGGTTCATAGCTGGTCGGGTCGGAAAGGACCTGAGCAGATCATCAAGTCTGACCTTCTGCCATGGCAGGAAAGAGTACGGGGGTCAAATGACCCCAGCAAGGTGTTCATCCAGCCTCCTCTTAAAAACCCCCAGGGTAGGAGCCAGCACCACTTCTCTGGGAAGTTGGTCCCAGATCCTAGCCGCCCTGACTGTGAAGTCGCGCCTCCTGATGTCTAGCCTGAATCTCCCCTGTGCCAGCTTGTGACCATTATTCCTGGTCACTCCTGGCAGTGCTCGGGGGGACAGGGACTCCCCCAATGCCTGCTGGTCCCCCCTGACTAGTTTGTAACAGGCCACTAGATCCCCCTCAGCCTTCTCTTGTGGAGGCTGAACAGGTTCAGGTCCCGTTGCCTCTCCTCGTAGGGCCTGGCCTGCTGCCCCCTGACCATGCGAGTGGCCTCCTCTGCACCCTCTCCATGTTGTCCACATCCCTCCTGAAGTGCAGTGCCCAGAACTGGACGCAGTACTCCAGCTGCGGCCTGACCAGTGCTGCATAGAGGGGGAGGATCACCTCCTTGGACCTGCTCGAGATGCATCTGTGGATGCACGACAGGGTACGGTTGGCCTTCCTGACCGCGTCCCCACACTGCCGGCCCATGTTCATCTTGGCATCAATGATGACTCCAAGATCCTTTTCTGCCTCTGCATTGATGA
>NW_017729033.1:3351293-3363957 GCF_001723915.1 Gavialis gangeticus
TCCAGCCAGTTGGCAACCCCATTGACTGTGTGGGTGTCGACACCACAGCCCCCAGTTCCTTAATGAGAACGGGGTGAGAGACAGTGTCGAAGGCCTCTGAAAGTCCAGGAAGACAATGTCCACTGCTACCCCTGCGTCTAAGGATTTGGTGACCTGGTCGTAGAAGGCCACCAGGTTGGTCTGACAGGACCTGCCCCTAATGAACCCGTGTTGGTTGCCCCTAAGCATAATCTCCCCTGCTGGCCCCTCCTGGATGTGCGCCAGGATAATTCTCTCAAAAAGCTTGCCCAGGATCGAGGTAAGACTAACTGGCCTGTAGTTTCCCGGGACCTCCTCCCTCCCTTTTTTGAAGATGGGAACCCCGTTGGCCCTCTTCCAGTCCTCTGGCACCACACCAGAGCACCACGAGTGCTCGTACAGCCGTGCCAGGGGTCCCGCAATGACCTCAGCC
Source organism: Gavialis gangeticus (assembly GCF_001723915.1). Classification (NCBI taxonomy): domain Eukaryota; kingdom Metazoa; phylum Chordata; order Crocodylia; family Gavialidae; genus Gavialis; species Gavialis gangeticus. Next base: position 3,351,745 of record NW_017729033.1, read on the forward strand.
AATTCCCTCAGCACTCGGGGGTGGAGATCGTCCGGGCTGGCTGATTTAAATATGTCCAGTCCCTCCAGATGCTCCCTGACTAGATCCTCCCTGACCCTTGGCCTGGGTGCACCTCCCCTGGGGCCTGAGGGGGCCCGGTGTGGGGCTGATCTGGTCCCTGCTCAGGAAAATGGAGGCAAAGAAGTCGTTAAATAGGTTAGCTTTGTTGTCTGGTGTGACGACCAAATTTCCTAGCAATTCCTTCCTTTGCAATTCACCCCCCTTGGCTGCGCAGCCCCGGACTCACCGTGAATACTGAGAATTAAGCCCAAGGTGAATGCCCAGTCATAGACTCATTCAATAAAGGTGGAATAATAAACTCAACCTTTCAACCCGGTGACTCTGATTTGGATGCAGAACTCTACCAGGTCTCCGGTCCAGGCTGACCGTTCAGTTTCTAGGGGTTAATCCATTCGTTAATGCCCTGCTGTTACTAGCACCTCCTGCTACCCATCGTTATCGATGCGACAGCCGCTGGGGAAGGCTGCGTGTTAACAACGTCACTCGCAATAGCCCTGGCTCTTGGTACAACAAATTTGACTCTGTCAACGCTGATGTGGGAAGAGCCGACTGATGTGCACGGCGGTGGCTTGCACGCTGCCCCATCGTTGGTCCAGCTGGAGTTGCCGTTTCCTTTGAGTCTCAGCATACTCAGCTGTAGACATCTTTAAAAGGTCCTCCATCAAACATGGAAAAATTGCAAGTGATGGGCACTTGGGTCTTGTGTAATGAGGGCTGCCTGTTCAAATGATACACTTGCTGTCTGCTAATGGAGAGAAAAGCAAACCAACGTGGTGAATTATTAGACAGGACATGGCTTGAATCTTGGCTTTTTTGACCCACTTACTTAAAGGACCGGATGGGTTTAACTTTGCATCAGTGTTTGCTCGGCGTCAAGCAAGATTTGTGTGCTGCGTTACAAAGGTTAGCTGAATTATACTGGAAGGTTTGATGCTAGATCGGAAAACGGCTTCGTCTGATTTCTTTATTTTTTTGTTTTCCCCCTTCATTCCCTCCATTTGTTTGCTGCCTTCTTTTATTAGTGACCCAGCTCAAAGTCTTTTTTAGGCTTAGTTGCAACAGGTCTCCCCCAACCCCCCCCTGACAAACACGCTGTGAACTTTGGGCTGCCTGTCGAGCCAGCATCTCTTGGTGGATGGAGAGCAAGGGGGCAAAGTTTCTTGCCTGAAATTCAATCCAGAAACAGAGAACGCTCCGGGGTGTCATGACCACAGCCTATTAATACCATCAAGGTGATGAGAAGGGATTAATCGCAGCCTTGGAAGAAGCAAGGGTAAAGAACAATAGTTGGGAGGCAAAGTTTGGGTGGCATCCTAGGAAAAAGTTTTTCCTTCACATTCAGAGCAATGGGTCCGTGCAATGGAGAGGGCAGAAGGGGCTTGCCGTTGAAACCAGTGGGACTGGCCAGGCATCAGGGAGGGTGGCAGAGGCCTGGGATTGTCCAAGGGAGTCAGGCACCTGATTCTCTTGTGAGGTCTCGCTTGCTGTTTTGCATCACTTTGCAGAGGCTGTCAGCAGAGAGCATAGCTATGAAGCAGCCGGTGTATGTGGTTGGAAACCAGAGCTGCAACACTATAGCCTAGACCTCAGGACTCGGATTGCCAGCATCACCCAGCAAGCCTCCAATGTCCTTGGCTCATTTGACTCTCAGGCCACTCATTTTGATACCCAAATAGGGGCTGAGATCTTCTGGCTATGATTCTGGCAGCTGACTGATCTCTCTTGAAAGCTATTATATGCTAATATTATTATATGATTAGTTGCTATTAAAAGCTAAAGGTGATTCTTCTTAGCTCCAGCATTAGGGGCTTGTCCTGTTGACCTGGAGACTTTGAGCCCTGTAGATATACCACCATCATGTTGGAATAGCCAAGAGATGTGTTGAAGGGTGATTGTGGGGTAGAGCCGGCTTGAAAACTGCAAGGGAAAAGACACATTTTAAATAAAACTTGTGATCCAAATCAGAGTAAAAGGGAGGGGGGAAATATATATATATATTTCTTTTTGCAAGGAGGAATTAAAAATAAAAAAAAAGGCAATTTGGGAGAACCAAAGCAGAATTGCGCTCCATTGGAAGGTTGCAGTGATTTAACAAACTTGACATTTTCCCAGGGAAGATCTGAATTTTGCAAAAAGTACAAGGTTCTGTCTCAAAATGTTTACAACGGATCATTCGTGGCTACCTTCTGAACAGCTGCATACGGGCCTGATTTGGGGATTGTTATTCGATACCCCTCAACTTGACAGACCTAGCCGGGGATCACTCAGAGAAGTGATCCCCCTTTCCCTCCCAGACCGCTCCCAATGCCTACGCACAATCCTCTGACGTTTCATTTTCTTTCCTTTCCCATCTATCCATCTTTCTTCTTAATGCACTCAGCTCAGAAGGTAGAATGATAGCAGAGATGTGGGAACTGTAAAAATGTACTCTCTGATTTAAAGCAGATAATTTTCCCCGTGCACGTGAGTCGAAAGAGGCCTGCATCTGCTGGATACCCTTACACAGACCGTGCACACAACACTTCTCTTGCAGAGCCCAGCTAGTAGCTTTGAAAGGGGCTCTTCTCCCCCCCCAAAGCCTGTGGGAGCTGAGCCTAAGTCTTTCTTAGTGCAGAGTCACTGGGAGCGTGACCTCCTGGAAGATAAGACATGTGAGAAGAGACCGAGGGAGCTCACTTTACAGAGAGCAGATAAGGGAAGAAGACACAGGGGAGAACATGATCAGTCTATAAATACCTTCAAGGTAACAGTGCCACGGGAGGGAGAGGATTAGTCACACTCTCAGAACAGGGGAGGAGAGGAAAAAAGCTCAACGGCATAAAGCAGAGGACAGGAAAGTTGGGGCTGGTTGCAAGGGGGATGTTTTTACCCACGCAAACAAATGAAGTACGGAGCCATCCATCAGTCAGATGTTGTATCCGGCAGAGTTGGGAGGGATTACTTCCATCATACACTCGTGTACATCAGGGGCGGGTGATTATTTTGGGCGGAGGGCCGCTTACTGAGTTTTGGCAAGGCATCGACAGGCAACCAGGGGCAGATCAATATTAATTTTCTAAATTTTTTAGGGGCGCCGCGGGCTGGATAGGATGGCCTGGCGAGCTGCGTCCAGCCGGCGGGCCGCATTTGGCCCACCCCTGGCGTACAGGCATTTGTGATGTGTCTGAGCTCCCCGTATTAACGACGGCCGAGCATCGTGGGCAAACATCCCGGCATTCCCGAACCAGCCTGATTTATTTTAAGAGCATTTTTCAGGAGATCCAGGGATTCTTGCTGAACTGGGCTCTTGCAAGCCAAGCCCCAGGAGATGCCATCCCAGCAGGAGCTCAGGAGTGTGCAGGCAGAGCAAGAAAATGATGGGTGGAGCGACCAAGAGGTCATTTTTGGTGCCTGGTACTACAACTTGACACGGTCCCAATTCTAGACACCCGCATCCTCCCCATCCCCGACGTGACCTCAGGCTCCCACCGTCTCTCTTCCTCAGCCACGACCTCCTTGCTTCCCAATCTCAGCCGCCAGCCCCAGCCGCACCTTCTGCCTTTCCTCCTGGCAGGGTTTCACGATGGGAGAAGGGCGGGCGTTCAAATCCGTCGCTCGCAGCCCCCCACAACCTTTCTAAGAAGAAGGGTGCAAAACAGCACTTGTCCCCTTTGTCTCAAACATGATGAAATGGGGATATATCCCCCGAGATTTGGAGAGCAGAAGCCAAGATGCCTTTCTGTCTCTACAGGCAGCTGCCAGCAGCTTCTCCCCTGTGCCATAAAACAACCAGTAAAACGCATTATGCCTGTAGAGGGTAATAAGAGTTTAGAGGCTGCAAAGTGAACTTTAGGGGGATGGCTGCAGATGATTGGTCTGCTGTTATTTTTGATCCCAGTTGAGTAGCAAAAGGTGACAGGGCCTGCCCCCTTAGTTCCTAAACCCATGGCAAAAACTCCCAGGGATTTCCAAAGGCGCTGAGGCTAATCCAGTGAGGATGCGGCGTCCTCTCGCCACAAATTGCATCCAGAGAGCTCATCTGAATGCCTGCTAAAGAAAAGACAGAGGTGTCTGAAAGTTTAGGGATGCCAGAGGAGAAGAGGAATTGCTGAGATGGTCCTGAGTGTGGGGAGAAAAGTAAGGGTAGGAACATTTAAGCTGGGAAGTGCATGTTGGAGAGTTGTCAAGGGGAGGGGTCTGCAATCAACGGAGCTCACATATGTGTAAAAGTTGAATAAGATGCTCCAAAATTATTCCCCGTGACTTCAACAAGGGGAGGGCTCCTTTCATGGTATTTAAAGAACAGGTGAGTGAGTCCCAGGAAAAAGGTGAGGCTTGGGGAGAAGATGCAGCCGTGGCTGATCAGAAGAAATATGTTTCTGTTCTCAGGTCTGCTACTAATGCTGCCTGGGGCACGTCGCTCGGCCTCAGATGCTGTGAGACTGCTCTAGCAATACTTGTCTAAGGGCTTGGACATCTCCCAGGGCAAAGTGATACCAGCCCAGGTAATGTCTCAGGTCACAATTTGGGACCTCGCTTCCAGGCTTATTGCAGCTTCCAGTGCCCTTGTCAGGAGAGAAGGATGCAAGTCATCTCTTGCAAACTTCCTTGTCTTGCAGAGTGAAGCCAGCCAGCGTACTCCTCTCAGCCAGCTCATGAAATAATGTGTCTGGACCACTTCTCTCACTACCAGAAATACCAGGCAGTGGTATTAAAGGAATGGAAATAGCTAATGAGATTTAAAGGGGACACAAAGTTCATAGGCTGGACTTCGGGAACAACCATCTAAGAGTTTAGCTTATCAGGCAATTCATGCATCTCTTAAGGGGTGGAAGCGTCAATGAAACCGGGTTGCACAAAATATTGGAGAGTAGGGAGGAATCGCACACTGGCCGCTGCATGGGTCTAGCGCGCACGTGAGGCATGGCAAAGGTGTCTTTATTTCCGGGCTGCAGTCACCTGCCATGTCAAGGTTGCAAGGGTTATGGTTGCAACATGAATGGGTCCATATGCATTGACTGCAGTAGCCACCATGTCAGCACAGTCTAAGGCAGGGGCAGGTAATTATTTCGAGCACAAGGCCGCTTACTGAGTTTTGGCAAACCTTCGAGGGACGCATGACTGGCAGCCGGGGCAGATAAATATTAATTTTCTAAATTTTTTAGGGCCCCGTGGGCCAGATGCAATGGCTTGGTGGGCCGCATCCAGCCCACAGGCTGCATTTTGCCGACCCCTTGTCTGAAGCAACAATCAGGTATCCTCCACCTTCAACATCTGGGCTCAGCTAATGCCGCCTGCATCTCACATGCTCCTGTTGTCCAGAGCATTTGGGCCTGTCCCACAGGGTATGGGAGGCCACCTTCCATCGTGGCAAGATCCCCACCGATTGCACTGGGCCTCAGTGCGTCAATGCATAAAGCTTTGCATGGGATGGAGCGAGGCATTGGAGATGAAGGATGAGAAAAGGGTTCCTTCGTGGTGCTTTTGTTTTGTAAAAATGTTGACATTATGTGGAGTAACCGAGGATAAAATCTGCCTATCGTTTGGAGTTGGTGTGCAGAAAAGCTGTTATTATCAGAGCCTTTTATGCCTCTTTACACTGTCTGGATCACAGAAGATTAATGCGTGAGATAGGAACAGAAGCTCCCGTCTTTATTTAAGCTGTCAGGTACTTTCACATTGTTTTATGTTGATTGTTATATAAAGCCCACACAAAGAGATGTATGTATCTATATTCCCCATGTTTTTTTCTTTAATCTATAATTTAATAAAAACCAGAAATATTTCCATGTATTATTTTTATGCGTATTGTCAGCGCTTCCCTCTCTCGATCTTATTTTTTTCAAATAAACATTCATAGACATAAAGCACTTAAAATATGCATATAATCAATCTCCCCCTTTCTTTTTTCGGGCTTCCTTTTGTCTGCCATTCCAGTCATCCTTTAATTTACATATTTAATGCAAGAGTATCTTAAATGTAAAAAAAAAAAAAAGACTCATCGCTAGAACAGAGCCACAAACACAAGCAGAGCATGTTTATCCACGCAGGCATTGACATACGCATGCAGTAGCATGCTTATATCCATGCACACTTTTCTGTTCATGCCCAGGCACACTCATATCTGTAAAGAAGCAGATATTTGTGTGCTCCCATGCCGGTGCATTCACATAGACAGGCCTGCTGGAACAGACATAAGCTCACAGACGTGACGCGCACGCGCACACAAACACACACAGGGCCAGTTTCCCCTCCTCTCCTTTGCTGTAATTAAACCTGATGGCCTCAACATACCTCTTCTCCCACCTGCAGCCACCGACACATTCACGGGTGGATAATACTGATGCACACACTCACCGATACCCATGTTCACGCTCACATGCAGAGGCATGCTGCATTTGGACATAGCGTCGCACAGGTTTACGTGTTCATGATGCTTTTAGGTATTTCACCAGGAATGGGCAAGTATTTGGGCCCGCGGGCCACACAGGGAGTTTTGGTGAGCTGTTGCGGTGGGGTGGATAAGGACCCCCCTCCTATGCAGCAGCTCACTACAATTCCCTATGTGGCTCTGGGGTGTGCATGGCTGGGTGGATGGGATGGGGCATGAGTGGGCAGGGGGCAGCATCTGGGAGCAGGACAGGTGGGCAGGGCCCGGATTGGGATTGGGATTGTGGGGTGGTGACAGTGTGAGGCCAGGGCCTGGGGCAGAGCTGCAATCTGCTCCCTGCACACCCCTGCCTGCAGCGGTGCCCATTGCAAAACCATGCAGGCAGCAGATTGCAACTCTGCCCTGGCCCTGGGCCTGGCCCCGCATTGTCACCACCCCATGATCCCGTCCCGTGAGCCCAGCCTTGCCCATCCGTCTTGCTCCCTGCCCACCCGCCACCCCAGCCCTGCTGCACACCCTGGGGTGGCAGGACCAGCCGCATGCACTACAGCCTAGGTTGCCCCCTGCACCCAGGCCGGGCAGGACCCACCGTGGGCAGGGAAAAATCCCTTAGTGGGGTCGGATCCAGCCCGCAAGCCATCTTTTGCCCACCCCTGTATTGCACCATCATGCAAACAGCCTCAGTCAGCCCAGAAACAGAAGCTCGGGTTTCTCTCTGAGAGGTTTGTAGTCCCCCGGCCTCTTTGGTAGTTACCTACTCGGCCCCTGCAGGTTTCCTCTCTCACCTTTCTGTGCATTCATTGCGTTTGTGGAGTGGGGGCTCTAAGATGCTGAAAGCGGTGGTCTGGCTTCAACATTAGGCCAGAAATCTACATTATATTTGTGTGTGTCCTAAGGAGCCTAGAGTCGGACACAGTTTTTTCCTCTTGGCCGCTGCTGCAGAAACCACCGTGGAAGGCTTAAATCCACACCTAATCTCATACAGAAAGATTCCCCGTCACTCCAGCTTGTGGAGCAGATTGTATTCCCATGTCACTGAGTTCATGTAGCGTGTTCCCGGTTTCATATCCCCCAGAAAAGGCCTTTCCCAGTCCCAAGAGCCAAGTGAAGTGGCAAGGGGAAAAGAAGCAGAAAGCTCATTAAGAAACGCCAGAGGCTCAGAGGAATTCCCTCCTCATCGTGGTCACTTCAGCGCTGCGATGAAGGAACAACTCCGTCCAAGTCACCTCATTTATTTTTTGTGTGTTTAGCGCTCTTGAAAGATGTCAGATTGCCAGCGCTAGAGGCATTTGGGGATGGGATGGAGGAATTTCTCCTGGAGCGGCTCAGTCTCAGAAAAGTGAAGCATTGGCAGCTGCTTCTGGTCTCCCAGAGAAAGGGGCTAGGAACTGGATTTTTCCTCTTGAGTGAAATACCAACATTTCAGCCTCAGGCAGACAAAGTTCTTGGGGCAAACCTGATATCTTTTATTAGGCCAACTCAACTATTCTTCCAACTATTTGAGGTGCTCTAATAAAAGATATCAGATTTACCCCAACAACCTTGTCTGCCCGTGTCCTTAGACCAACACGGCTACAACCAACACCCGTGAAACTTTTCCACCTCTGTATTTGTTCCAAATCCAAAGAAGATCCCAGATTTGATTTCTACCTATACCAATAATTCCCCCCAAAATGGTCTCTGAGTCCATGGAAAATCCAAATCTTACATTTTCACATGCATCTTTTTTTTTTTGTATTTCTTTTTGCAATTTGAACGCACACGTTTCAAAACAGATATCATTTCTAAGCCAACCATCAGCAATTCCAGCCCTCCCGAACACATCAAAACAGCACACTTTGACATTATTAAAATGTTTTGTTTTGATATATTTTTCCCAAAGTGAAATTTCATTGATGTTGACGTGTTTACAGATAAGGGTTTGATTTGAATGAAACGGCATCTTCTCCAGGAAGAAAATGGGATGGAGAAAATTGGGAGCCTCTGATGAGAAGATTTTGCTCATCTCTGTCCTCCTCCCTGTTCCAGAGGGTCGGTTGATTGCTGAGGCTTGGACACTTCTGGGTGTCTCATCTCAGGCTGCTAGCCATAGTGATTTTTTGTGAATGGGGCATAGACATTGACCTAGCAGACCCTTACTGCTCATTTTATGATAGCAAGGATGCACTATCACATGGAAATAATTGTCCCTCGTTGGGCTTGTGCTTGTAAACTAGACGCGGATGGATCCATGCAACCTTGTCACAAGCAAACATTCATGTTCTTCCTGGAGGGACCACGCTCTTTTCCCGAGTAGATGCTAGCTCTTCTTCCTCTCTGCCCAGTCTGACCTGCATCATCCACTCGCAAGAGTTTATCTGTTGCATTTATGGTAGTGACCAGACTCGATCTAGTCAATCTTGGTCTGGTCAAGTCAACTTGAGCTAGTCCATCTTCCATGCCATCGCCTACACAAGGAGATACCTTCTCCACATTTGCTCAAGCTTCTTTCCTGGCCTCCTCTAAACTCCTGATTGCAACATCAAGACATGCATGGACCTTATTTGTTAGCTGCTTGATGTCAATACTGCCAACCTCCTTCGGTTCTTCATCATGTCTCCTCTCAATTCCTCACAGTCCCTTACTGTGTAGTTTAGACTGGGAGTCCTTTGTGGGAGGGACTGTGTGCATAGGAGGAGGCTTGCACTCTCTGGGGTGCTTGAGCATTAAATAACTAAGGAAGGAAAAAGAGAAGTCTGCAGGGAGCGGCTTGCTGAGAAGTGAAGCTGGGCCTTCATATTTTGATTGGAGGACACCTTGGCCTGACTTCCTCTCGTTAGTCCAGGATGAAATCAGCAGTTGTCAGAGAATTGCCTGGGATTTTTTTTTGCGCTGTGACAAGTAGGTAAACAAGATTCCCTTTTAGTGTATTGAAAATAAGAGCAGGCCCTGCAGGGAAAGTGCTGTGCTATTTCCAATCATAGAAACATAGAAAATGAGGGCTGGAAGGGACCTCAGGAGGTCACATGTAGTCCAACCCCCTGCTCCAAGCAGGACCAGCCCCAACTACATCCTCCCAGCCAAGGCTTTGTCTGGCTAGGTCTTCAACACCTCCAAGGATGGAGACTCCACCACCTCTCTGGGTAGCTGGTTTCAGTGCTTTACTACCCTCCAAATGATAATTTTTTTCCTAATATCCAGCCTCAACTTCTCTTGCTGCAGCTTGAGCCCATTGCTCCTTGTCCTATCATCTGCCCCCACTGAGAACAGCCCAGCTCCATCCTCTTTGCAGCCCCCCTGCAGGGAGGTGAAGGCTGCTATTCAGTCCCCCTCGGTCTTCTTTTCTGAAGATTAATAAGCCCAGTTCCCTCATCCTCTCCTCACCAGTCATGTCCCCCAGCCTCCCAACCATTTTTGTTGCCCTCCACTGGACAGCAATAATCCTGCTGATGGCATGGAGATCAATCAAGGCAGGAAAATGAATATTGGCCCCATATCTGTGCCCTCCTCCACCTTGGCTCTGGTCTGCTGGTGGGTCATGTCAAAAGGCTTTACTAATAGGCAGCCCCCATGTGACAGATGAAGGTCCTCCTGAGTGCCTGTGTCCCTCACCATTAGGGATCCAGCTGTGCAGGGTACTGCCTTATGCTTGGATTTTCCTTCTCCTGGCCCTACTATTGTAATTCCTGCCTGGGTGGTATGGTAGGGAGGTTTCAGGAATGGTCTATTTGCAGACTTTGTTGTGGCAGTACGCAGGTTCATGGGTCAGGCCTGGCCCCTGTGGGCCATAGGTGGCTGACCCCTGGTCTGTGGGATGTAGCCCTTGTCTGGGATTACATACCCTGTGATACACTATGGCAAGGGACTCCTCATGGTGTAGCATCTCTTTATGCCAGAAGGAGAGACCACGGTACCACCCAGGCCATGTCGTACGAGGAGGTCTTGCCCGAGATGACCACATGGAAACCTGGAGCCCCCAAGTGACACCTCCCCCAAGTGCACGGGGTGGCCTTTCAGAAAGAAAGTGTTTGGATTCTCAGCTGAAATCTTTTGGACTTGGTGAAAGTCCAAATTTCTATGGGAAAAAAAACTGACCAAATAACTTTTTGTTGAAATTTTCTGTTGGGAGGAAGGGGCCATTTCTTTCTAACCAGCTGCTTCATGAATGTTTCTACTGCCAGATCCCTTGCCTGGTCCAAACGGCCACCAGCAAAAAGACACTTACACAGTACTATCAAATCCCTTGTTAAAACCTGACAAAAGATCCCATTTATGTGACCAGAGCTGGTAGCAAACTTTTAGCTCTGCCTGCTCCATAACAATAGTCTCTTCTTTCCAAACCAGAGGAGTTGTGCCTCCTAGAAGAAACACAAGTGCCATGAAGCGAGCTGTTGTTTCTCACTGAGCATCACTTCTAGAAAGACAGAGGTGGCCTGAAAGCAGCAAAGTAGCTCAGGGGGCTGTCAAGAGGGAAGTGGCCTCTCTCTTCATCGGATACTTCATGCTTGTGTTGGCAATATTGGGTTTCTACGTAACCTGTGCTGTAGCTGCTGTTCTGTTTTCAGCTTCATGTGGTGGAGCCTATATTCTGTGTCCCCTCCACATGTATAACTATTCCTGACATCACTGGGAAAGCTGTGTGCCTCAGGCTGCTGGAGTCCAAACTGGCCAGGGGGCAAAGGGAACAAAGTCACCTCACCAGTATTTTTGCATCAGGTGCAAAGAGAAAAGCAGCGCTTCGTAGAACCATAGACGTGGCAGGAACCTCAGGGAATCAGGCTATCTACCCACCTCACTGGACTGAGGATACTGAGGTTCATTTATACTCTTTATGAAGCTTGGATGCATATGGTGACTGTTTAAAAGTTTATTTTTCTACTTATTTTCACTTGGAAACTCCAGGAACCACAGTACTTAGTGTCCTGGGTTTGGCGGTTGAACCCTCTGGCAGACCAAGGGCCCAGAGTGAGAGTGACAGCACACAATAGGCTGAAACAGGACCTGTGGGGCTTATGTACATGCCATGATTTGCACGAGTGGGATTTCTCAACCCGTTAAAAGTCTTTCTTGCACTTTAAACTAAAACTCCTCAGATATGGCTTATTTGGCTCACCGGGAATTAAAGCGTTGCGTCCATGGTTTCATTGCATGCAAACAGGAAGGCACACAAAGACATGTAATGACCCTTTCTGTCCACCTGGTGGTGCTGCCAGTTTTTTGTAGTTCACCCCTTCCAATTGCTTTCACTTTTGAATTGCTTCTGCTTTTTTTTTTCTGACAAAACAGCTTGTCAGCAGAAAAGGCTGATCTGTTCAAGCCAAAACGTTTTAGGTTAGAAAGAGCGGTCAGGGAGAGGAAGGAATTTCTGGCCAAAATTCAAGTAACTTATAGCAAGGACGAGAGAAAAGCAAATAACCCAGGAGTCAGGGCATTCACCTGGCATGCGGGGGACATGGCTTTGTCTCTCTACTATGACAAACATCAAAAGGTCTTTGTTTCTTCCCGACATGAAACAAGGAGAGTTTTTGGAAACTTTACTGGGGTCAGAAAACCACACTCGCTTTAGCTCCTCACCCACAAACCTCCTTGCAAAGAATGTATTAATTACCCCTTCTGGTGACCCTGCCACGAACCATCATATAATAGATGGGGAAACTGAGGCACGGGGCAAGTTGTGTTACACTCAGCATCACAGAAGTGGTTGGGAAAGGTGTGAAAAAGGTGAATTTGTGGCTCGCGCTCCTGTACTCCCCCGCTAGGCTGCACCTCAGCAGGTCTCATAGCGATTGGGTCCTGGTTTTTGG
>NW_017729033.1:3363968-3370317 GCF_001723915.1 Gavialis gangeticus
CCTAACTGTGAAGTAGTTTTTGCGGATGTCCAATCTATAATTTTATAAACCTATTTAATTTAACAAGGATTAAAACCCGGGGTTTGTACAGGCGCCCCTTGTTGTTAAATCCAAACACATGGTGATCTCAGCCTGCTGACAAGGAGGGCAGTCCTACTGAGGCTTAGACCATCTCCATTCATTACAAAACACATCCAATTTGGTCTCAGGGAATTGCAGACCCTATATTGGCGGGGATCCAGGGGAGGTTCTGTTCCTAACTCCATTAGGTGCTTTTGAGAATTATAACCATACTTTTTGCTAATATGTACATGGCACTGGAGTGCTTGTTCTGTCCAAGAGCATGCAAACATATGGATATACCTATGGCATCCATTCATCAGTGAGTGATAGTGGATATGACTAGCAGTGCAGTTTGTCTTGTGTCTGTAGAGACCAGTGTTAGACTTGCAGGTCCTGCCACAGTGGTCACAGGTGCACATGGTGTTAACAGCTACTGTACCGACAGGCTGTTTGCTTCGGTCATGCCAACTGAGTTCATCTTATAACCTGTGACTGCCCCCTTCCGTGTTGTGCCCATGCCAATAACAAAGATGGAGTTTCCTCTCCATTCAGTTTTGGTTGCAATGGCCTGGGCAGTTGATATGGAGATGCTTGAGTTGCCCATATATCTATGTCACCTTTTTGGCCTAGCTGGTCGATCCCATAGGAAAGGCAAAAGCCAGTACATTTGAAGCCAGCTTGGCTACATGAGCTGCCGGTATGAAAATCTCGAATCCATCTGCCTTTCAGGGCTCCACCCTTAGACTGGTTGCCAACCAAGGCTGGAGAACCCAATCCATCCTGCTATGGCATTTGCTTTTTGGTAGCATTTCGTCCACCAGGGATAAGGGCATGGACACACCACCATCGTCAGAGACATGGAACCCGCCACACACATTTTCATCCACATATATACACACATGCTATGTCCATGCACATGGTCAGACACACCTATTTGCCCCTACAAACAACCCATCCTCCCCTCTGAACCTACAGATTTCCCCCATGCAGACAAAATGAGCCTCTTTGAAATGTGTCCCGATTCTTTTGTTTAGCGAGTGATGAGTGGGGACAAGATGGGATCAAAATCCCAGAGTAGCCCATTTGCAAACCCGGCGCTCCACGTTCCCTGGTTGACCACGCGAGCTGGCTTCTGGGCCCGGTTCTGTCAAGCACCATGTGAGTTTTTTTTATTCCACTAACAAGGGTCTCAGTGAGCCCAAGAGCACTGGCACCATCAGCATATTTGCAGAGAAAATGAGATTTTTCCTGGCCAACTTCCAGAGGTGGCAGCCGCACTCCAAGGCACATCTCAATTAATTAATGGAGTCAAACTTTATTAGAGCCGATTGGCGGCCAAAAATAACCCAGCCTGTAGAGTTTTCCATTCATCTTTTTCTCCTTTCTTCTTCGTTTTCTTTCATTCTCCTTGTGTTTTCGTCCCTTCCGGCCTGGTGTGTGAAACATAGCTGTGTGACTGTTGCGGGGGGTGGGGTTCAGGGACTGCGTATGCTGCATGCATCCAAACTTGGATGATATCTCAATGAAATTTATATTTCCAAGTAGAAATCAGGCTGTGGACACTCAACAGACCTCATGTGTACGTGGCATTTTCAATCTTAAAGGATCCCCACGTACTTTATTAGACCCTAGACAGAGGGAAAGGAGAGAAGGGTATGGCTCTATTAGGATGCAGAGCACCCTGCGGGTGAGATTCATTTCCAAACAACTGCTAGTCATTTAACTTAATTCTGATTCTTAGGGTATTATTCAAGCTTGCTCTGTGACAGCTGTTCAGAGATTGAGTAGATTTCATGCAGGGAATCAGACATTCAGGATGTGCAGCGAAGAAGTGATGGGAAAGGTATGCGTCGAGCTGAGAAGTGTCTTTCAACACCAACCTTTGCTACCTTTGTTTATGCGAGTGAGAATTTGCAAGCGTTTCCCTGAAAGCAAGGGTTTGTCATGATGATGTATGCGACATTAGCACTGAGAAGGGCCCCCGGCTGGGTCAAGCCCATTGGGCTGGATATAGCATAAATGCACAGTAAGAGCCACACTTAACACTCAGGGGATTTATACTTACTTGGCAGGGGAGATAGCATGATGATGGTTTTGGCCTGGGGGATTTTACTAACCTGGCAGGGGAGATTCCCTTCTTCTCGGTCTTGAATGACTTGATGTAGTTGAGGGTGGAGACCTGTCCCTTGTGCTGCAGGCGGACCTCCCTGCAAGAGTCCATTAAAGCCTCCCGATGGGAGGCTCTCGGCTACATGCTTTATGGCGATGGGGGGTTGCTCTCGGGATTTCCCTCTAGCTTGCTCCTTTGACCTTTGGCTAGAGGCAAGTAAACTCGGGGCCATCCGAGCCCCAAGGCCTCCGGGCGTGGGCCTGCACATAGGATGCCTGCCATAGGTTTGGGAGTATCTGAAGCCCCGGGCTGACGAGTCTGGGAGAGAGGAGACTTGCTGATGGTAGAATTTGGAACTGGTTTGGATGATTTGGCCTGAGACACAAACTTAGAAAAATAATAAATTTACACTCAACAGAACAAATATCAAATGGGAAGAAATGGCTGCCTGGTACCCTAGCCCAGGGCCCTGGCCAAGAGACCACACATCTAGTCCCAGTGATTTTGGGGAAAGAGGTTGCCTGTCTAAACAGCAGCCTTGGGTTGAGGGCTCATCTGCCCAGGCAAACTCAAGAAAGTGGATCCAAAGTTTAGCAAAAGGTATGACTTTTAAGAGGTTTGGTGAAAACACACGAAACCCCTGCTAGGCACTGTTAATTCAGAAGTAAAGCAGCTGTAATTCGATTTAGCTTGCTTCACTCACTTCATTACACAGAGTCAAGGAAGCTAAATCAAATTAGGGCTGCTTTAATTCTGAATAAGAGTGTCCACACCAGGGTT
Organism: Gavialis gangeticus; assembly: GCF_001723915.1. Lineage (NCBI taxonomy): Eukaryota > Metazoa > Chordata > Crocodylia > Gavialidae > Gavialis > Gavialis gangeticus. The sequence continues at coordinate 3,366,922 of NW_017729033.1, forward strand.
TAATGCAGTTAAGCTAATGCATTTAGAAAAAAAAATAATTCAGATTAATTCTCCTGGAGCATGCCACTATAGGCAAACCCTAACTACCTGTATATACGATATTGTTCCTGTGCAATTTAATATGCTGGCCCTTTAAAATATGTTCATCACCCTGGGGGGGCGGGGAGAGAAGTGTGAAGAATGATCTTTTGCACCTTTAGATCACAAGTTCAAATCCCATGTCGGTTTGAAGAGGACCAAAATAGCATAACTATCTGTGCTTTGGATGTTCATGTGCTATGGTCTCTTTGTGGGGAGATGCCTACACCCCAACCACCTTCCTCTCTGGCAAGACAGATCAGCACTTAATAAACCAGAAGACAAAATTCCCTTCTCACCCTGTGAGTTAGAGACACCAAAAGTGGAAGATTTGCAATTAAATCAGGGGAATAACCACCAGTCTCCCCATCTTAAAACTGAATCTGGTCAGGCAGGATTTGACTCTGCTTCTGTTCTGTGGGTAAATAAATGTGTTTCTCCAGGGCTGTCAGTCTGGCACCTTTAACCAGCCTGAAATTAATTTTCTTTTAAAAAAAAAAAAAGAAGCATTAATAAAAATATGGCAGCCTTTTGAGGCTGTTTCATTAACTCTATCAGTGAAGCATATCACCCAACGTCCGGCACTCTGCCTGAATACTAAAGTTCGCAGACACACTGGGCTCTTTTTCTGGCTACAAAGTCTCAATTTTTCTAACTCAATTTAGTGTTGGAAACAAAATTCAAAGCAGGGAATAATTCGGAGAAGATAAAAGCGGTAAATCGGCCGTCAGGGATTAGCTCCCTGGTGATGTGATTCTGCTCACGGTTACTGCAGCACAACTCCAGGGCTGCTCTTCATTTATATGGGGTGGTTCAAACAGGAAGTCAGTCCTTGCTGGAAAGTTTAGCTGGGTTGAATTGACAAAAGATAGCAGATCCAAGGTCACATCCCAAACACAGACGGGGGGAGGCGGGGAAATCAGTTATTCCTTTTCTTCCTTACACTGCTCTTTCTTGAGAGCACCAAAGGGCAGAAAAGGAAGAAATCTGGCACCAGACTTGAAGTTGGTCAAAACTTCAGAAATAGTTTTATTGGAAAAGGCACTCTTTAAAATGCACTTTTCTTTTGGTAAGTTTATGGGTAATTTTTTTTCATTTCCTCAGAACAGATTGTTACATTTTTATCATTGCTTTAGCAAAAAATATCAATGTTGTAGCAGAATATTATATTATATTATATTATATTATATTATATTATATTATATTATATTATAGATTTCATAGACATTAGGGCTGGAATGGACCTCTGAAGATCATTGAGTCCAGCAGGAAGGCACTCCAGGGGTAGGAAGATTATATTGTATTACATTATAAAGGTCAGAATAATAGAAATATTATTTCTACCTAGGAGAACTTTTACAATTTTTTCTCCAATGCCTGATGAAGGGTGCTTGTGCCCAAAAGCTTGCAATCAAAGACATCTGTTTGCAAAAATCAAGTTGCAAGCCCCCAAGGTCTGGAGCAGCCTGCCATCGGAGGTGGTTCAAGCACCCACATTGAACACCTTCAAGAGCAAATTGGATGCTTATCTTGCTGGGATCCTATGACCCCCGCTGACTTCCTGCCCTTTGGGCAGGGGGCTGGACTCGATGATCTTCCGAGGTCCCTTCCAGCCCTAATGTCTATGAAATCTGTGAAATCTATGGTTTAATAAACGATATCACCTCTGCCACAAGTTCTGATCCCTTTTGCTTCTAGACCAGTATGGCTACAACCTGTATACTCAGAATAGTTATGAATTTTCTTTTCTCTTGGGTTTTGATAATCGACAAAAAGGCACAGCTATTTCCAAGATATGTTAGTTTTTTAAAGAAATTTAAAAAGTGGCCCATTTTGACTCCTTTAGAATGAAAAACACTGAAATTTTGAAATGATTCATCCAAGGAGTCTTCTATTTTTTGCCCTATTATAACAACTACAGGAGAAAAGGATTAGTCCCTGCTTTGCAGTATTGCACAGTTATTGGTGTGCTGTGTAGAAAGAACCAAGCTGATTAGGGTTAAACGCAGTTAGTCTCATCAAAGCCAGTGGACCTCATCCTCATAAGAAGGTGAACATGATTTGGCTTACAGCTAATAAAGTTTAGCAATAATTATTTTCTCCTTCCCCTCACACTCCTACTGACTGATGATTAGCCCTCACCAAGATGTTATAGTCCTCACCAAGATGGTTTTGGACATTTAAAGTATCCCATTGCCACGTCAGGTCCAGCCAGCTATTAATTAAAATAACATTGTCCCTGATTACCCTTGTTTTTTTGAGGATCATTCATCATTACATGGGCTGTTATTTATCCTGGTATCTTCAACGCTGAGCTGGACCCATCCTTGTAGGTCAAAGGTTCAGGAAAGACTACGTAGCTCATGACATCTTCCCTCTGCTTCCATCTGACCCAGCTTTCCCATCCATCCCAGGGTTGTTGTGAGCCTCAAAAGAGCTGGTGGTAGTGTTGAGGTGATGTTCTGGCTCTACCTGACCCCATTAATCTCATTGTACTCAACAGGAGCTAACACCTCTCTTGAATTTTCTTCCTTTTCCACTTACCAGGTTATCCTTCCTGCTCCATTTCTTTGACCTCTTACCCTGGTTTTATTTACACAGGGCATTTTGCATCAGCCTTTGTTCTATCTGCTATTTAGCTCAAGCTGTGTCTGCTTTTCTTCTCAGATCAGAGGAAGGGTACTTGGTATCCATGAGCTTCTCCACACAGCTGGCCCGATACATGATATTACCCAGAAGAATCCTTGCCTCTCATAACAGCTGACATTTTTAAAGCCTCAGCTCCTGGAGTCTGGGGATTAGATGAGCACGTCAGCATGACTTTCATTTTTTTTAAGTCAATATTGATGGTGGAAAAGCTAGGAAAGCCTCAGAGGGGTAGAAAAACAGAAGGCAAATAAAGGGAGCCCAACATTCATTAGGTTTTAAAATCTCATGATTTTGGGTTGGGACCAACTCAGGATTTTTGAACACTTGGGGCCGGCAATATTGACTTTCCACCTTAGATTGTGTCCTTTATCCCAGGTCTAATGATGTATGGACCCATCTCCCTTGGGAAATCTCTGTTTCTGCTGTGGTTGAAGGAGTCTGTAGAGAGTCAGCACTAATCTTAGGGCCTGACTGGCTTCAGTGAGACGTACATGTTGACTAGGGCATTTGCAGGGCCTCTGCAATGGGTGAAAGTCCAGCTCTGGGAAGACCTTTGCCCTAATGCCCAGCCAAAATCTTTCCCTTCTTTGGTGCTAGGATGCTGCTTGTGTCCTGTTGTCTGGGTGCTCAGCGCAGAGCTGCCTTTGGGTTAGAGCTGATGGTTTGGGG